>NW_027256881.1:25450845-26068345 GCF_029215685.1 Pituophis catenifer annectens | reverse complement strand
GGGATCCCCTGGTATAAGCAAAAATCTGCAGACATTATTGTCTGAATACATCCTAGTGAAATCCTGTGCCTTTTCTCTTAATTATTTTGGTTATTCGATATTTGGAAAATTAAAACTCACCAACATGCAAGTTTAAAATATTCAGCCTTCTAATCCTCATTCTGAACTAAAATAAGCTTTATTATTTTATTAGTGGAGGGGGATTCATCTTTTGCTAACTTTGTCTTTAATCTCTCTTATCCCTTTGTTTTCCTCCACCAGTTAAATCTAGATCGGCTTTGGTCACATTCATTTGTGCTAGATGTTAACTTGTGGCCTGGTGATTAGGGGAGCTGCAATTTACTGTAGAAGGCATGGGAGACTTCTCTGTAAACTCTTTTGAATAGGCACATTTGTTATACAATAAATCATTTATGAAAGCATGACACAGTCTGTACTTAACTACTTCTTTAGCATCAAGATCTTTTCCCCTTCTTGTCATTTTCCCTTCTTTCTTTTTCCCCCCAAACTGAGAAAAAGTATGTAGGGTATTTTGGGGTGCTGAAGAAGTGATATGTCATTGGGCTAAATGCTATTTTCTTTCCACAGACCTCCGGTGAGAAAGTAGGCAAGTTGAGCCTGGTTGACCTAGCAGGCAGTGAAAGAGCAACCAAGACGGGAGCTGCAGGCGATAGGTTGAAGGAAGGAAGCAACATCAACAAGTAAAGTTTACCTTTTAAAGGAATTAAATGTTTTTAAAGGGAGGGTGAAGGCCAAAGTCAATATGTCCTAATGTTCTTTACTTATTCAGAATGACAAGAGGAAAGAAAGAAGCAGAGTTCTCCTTTGACTTTTCCCTCCATGTTTTCTTTAAAACAGGGGTCTCCAACCTTGGCAACTTTAAGCCTGGCGGACTTCAACTCCCAGAATTCCCCAGCCAGCTTTGAATCCTGGGAGTTGAAGTCCGCCAGGCTTAAAGTTGCCAAGGTTGGAGACCCCTGCTTTAAAAGAAACAGGACTTTCTTCTTCTCTTCTCTTGAGAGCTCAGAAATTATTAGATTAGAAACCAAGAGAAAAATTAAGCACTATTTTTTTCTAGGTTCTGTTTATATGTTAGTTAATGCTTAGGCAATTTTACCCCTAAAAGCAAAATGCAAATTAATAGAGGGACCAGCTATTCTTAAGCGTCTATCTGATTCTAGTCACCATAAAATTAAAAAGAATCTTTTCCTCCCCCAATGCAGGTCTCTCACAACTCTTGGGTTGGTCATTTCAGCCCTGGCAGATCAAGCTGCTGGAAAAAATAAGAACAAGTTCGTTCCTTATCGTGACTCCGTGCTTACCTGGCTACTCAAAGTAAGTGAGCCGTTATTAAGGAAGTCAAAGCAAGACAACATTCTCTGTTTCGGGTCTATTTGGAAGGGACACCTGCTGAACATAAAAGATTGCAGCTGCTGATTTCAGTAGAAAACCACAGTAGCTCTGTGAATAATTCTCCTCAGGAAGCTCTTTTCTTTCGCCAGGAGTAGAATTTCCTAGCTTTCTGAGAGGGTTGGATCCCTTTAGGTGGCTCCCCACTCAGTTCCTAATCAATAGTGCAGTATCTTAGTCAATTTACTGGCAGCTGCATCCACAGCTTTTCTACCATAAAAGCTTTAGCATGGCTAGCCCACTGGCTAACATCAGAGATGTTGCTTTCAATTTTTAGCCATTTGATGTCCATTGAATACGAGCGTGGATTGCAATAGACATATCAGTTGTAGCTCAAGAGAAAGGGTCGAGAGAAGTCAATCTCCTGTATATTGAAAGAGTCACAGAATTGACTGTGCACTGTTTTTTAAAAAAACTGGCTTGATGTTTACAGAAGAACGCAACTAGTTTGGAAGAACTTCAAACAGGAACAAAATACTGGCAGGAGTTCAGTGACACAATCTGATTGCTAAATTTTGTTGTTAATATATTCATGCAAATATTCAGAGACATTATATTGTATATATCCAAATCTGTCAATGCCAACGAAGATTTTTAATTCAACTTTTTATAGCAATACCTGGTTCTCCAGAGCTGGGAGGAAAAAAACAAGCAAACACTTGCTTTTCTTGAACACTGTTGCGAAGTCTTTATGGATATTACACTAATAAACTTAATGGTTCCCTTGCTGGTGACTTCTTATAAGCAATTTCTCAACTGGTATTCAAACATGTAAAGCCTTTGATCATACAGTTAACAGTTCCTTTTGGTCATTATGGCTAAGTCCTGTTGCTAGACCTTCCCCTCTTCTGTAATGTTTATCTTACCTCTGAAAAAGCCTGTTTCTATATTTGCCGGCAATGAACTCCATAAATTCCTCTTTCAATAATAACTGTAGTACAGATAGTCCTCGACTTATGACCACAACCGAGCCCAAACTTTCTGTTGCTAAGTGAAACGTGTTAAGTGAATTTTATCCCATTTAATGACCTTTCTTGCCACAGTCGTTAAGTGAATCACTGCAGTTGTTACATTAGTAATATGGTTGTTAAGTGAATCTGGCTTCTCCTGTGACTTTGCTTGTAAGAAGTTTGGAAAGGGTGATCACATGACTCCAGGACACTGCAACTGTCATAACTTTGAGTTGCCAAGCATCCAAATTTTGATCATGTGACCATAGGGATGCTGCCACGGTTGTAAGTGTGAAAAATGGTCATAAATCACTTTTTTCAGTGCCGTTGTAACTTTGATCTGAGCTGTTGTAAGTCGAGGACTATTTGTACTATATGTTTGTTCTTCTGCATCCTGAATTTGTCACTAATTTCATTTGGTGTGTGCTAGAATTATGTGAAAGCTTTCTCTCACTGCTATATTCAAATTTTGCAAGACAAATCGTTTTTTTTTTCCTTTTTTAAAAAAAATCCCAATTACCAAAGGGTGGAAGTTTTAAGTCTTGATTACTTGCACTGGGCATGGACCTGAATTGTCACTGTGTGAGTCACTATTTGAGATGGCCAGCATATACAAATGTGATGAAATAAAAAGGCTTTCAAGAGTTCTTCCAATCTGCAGAGTATTTAGCCTTCCTTCATAATTTTAATCTTTATTAATATTATGCATTATTTTAATTGCTCTTTTCTGTACCATCTGTAGTTTAACATCAGGATGCTCATTTTTGGGGGGGGGAGGGGTGGGGGGGGCAGAGATCATGCACCCCAAAATTGACAGTTCCAGAACAAAGGAGTAAATGAGGACAGAATAGAAACCCAATTAAATTTGGATTATATTATAGTAATCACATCTCTGTAATTATGTACATGAATTATGTTAATATTATTTCTCATGTATTCAATAATTGCTACCTCTATTACATTAAACATTGCAATTTGGTGGCAACATTTCGAGTGACAACTTTTGTGAAGCTAAGAGGTTGTGCCGATTCTAACACTTAGAACCCAGAAACAAGTGTTTTAAAATCCCTTTGTCCCCTTTCCTACATACATAGATTATGCTTTTTTTCAATTTTACAGGGTGAAGTGATATTTTCAGAGATTTTACATTAGGGAATAAGCAGGATGTGAAGTGGGTTGACTTCCATTCCTGCCAAGACAATTCCATACAATAAGCATAGAAAAGAATCTATTTCTCATTTTTTTTTTTTTTTTTTTAAATTTGATTTATATGCCGCCCTTCTCCGAAGACTCAGGGCGGCTTACAATGTGCTCAGCAATTTAATAGATTTAGATCACTATGGTAAAAGAAGAAAATATTCTCTTCCTTCCTCATTAGCACTACTAAGCAAAGCCATAACTGGATATGGGGAGACTTGGTTCTTCTGTTAAATATCTTGGATAAGGGTGGAGATACCATATCGTCTACATTTCATCCACTGGGGAAAGGAAACTCAAGAGCAGCATAAATTATAAATGAGGATTCTCATTAAAAAATAATGACAATATGTATAAAAATTAAACATCTTTTAAAAAGGCAAAAGGCTTGAAAATTTATATGATAAAGTAGTTACAAAACAATTCATCAAAAGCTTTTTCCTTACCCTTCTGTTGAAGAAAAAAAACCCCTCCTAAGACAAACATTGGCAAAAAACATATAAAAGGAAAATAAGTAGAAAAATGTGCAGGAGGACTCTATGGTTCTTAATATGGTAATTAATACATTCCAAATAGGGGCAGATAGCCGAGAGTATTATTTATCTCCTGGACAAGCAGCAAAAAGTTGACAAATTTGTGGTTTTTCAGCCTCAAATGAGGTAGTAGAAAACAAACCTATAGGTTAATATTCTACATTACATTTCTAACACCAAGGCAATTCAATTCAAAATCTTTATTGTCAATGCACAATATACAGTATGTACAATGATATTGGTTGAACTCCCTCAGTGCACCCCCCCAACACAATACAACTCACAATGAAGACAGAAAATCCCTAACCCAATAAATCATATTAACAAAACACCCAGTCCTATTACACCAGTGTGAACATGTTACGCATTGCGCCGGCCCTGCAGTCCATCATACTATGTAGTTATGATGTTATTTCTCATTCAGGAGTCTGACAGCCCACGGATAAAAAACTGCAGATAGTTCTTACTTTAGTTGTCAAGTATACACAAAACAAAATATTAAACTTATTTTAAGATCGAGAAAGACTCCTTTCATTTTTTTAAAAGCAACCTTCACTGCTGAACAGGATATTCAAGCTTATTATTTATTCCAAGGCTCTATAAATAACTAACTTCAAATTCATCAACTTTCTTCAACTTAAAAAAATGAATTACTTCTTTAGGAGCCACAATTAATTCTTCCGGGGTCATAAATACGAATTTCAGGAGCGACAACAGCATTACAAAGAAAAAAGATGCAAATAACTGTCAGAGCTCAATAAAATACCAGCACGCACTGTGTGAGATAAATGAAACTCGGTTTTAGTTTCAGTAAGGTTTGGAAATTGCTTCATTGAAGGCAGCTAACAATATTATGAGAGGTCTTGTATAAAGACATTAAAACAAACTGGTTTTGCTTAAGTGAGATTGCTGCATTACATGCCTTTGTGTCATACAGACAGAGTTGGGAGAAGCAGAGATAATTGCTTCAGGCATTGATTCAGTGACCACTGCGCTACCTCGGCTCATCTTGCCTTTTAAGAATCCAGCTTTCCCTTCCATAGAGTGTCACAGGGTGCGCTGTTCTGATCTTTGCAAGTCCAAATACATGACAGCATCTGAATAGCTTTTCCAGGGCCTTCACTGCAGCTGTACCAAGTGCTAGCCTGCAATGTATTTTCTGACTGCTTATTCCTTTTATTGTGGATAATTGATCCTAAAAGTCTAGTTTTGGCAAGAGACTTGCAGAAACAAGTCAGTTATATTAGAAGTTTTATTGTAAAGAAGAATGAACCTTTAAACACAACAGCTGGTTGATCCACCACAGTCCAATGAAGTCAGACCCTTTATGTCAGTTGTGCACTAGAATTTAAACTAGGCTTTTTTTCTTCTGGCCTGTGAGATTTTAGGAAGGCTGAGAAATGAATGGAAAGGACAGTAGATAATCAGCAGTCAAGAGACAGAAGGCAAACCCATTGACCACTTACCTTACAAAGGTCTCAGTCTAAGAGGCAAGAAACTTGTGAAAAACATCATTCCTCTCCACTAACATGAACTCATTATAAGCAGGGCCTATAGCCATGATGGCGAACCTATGGCACGCATGCCCAAAGTGGCACGCGAAGCCATGTCACCTGGCACGCGCGACCTTGCCTGTTTGTCTTCAGGGTTTCTGGCGCACATGTGCGTGCGACAATCAGCTATCTTTCACACGTGCGGCAAAAAACGCTGTGCGCCAGCCAGCTGATTGTCTGGTGCACATGCACCAGAATCCGGAAGTTCAGCTTTTCTGAAGTGCAATTCATTCACTCATGCAGCAGTGCCGAAAACCAGCCTGCGCATGTGCGCTGGCCAGCTGATTGTTGGGTGCACATGCACGTTAGAACCCAGAAGTTTGGCTTTTCCGGAGTGCGATCCCTTCGCATGCGCGGCAGTGCCGAAAACCAGCCTGCGCATGCACGCCAGTCAGCTAATCATTGGGTGTGCATGCACACTAGAACCCGGAAGCTTGGCTTTTCCGGAGTGCAATCCCTTCCTGCGCGTGGCAGTGCCAAAAACTGGCCTGTGCATGTGCACCGGCCAGCTGATGTTGGGTGCACATGTGCGCTAGAATCCGCAAGTTTGGTTTTTCCAGAGTGTCGCCCCAACAAGCGCACACGCGTAACATTTCCGCACAACCTTTTCGGCACTCGTTGCCGAAAAGATTCCCCATCACTGGCCCAGAAGATTCTCTTTACTTCCAGAATTCTGCAATTCCCTCAGGCTAGCACTAAAACAGCGTAGGTCTGCAGTTCTTGCTTCCTTGAACTTCCCCAAATGACTGAAGTTTGACACCACCTTTCCAAGTTAATAAATCCTTAACTAGTCTCTTGATGGCCTTGAGAGGCAGACAGTAAATGCTTACATTATAGTAGTATTTTCTAGCTTGAGGTGGTTCCTGTTGTGTCAGTCTATGTTCTTTCCCTTCTAATTTTTTTTTACAGGTAAAAATCATGTTCCGTAAGCTTTTCTCTGTTGGGGGAAGGGGGATACAGGCACTCAATATCTTTTCCCTTATAATAAAAAAAGCAGCTTCTGTAAAGAGAGCGATGTTGAAGTGAGAAACAGGGATGGTTAAATTGCATTGCCCTTTTTTGCTTTTCTCTTTTCTCTGTTCGGAGTCACAACTTTCCAAGTTGTTATCAAGGGTGCTATGGTGTCAGAGAAAAGGAGCATTGAATTCTGTGCCCAAGTGCCTGGAGGTTTCAGCAACTGTTGTGCCTATGCTGAATTGAAGGCTGGGAATATGGAGTTCCTGGGCTTGGCTAAAAAAGCACTGTGATGAAACAGCGAAAGAACCCAATCTGGGCTCAAAACTGGCAGCGTCTGGCATAACATTTGAAATCTAAGCAAATATGATGAGTTATTTCTAGCAATTATAGAGCAAGAAAAGGGGGGGGGAGTTATAATTTCTTTTGCTTTCTGCCAGGATTTTTATGCCAGTGCATGGCTGTTTTGAATTAATCAACTTGTATAGTTATTCACGTCTCTATCTGCTTTAAAAGTCTTTTTTTTTTTTTTTATAATTTTTATTAATATATTCTATGCACTAATACACAAATAAAATATACAATCCTGCCACCATGGTATAATATGATTACATTGTCCATAAGTATAAAATCATTCCTTTATACATACATATTTGCCACCATATATATATACATCATCATATATCTATTCTATCCCACCTTTTCTGGACCCAATCGTACCATACTTTCCAACTGTTATAAAATTCTGAATCTTTTTTACCATTGATCAATCTAGTTAATCTATCTGATTCCGCACACTCATTAATTTTATATATTATTTTCAAATCTATCGGTAAGTATTGATTTTTCCACTCCTGCGCATACGCTAATCTTGCTGCAGTGATAATGTGAATCAACAAGAACCATATATCTGATTTAATATTCAAAGGTTTTGCCCCCAATAGGAAAATCTCAGGTCTTAGTTCCAAATTAATCTGTGTAATTTCCAAAATCCATTGCCGTATTTTTTTCCAATATTTAACCGCCTGCGGGCAGGTCCACCATTGGTGAAAATAGGTTCCATTGCTGTAACCGCACTTCCAACAGCAGGCAGATGTCCCGGGAAACATTTTAGCTAATCTCGCCGGGGGGAGATGCCACCGGTAGACCATTTTATATATGTTTTCTTTATATGAGGAGGCCATAGTTAATTTCATATTTTTCAACCAAATCTGTTCCCATTGCTGGAAGTCAAGGGGATATCCAAAATTTCGCCCCCATGCTATCATACAATCCTTCACTACATCCTGTCCTATCTGCAGAGACAATAAATATGCATAACATTTAGATAATATCCCTTTCCCTCCTTCTAATAAGATCTTATCCAATTCTTGTCTTTTACGGTAGATTCCTTCACTATGTAAATCTTTTTTATACCTGGAGTGCACTTGAGAATAAGACCACCAGTCTATCTTATATCCTTGAAGAGTTAATAATTCTCGTGACTTCGGATTACCTGAACATCCAAGAAGCCTTCATACATCAAGGTTTTCTCCCCTTTATACAATGTCGGGTAAACCTGAGCTTCCTGCGCCGAAATCCAACATGGAACTTTTAAATATACTCTTCTTCTAACCTTTTCCCAAGTGTACCCAAGCGTCCTACGTAAATAGTGATCATCAAAGTGTCTAGGGCGGCCGGATGCTCCCGGCCATAGGAAATAGTGCCAGCCATGTTGAAGACCGGCTCCCTCAAATGTCAAAAGTCGTCTCTTTTGTAGGACCATCCATTCTTTCACCCAGATCAAGTTTGCTGCTTGGTGATAGAGCTCCCAAGTCTTAATTTGTTGATTTTAAAAGAGACATTGGATGCAACTTTTGGTAGTGGAGCCTAGATGTTACATTTCTCCCCAGATTCTATAGCTCCTTCCTTTGTTCTTTCTTTGAATTTTCATTTAGAATTTGTGCCCACAACATATCTTCAAGGAAGCTTCTGTCCACAATAAAAGTAATCATCGGCTAAGCCTTATTATGGAGAAGTCTCTATTATCACAAGCTCAGCCATAGAAAAAGTATGAAGGCATTTTATTCCACATAAGGATGATGGGTAAAATGCTTGAATACCCTACTACCCTTTAATATATAATTTCTATAAAGGTAAAGGTAAAGGTTCCCCTTGCACATATGTGCTAGTTGTTCCCGACTCTAAGGGGTGGTGCTCATCTCCATTTCAAAGCCGAAGAGTCAGCGCTCTCTGGTCATGTGGCTGGCATGTCTAAATGCCAAAGGCTCACGGACCGCTGTTACCTTCCCACCAAAGGTGGTCCCTATTTTTCTACTTGCATTTTTACGTACTTTTGAACTGCTAGGTTGGCAGAAGCTGGGATAAATAACTGGAGCTCACCCTGTTACACGGCAAAGTATAATTATATTTTAAATATAATTAAAATATTAAAAGTATAATAAATATAATACAATAAATTATATAATATAATATATATAATATATATGATATATATAATATAATATGGTATGATATATATGATATATAATATTATATTATATTATAATAAATAATATAAAGTATAATAAAAATTAAAGTATAATTTCTATATTTTAACCTTAATTAACATCGAACATTAAATACTAAATATTAAATACTAAAAAGTAATAACAAGCATGGCTTTTAATCAGTGACCCATCTCAGCCTTTTTTATTTATAACAGCAAGGAAGGTACCGTAAAAAGTACCTTTTTTATGCTGAGGAATTGCTCCAAACCAAAGCAGCACCATTTTGCTCAGACTAGCTTTAACCAAAGGAGAAGTAGAAATTTGGATGACTGATTCTAGCTCAGAATTCAAAGAGCAATAATGCCAATGCATCTGGAGGATAGCAGGCTTTTAAGGGCTGTCTTTATACATTCTGGGTCCAGGCCATTTTAAGCACTCATGGTCAAAGCATTTGTTACTCATTTAGAAATGTGTGAAGGTTGTTTGTCCTTTTTTATTTGTTTAGCAGCAGGTGTCAATGCCATTTACTTAAGAGAAATAGTTCTCTTTTGCGCCTAGTGTATTATTTCTTGTAGCACAGCTGGTATAGCAAAGAGAATTTTATTGTTGCTTGACCCAATCACTGCTTTCTCTGCCTTAGTCCTTCCCTTTCCCCATAATCTGATGATGAAAACTAAAATGTCCTTCATGTATTTGGTTGGTTTAGACAATGCCCTTGAAGGGCTTTATACATTTGGAGTATGCTATATACCCTGTTTCCCCCAAAATAAGACATCCCCTGATAATAAGCCCAATCGGGCTTTTGAGTGCATGGCAATAAGGCCAAGCGCTTATTTCAGGGTTCAAAAAAATATAAGACAGGGTCTTATTTTTGGGGAAACATGGTATTATTGCTACTCAGATTGTGTTTTGATCAGTATCTAGAGCTGCAGTGGCGCAGTGGTTAAAATGCAGTACTTCAGGCTATTTCTGCTGACTGCCAGCTGCCGGAAGCTCAGCAGTTCAAGTCTCACTGGCTCAAGATTGATTCAGCCCTCCATCCTTCTGAGGTCGGTAAAATGAGGACCAGATTGTTGGGGGCAATATTCTGACACTGCTTAGAGAGGGCTGGAAAGCTCTATGAAGCTGTATTTAAGACTAAGTGGTATTGCTATTGCTATCTAGCCTTTTGTCTTCGTTTAGAAAGTTATGCATTATAATAAACTTCCTTTATCTCCATCCTCAGGCAGAGAAAGGCGATGGTTACTTAGCACAAACTTAAAGTTTAATTTCCCACATCTAAAGCAAATGTGCAAGAAATTATACTGAACTTTAACTAGGGTAATTATGAAAACTTAAATTCACCACAATAATTAGGAATGTCTCAAAAAGATTTATGAATTATGCCCAGGAGCTGTGCACACCTACATTTTGTAGGCAACTTTTTTTTTTTTTTTTTTAATTTGATTTATATGCCGCCCTTCTCCGGAGACTCAGGGCGGCTTACAATGTGCTCAGCAATAGCCTTCATACTTTTGTATATTTTATACAAAGTCAGCTTATTGCCCCCACAAACTGGGTCCTCATTTAACCTACCTTAGAAAGGATGGAAGGCTGAGTCAACCTTGAGCCTTGGAGAGATTCGAACCAGCAGTAAATTGCAGGCAGCTGTGTTAATAACAGGGTGCTTTAAACCACTGTAGTACCAAGGCTCTTAAATCAACCTAATGACTTCTAGATGTCTGAGATGGTATTTCCCATCTTCCCTAACCACTAGGAATGCTAATGGGGTCTTAATGGGAATGTAATCCAACAGAGGCAGGTTGTGCAGGGTGCCTGGTTGTGTGAGGCCAACATAAAGTATATACATATAGCAATAGCGCTTAGACTTATATATTGCTTTGCAGTGCTTTACAGCCCTCTAGAAGCGGTTTACAGAGTCAGCATATTGCCCCCAACAATTTGAGTCCTCCTTTTACCGACCTCAGAAGGATGGAAGGCTGAGTCAATCTTGAGCCTGGTGAGATTTGAACTGCCAAATTTGCAGGCAGCCGGCAGTCAGCAGAAATAGCCTGCACTACTGCACTCTAACCACTGCACCACCATGGCTCATATCACTTATTGTCTGCATTTTGTATGGGTTATATTACCTTCCATCTCCCAGAAATATCGTCAGTAGATATTTTCTTGTCAGAGGGATTAGAGGTAGGTGGTATGGCATATGCTTTGCTCAAAGTATAATCGGTCCCTTTTCATGGATAAGATTAATTCTTTGTTAATCTTGGAGTTGGGTGGCCTTATAAATTCTTAAAATCAAGCAATCAAAACTCCTCAAATTCTTATTCTCTGATTTCACATTCCCAGGACAGCCTTGGTGGCAACAGTAAGACTGCGATGGTTGCTACCATCAGTCCAGCAGCAGATAATTACGATGAGATACTTTCTACCTTGAGGTATGCAGACCGAGCCAAGAACATTGTGAACCATGCCGTGGTCAATGAAGATCCCAATGCCCGAATCATCCGAGAACTGAGGGAGGAAGTAGAAAAACTCAGGGAACAGCTTACCAAAGCAGAGGTAAATCTTCTTGCACCAAGGGCAATAGAAGGAGTAATTCATTTAATCAGTCAGTAGATGATGTCCTTCTCCTCCAACCTTAAAGCACATTCTAACACAATTTCCAAATAATATAACCTGACTTTGAATAATGAGGTTTCCTGTGTACTGAATATGTTTGCTAGTTTTTTAGATTTTGCAAATTGCAAAGAGAAGGCCCAATATGTTGTGACCTAGGCTTTCTGAGTCATTAAAACACATGAGTAGTCCCAAAAACCTCTTTTATTGCAACAGCTGTGAATTACGTTCATTCACAGCTGAGTCCCAATTAGTTGCAAAAAGTCCTTCAGGAGAAGTCC
Organism: Pituophis catenifer annectens; assembly: GCF_029215685.1. NCBI lineage: Eukaryota > Metazoa > Chordata > Lepidosauria > Squamata > Colubridae > Pituophis > Pituophis catenifer. The sequence goes on along the minus strand of NW_027256881.1, from coordinate 26,056,365 downwards.
TTTGGGATAATCACCAACCTTTATCTCCCTTGACACGCTACCAAAGACCTACTTGGCAAAGCCACACGGAGTCCAGAATCAAACAGAGATGCCGACTGGGAACAGAATTAACAACGTTACTTTCCTGCAAAGGGCCCACGTGCCTTTGCTCCTCTTTTAAGCCTTATGGGAGGGACAATCATCTCTAGGCCTTACTCCTGAGTCCCTTTAGTTCTTGCCTTCTGGTAGCTCTGCGCATGCACGCACTAGGAACAGACCCCTCCTGTTCCTCTGCCTCTCTGATGTCTGACTCTGGAGGCTCCAGAGACCGCACATAACTCCCAGATGGCCCTGGCCCCATCTCTGCCTCCGACGCAGAGCCCTTGTCCGAGCCTTCCCCAGACTCCAGGACTGGCCCATGTTCCTTTCCAGCCTCCTCACTGTCTGACTCCGCTGCCAGCTCTGCAGGGTGCTGGTGGACCACAACACAATAGTGTGCTTGCTGCTGGGACAAGGTTATAGGTTGATCTCTCAAATACTCCTCTGATCATGAATGAAGGTGAATATATATGTCCCAGGATAATGTTGCAGGATCCAATCTGGGTTGGTCACTGGGACCAGAGGTTTTATCTTCTAAGCTTTCAGGCTCATGCTGGAGCCCATCTTCATGGAACTTCTCTCTAGCCACTCCTCTGATCATGCTATGCCTATTCACCAATAGAATGACAGAACCTCACTTCTCGCATCACATAGATCAAGGTTCAGTAAGCATCCAATTCTGAATCTGTGTGCAAGAGATTTTTTTCCTTCTTCTCTCCAGCTTTTCTGGAAGCAGATCTATTGGCACAGATAGGTCATACGTTCCGCAAATATTAAATAGCATCTCCAAAATTCAGAAGCATACCCATATTGAAGCATATAAACTTTGAAGATAGACTTCCCAGAAACAAATGCCTGGCATTATGAAGCAGGCTCTGGTTGTTTATTTTTGTGTGAGTCTCTGACAGCTACACCTCTGAATCCATCACGAAGACAGCCAAGGCATTTTATTCTAAGGAGCTAAGAAGTGGAAGCTGAAAGCAGAGTTAGTTTCGTCTTCCATAGGGAGATTTTCTTAGAGGAAAAAGAAAATATGGGTTGCTCCATTGGTAAAAGATGGTGAGCACTGAAAAACAGATCTCTGGAAAAGAGAACTCTGATGGAAGAAGGCTGGCACTCTAAGATGGATCTAGATGGTTGGCTATTGAAGGTGTATGGCTTAGTAAGAAACAAACGTGAGAGACAGTGTTACACAAGTGAAGGATTGTTAGCCTGAGAGGAACTTGAAGATTCCTGAAATATTCCAGGGCAAATTCTCAGAAGATTGCCAAAAAGAACTGCAGTTTTGATTGTGCCCAGCACAACAAAGAGGAAGGGATTCAAGGGGACCTGTTTTAACCTCATTGCAGATGGCTTTGCAGAAGCTGGATTCCCAGAATCACTAGTCAACCTGAATATAACTTAGGAACTCAACATACTGTATTTAACTTTGTTAGGTTGGAGAAGATAGCACTTGCTTCCATCATGCCAGTTTCCATTCACTAATTCCTAAAAAGCAAACAAACACATGCAATCAGATAGAGAGAACAACACTTCTGTGAGATGAAGGAACTGGGAAACAGGATGAAGCTAGAATTTCTTCTCATGGATTAGATGCAGAACGAAGCAAGAATTCCTGACGGCAGAGGAATAGGTTATGCCCAAACTCTGCAGAACTGTGGTAGGTCAAGAGAAAAGAGTTAGGTGCAGTGTGGTTTCACATATACTGCAATAGAAATAGTAATCTAAAACTTGAGTTTTGGACTCTGCTGACCTTGTGACAATAAACAGGTTTATAGCTGTGTATACTGGGTTTATTTTTGACTCAAACTTCACTTTTCTAGTAACTCCCTGGCTGCCATGATCCTTCTCGATAAATTTTCATCTTCGTGGAAAACAAGAATTTAGGATGATTTACCTCAGTGTTTCTCAATCTCATTCATTTTAAAATGTTTGAACTTCAACTCCCAGAATTCCCCAGCCAGCACTGCTGGATGGGGAATTCTGGGAGTTGAAGTCCACGCTTCTTAAAGTGGCAGAGGTTGAGAAACACTGATTTACACCAATGTGACTTCTCATATATAGCCCTTCTGACCACAGCATTACGAAGAAATGGAGTTGCAGTCTGGCAGGGGGTGCTTGATAAATCTCTCCTTGTATTGTAGAGCAAGGCAAATTTGGTAACATCTAAATCAGAGAGCTTTCCTGCCAGTAAATTATTTATTCAATCTTTCTTGCCCAAAGCATGGCAAGAGTTTTTTTTTCCTTAGCCCGCTTTAATGTATTGCCCTCTGCAGTTTTGGAGCCCTCTGCAGGTATTATAATGCCCATTTTACAAATCAGATCTTCCCCCCAAATTTGGAGGAACCTGAAATTCTAACCCACATACTTCTTAGATGTCCTTTCTGTAGTCACTTCTACTCTATCTTTATAATTCTGTTTCATTAGTCCTGAGGACATCTTTATTTGCTTTTTACAATTGAACTGGAACTCTAACATGTCTAACATTGCAAAATTTATTTCAGCTGCCATCACTTTACACGGGGAAATTATTCCTTTTAACTTTTCGGATTCTGTTAATATACTTTTTCCCTTTTTTATGTTTTATGCTTCTTAGTTTTCTGTTATATTTGACCCATCACCAATCCTAACAACATTTATATACATGTATACTTGCATATACATGCTTGCTTATACATGCAGGATTTATATATATGCACATACATGTGCATCTACATGCACATACCTACAGGCCTGATACTTATCTTTTTAGCTGTTTAATATTTAGTGTAAAGTAAGCATTTTAGTTTTTTTTATTCACAAAACAGTTTTATAATTCCATTAATTAGTTTTAATACTTAGAATCCTTAGTATTTTATAACCTGCATTTATAGCATTATAATTGAAATATTTCATTTACTTTAATTGGTTTTAGAAAATATCTATGCTTTTAATTTAAGCCACGTAATCTCTTATAATAATTATACAAAATACTGGTCAGTAACCGTAATAAATTTAATAATACACAATTGTTACACTAGGATTTCCTCTTATCAGCATTGTAGTAAAATGCTGAGTTGGAAGGTCAGACTTTTTCCACCCGTATGCAGGTAGCTTCTCCCAGTATTACACTCAATAAGAACAGAGGTTTCCTGCATGTATTATTCATGGTGGCTACTTTTCAGTCACATAGATCACTATGATAAGATCATGAAGAATGCATGAAACCTTAATTTGATGGCCCTTCTAAGGAGAATTCCATAATTTGCTTTTTTCTTTCACACCTCCACTCCCCCCCTCCCTTTTAATCTTTTAGGCTATGAAATCTCCAGAATTAAAAGATCGTTTGGAAGAGTCTGAAAAACTGATCCAGGAGATGACAGTAACCTGGGAAGAGAAGCTCAGGAAGACAGAGGAAATTGCACAGGTCTGCATTTTTGTATTGAGTTTTGCTGGCACATAATGATGATTACTGTCACCATTTAAACAATGGTGAAATACCATGAAAACTCATGATACCTATGGATAATTTATGATCCTATGAAGGAGTTATTTCTTAATTTCTAGGATGGACAATTCAAAGAGAGATTATTGTCGCAAAAGCAGTGATCTTCTGTGTCTAGATCAAACTTTGGACTGCCAAAATGAAGCCACCTTAATAGCTTTGTTGTTGGCCAAAAATAAATCATTGTTGGTACATATTTCTGGTTGTAGATTGCAGATGGGCTGGGTTCTGTGTCTCCTCTACATTCACATGGCATGTTGCTTTGGCTAAGAGCCTCCATTGGAACATATACTGGTTTTACACTTAGGCGCTCCAACCCTCAACCTATTCAGGGTCCTAAAAGCAGCATAAGGGAGATCAGATCCTTCAGCCATATCTTCCTTTAATGTTATTCCTTGCTTGATGGTCTCCTTCCTCCATCTTTTAATTTGTACCCTCAGGAAAGTTTGTTCTTGTCATAAAACTTTCAAAAGCAGTGATGGATTTACTGATAGTTTAAAGGAAAGGTGAGCACTTATTTTTGTGAAGGTTGAGGGACGTAGTAGGTGCTGTGATGACCTGGGGTGGGAGGGAAAGAGGTTGTGCTTTAAGCTAATTTTATTTTACTGATCCTGTGGAAATGGTTCTGGGGCAGGTGTGAAACAAGCATTTAAGGGTGCCATTGCTAGCCCTGCTTTAAGTACTCCCTTACAGGACCTCCATGGAGGTCCAAAAATCAAATCTAAAAAAGTTAAGGGACCAAAGGAATGAAAAATACTTCATAAGATCTTAGGAAATGTTGGTGTTCCCACTTAAAACCTTGTACAGATTTGTTGAGAAAGCCAAACACTGGTGAAATTGAGCACTCACCTGAAAATTGGGCCATTTAACATTTGTCTGTTGCACCACAATTCTACAAAACTCTTGACTTTATGTATATGTAAAGCCTATTACCACCAGTGATCCCTGCTGTGAATTATTTTTCTAAATAAGGTTTCATGACGGAATAAACTGGATGAGAACAAATACTTTGAAGCTTAATCTTCATGCATACCTTTTTATCTTATACACCCAAGGCCCTGGTTTCTCAATTAATGACCCTTGAGACTAAATTTAATAAGAAGCTTAAACCTCTTTTCTTCTCCCCTGCATTGCATACATATTTCCTTTTTTTTGACAGTGGCTACTTTTGTCCCAGATTTTCCTGGGAAGTGGTGTTTCATATGGCTAAATTCCAAATCATATCAGCAATACTCCCCCACCCACTCACGGGGGAAGGGGGGGGCTATATGAGTACAGCCAAAGACTGTACCTGCAAGACAATAACATTATCATGTCATTGAATTGAACAGGTCAGTGATTTCAGGATCATTTCTTTTTTACATGGTAGATGTCTTAATTATTTGAAGAGTTGAGTCTAAATGTTGGTATTCATTCTTTTCTTTTTTCAATGGTTTGGTAGTGTAATGGGATTCTGGAGCTGTGAAAAGTGGTTGGGGCCAAACATGGGCTGAGGGTTGGAGGTTGTTCATTCAAAATGGAGATTAGGAGATTAGGATTTGGAAATTAGGAGTGCAGCTATGGTTGCAGCAGCTCAAAGAGATGGATAGGGCTACAGTAGCCAATCATTGACTAACAAAAGGCTCTCCTTTTGTTTTCTTTCTCTGTTATGTCCAGGGAGAAGAATAACCACACATTGTGGGAGAATATATGGTTCTAGTTGGTTTTTCTAATGGTAGTTGTGTTCCTCTCAAATAGGAAAGGCAGAAACAACTTGAAAGCCTTGGCATCTCTCTTCAATCATCTGGGATCAAAGTGGGTGATAACAAGTGCTTTCTGGTGAATTTGAATGCTGACCCTGCACTCAATGAACTTTTGGTCTACTATTTAAAGGTGAGATACTAAAAAGGTGTACGAGGTTGCTTTTAAATTGCTTAAACGTAAGACCCTCCTACAGATCTCGTTCCTGAATTCTTCTCCTAAGATCCATTGTCTTTTGAAAAGAGTCACATAGAAAATATTTCAAAATCCACTCTGGATTTGATTTTTTTTTTTTTTTTATGGATCAAGACATATTGGTTGGGCAAAAGCAGATTTTGTGACATTTCATTTCTGTCAGGCTGGGCTCTTCAGGATACAAAGCTATTCATTCAGTGTCAGTGTTCTCAAACCCAAGATTTTATTGTTAATTGTGTACTGTTTTCAACAGACACTAGGATATAGATCATTCTTTTTTATGTTATGAAAAACAGAAGATTTGTATCAATCATGATTTGATATGTGCTGTTGCAAATCAGATTCCCCTATAAATATATTTTCAATGCCATCATCCTGTGAATATAGTCTCCTTGAAGAAAATATATACTTCAATACTTAGCGCTATACTATACAATACAATACAATATTTCTCAGCAGCTTTGTACAATAAGTCATCATTATTGCTTCCCTGGCTGGAAAAGTCCTATCTTGGCTACTATGGAATTGAAACAGATTTCCCAGTTCTAGCTTTTTAGCTAATTGCAAGCCATGATTAAGAGGGAACTAAATTTGCAGAATCATGGCTTGCATTAGTGCATATATAATGCCAAGTCATAATGCAAAAGCAGAAGCATCAGGCAGGGAATGCAACTTCATGAAGCCAATTCCTAAACGGATAGGCTGCCATTTAAAGCAAGCCAATAATACAGTATATTTATTGCAGACCTTTCTGGGAGTTATGCAATGAATAGCTCTTTTTCTTATAATATTGTTTAGATATGTCAAAGCTGCTTATAAACTTATTCAGACCTGTAACATTATTTCAAATGCTGCCTCTTTAAGGAGAACCAGTAATCCTATTTATAGTGGGCTAGCACCCTGAAGAATGTAAGGATGGGGGTTGGGGAAATCTTTAGTCATCACTGTTCCCTTGAAGCAACAAAAGAGCTGACTTTGAATAGCTTCAGAGAATTTCAAGACAGTGTAGGTGTCTAGCTTTGTCAGCTGGCATTCTCCCCCTCCCAACTAGTTCCTGATGCCATATCTGTTTCTTTGCTACTCAGCGTGAAGGCCTTCAAAGAATGTCTTGGCAACAAAATACATGCAGGAGGTGACCTTGTCTATTTGCAAAACGTTAAGATTTCATCTTAGCACCCTAATAATGGTATCTTAGAATTCAGAAAGAGAAGGAAAGAAGAGGGAGGAAATTAACACAATCGTTTCAACTCCTTTTGTAGTAGGTTTAGACTCCTTCTTTAGGAATCTAAAATGGTGTCTTCTTTATTAAGATATGCTAGAATTAACAGTGCTGATCATATTTATAATAGGATATTACCCCCAGGTGCACTACAATATGAAGGCTCTCCTGGTGTCAGCTCTCCTGGATAAAGCAGACAGAAAACATGATTTGCTGAGCTAATTCTCCTTTATTGTAGTCTACATGAACATAATTTTGAAAGTCTGAAAGCACAGATTTCCCACAGTCTCTCTTTACAACCATGATCAATTAGAGACTTCCTAAGTCTCTTTCTCCAACAGCTAATTCTACTATATTATAAGGCTATATTAACACAATTTCACAAGTCTGAAAGTACAAACAATCCACTATCTCTTTTTATAGCTTGATCAGTTAGGGTGGGCCCTTTCTACATTTCTTTCTGTGACCTTTAAGCAACTGCAATATCTTTTCACCTCCTCCCTCAAGGTCATTTTCACATACCATTACATTTTATCTGCTACAATTTGCATTTTGTTCAACCTTTGCCTCTTTTTTTGGGGAAAAAAATAGTTGATACCTTACTGTCCGAATAAAACTTGTTTAAATGGATTTAGAAAAATAGTTCTGCGCATTATTTAATTCAGCATAGAACTCAGTATCTTCTTAGTTTATAGGAAATATATCTTTTAATCGAACTTTTAGTTCTTACATTTCCAGAGACATTTAAGTGAATAGTTTCACGGCACCCATTCCTTTTGCCTTTTAACGTGGTTATCGTGGTTCATAGCCTCTGATAGGCTCATCCTCAAATAGTATGCACTTTCCCTCCTTCTTTCAATTCAGATATGTAGTTCAAGTTCATAATGATCCACATGCCAGATTGTCTGTGGGAGGAATCTGTTCCAAGTGCCAAACTACAAAGAAATAAAAATGACAATGAAGCCCAAATCCATAAAAAGTTCCAAACAGCTCCAGCAAGCATTGTTATTCAACGTATAACAGAGAGGCTGCATCTGGAGGGCCTCAGGTTCCCTGCCCCCATTCTGATTTCCCTTCTTACAATTCCTGTCTTTCTATTATGGTCTTCAGTGGGGCCATTGTTTTGTTCCCTGCATTCAGAAACAAGGCAGGTAGCATCAAAAAAGGATGCTTTGATTACTCAGAATGATGCCTCAAAATAAAACAAGATCCACTTGATATTTTGGCTCTAAGCATTCAGGCAACCAAGCAGCACTTTCTGGTCTGAAGAAAGCATTTCCAATTAATTCACCTTCAGACAGATGCTCTAATTCAGAAATAGAAAGGTGGTTGTTGATCAAGCCCAGAGGTAAGGGATGCTGTAAACCAGGAGAGTCTAACCATGGCAACTTTAAGACTTATGGACTTGCAACTCCCAGAATTACCCAGCCATCATGGTTGGCTGGGGAATTCTGGGAATTGAAGTCTACAGGTTCTAAAGTTGCTAACATTGAAAACCTCTGCTGTAAACTGTAGTTTAGCGATTCTAGTTATCCAGATTTCCAGGCTTATTTGACTATGGCTTTCTTATTCTGAGGATTTGTGATGAATGTTAATAAATGAAATTGAGTTTTTAACTATGATTTTTTTATTTGTTTTAATGCAAGGCTGCTTTAGGAATTGAAAAAAAGGATTACAGAATTTTAAGAAACAAATGAAGGATGCTTCTTTTTCCTTTCGAAATTCAGCAGGTTGCATGTAGGCTACTGTGCTAGGAAGACAGGTGACATTAGTAGACTTAATGTCAAGGACAGTATAATTTCCATTACAGTACAGTCAGCATCTTCTCAGATGATTGACTAGCTGGGTACATTATTCTTCATCAGAACTGTGCTCGAATTAAAAATAGTACAGGGGAGAAGAAAGCAAAGTTAATTCAATAAGAAATTTGATTTCTCTCTCTTTTTCTCTTATCCTTTCATTGTTTCCCCCATTTATTTCCTGCCATCATACTTTTCCTTTCTTTTGCTGTTGTTAAAGAAAAGATACAGAAGTGGACACACTGCATTATAGTAAATGCAAAGTGCAATCCTGAATTATTTCCATTTCAACTAGTCAAGATAATATCTATAACTCTGAGGACTGGAAGCTGCTCTTTCCCTCTACTTCCTCCTCACAGTTCATTTTTTTCCCTGTTGTGGTTTTATATAGTAAGTGTAAGGGAAGGTAATGACCGAGTGCACACTTGATGCTAAGTCATGCCACAGTCTGTTTAGTTTTGCTTTATTGTGATGGGAAACCAGCCATCATTTTATAGATTACAGTTTGCTGGAGCACTTTGAGAAAGCTGGACTAGATAAAGTGAGAATGATCAGTTTCATACGTGATAAGTAATATGAATTTCTGTTGGATTTCAATGGACCTGATCTTGAATCTTTTGCAGGAACACACACTCATTGGATCTGATAATTCCCAAGACATACAGCTCTGTGGATTGGGGATTCTTTCTGAACACTGTATAATAGATATCACTGGGGACGGACAAGTCATGTTGACCCCTCAGAAGAATACTAGGTAACTGAGTACTGTGTTTTGTCTATAGAGGCAAGAATTTTGCTCTTATTTCAGGATTAAATGAAGCATGGAAGAGGTTCCACAGTTGGATTTTGGAACCTTTGTAGCAAATGAAAGAACTCACGTCTGCCTTTATTGCTTGCTTGCTTGCTTCTTTTCCCCCCATTCCAATACTTTTCCAGTAGAGTAAATGCATGCACATAATTGGAATAAATAATAGTGCCAAAACTGTGGGCTTTCTTGGCTCAGAATGTCTATGTATTCAGTAAAGGGAGAGGGAGAACTCAGTGGACATCCCTGCCCCCTGCTGCATTGACCAGAAGCCCTGAAACAAGCAACTTGCCTGGGACTGAGCTGCACTTTTCGGCTGTGGAAAGCAAAGGGGCACAGGAAATTGCTCAAACCAGTTGTTGCTCCCTCTCCTAAATTGTCGTGCTCTGTTCCTTGGTGGCCTGTATCTGGTGGGTGCTAAAGAGGTTTGTTTGGGATGGTTGTTAAGCAGCAGATGGAACAATTGTTACAAAGGGAACTGGAAAAGAAAACAACTACCTCTTTCAAGCAGGAAGAAGAAGATTCTAGCCAAAGACTTTCCTCCTCCAGTTGTAGGAGCTTCCTTGCAAAAGGGAAAAGGAAGTATTTGGATGTGTTGGATTGTCTATGGTTTATTTTGCCATGCAATGTCTCTGCTTTGCTGCTGTGGCTTAAAGGAGGGGGATTGACACAAGTTTTTCATATTTTTCTTAATCATTGCCATGTGGCATTAAGGGCAGGCCAAATCCTCGATGTGGGAATGGCTATATTTACTTTTTTTTTCCTCCCCCTCCAACACAGGACATTTGTGAATGGTACAGCTGTTGTAGGTCCCACACAGCTACACCACGGTGACCGAATTTTGTGGGGAAACAATCACTTTTTCCGGTAAGCTGCTGATTCCTTTCATTTTCTTCTATAATTGGTACAGCTTTGAGAGACAGGAGTTGGATTGCTTTTGGCACCATTTAATATCTGAAAAGCTGGCTGTGGAGGCTTGACTCTGCAGGATGTATCTGCTGGTCTTGTCCTCTGCTAAAAGTCAGGATAGTTTAGCCTTCTTCAACTGGGAAACTGTCAGATATTTTGGAATTACAAGTCCCCAAATCCCTCCAACCAGCACGATCAGTGACTATGCTAGCTGGGAATTTCAGGAACTGTAAACCCGGTTTCTTTCTTTCTTTGATGTTATGGTCATAACTTTATTTTATTTTTTTTATTTATTTATTTTTATATGCCGCCCTTCTCCGGAGACTCAGGGCGGCTTACAATGCGTTAAGCAATAGCCTTCATACTTTTGTATATTTTATACAAAGTCAGCTTATTGCCCCTGCAAACCGGGTCCTCATTTTACCCACCTTAGAAAGGATGGAAGGCTGAGTCAATCTTGAGCCTGGTGAGAATTGAACTCGCAGTAATTGCAGGCAGCTGGATGTTAAATGCTGCCTTAGTAGGAGGCATTAGCCTCCTACGCCACTCAGGCTCCTTTTTATATTTTACAGCAAAATGTTAATTCTTGTATGATGGCTGAATTTTAAAAATCGTTATAGTGTTGCTATACAACCCGGGACTCTTTGGGTCATTGTTTCAGAGATATTTCCTTAACTTTCACTCACATGCCCCTGCACCCTTGCATACACCTTCACAATCCTGCATACCCCACCGAGCTGCACAACCTTCCACACCCACAAAGCACCTCTCATACACTTCCCTGACCCCTGTGGTGCCTCTTGCAAAACCCTATACACCCTCCTCAACCCAGGTCTCTTGTGCACCTCTTGTGTACTCCCCCCTCTCCAAACCCACATGGCACATCTTGCAGATCCTATGTGCTGTCCCTCACCTACCCTGAGCCTCCCCTGTATCCCCACAACTCTCTCCATCTCTCCCCCATCTGGCAGCAATCACTGCCGATCTGGGACTTCCAACTTCCTGTTGGATTCTAAATTGACTTTCCTTGTGGGAACTGACAAGGCATCTTTGCATTTGTTTTTCAAAATCAAATGAAACCAGTTTTCAAAGGGCGGGTGTTTGTTAGCATTTAGGATAATTAGAACTGCAGAAAAAACAGTTACTACCAACCTGCCTTCCATTGAGGACCTGTATACTGCACGAGTCAAAAAGAGGGCTGTGAAAATATTTACAGACCCCTCGCATTCTGGACATAAAATGTTTCAACTCCTACCCTCAAAACGACGCTATAGAGCATTGCACACCAGAACAACTAGACACAAGAACAGGTTTTTCCCGAGTGCCATCACTCTGCTAAACAAATAATTCCCCCAACACTGTCAAACAATTTACTAAGTCTGCACTACTATTAATCTTCTCATCGTTCCTACCACCCATCTCCTTCCACTTATGACTGTATGACTGTAATTTTGTTGCTTGTATCCTTACGATTTATATTGACATTGTTTCCTGATTGCTTATTTGTACCTTTTGACTATCATTAAGTGTTGTACCTTATGATTCTTGAGGAACATATCTTTTCTTTTATGTACGCTGAGAGCATATGCACCAAGACAAATTCCTTGTGTGTCCAATCACACTTGGCCAATAAAGAATTCTATCCTATTCATGTTTAAGGCTGAATTTGCCCAAAAAGAAAAAGAAAGTAGAAACAGAGGATGAAGACAAAGATAGTTCAATGAAAGGAAGCAACAGCTCTGAACAGCTGGATTTAGATGGAGACAGCTCCAGCGAGGTATCCAGTGAGATCAGCTTCAACTATGAATATGCCCAGATGGAAGTGACCATGAAAGCTCTTGGAGGAAATGGTAAGGAATGTGGATGCATTGTTTCCACTTTATGGTATGCCATTTTGCACGTGGTTGCAAGCCAAGGTTATGTTGTTACGACTGTGGGATACATTATGTCTTGAACAATAATTTTAATACAGTACTACTCTCCGTAGATTACTGGGGAAGTTTTTCTGCTTGATTTATCTGTATGATATAAGAGCCATAGTGGCACAGTGGTTAGAATGCAGTATTGCAGGCTAACTCTACCCACTGCCGGGAGTTCGATCCTGACCGGCTGAAAGTTGATTCAGCCTTCCATCCTTCTAAGGTCGGTGAAAGGAGGACCCAGATTGTTGGGGGCAATATGCTGACTGTGTAAACTGCTTAGGGAGTGCTGTAAAGCACTATGAAGTTGTATATAAGTCTAAGTGCTATTGCTATATGCAATGAACTTTTGCGATAGCAAGTTATCATGGAAGATAAACAGTAGTGGCCAAAGCATTCTGTAGAAACCACAGTCATGCCACACGCTTTATGACATCATTGTGCATATGACACAAAAATTACACAATTTGTGTCATTTGTGTGCAGGATACAGTTTCTAGGGATTATATCATGGATGTATAAAATAGTAAGAGATTATGAATGTAGCTTTGGTTTGTTTTATAAGACCTGAAACCCTACAAATGTATAATAATAATATGAACTTTGTTAATATTATCAAGGAAGATTAGCACTATAAATTGAAGAAGAATTTAAAACACATAATCCCACAGATAGTAGTTTACAATTGGGTTACATTTGAAAATATCCCAAAAGATTGTCTGAAGAAAGAATGATAACATGTAGTCTTAATAGTTTTTTATACTGATTCCCATTGATCCTCCTAGTACAGCCAATTCCATAGCCTAGATCAGGGGTGTCAAACTCGCATCATCACAACGGTGTCATGTGACGTATTGCGACTCCCTCCTTTTTGCTAAACTGGGGGTGGGCCAGGGGTGGGTTCTAAAATTTTTTACTACCAGTTCTGTGGACGTGGCTTATTTTGTGGGCGTGGCTTGTGGGGGTAATGTGACTGGGTGGGCGTGGCCAACTTTTTTTTTTTTTTTACTTTTAAAAGCATTTTTTCTACAATCTTAAGAGGTTGCAGAAAAAAATGCTTTTAGAAGCTTCTGATGATCAGGCAAGTCAGCTGGGATCGCCAGAGGCTTTTAAAGGCATTTTTTTTCCTACAACCTCTTCAGCTGAAGAGGTTGTAGAAAAAATGCTTTTAAAAGCCTCTGAGATCCCAGCTGAGCCGCGCAATCATCAGAGGCTTTTTTTTTTACTTTTAAAAGCATTTTTTCAGCCAAAGAGGTTGTAGAAAAAATGCTTTTAAAAGTAAAAAAAAAAAAAAGCCTCTGATGAGGTAGGTGGGGTAAGTGAGCGGGGAGCGGTTCGGGGGCATGGTCAGCCAATGTTATTACCGGTTCTCCGAAACTACTAAAATTTTTTACTACCGATTCTTGCGAACCGGGAGCAACCCACCACTGGTGTGGGCATGGCCAGCGTGTGATGCATCCGGCCCACGGGCTGTGAGTTTGACAGCCCTGGTCTGGATGCTATAACTCAATCTGCATATAAGCCTAGTATCTATCCAAGGGTTAAAATATTTTGCAAGATTTTGATGGGGATCGTTTGCTCATGCCCCAGAAAACAATGCACCATCAAGCCCAAGGTGTTAGACAAGAATCAAATATTGAGTTTGAAAGCTCTGTCATACAAGAGAGGAATAAACAGTATTAAATTACATATAATCTTTTCTATCTGTTTCTACATTGGCCTCAATTGTCCCCATGTCTAATAAACTAAGATGTATGTAACTGCTGTTGGTAAGGGGCAAGTATAGTATTAAACAAGATGTGCTTTTTTTTTTTTTAGTAATTTGGCCTGTCATCCTATATTTTTTGTAGTTTAATAAATTCATATTTAGGTACTGATTCACTGAGCCTACCTGAATTGTTTTTCCATTTGTCCAGAAAATGAAAGAGTGATACATAGGTAATATTCATGTTGTTTCTTTGGAAACAAGATAGAAATAGTTTGCTATGGCCTCCTTTCAAGCTTTTGTTGACTCTTCAATTCTTCTACAATCCTGAGTTTTTCAGTGGTTTCCCATCCAAGTAGTAATCATATTCCAACCTGCTTAGATAAGTTCAATTAAGAGATGCTGTCCACTGAGACAAGGCAGCCAAAATAATAATAATCAGCTCAAAAGATTATTGAAAAACACTATGGATTATTTTCCTAAACTAAGAGAGTAGAAGCTACTCCTGAGACTTCCATTCCATAATCTAAAAAGCTGACCTCTGAAATTGGAACCATCTTTTAAAAGGCCTCTCCTACTTATCTTTCTCCCAGAAAAGATTCATGCTGAAAAAGGAGAGCCTTTGAGTAGCCAAAGTAAACTGTTTAGAGCTTTAAAGATGAAAAGCAACAACTTGAGTCTCGCATGAAAAATAACCAGAAGTGAGTGCAAACCATTTAAATGGACATAAAATGGCCTTCACATTATGCCAAGAGTTAACAGCTAGCAGCTTCATTTTGTGCCAAAGGAAACTTCTGGAAACTCTTTAAAGGTCAACTTCATACAGTTTGCATTTGCAGTAGCCTAATTGTGATTTGACCAAGTGTGGGAGAATAAATTTACCACCCAGAGTGAAACGGGAGCTTTTTTTCCCTCATGAGATCCAGGGTTTTGGTGCTGCCTGGGAAAGAGGGTTAAAGCAGCAGCCCCACCCTCTCCTTAATTGGAAAGTTTATCCCATAAAACAAAACAGAAAGCCAGCGTGTGTGAGTCAAAAAAAAAAAATTCAAGCCAAAAAGACAGCAAAGAAGCAGGAAAGAGAAACCTTCAACGCAAAAGCAGCAGTTTTCAGGGAGTGAAAGAAAGCTGCAATTCTTGGAACTGCAAGACTAAGAAGCAGAACTGAGAAATGCAGGGGAAAAGAGACCAACTAGAATCTGCAAAGCGAAGCAGGCCCATTGCCTGCAGGGCCCCAGGTGCAGAGCTCCACAAACCAGCTCCAGAAACAGAGGACTGTGAGTGCTGGGGTGGGGTGGGGTGGAGGGGAGAGCAAAGTCTATAGAGCAGGGGGTCCAACCTTGGCAAGTTTAAGACCTGTAGACTTCAGGCTGGCTGGTGAATTCTGGGAGTTGAAGTCCACATGACTTAAACTTTCCAAGCCTGGACATCTATAGAGCACGTGTTATAGAGCAAAGAAAAGGGTTTTCCACATACAAATGTACTGGGTACTGGTATAGGAGCTGAAAACCTGGAGGTAAAGAAACATTTAAAGAGCTAAGACATAGTTAATTTAGGAAAACATAATGCTGCAAATATGAAGATGGGAAATTAGACATGGAATGTAGAGATAAAAATTGAACTTTATCAATTAGATAAGATAGAAATAGTCGTAAACTTAAAAGTAAGGCTGTAGAATAAAATAGGGAAATAGAAACAAACACAGAATTAGGACTAAGATTGGATATCAAGGAATAGGAGTTTAATTTTGTATAATGAAATGATTTGGGAGGGAGGGAACAAATGCAGTCTTTGGGTTTGTTAACTGGACCAGATTAAGAAAAATCCTAACGCCAAGATTTGGGTTTCTGCTATATTAGCTCGTGTGCAATGAAGCTGAAGTAAACTAATTTAGGTAACCGTTTATCCAAGTAATCTGGGAAACTGAAGCAAAGATCCATTTGTATTTCTCTAAGTATACTATGCCTATGCCATCCCTCTGGTAAACTTGCAAGATTTGTTTCTCTTGCCATGTACATGTATATATCCGAACTAGACTGTGTTGTTTCTCCGTGTCATATAATATATGTGGGTACATGCATAATTCTGTATTCATTCATTTATTTATCTTGTCATGTTTATGTTTATGTTTATATTAGAGGTGGAGACCCTTTGAGAGCTGTATGCAATGTAATTTCATTTTAATGTATGCCGATTAGTGTACATTCAAAGTGACAATAAACTCTTCTACTCTACTCTACTCTACTCTACTCTACTCTACTCTACTCTACTCTCTTCCTTTAAAAACCAAGCTGCCTGTGTAAGAAACACAGATTGTGGCTCCACACTTAAATTTATTGTAGAACCATTTGTTCAAGGCCAGGGGTGTCCAGGTTTGGCAGCTTTAAGACTTGTGGACTTGACCGGCTGGGGAATTCTGGGAGTTGAAGTCCATAGCTCTTAAAGTTCCCAAGCTTGGATATCCCGTTCTAGGCTTTTACCTTGTGACATCTTTCTTCCTCTCTGCTTAGATCCAATGCAGTCCATTTTACAAAGTCTAGAGCAACAGCATGAAGAGGAGAAGCGGTCAGCACTGGAGCGTCAGCGACTTATGTATGAGCACGAACTAGAACAGCTCCGGAGACGCCTGTCTCCAGAGAAGCAGCATTTCCGCACCATGGACAGGTTTTCCTTCCATTCTCCCAATGCACAGCAACGTTTACGCCAGTGGGCGGAAGAGAGGTGGGTGAAGGGAATGAACTTTGAAGGTCTGGGTTTTTTCCCTGTCCTCTTCTTTGGAGAATACTCGTCTTGGCATATTTATTTATTTATTTATTGGTTCAATTTATATGCCGCCCTTCTCCGGAGACTCAGGGTGGCTTACAATGCGTTAAGCAATAGCCTTCATACTTTTGTATATACCTACTTAGTAGGGTTTTGCCCCCCCTCCCGCGGTGTTCTTTTTTATACAAAGTCATCTTATTGCCACCACAATCCGAGTCCTCATTTTACCTACCTCGAAAGGATGGAAGGCTGAGTCAACCTTGAGACTGGTGAGATTCGAACTTGCAGTAATTGCAGGCAGCTGGTGCTAGTTAACAGCACTTTAGTCTGCTGCACCACCAAGGCTCTTAATATGTTTGGATTAAGACAATAGATACATTTTATACCTCATTTTTATACCTTATTTTATACCTCAATGAATAGAACAACATTTTTATTAGCAAAAAGGAAATTGTTGCATGCTACTGAATTGCATGTTATCACTGAAAGGCGGCACTGCAGCTATTTGCAGAGACTTCTATGAACAAAGGATTTGGGCCTAAGGATGGGATATTGAGTGTATTGCATTCATTGCAGAAAAAGGCTATGAGTTGATGGAAGAGAATTCCACACATCAAATGGAGACTCGTAGGTGACCTAAGAGTGCTACCTAATAATGGGAAGGCTTCCACACATATGTTTTTGATTCATTCACGCAAAGATGGCAATGATCGTGTCTTCTGAATATTTATATAAACCCCTATCAAGCAATGCAGGATGATTGTCATTATGATAAGGAAAATTTGCAAGGACAAGCCATATCATCTAAACTAGGGGTCTCCAACCTGGGCAACTTTAAGACTTGTAGACTTCAACTCCCAGAATTCCTCAGCCAGTGAAGCTGGGAGTTGAAGTCCACAAGTCTTAAAGTTGCCAAGGTTGGATTCCCCTGATCTAGACGGTGTTACTATAACTGGAAGGGAGGACTTCCAAACTCACTGGCCAGGAGTTCACATGAACATTGCAGTCTAGCCAAGAACACAGATAGCCCCTAGCTCAGAATAATAGATTAACAGAGTTGGAAGGGACCTTGGAGATCTTCTAGTCCAACCCCCTGCTCAAGCACAAAGCCCTATACCATTTCAGACAAATGGTAGTCCAATCTTTTCTTTAAAACCTTCAGTGTTGGAGCACCCATAACTTCTGGAGGTAAATCCTTCTACTGATTAATTGTTCTAACTGTCAGAAAATTACTCCTTAGTTCTAGGTTGCTTCTCTCCTTGATTAGTTTCCATCCATTGGTTCTTATCCTGCCCTCAGGTGCTTTGGAGAATAGCTTGACCCTTTCTTCCTTATGCAGCCCCTTAGCTATTCTGTCATCCCTAGTCCTTCTTTTTACTAGTGCAAAAATAATTAACTGATTTGCACCAGAGCAAAACATCCTTATCAGTGTAATTACTGCAGTGTGTTTCTAAATAAATATTTTCTTTTCAATATCAACCTCCTTTCTCTCTTTCCCTTGTTTTGCAATAGAGAAGAGATGCTCAGCCACAGCCTGAGGAAATTGAGGGAGCAGATTATGAAGGCCAACTTGTATGTTAGAGAAGCCAGCTTCATTGCAGAAGAAATGGACAAAAGGACTGAATACAAGGTCACCCTCCAAATCCCAGCCTCAAGCCTTAATGCAAACAAAAAGGTAAGGCACTTAAGTCTATTCAGACATATACAGTATGTTATCTGCCAAGATATGGCAGTCCAGACAAATATTTCCTCCTGTTCCAAAGGTGATATTTACAGTAAGCAGGATATAGAAATTTTGTTTCTGTTGATCTAATGCAATGTGTATAAAACAGGAGTAGGCACTTGCTAGAGCAGGGCAAAGGGCAGTTCACAGCCAGTTTAAACTATCACAACCTGAGCAGTTAAATTATTTATTTACTTATTGTCATTAAAAACATGCATGTATCTATCTGCACTAGCTCTATATTTATTGATGTGCAGTTTTACTACTCACAGGCCAGGTTAATGGAACTAGTTAATGTCATGACTTATTAAAAATCTTTTCTGGGTTCAGCTATTATACTGAATGATAAATTAACCAAGAAACCACTAAACTAACTAAAATCTTGAACCAAAGTTGAAGAATTTTTGCTAACCAAGTGCTAGGATTTTAACTGACTGGTTAGGCAAGTTCTGTGAATTACTATATGACTATGTAACCTGCATGGCATTCCTTTTTACTGATATAAGTAAAAAGGCTGCAGACTCACCACTGTTTAAAAAAGGGAGGGGAAGCTCAGATTTCAAGAAAAGAATGTGGGAAATATATCAAGTTCTGCCTCCTCAAAACTGACTCTACTGAAATTCAACTAGAGAGGAGAAAATGGTGAAAGAAATTGCAGGGTATTATCTCAAATGGAGAAAATGTTTAATTTCACAGTGCATGTGATCGTTTGCCGATTTGATGTTCTTATCAGTTATCAAAAAAACCCACATAAAACTTATAATGATGAACTGCTGATCAAAGCATCAGTTCAATTTAAATGTTTATGTTCAGTCTGTCATCACGATTTGCTTTAAACATTGAATAATGCCTTTTGAAGTGTAAATTTAGCAACTGTGGATCTAGTGGATTAAATTTCTCCTCTAAAGAAAGATTATATAACTCACAAATACACTATTCCAATAAGATGGTGGTCTTTTTGTCATATTCTGTTTATTTATTCATATTTGATTTTATTTTATTTTAAAACCTCCCATCTCAACAAGTGTTTCTGAGATTCTCTTTTTTTAAAAGCAATATTGGGTGTGAGGGGAGAGAATTCAAATATACCCTCAGGTAAATTTGTCTTGATTTTGAATTGAATATTTATTGTGGCCAATAGAATAGGAATAAATCCAAACAAGATACTACTGAATCTTGGTTACAAGGAAAAATGGGTCATATTACATGAAGTCTGCCAAGTGCAAAAAATTAATATAACTTACATTTCAGTATAATCTCTACCTTGAGGCCACTGACAAAACATGCCCACTTTAATAACATCCTTGGAATGTGGCTAATCAACAAACGTTTAATATAAAATTTGGCAGAACTGTCAGTTAATGAAGTTAATGGGGAGGCAATCATTCTTTGATGAGCTTCAACATAAAAATGTTCAAAACAAAAGGATATATTTGTCTATTTCACCCCTTATTACGCAGACAAATTTGTGTAGAAAAAATATTTTTTGTATCTTCCCTGGGAGGTGTCAGAAGATAATACAATAATACAATCAAGCCAAGAAAAAGCTTGCCAATCTTGAGCTTACTCAAATTCTCAAGAAAGATAGGTAACAAAAAGATTTTTCATTATTTGCATTGATTGTTCTTCCTTCCTTCCTTCCTTCCTTCCTTCCTTCCTTCCTTCCTTCCTTCCTTCCTCCTTCCTTCCTTCCCTCCCTCCTTCCCTCCCTCCCTCCCTCTCTTTCTCTCCCTCTCTCTCTCTCTCTCTCCCTCTCCCTCTCCCTCTCCCTCTCTCTCTCTCTCTCTCTCCCTCCCTCCCTCCCTCCCTCGCTCCCTCCCTTTCTTCTTTCTTCTGGGTGTTTTGTAGCGGGGTGCAGTGCTTAGTGAGCCAGCCATTCAGGTGAGACGAAAAGGGAAAGGCAAACAAATCTGGTCCCTGGAGAAACTGGAGAACCGGTTGGTAGATATGCGAGACCTCTATCAAGAATGGAAAGACTGCGAAGAAGACAACCTGGTAAGTGGAGTAGATGTGGGGACAAACCTTTCCTTAATTGGTGAAACATGGTTTATCAGCTTAGTTTACTGTGTATGTGTTGTATTGCTATCTTATTTTCCTCAACTAACCTGGCTTAACAGCCTTGGAAGTTGGAATCAGTTTTGGCTCTTGGAGACTGCCTGGGCAAGTTTTTTTGGCAAGATTTCAGGAGTGCTTTGCCATTGCCTGTTTCCTAGACTGAGAGAGAGTGTCTGTCCCCAAGTCACCCAGCTATCTTTGTCCCTAAGGTGGAACTAGAATTCATAGTCTCCCAGTTTCTAGACTGATTCCCTAACCACTACAACAAACTGGATCCCAACAGCCTTGGTTAACATTAAATTAAACTTAACACTCATGGAAGCTACATGTTGAGACCAGGAGGTAAAGGAACATGTATCCATATATGTGATACTTAGAGAAGATTCTTCTTTTCCTGCTATTTTTTTTTTTTAATTATGGGCTGAAAATCCTTAAAAGAGATATATATATATATTTTGCCCCAAAGTTAGGCAGGATGACAATATTAAGAGAAAAGATAAAAACATCATTTTGCTTTTGTATTGCTGGAAAGAAGCAGACTTGAAAACTAGGAATGCCTAGATTATTTTTTTGCTTCTCCTGTGTTGTTGGCCACAATGTTTAAATCAAGTTATACCTTGAGAATGATGCTGCATCTTGGCATTAGGTTTCTTTGAAAGTGAGAAAATGACAAAGATCCTATAGGCTTGAACATCACTGCATCCTTTGAAGGTGGCCATCCACTTACCCACCCACCCAGCCACCACATACATGCATGTAAATATGGTCAACCCAACCAGTGAGACAATGAACATGAAGTTGAGGGTAGCAGGATCAGTTCCGCCACAGCATTTTTACTTATCTTTCATGTGACATGTTCAGTTTGCAAAGGAAATATTTATCTGTGGCTTATCTTGCCCCAAAGCCATATGAGGCAGTTTGTTATCTCCGTTGTACAAAGAGGACTATCCTAAATCGTACTACGATTTTGTTTTATGAGAGTGTGTGCTTTTCCATAATTAATTGCTGCATCTTTGAAGTTCCAAAAATAATTACATAGACTGAACCAAAATAACATTATCTGTGGCTTTTAAGTAGGGCCATTAGAAGTTTGAACTTTTGTTCTTTTAACTAGGTAATTCTGCGGTGCTCCCATTAACTCTTGTCTTTAAATATGTTTCAGTTATAATACACAGTAACACAATAAAATAAGCCTTATAAGAAATAACCCAGAACCCTTCTTGTCTTCCTCTATTTTCCCTCTTCTCTCCATGGTCCTCTGAGCAAAGTGAAAGGGAGTGGGGTGGGGTGAATTTTTTTTTTTTCCTGGTCTGGCAACCTTTCAAGCTCTCAGGTAGAATTTTTTCCCCTTCACTCATTGCCTGATTGTCGAATAAGAGAAAGCAAGGCACCTGTATTTTGCACAGGTCAGAAAGAGGGCTGAGAAAATACAGACCCCTCACATCCTGGAAATAAACTGTCTCAACTCCTCCCCTCAGGACGCCGCTACGGGACATTGCATGCCAAAACAAGTAGACACAGGGACAGTATTTTCCTCATGACATCACTCTGCTGAACACCCAATTCTCACAGTAGTACCTGTTGTCTATGTATATTTACCCATGTTGTATGGCTGTAGTATTATTATCCTTCTTATCTTCCTTACTACCCTCATTTACTGGTGTTATGATGATGATGATGATTACTCCATTGCTTTGCATGTACATTGAGAGCTTCTACACCGGAGACAAGTTCCTTGTGTGTCTAATAACACCCGGTCAAATTAAGTATTCTATTCTATTCTTATGCACACCTACAATCCTCTCTGAATGGGTTCATAACCTGGTTTCCAAAAATAGCTACAGCAAACTACTTCTCGTTGTAAATAGAATCTGGGTTGTGATTATAAATAGAATCTGGGTTGTGATTGGGCTAAGACAAAAACAAATCACATGACTTAATGGTACGTAGGCAGCTACCTTCAGTATGTCTTCCTGTGCAATGCTCACAGGTGATTAAATCAGCCTTCTCAACATGCTGCCCTCCCAGAATTCCCCTCTAGCATGGTCTTTACTCCCGAAGGCCTATCATTGTGGAAGGCTGGATTAAACCATGTTAGAGACACCATATTAAGGTGACTGAAAATGAACTGATAAGAAGGAGAATGGGTCTTTCTGACTTATTAAGATGTCTGTTACAAGGGAGAATATGATTCCACCTCCAAATTGAACTTCTGTTGTAAGAGGATCTAATCATCATACATGTTGTTCACTCTTTCTTCCCTTCTATTCAACTCAAGGTTATGAGGTCTTATTTTCGGAGAGCAGATCCTTTTTATGACGAGCAAAAGAACCACAGCCTCATTGGAGTCGCCAATGTCTTCCTTGAGAGTCTCTTTTATGATGTGAAGCTACAGTATGCTGTGCCCATCATCAATCAGAAAGGAGAGGTATCTTTCTGCACGATCAATTATTAATCACTATCCAGTCACATAATTACTCAGTTACTTATTTAAGAATCACAGCTCTGTGCACAATTACTATTGATTCTCTATCTTTTGACATCGATGCCTCAAATATAGGCAGTTGCATTTAATCGCTTTTTAATTTTTCCTAATTTTCTTCCCAGTTTGCCCCTGAGTTTGTCTTGGAAGGAACTGATTTGATAATCAAACTGTATAAACAAACTAAGGAGACATTTCCTGACAGTTAGACTAATTAATCAGTGGAACAACTTGCTTCTAGAAGTTATGAATGCTCCAACACTGGAAGTTTTTAAGAAGAGATTGGACAACCATTTGTCTGAAATGATATAGGGTTTCCTGCCTGAGCAGGGGGTTGGACTAGAAGACCTCCACGGTCCCTTCCAACCCTGTTATTTTGTTATTCCATTGTGCCTTTGGCCAGACTGAGTGAGGGACCCATGATGATTTTTAATATGTATTAAGGGAGATTTGCTTTAATTGTATTGTTATTGTTCTGTTGTTTGCGATCCAGCGTTCACTGCGAGTGAGGCAATCTAGAAATGCTTTTAAAACAAACAGTTGAAACTTGTCCTAAGCTCCTTTTAGGTAAACCTCTCTTGAAGGACAATTTCTCTCAACATCTCTGATATTATCACAGAGCTGTATGATCCTTGAAGTTGAAATAGAAGAAAGAAGAGATTACTTTTCCCAGTTTATTACCATTTGCTTCTCCATTGGACTCTCAGAGAGGATTAATCCCTTGATAATTGTCTGCCTCTTCTTGGAATATATACAACATGAATATTTGCATTACTTTGTTGGTGCCACATCTCCCAGCTCAGGGCATAGGATGCAGAATGGCATGCCCAATTTTTACTTTTAATTTCTTGGATATGATAAATACATAATAGAGTGATTTTCCCCCCAGCACTAAACAATCACTTCAAAACATAATACTGCAATAGGCATCCCAATAAATCATTTCAAACCCAGTACAGGGCAACAGCTCAGATAAATACATAGCAACGAAATTTATCGGGGCTAAAAAGAACTTGCAGCCCCAGAATTTAAAGTAGATTGCAGACATTAAATTATAGATCTTAAAAAACCCAAGAGAAAAATGAAAATTGAAGGCCAGTATTTCCTGAGGCAGAACAGTAGAAAACTTTTGAATCCCTCTGAAAAATCTGTACTTCTGTTTAGGGCAGCAGGGTTTGATGAGAGTTTTGCTAATGAATATTTTATTTCCAATAATGTAGTTTCATTTGCTTCCAAGAACCTTACCCCTCCTCTCTCTGGGATTTGTGCTTTATCAGGTAGCAGGTCGCCTGCATGTTGAAGTGGTACGTGTGAGTGGAGATGTCGGGGAGAGAATTGCAGGAGGCGATGACAGCTTGGAGGGCTGCTTTGAAAATGATTTGCAGGAACACAAGTTAGTGTGCATGGTGAGTTCTCTGAAAACTTTCCTAATTTTGCTTTTCCAAAATAAAACAGTTTGACAGAGAAAAGCCTGCTTGTCCTGAACTGTGTGCTCTTTGGATTATAATTTTAATTATAGTTATTGTGGAGAGTCAGTTTGATGTAATGCAGGGATGTCAAACTCTATTTCATTGAGGGCTGAATCAGGGTTGTGCCTGACCTTGGGGAGCGGGGCAGGGTGGGTGTGGCCAGCTCAATGTCACTCGTGTCGGGGGCGCCTGTGGCGGCCCGAGTGCTCTGCCAGCAAAAACAGGCTCCTGAGCTCTAATTTTGGCTGCAACCCTCTGCCAGTGAAAACGGAACTCGGGAGGGCCGCCTGCGGCTCCGTTTTCACTGACAAAGGCACCACCAGCTGGTTCTTCGCTGTTTCCAGGGTGGCCCCGCAGGACAGATCTGGCCTGCGGGCCTTGAGTTTGACACCTTTGGTGTAATGATTAAGGCATTGGGCAACAAACCAAATTAAGGCCCTGAGTTCTGGTTCAGCCTTAAGCATGAAATCAGCAGGGTGACCTTGGACCAGTCCCCCTCTCAGTCCTAGGAAGGAGGCAGTGGCAAGCCACTTCTGAAACCTTACCAAGAGAACTAGAGTCGACTGGAGTCCACTCTGACTTTAAAAATGCTATTGTGACCTCTGAGCGTGCTGGCTAGGGGTGATGCATATTGTGTAATATGTTGGAAGGGCAGCAACTGGAAGAAGAGTGGCCTAAGTTAGTTTTACGTATAAATGCTAGAGCTGTGAGGCCAAAGCAATCTGTCAGGTTTAATCACTATTGTGTCTGCCTAACTATACCCATTCGAATGTACTCATGTATTCATTTTATTGCGGAAGTTTTGTTTAAAGTAAAAGTTTGGTAGCTCAAAGTACATAACTTTTACTGGCTTTTTTTTTTTCCAACGGTCACAAAGACAAATATGTGAGTTGTATTGGAGCAATACAATGTATTTGTATTGGAGCAAAGTCCTATCTTCAAATAAAGATAAAGAAGTCTTCTGGTTTAGTTTCTGTTTTATAGTGAAGCAACCTTTAAGAACAGACAGCATAGGTCTGTTCCTGTGCTGACCCCTGGTGGAGAAGTTTATTTCAAGACATAATTTAAGACAGATTTTAGTTAAATACTGCCTGTTATGGAAGCTTCTGATTTTATAAGGCAGACATTAGTCTGAACAAACTAGCCATGCTACATTTTATATTGAACTGTTATTTTGTCGTCAACATTTTTTATTGAATTAATAAAATACAAGTAAAATACAAAGTACAAAGTAAATAGAAAAGCAGTGTGGGGAGGGGAGGAAAGGAGAAATGAAGAAAGACGAGAAGAAAAAGATGATTTCCGACTCTCTCTGTTATAGTAAAATAAGGCATTAACATCAAATCACAACTTTTTGCTTTTTCATAATAATACGAACAAGCCATTTCTATAAAGATACATTGAATTGTTATGGAATGCACCCTATTCATTATTTATTGTCGTGACCTGTATATGTGTTTTATGTGCCCCTTTTAATCCCCTAGATTAAAATCCTTCAAGCGACTGGTTTGCCTCAGCATCTCTCCAATTTTGTGTTCTGCAAGTATTCTTTCTGGGACCAGCTGGAACCTGTGATGGTTGCCCCTGAAATGGATCCTTCTTTGTCTCCCATCAGCAAGGAGCCACGGTGTATGGTTGTCTTCGATCATTGCAATGTAATTGTTTTTATTGCTATCTCGTGATTCAAGTGCTTGCCAGGATAGGTGGGCAAAGTGTTTTCTTCCTGAAATTTCTTCCTGAATTTTAATTCTGAAATGATGCTAAGCTATAGTGTGTGTGTGTGTGTGTGTGTGTGTGTGTGTGTGTGTGTGTGTGTGTGTAGAAACAGAATGACATATGCTCTTAACACACATATTATGATATAGATTATGGCTGATCCAGGTCATTACGGACTGTTTAATGAATCATGATTTTAAAAATCCCAACTGGGTATTACCCTGTTTCCCCCAAAATAAGACATCCTCTGATAATAAGCCCAATCGGGCTTTTGAGCGCATGCACTAAAATAAGCCTCCCCTCGAAAATAAGCCCTCCCCGAAAATATTTAAACGCAGAGCTGGAAATCAGGTAAGACGGCAAGAAGAGCCCCATCTTGCTCCATGTGCCCCAAAATAATAAGACCTCCCCGAAAATAAGGCCAAGAGCTTATTTCGGGGTTCAAAAAAATATAAGACAGGGTCTTATTTTGGGGGAAACACAGTACATGTGAGCGGTGCTATGTATGTGTCTCATTTTAAGCTTGAAATTCTGCTATTAGTACTGTTTCCCCCCAAATAAGACATCCCCTGATAATAGGCCCAATCGGGCTTTTGAGCACATGGCAATAAGGCCAAGCGCTTATTTCAGGGTTCAAAAAAAATATAAGACAGGGTCTTATTTTCGGGGAAACATGGTAATAAAATGGGAATGCTTGGCAACCCATTCTTTGAAACATAAAAACATAGAGATAGCTTACCATAACATCCAAATGAAAGATACTGTTTTTTTGCACCTAAAGAATTTATTATATTCATAAGCCAGTTCTAAACCGATTGTTAGCTTATGAATGTTGTCATGTATAGTCATAATGAATTATAATCCTACATGTCACATTCTTTTGTTGATACTGTTTATATTTACCTGTAACCAGAATTGAAAATATGGTCTCAATAAGCATGCAGCTAATGACTGAATATCAGGATTCTTGGCTTAAAGTGGCATTGCTCCAAATCTCTCTTTTTTCTAGCATTTATTAGGCTAAACATTTTATATATATATATGTTTTCTCAGGTTTTCACAGGTGTTTGTATGTAGGTCTTTGGTTATTCGGGTCTTCTCCCACGTAAAATTGGAAGTGTCTTGGCGACGTTTCGACGAAGTCTCATTCGTCATCTTCAGGCTGGTGTTCTCGGCTTCGTGCTTCCATTGCTCCTGGAAGCACGAAGCCGAGAACACCAGCCTGAAGATGACCAATGAGACTTTGTCGAAACGTGGGAGAAGACCCGAATAACCAAAGATCTATTTATTTAGAATATTTCTAGGCTGTCACATAATTGGAATTCTCTGGTTCACTTCCATTAGGAGTTAAAATAATGTTTTAAAAAATCAAAAACTACTTATAACCAGTGGCAGAAATGTTTAAAATTCAGAAATCGGGAAATATCCTTAATTTTTTTACCATGTACATAAAAATTCTAGAAATTCAAAATTATCAGGATCTTAAAGAGTTTGAAAGTTCTTTAAAAACTTCTATATCAAAAATCTCAATAAGCCTGAAATAAAGGGAAAATGATTGTTCACTGAAAAAAAGTATAAAGTAGGTTGGACTTCTATAGGAAAAAGCTTTTAATAACCAAGATTTCAGCACTGGAAGAAATGCCTTTTTCCTTAGTGCACACCCTCTGAATTTCGTTTTAGGATTCTACAAAGGACCAAAGTCCAGGTAGAAAATGAGACAGGGTGTGACTCTTCAGATAAGAAAGTCCCAACCATTTAGAGCTTTAGAAACCAAAACCAGCATTTTGCATTGCATCTTGGAACAAACTAGAAACAATAGGAAAGACAGCACAGTCTTATGTGATTGTCCCAGTTAATAAACATCTAGTCCTGGGAAACATATGTGCTATATGTAATTCAGGCTGACTGTCTCTTATTTGCTGAGCTACAGTGTTTTCCATGGATCATTTTTCTTCTGGGGACTCTTAAAAGTACAAAAGGCTATTCTGGAAAAGCCTATCTCAAACACTCAGATCCCTCCCCTTTTTCCACAACAGTTTTCTAATGTAAGCAAGTTCTTCAAGCTTCTTTTATACAGTCTAAACCAGGGGTGTCAAACTTGATTTCATTGATCCCGGGGGGGGGGGGGGGCGGGGAGATCAGGATGGGCATGGTCACCTCGATGTCACTCATGTTGGGGGCACCCGTCCTGGGCTCCCTTTTTGGCTGCGATGGCCTCCAGTGCTCTACCAGTGAAAACAGAGCTCGGGAGGGCAATGTGCGGTCCTCCTGAACTCTGTTTTCACTGGCAGAGCGCCGCAGGAGGCCATTATAGCCAAAAAGAGAGCTTGGGAAGGCTGTGCGCAGCGCTCCGGAGCTCTGTTTCCTCTGGCAGAGCACTGCAGGAGGCATTGCAGCCAAAAACAAAGCTTGG
Organism: Pituophis catenifer annectens; assembly: GCF_029215685.1. Classification (NCBI taxonomy): domain Eukaryota; kingdom Metazoa; phylum Chordata; class Lepidosauria; order Squamata; family Colubridae; genus Pituophis; species Pituophis catenifer. The sequence continues at coordinate 26,027,894 of NW_027256881.1, read as the reverse complement.
GAGGGCCACATATAGCCCTCCTGAGCTCTTTTCACTGGCAGAGGCACCGCAGGCCAGTCCTTCGCTGTTTCCAGGGCTATCTCGTGGGCCACATCTAAGCCCCCTGTTGGCCGGATGCTGCTTGTGGGCCTTGAGTTTGACACCCCTAGTCTAAAGCATGCATACCATGTCATTAAAACTGAAATCAATTCTTATGATGGCTTATAAAATTGAAATGTTCTGATTTTTTATTTAAAAAAAGCCCTTAGTAAAAACAAAAAATAGAAAAACAATGCAAAAGCTTTATAAAACAAATTATAATTCAGTATATTGTTGAACAATATAAGCTCTCTCTCTCTCTCTTCCTTTTTTCCAGCACTTTTAAAAAACTGTTCCTCTCCCTTTAAAAACAATTTAAATTAATGTCAGCACCCAAGTAGCCCCGTTCTTAATGTTGACCAACTATATCTCAGCTGCTTCTGGCATAAAACCCAGCAGATTCAGATTGTTGAAAGTGATTCTCGATGTGATTTAGGCTGGTACCCTTTCCGTGTGTAACATTGCATTCTCCACCACACCATCTTGAAGACAACAGGTTCAGGAAAGGTAATTTAGTGGATGGAAATGCTTGTAAAGAGCTGCTCATATCTAAACCCTATTCTAATCATAACTAGAACCCAGCATAGCAACTCTACATTATTATTGCCTTTGTATTGCAAATGGGCAATACTGATATGCCACTTGAAACTGATAAAAATAGTATCTATGCATATTGAAAGCTCCAAGTTGTAAGAGAATATATGTTATGAAGAAATATATGTATATATGTTATAGTATATTATTCTTGATAATATATTTGTCTTACAACTTGGAGCTTTCAACATGCATATATAATCTTTCCAAAAGACTGCTGGTTAATTGCCTGTCGAAGCTGTACAATCAGGCAATATCACATGGAAGAGAGAAATGAATTCATCATAATGAAAAGCAATAATAAATCTCCAAAAGTAGGACAGCAAATTCCATCCATTAATTTTGCTATGTTTCCCCCTGTGGTTTGCTTCAGGATTCCAAGCATAAAGCTTTCTAAATTGCTCTCTAGATCCTTCTGGTACTCCATTTATCATAGTGATTTAAGCTTTCTGTTAAGGTTGCAGATCTCAGCTGTTGATTGTTCCAGTTCGGGTATCCTATTGAGACTAATGTATGCTAACATGTTTGTTCCCTTATTTCAGCATCTAGATGTTGCAATAGTAGGGAAGGAAGTGCACGATGCATTTTCATTTTAATCCTTTTCTGACTAGGAATTCTCTGTCAATATCACTGAAGATTTTATGGAATATCTTTCTGATGGTGCTCTAGCAATTGAAGTGTACGGACATAAGCAGTGTGATTCTCGCAAAAACCCAACACTGTGGGATTTAGGAATAATTCAAGCCAAAACACGAAGCCTCCGAGACAGGTAAAAGAGATGGCACTTAGCTGATGAGCACATTTAAAACTTGTGAGGGAAAACTGTGTAGAAGTCAGAAGAGAAGTTTTATAAGCAAAATATGAGTTATTGTGCACTTTCTTCCGATCTTCCAATCTATTCCCAAAGGCCATGGGGGGGGGAGCATTACTACCTTCTCTCCTTCTGGTTTGCATTCTGCCACAACTCTTCCCTCTACTCTTAAATCACTGCTTTTCTAAAATCTCAAGATTCTATTATAGCTATATTAGGAATGGAGTCGGTTTCAACTCAATTCAATATGTAGCTCTTTTCAAAACGTAAATGCCAATGTTGGCAAAATTTGATACTCTTAAGTAACTTAGGCGTAACCACAAGGGAAACTTAAATGTGTTTTCCCAACTGAAGTGAAGCTCCACTGAAACTATTTCCTTTTTAATGTTTCTTTCCCATGCACGCACACATATTCTCCCTTTCTTGCATTCTTTTTTGCCCCTATATACTCCCTCTTTCTCTCTTTCACGCATACATCCTTATACTTGCAAAATTCTCTTCTCTTGGTGTATAGTTTCCAAAGCAAAGTAAAATTTTTGAGCACTTTTCTGGAAGGCATAGTGTTTCATTGGTCTCAAAAATTGTGTTTTGGTAGGTGGAGTGAGGTCACCCGCAAAGTAGAGCTCTGGGTTCAGATTCTGGAACTCAATGAGAATGGAGAATACTGTCCAGTAGAAGTAACTACACCAAAGGATGTACATACAGGTGGCATTTTCCAGCTCAAGCAGGTAAGATTTTAACAGATTAACAGAGTTGGGAGTCCAACCCCCTGCCTAAGCAGGAGACCCTACATCTGGCCTCTACCTAGGATCGAATCTCAACCACCTGATGGTAAAGACCATCAATAATGTCAATAGTTATTACGTTGCCTCTCTTTTTAGAGGTGTGGTTGATTTGACTACGTAAACACTATGAATTTGGCTTTTGTCAAATGATGTTCAGGCTACTCCCTTCTTCCCTTGGTAGCATAAACAAACATAGGCTACTTAGCATCACATTTTCCTTCCCCTTATTTGCTCTACTGTTCTAAGCACCTCTGAGGAAGACTAAGCTTGTTTACATCACAGAATTCTTTCCCTTGATATACTATAGAAAAATCTCAAATTCCTTGGACATCCATTAACTGGATTTTGGATATTTTAATTTGAACTTCTCGCCCCAAGCAACAAAGTTGTTTCCAAGACTAGAAAATATACGGCTATATGGTAAATGTAATTTACCGTATATCATTTGCATGATTACAGCATTAATGTTTTACATCTCTTCAATTAATTTGTGTAATGGATGCAAATGAAGTAATTTAACAGATATTTTAAATTAATGTCTCTCCCTTCTACCATCTGAGGTTTTAGTTAGTTTTCTATAGAAAAGGCTCTGTGGAGAAGCCTTTCCTCTAGGTTAGGGCTGTCAAACTCCCGGGCCATGGGCCGGATGCTTCATGCGCTGGCCACACCCACACCCAGTTTAGCAAAGGGGGAAAAAGTCCTGATATGTCACGTGATGCTGCCGTGACGATGTGACTTTGACACCCTTGCTCTAGATGTAACTGACCAGCTAAGCTTTTAGATGCATTTGCACAAAATAGAAGTCTTAGCATCAACCTTCATTAAGATTAGCGTTGGGCAAATTAAGACCAATTGGAAAGTTGTGCTTCAGTATATGTACAGAAGATGAATTAATTCAGTTACTGGGTTATGCATATTATATGAAATCAGCCAATGAGAACTTTATGTTAAAATCCATTCCTTTGATTAGTTGCCATTAATCTCATACACATGAATGAATAAGCATATGTGAGTGAAGAAGACAAGTTGCTCCATACCATGTTGGTATTGCTCTATCTGTACTTTCTAAAGCCTACACCATTGTAGTTCTAGTGTAGCTTTCCCCATCCTGGAACCTTCCAGTTGTTTGGCACTTGCTACTTGCAGCAGACGCCTGCCCATTCCAATTCTGCAAGTTGCAGTCCCAACACACTGCGAACACTCATCTAGTAAATGAAATGTTTTTCATGCTCAGCTTTCAGGAATAGTGTGGGAGTGTTTTAGTTTGCAGGCTTAGGATCAGCTCTTAGTAGAAGATATAGCTCAATAGTTTACCACCAAGTTTACATAGAGTAGAGGCCTAGGTTGCAATGTGCCCCAAACAAATTCAGATAGCCTGGTTGGGAAAGACCTTTGGTGAAGATCTTGGAGAGTGATGCTAGTCAGAATTAAGGAATGCTAGACTGGTAAACTAATTGTCTGACTATCATGGTAAGGCACCTTTATAATTTTATGACCTTAGTGTTTTATGATGTAGTCTTAATGCAGACAGTGTTTTCAATTTGCTGTTCTCTCTCCCCCTGAGCAATTCGGAATGAGTGGGCAAATGGTTTGATTAATCAGTTTGAATGATCAAGATGCTGAGACCTCTTTTTGCCAGCAGAGGTCACCCTTACTTCTTGGTCTTCCTATACTGCTTTTTACAATATTTTCTCTGGATGTACAGGGACAGTCACACCGAATCCAAGTGGAAGTGAAATCTGTGCAAGAATCAGGAACATTGCCCCTCATGGAAGAATCCATCTTATCTGTAGCAGTGGGCTGTGTGCAGATCAGATATATCAAGTCACCAAAAAGTCATGAGAATTATCAGGTAGAAGATTCTTATTGTTGCATACCAAAGCAGTTAAGTGTGTTCATGCATATACATCAAATCCACTCACAAAAACGTCTATCTGTAAATCATTGGCAGGAAACTTTCTCTGCTTCAGTTTCTGGAATGAGTGGGTCATTCTGAATTACTTGGACAAATAAGCTTACTGCATTTCTTCTCCTCTATGTTTTAACTTGCAGACCTGTCATGCAGAATGGAATGGTGAATTAGAACCCACTTTCTTGAGCCCATCAGAGTTTTGATATGTGCTGAGTTACATACATCTGTGTGAGACAGGGAGCTGTACTGTTTGAAAGCTGGAGGTTGAATGTTCACACCTGTCAGTGAATGGTGTTCTCTACGCCTGCTTTCAGAAAGACAATAATTTACATGTGTGTATGTATTTTGAATGTAGAGAACATGTTTTGGGTGTTTACGAATTGACTATAGCAGAGGGCTTCCCATTGATCAAGCAATTACTATGGCCATGAAGCATCCTTTTTGCATATGTGTGCGTGCCTTTGAGTCACCATTGGACAGGTCCCTGTGGTTTTCTTGGCACGATTTCAAAAGTGATTTGACATTGCCTCCTTCCTAGAGCTGAGACAGAGTGACTGGCTCAAGGTTACCGCGCTGGCTTTTTGCTTAAGGCAGGACTAGAATTCAGAACCTTCTGGTTTCTAGGTCTTCCTGGTATCTTAAGCACTACATCAAACTAACACAAAAGTATCCATTTACTAGAAGGCAAATAGTTGAGACTTCCCCCATCCATCTCCTTGGCTGCACAGGATGTAGGAGTCCTTGGTGCTCCCTTGGGTTGTTTTCTTGCAGACTTTTCATTACCCAAACTAGGTAACTTCATCAGTGCTTATGGTTTATTGGTGCATAGGATGCTCTCCATAACCCAAGTTAGCCTTTTGTAATTTTTCTGAGCAAGAAGGTAGATTTCTTAACAAAGCATCAGGCTGCAGCCATCCACAATTTTTGAGGCCTATTACCATTCAGAACTTGCACAAAAATACATCATTTAACACACATTCCTATATAATGTTTAAGAGAAACAACTTGTGATACTTTTTAAAAACATATTCTAATAGCTATTTTAGAAAGCTGGTGGAGCATTTGTATCCCAGAATTTCAGCACTCCCATATCTCCTATCTTTTCCCCCAAGAACAATTGATTCAAAAATAAACTATAAATGAGAGTGTTTCTCTACCATGGGGACCTATTAACTGAGAGTCTTTCCTTGTACATAATATATGCATATTTGATATAAATTTGGCTGCAAAAATTTTGGAATTTATGTGACTTTGCATGGTTTTTACATAGGAAGAAGATGATGACATGGACAGTTATCAGGTAAATATGTTGCGATTAGTATCTTCTTTGAATTATTTAGCCTTTTTTCGTTAGAAAAATAACAGTGTCGTTATATTCTGTCTCTTGATTCACGGGTTCAATCTCGTGTTTCCCCGAAAATAAGACCCTGTCTTATATTTTTTTTGAACCCTGAAATAAGCGTTTGGCCTTATTGCTGTGTGCTCAAAAGCCCGATTGGGCTTATTATCAGGGGATGTCTTATTTTGGGGAAAACAGGGTATTGTATTTTCTAAACAAAAGTTATTAGTGTTGTTATGGTCATTAGTCAAGTAAGATAATTTTCTTTAAAAACACGTGGTAAGAATAAAATATGTCTGGGCATAGAACTGAGACAGCATTGGCTATACTTATGGACTGCTTTGGAAGACTTGTGATGGGGATAGAGCTTTGGATAGTGAGATATTTATTTATTTAATAAATAAATGAAATTTATCTAGTCAGTTGGATTCTTGATTTCTGGTCAGTTTTCAAACCATCAGTCATTGTATACTTCTAGACTGGCTCAGAGGATTAGGAATGGATGGCACACAAAAAAAATTCTTTTCACTGGCCAGTTCCAGATATTTGGGGTGGGTGGGTGCAGTCTGACCCTAGACCCCTGTGGCAGGGCTCTAAATTCTCTTCATTGTTTAACATTAACATGAAGCTGCTGGGCAAGATCATTCAGTGACATACAGTTACATATCATCCGTCCACTGATGATACCCTGATGTATATCTTAATTCTGGGCCAATCAAGCATTGTCTCAGTGTCAGTAGATTGTGGAAGACTGGAGGGAGATGACCAGACTTAATGTCAACTATACAAAACAAGTGGATGTGGATTTGGAGGACTTCAGTTGTTAGTATTAGTTCAGGTTGCAGTATCCCTTGTGGAACTGAAGAGCAATTTGGAGTTCTAGATTTCTGGTTTATGCTGGAAGAGCAGATGTCAACCATGGGGACAAAGATCTTTGCATTATTGTAATCCTTCTTGTGTATCAATTGTACTCATTCCTGGATTGGGAGACCCTCCACAGTAATTTGTCCCCTAGTTAGCTCTTGTTTGGACTATTATTACACAATCATGTTGAAATTCCTTTGAAGAACACTTGAAAGTTGTGGCTAGTCCAGAATGAGGCAATACAAGTATTTTTCAGAGTATAAGACGCACCTTAGTTTTTGGGGAGGAAAATAAGAAAAAAGCTGATTGGCGGGTGGATGGCCTCCTAGAATACCCCCAATCAGCTGTTCCCAGAGGTGAATTTTAGCAACAGGTTCGTTGGTTGTGAGCTGTTTGCCTTGCTTTTTTATCAGCCTCTGAAAGCCTCCGAAACAGAACTTCAGAAAAAAAGCCTCTGAAACTTCGTTTCTGAGGCTTTTTTTTCCAGAAGCTGTTTGGAGGCTTTTTTTCTGAAGCTTCCTTTCAGAGGCTTTTTTTTTCTGAAGCTCTGCTTTTTTCAGCCTCTGAAACCTCCGTTTGAGAGGCTGGGTGGGGCTACATTCGGAGTATAAGACACACCCAGATTTTCACCTTCTTTTTTGGGGGGAAAAGGTGCGTCTTATGCTCAGAAAAATATGGTAGTTGTAGGCATATGGCGTTACACTCATGTTCCACTGCTATTGCATGAGCTGCACTGGTTACCTATGGCCTTACAAATGCAACTAAGGGTACTGATAGTTACCTCTAGCACATTGCTTTTTTTTTCCTTTTGTTTTACTTTCAGTGGCTATTTCTTTGTCCTGAGACCTGAGTTTCAAAACATTTTGCGTGCAGAGATTCAGACAGCCACATTCAGAAGCAAACTATTACTTCTGGATGATTTGTTATGTTATTTTTTTTAAATGTTATTTCTTCACAGGATAGAGATCTAGAAAGGCTGCGCAGGAAATGGTTAAATGCTCTTACAAAACGCCAAGAGTATCTAGATCAACAACTGCAGAAACTTGTGGGAAAGCCTGGTAAGCATAAGTAGTTTGTTATTTTCCATTGCAACTGCTGCCAAAGTTGTTGGGAAGCTAAGAAACCTGAAACACTTCAGGGCATCCTCAGCTGCATGGAAAGTCATCCTTGCACTCAGACAACTGAGTGCATATAGAACAGCTCCAGGCCTATCTGCTGAACACAAGGTGATATAGGACTGAAAGAGCAGTATACGTGCAGGTAAGAATAGAAGAGGCCACAATGGAACTACCAGGCATGGCATCTTATGCCTATACCAATATGTACTTTAGAAGAATATACAGATCAGCATTAATACAACTGTTGAAGAGGATTTTAAAAGTCCTCCCAAGTATCCTTAACAATGTATGTATTTCTTCTTGCAGTTTAAGGCAAGGGTGAAAGATTAGGGCTTTGTGATCTCTAGTAAAAGTTAATAAGTCCTCAAGGCAGATCTGATTCTGTTGATTACATGGACACAACTAAGTAGTTTTCTTGGCAATAGTAGATGAGTAGTTTGTGGATATTTATTGACTTCCCAATAAAGGGGCGCGGTGGCTCAGTGGCTAAGACAATTGAAAGGTTGGCAGTTCAGCGGTTTGAATTCCTAGTGCTGTGTAACAGGGTGAGCTCCCGTTACTTGTCTCAGCTTCTGCCAACCTAGCACTTCGAAAGCACATAAAAAATGCAAGTAGAAAAATAGGGACCACCTTTGGTGGGAAGGTAACAGCATTCCGTGCACCTTTGGCGTTTAGTCATGCCGGCCACATGACCATGGAGATGTCTTCGGACAGCTCTGGCTCTTCGGCTTCGAAACAGAGATGAGCAATGCCCCCTAGAGTCGGGAACGACTAGCACATATGAGCAAGGGGAACCTTTACCTTTACCTTTATTGACTTCCCAATCTAGGCTACAACCCTGGTATTTTTGATGCTCTCCCATTGAAGTATTAACCTGCTAAATCTATAGGAACAAAGCCAGCCAGATGCTGCCATTTTCTGATATGGTTTCCTGAGGTCCCTTCCAATTTTCATTGAAGTCATCTTTGGAGGTGTTGTTGAGTGTATAGTGAAACTTTCTTAACCTTTTCCAGACAAATCAGAAGATGATGTTGATCGAGAAGCTCAGCTGTTAGAGATGAGGTTGACCCTTACAGAAGAGAGGAATGCTGTAATGGTGCCATCTGCTGGCAGTGGGATCCCTGGAGCACCTGCTGAGTGGTAAGGCCTGCAATAAAAAAAGCTATACCCTGCTAGATTCACAAATTGTTTGGGTTCCTGTTATTTGCTTGTGGTGAACTGTGGGGAAGAAATAGAAGGGTGCTATTATCTTGCTTGTCACCATGGAGAAAGTATAGGCATTGTGTCAATGGGATGAAAAGCAAAGAAGTTCAGTTACCCTCCTGGAAGATGGTAGAAAAGTAAAGAGAAGATTGGTTTTTGAAAGTGATAAGAGTAGGATGTTCTGAAAGTAAAATGTGCATGAGAATGAATGAAATGCCTAGTAAATGTTTTAAGTTGGGCAGGAAGTAAAAGTGAGAAAGAATGACATTTTCTTAATTGTTTAATGTGTTAATATATAAGGAACGCTAGTCATGATGTTAAAGTTAGGTGGGTTGGAGGCCTAAATATATTTGTACTCTGTATGTAAATGATACCATGTTATTGGTTGAGAACCAAAATACAACATGTGCAGGTGCTGGTAGACAAGTGAGTAACATGTGGCCTGTTGCAAGGAATTATTGCTTGTTGAAAGACCGGGAAATGTCTGCATGTAAGAGCTAGCTTCTGTCCATTTTGTAATTCAAAAGTAAGAGTTAATTGTGTCAGGAAAAGCAAAGTATATTGAATATAACAGGAATTATATTCTGTTGAATATAATATTCTGCTGAAGAAGTGTATGTGATATAATAAAAAGAGATAGGATCAAAAATGTAACAGATGCCAATTCAATGTGAACTGAATATAAAAGAAAGTGACCAATGCAAAAGAAATACAGTGAGTTTGTTGGATCATATATAGACAGAAAGAATGAGGACAAGTGAAAGAGTCAAGAGAAATGGGAAAACTAAGAAAGTTGTGCTTTGACGTAGCTGATAAGCTAGAAAGCTCTGGAGAGGTATAATGGACTAGATCACAGATCTCAAACTCGATCATGTCATGTGACAAATCGTGACATATCGCGACATTTTGCTGAGCCAGGGTGGGCGTGGCCTGCATGTGACGCATCTGGCCCACGGGCTGCCAGTTTGACAGGCCTGAACTAGATTTAGCTACGTTTCCTTTTCTTTTTTCTCAAGCCTTTTATCTATTTATTCCTTCTTTTACGCTCTGTATAATGTAATTTATCCTGAAAGAGAGCAGGATTACCAATGTATATGGAACACATGAAGAGCCCTACTAGATCAACTAGTCCAGCATTCATTGTCACATGGTGGCCAGCCAGCCATGTACAGGAAGTCACAAACCTGACAGAGTTGTTACTTACTTTGCAGCTGGTGTTTAAAATCTACTGGCTGTGAGTAATGAGTAGGTAGACATCCAATAGTAGTAACTGAGATACTACCCCTCCCCTCAAATTTGTCTTGTCCTCTTTGAAAATAATCCAAATATGGGACCGTCATCATATCTGAGGGCAGTATAATGCAGCTGTAAAACTGAATAAGATATGGTTTGTATAATTTCCCACAAAATATGGCTGCCCTTGGTGTTTGCACAGTTAATCAGGTTTGGTTTCAATACCACAAGAAAATCTAATACATATTTTGGAAGTTGCCCCAATATAGCTAAACAGCCTTTGGGATGGTCCCTGTGAGAGGTTTTTAAACAGTGCCCGAGTTGAAGGAGGATAGGAGATGTAAAAGCAAGTAATCCTGAGGATGTTTGAGAAAAATCCCTAGTCTGTATGCACTTTCTTTAAAGTAGCAGAATTTTTAAACAAAGTTTAATTACAATCTTCTGTAGGAGTTGAATCAATATTTATTGCTACTGCACTTTAGCTGATTTAAAAGAAAAAAATGAATAGCAATTGCCTGGCTCATTCACTTAAAAGCCTTCCCTTTCCTTGCGGTATTGCATGTAAGATTAACCAGGATTCAGCATTTCATAAGTCCTGAGTAGACAGAGATATTTTGCAAAATCGTCTTTTTAGAATATTGAAAGTACATCAAATACGCCTGCAATCTTTGCTACCTCATGGAAGTATAGGAAGGCTTTACTGAATGTAGAATTTGGGTACCTGAGAATCTTGGTATTCTTAAAAAAATAAAGCTTCGCAGTTTATGGCTGCGAAGAGACCCCTTCAAATGCATAGGAAATGTCACTTGTCAGGACTAGAGATGAAACCCTGAGAAGAGTCATTTTTTCTTATTTGTAGAGTAATATATTTATTTATTTATTTATTTATTTATTTATTTATTCAAATTTCTATACCGCCCTTCTCCTTTCGGACTCAGGGCGGTGAACAGCCAAGATAAAAACATCTATACAAAACATCACAGTTTAAAAATAAAGTTAAAATAATTTATAATTTGGCCCACAATTTAAAACTTGTCAATTAAAATCAATATTAAAATTTTAAAAACTAACCCTAAAATCAAGACAGACCGGCTAACTGGAAAAAATGAGTTTTTAGGGCCCGACGAAAAATCCGAAGGTCGGAGATCACTCGTATCTCTGGGGGTAGATTGTTCCATAGGGTAGGTGCCACCACAGAGAAGGCTTTCCTCCTGGGGGTCGTCAGCCGGCATTGTCTGGCCGACGGCACCCTGAGGAGGCCCTCTCTGTGGGAGCGAACCGGCCGGTGGGAGGCTATTGGTGGCAGAAGGCGGTCCCGTAAGTACCCTGGCCCTAAGCCATGGAGCGCTTTAAAGGTGATCACCAACACCTTGAAGCGCACCCGGAAGTCCACCGGAAGCCAATGCAGCTCGCGCAGGAGAGGAGTCACATGGGAGCGCCCCTTCGCTCCCATAATCCCCCGCGCAGCCGCATTCTGCACCAGTTGGAGCCTCCGGGTGTACCCCAAGGGGAGCCCCATGTAGAGAGCGTTACAATAGTCCAGACGAGAAGTGACGAGTGCTTGAGTGACCGTGCGTAGGGAGTCCCGGTCCAGAAAGGGGCGCAACTGGCGTATCAGGCGAACCTGACAAAAAGCCCCCCTGGCCACGGCTGTCATATGCCCTTCTAAAGACAGCCGCGCATCCAGGAGGACACCCAAGTTGCGGGCCCTCTCCGTGGGGGCCAATGATTCGCCCCCAATAACCAGCGATGGCGTCAGCTGGCTATACCGGGACGCCGGCAGCCACAGCCACTCGGTCTTGGAAGGGTTGAGTCGAAGCCTGTTTCTCCCCATCCAGACCCGCACGGCCTCCAGGCACTGGGACATCACTTCCAAGGCATCATTGGGATGGTCTGGGGTGGAAATGTACAGCTGAGTATCATCAGCGTACTGATGGAACTCCACCCCAAAACCACGGATGATCTCACCCAGCGGCTTCACATAAATGTTGAACAGGAGGGGCGAGAGGACCGACCCTTGCGGCACCCCACAAACAAGGCGCCTTGGGGTCGACCGCTGCCCCCCTGTCAACACGGATTGCGACCGGTCGGAGAGATAGGAGGAGAACCACCGCAAAACGGTGCCCCCCACTCCCAGTCCCTCCAGCCGGCGCAACATGATACCATGGTCGATGGTATCAAAAGCCGCTGAGAGGTCTAATAGGACCAGGATAGAGGAAGAACCCCTATCCCGGGCCCTCCAGAGATCATCCACCAACGCGACCAATGCCGTTTCCGTGCTGTACCCAGGTCTGAAGCCGGACTGGAGCGGATCCAGATAGACAGCTTCATCCAGGTACTGGAGAAGCTGTCGCGCCACCACACTCTCAACAACCTTCGCAATAAAGCGAAGGTTGGAGACTGGACGATAGTTAGCCAAAACAGCCGGATCCAGGGATGGCTTCTTGAAGAGAGGCCTCACCACCGCCTCTTTCAAGGCAGGCGGCAGGACACCACTATATATAATAATTATATATATAAACCAATTGTATATTTATTGGTATGAAACAAATGATCAAGATCAGAGTTCCCCAACCTTTCCAAGAGTGGGGGAGGGGGGAAAGAGGGGGAGGTGGGAAAGAGGGGATGGTTTTGTGGGAAGGGCAGGCGTGTACGCACGCAAATACCCATTGCTTGCACGAGTGGGGTTTCGAGTGCCCGCGTGAGTGGGGCTGCAATGCTTGCGGCGACACTCGCGCAAATGGGGCTGTGCGCGCACACGCGGCCTGGTGGCCAATAGTCCATGGCCCATGGGTTGGGGACCTCTGATTTAGATGCAATTTCAGATATCACATACTGTGTATCACATAGGATCATTTCACATGTTACACATAGAGGTAGTTCTTGCTTAACGATAGGTTGCTTAGTGACAATGGGCCCCTCCCCCAAAGCTAGGTATGATCCGGTTCTGGGTCTTGACAACTGCACACATGCATGCACAGATACACATAGCCAATTGCAGCGTTCCATAGTCACATGGCTGATTTTCAGTGGTTTGTGTTTTTTTTGCCAGTTTCCAGCCTTTTCAGTCAAGATGGTGGCTATAGTTGCCCAATAGAAACCCTGCTCCCTTTTTGTATGTTGCATAGAGATAAGAAGGGGGCAGTACTTTGATTGTCCAATCCATCTGCAGATGCCCCTGCTATCTGCTAATTTGAGTGTGATACTGGCACATCAATCAAAGGTTTGGTGTCATCCTTGACCCAAAAATGGTTCTATATCCCCGCATATATCCCCACAATTGGTTTAGCTATGTTTTGGATCTTGGAGAAATGATTGTCAAACGGTGGCACATCTTACCATTACTTCTGGTTCGATCTGTAGAAGCCGGAACTGTTTTGGGGGCCTTCAGTCAATCACTTGGTCAACCTTCTTTTCTCTGCCTATCCATGAAATCTAGAAGACCTAGTTATTTGCTGTCCCATTCCTAGCAGACATACGTCTTTGCACTTAGTTAACTACATAAATTACAGCACATAAGAAAATCTAGTTACTTGAAATAGACACACGTATTTGTCTGCTTGCTATTGAGAATTCTGCCATGACTGAACACTGGCGCTGAAAATTACTGATTGTCCTTTACATCTGCAAGGAAAAAAAATTAAGTTAGAGCTACGTTCACCAAGGTTATTATTGCCTTGTCCTAGAGTTGCATGGGTACTGAATGTAATATGCAATGGCTGTGCATCACCAGGAACATGTCCTGCATTAACTTTCTCCTGCATTGATATGCCAATGTTGTCCGTGGCTTTTGTTTTCTTTTAGGATACCTGTGCCTGGTATGGAGACACACATTCCAGTCATTTTCCTTGATTTAAATGGTAAGCTTCACCAGGGCAAACAATGTGAGATAAGAGCTTTATGAAGGGAGGTGAATTTCAAGAAAGGAGATACAAAAGGGATATATTGAGTAGATCTTGGTGGGTGAAAAACAGCCCTATAGTATAGGCCAGGGGTCTGCAACCTTAAACACTCAAAGAGCCATTTGGACCCATTTCCCACAGAAAAGAAAACACCGGGAGCCACAAAACCTGGGTGGGTGTGGTCAACTCGACGTCACTCACTTCCACCAGTCACATGACCCTCCTAGCCACGCATACCCAGCCAGTCATTAGGACAGAGAACCGGTTGTTAAAAAACACCGGGAATCACAAAACCCTTTTGACATCTCTCTCCCTCCCTCTCTCCCACTCTCTCTGTATCTCTCTGTCTCTGCTCTGGCTGCTTCTCCATCCCCTGCTGTCACCCTTACCTTCTCAGGCCAGGCAAGGAGTGACTGGGAGGGGAGGGAGAGAGGCGGGGCCAGTGGTGGGATCACTTGACATGAAGCCACAGCAGAGGGCCCAAAGAGCCACATGCAGCTCCGGAGCCGCAGGTTGCTGACACCTGGTATAAGCAGTTATAAGAAGTCCTGTCAAACATGTGTTCCTCCTTTTCTTCTCCTTTATTTCCCTTCCCCAAAACAAAAGCATTTACTTTGTTCATTGCAACTTTGCCTTTTCACCTTGAAAAGTTCTTGCAGGCTATAAGAGATGCAGGGCATGTAGTCTAAGTAATGTCCTGTGTTTACGCTTTGGGACTGCAGTCCTCCATTTAACTTCTCTAACCATAAAAATCTTCCTCTTCTGGATTTCTTACTTCACAGTCGAAGCTCTACATCAGTGATGGCTAACCTTTTCCAGACTGAGTGCCCACACGCGCAAACCCCCCAAATGCAATGTGCGTGCGGGTCCTGCGCACACGCTCCACCCCTGCACATGCACACGCGGGCCCCTTGCATGCACCCCGCCCCCACACACATGCGCAGCAGAGACCTGAAGACCAGTTGGTTGGTGGGAGGCACGTGCGCAGGCGTGGAGGAGCTGAGCTGGGGCGACAGCTCATGTGACCACAGAGAGGGCGCTGCGTGCCACCTCTGACACGTGTGCTATAGATTCGCCATCACGGTTCTACATGTATCTCCTTATGAGGATTGGATAAGGGAAAAAATAATTTTTTTTCCAGTTTTCTTAATCAGATTGTTTGTTCAATTTACAAACTAATGGAGGCCAGGTTGAAACTCATATGATCAATTTGATCTACTATTGCCTACTCATCCTATCTGAAGTAATTATTTAAATGATACCTAGATCATTTATGGTGTGCTGGTATTTCTTTTATTACTTTGAAACAAATACATTTGGTGATTCAAGTAGGGTGCTTACATGATTTAATCTAACAAAATATCCTCATCATGGGAACTCAGAGTTAGTTATTGTGCAACCTAAGAGTTTTATAATCACAGTTGTGCAATCGTGGGTTAAGATGAAGTTGCTTTAGTTCAGTGTTTCTCAGCCTTGGCAGCTTTCAGATCAGGAGTGGGTTCTACTTACATTTACTACTGGTTCGCAACGGGGCCGTGCGCGCACACTTCTGTGGATGTGCAGAAGCTTCCTGATAATGTCAGGTCGATGGGCAGAGCCTCCCGCCAGTTTTACTACCGGTTCTATAGAACCGGTTCAAACCGGGGGCAACTCACCACTGTTTCAGATATGTAGATCTTGGCTCCCAGCCAGCAATCTGAAAAACTGCCAAAGTTGAAAAACACAGCTTTAAACAAAAACAGGTAGATCTCAAATTACAACAGGTTGCTTAGTGACCATTTGAATTTACAACCAACTAGATCAGGGATGTCAAACTTAAGGCCCAGGGACCAGATCCAGCCCACAGGGTGCTTAGATCTGGTCCATGGGGCCGCCCTGGAAACAGGACCGGTCCGCGGTGCTTCTGCCAGCAAAAATGGACCTTGCAAAGGCCGCAGGCTACCCTCCCAAGGTCTGTTTTTGCTGGCAGAGTGTTGCAGAAAGCCATTGCAGCCAAAAACCAAGCTCAGGAGTCAGTTATCGCTGGCAGAGCACTCAGGCCACCATATGTGCCCCTGACAAGAGGGATGTCGAGCTGGCCACGCCCACCTCAGGCCCCCACAATCAAACATAACCCTGTTGCAACCCTCAATAAAACTGAGTTTGACACCCCTGAACTAGATAAAAGGGACTTACAAACCAGATTTGAAGTTTTGATGTTCAGATTCCCTCCTCAGGAGACGTGACCAAACTTTGGGCATTCAGCAGCAATCTCATGGTCATGTGATCACATATTACAATGGGTTTTGTTGAAAACCATCACTTCCGTTCTTTAGCAAAATCATGCCCGTAGCAAATTACTGGTTTACTTAATGACCTCAATGTTAGCTTAACATCCATACAAAAAATGTAAAATCAGTTTGTCGTGACATATAACTGTAATGGGCAGGCTCCATTATGGTCATATGTCAAGGACTACCTGTGGTACACTTGAGCTCCTACGTGATTTGAAGGAACTTTTGGAAACTGAACCCAACCCACTTGCACAGCCATGGTGTCCAAACCTTCCTAAAAAGATTACATTGTGCATAGCAATTGCTAATGGAAGCTCTCTTTCTCTGTTCCCCCCCTTTACAGCAGATGACTTCAGCTCTCAGGATAATCTTGATGAGCCAGAAGCTGGTGGCTGGGATGCTACCCTTATTGCTGAAGATGAAGATGAATTCTTTGAATTACAGATTGTAAAGCACCATGAGAGTGAGGTAAGACAGTACCCAAGCGTTGGAGCTGGAAGGCTCTCTTGCTGCTAATGGGAGATGTTACAATAGCCCTGGGAAATCATGGCATGATCCTTTGGTTCTTAATGGCTCCCACTCTACTAATGTATTTTGGAGCGAGTTTGAAATTATAATTTATCATCTGAAAGTTAAAGGGAAAAGGGCAAATATCTTGTGTTGTTATTTCTTACTGAGATGGTCAACTGGTTCCTAGCTTATGCTTTAAATTAGGGGTCTCCAACCCCCAGACTGTGGCCCACTATTGGGCCTTGTGCCCTTCGGAACCAGGCTGCAGAAGTGACTGGTGAGTGCATGCACGATGTCAGCACTTCAACCTGCATTTACTCTAGGTCAGAATGTCGTGCTCAATAAATAGGAGTTTTTTCTTCAAAGATTTTGTTTGAAATGCAGTTTATTCGAGACGACCTCGAAACTTGACACACGCATTTCATTTGCATGAGCAGTGGGCAAATCTGGGCAAGCATGCTCCATTTGCACGAGAGATGGATGCATGTGCCTGCCGCTTGTGCAATTGGAGCTGCGCAAGCAGCGGGTAATCACAGGTGTGTGTGCACCCCATTTACACAAGGGGCAGGTGCGTGTGCTCGCTACTCATGCAAATGGAGCTGTGCATACAAGGGTGTGCTTGCCCACCACTTCTACAGAATCGCCCTCCCACCCTCGACTGGTCCGTAAAACCAGAATGGTTGGGGAACTCTTCTTCATTAAATAAATGCAGGTGGAGAAAAGGATTGCTCCTCCAAACAAAAAGAGTCAGTGCATACCAAAGCTAGTGTGTGAAGGAGAAGGGTTAGAGCCTAGCAATGCCTTTAACAGGTAGGTTTTCGGTGCATAGGATTATATTGTTGCTCTGTGAAGGGGCATTCCATCATGTGAGCTCAGACATACAGTGGAGCTTTATTATCTCATTGGGAAAAAAAATGAATTTTTGACTTAGAGAAGCATATGTTCTTGCATTCCTTACTATCTGAATAGTAGATACATTGTTGGTAGATAAGGGAATAGCTCAAGCATAATTTCAAAGCACTTTCAGATCAAACTCTGGTGAACGTATGGCTGAGAACACATCAGCAGAATCCTCCTCTATATGGAAATTGAATTCCTGCCTTAGATCCTTAGATCTCCTAAAATAGAGGAGCCACTGCAAATAGAGCCACTGAGGCCAGTGATCAAGAACTTATATTATTATAGCTTACAAATAGCTTACAAAGCTATTCTCTTAGACATATCCTGGGAACCTGTTGCTCACTATATCTTCTCAATGTCTGGGCTGAGACATGCTCCGCTCCCCACCCCATGGACATCCCTGCCCAGATGCTCTTGAAGGACTCTAGGGAGTCCTTCAAGAGGAATATATGGCCTTTTGCATGCTTTTTGGCATCCCTGACTTAAGCATTTAACGAAAACTTAACAATTTGTGATTTACAGTAGTTTGTTCCTCTTATTTGAACAAACCAAAATTTAGCATATTCCCTGTCACTATTGGGATGTCAGGCCTAGTCCAAGAATGACATAACACAATCATGCAAAATTTCAGTTCTTTATTTGATTGTACCATATAGACAGAATCTTGCAAGATTAAACCTATTCTACCCTAAATTAATAGATGTACCCTGTGAGAATCTAGGGTGTGGCTATCCTAAATCTCCTCATCTTTCCACGGTCCATCTCTCGAGTGTGCTATCTCTTGTGTCACTCCACTCCTTGGAATGTGTTCCCTCCTTCCTGGGTACCAGTTGGGTTATTGTAGTCCATCACCTTCCCCTTCATAAACACGACCTGTGGGTAAACACAATGAATTGTTATAGATATGTGGAATGTCCTCTTTTCTGCAAAACAAAACACAGCTTTACTCTGTGAGTTGCCCGTTAGGTTTGAATGAGTACTAAGAGTGGCAGAGTGCAAAGTCTTCTAATACTATAATTTCAGCCTGGCTCTAGTTTGTCTTTAATTTTTTCTGGGTGATTTTTGCAGGTGAAAGCTGAAGCTTCCTGGGATTCCACAGTTCACAACTGTGCACAGCTTAGCAGAGGGACAATGGCTGAACAGAGAGTCTTCCTGATTGTGAGAGTTGCAGTGCAGCTCAGCCATCCAGCAGAAATGCAGCTTGTCCTTCGTAAGCGGATCTGCGTCAATGTTTATGGCAAACAGGTAGACTATTAAAACCATTACCTTTCTGGATCAAGCCAAAAATCCATCTGGCCAGCCATTTAGTCTTCCAATAGCTACTAGCCAGATAGAAATCCCAAGTTAAAATATATAGAATGGAATGGCTTCTCCCCATCCTGTTTCTCCTTCTCTAGCCAGCCTGCCAGAATTCCAGAAATTGTAAATACATCTAAAGGACATGAGACTGGGGGAAATTGATTAATAAACTTTAATGAATGCTATCTTCCATATATTTGTTCAGATTTTCTTTTTTTTAAGAAAGCTATCTAAATTCATGGTCATTTCTATATCCTTTTAGGATCCAGGCATGTTTATGCAGGATTAAACTATTGGTAAAACTTGATATTCTCTTACACTTTGCTATCTTTTTGCTGCTGATGTTAACTTTGATATCAAAGCACCTTAAATAGTTTGGGCAAGAACTTATATCTCTCTTAAATGAGGGGTTTTTTTTGTTTGGTTGAGTGGTTAGGATCCTTTATTGCATCCTTGAAGATGGTTAGGCTGGCATTCAGATGTACTTTCAGAATGTCTTCATGTGCAAAGGCTTTCTGTTTGTTTCTGTGGTTTTGGGCAGTAGGGAGCAGGATACACTATCAATAGTGTGCATATTGTTGCAGTGAAGAGGTGATTATTCATGGCTGTAACTTTTAGAATTCTGAAGGGTGCCATTCCATCAAATATCTCAACATGATAGAGACTGAAAGTGCTAGGGCAAAAGTATAATTATTATTAAATATGTAAAGTGTATTCAGTAAAAAAAAGAAACCCAGCTTCCTTTTATCAGAAGATCTTCGGTGAAAGCTTAAATAGATTTTGGGATTTATCAATTAAGCTCCAGTTGTTTGTACTCAAACCTTGGTGGAAGAAGTGCTGCATTCAATATGATTGGAATCCACAGCATTTTTCCATCTATTGAGTGGTTTTAGACTTTAGTCTGGGGTATTCTCTGTAGCCAGATTTTCTTATCTAATTGACTGTTTTTTTCCTTTCTTTCATTGTTCCTTGCTCCTGATTCCATGGCAATTGCTAGAATGCTGCATAGAGGTTCCACGAGGGTAGTAATATTATCACTTTTGCAACAAGCATCTTTTTCTGTATGGCTTCTGTGTGTGCAAGAAGCTGAAGTATTGAAGATCATTCATGTTGTCAGCATTATTTACTGCTGAAATAGATAGTTCATCTCACAGTGACTTTTATAGGCAGTATTTGATAGGTTGTACCTTAATGAGCTTTTCTGCATGTTAGCAAAACACGCTTCAGCAAATCTATGCTGCCAGCAGATTGTCCCATCTCTCATCAACCCACATAGTCAATATTGTTTGGTGACATTTGTAATAGAAACTTTGTTTTTGCTGTGTGTTGAAATGTTACTGATGTTGTTGTTGGATCCTTGGTTTGTGCTTTATCTGCCTCGCTTATTTCTGCCTTGCTCTCCAACAGCTCAGTTTTGAGGGAGGATGAGACAATAGAAAGAAGGTGTTTAAACAAATTCAAGAGACACAGATTGTGTAAAGGTTTCCGGAGACCTAGTCTTGCAGCATGTAAATTATAATGGCATAAGTTTATTGCAGCATGTAAATTATAATGTCATAAACCAGCCATTTCCAACTTCCAGATGTGTGGACCTCATCTTCCAGTATTCTCAGCAATAGCCATGCCGGCTGGGGATTGAGTCTCACATCTGGTGAGCATCCAAGTGGGAGAAGATCTTTTCAGAAAAGGAGATGAAATTGGGAGATAATTCTAGGGTGCCCAGTGATATTCTCTCGGGCTACTAAAATTGGATACCTAACAAATTCTTTAGAAGCTTGAGATAGTTTATATTTGTTTGGCCTTACAGCAAGGTATTCATGTGGTAAACTGTCTGAGATTAATCTAGAAAAGAATCCAGAAAACAGTCTCACATACGTTTGTACACACAGGCTTATAGCCCTTCCATGATAGAAAGAGGTGTCATACTGTATATTGTTTCAGATCTTTGGCTCATCTTTCCTCCGGCTGGCAGCAGTTTTCCAAAATTTCAAATGTGGGGCAGCTTCTAGAGGTCACTTTATGGAGATGTTGGAGATCAAAGTTTCAAAGCATGCTCTATGCCATTGACCATGGATAGCCAATGCCAAAGATGCTCAGTTAGTGTAGTTCATTACAGTCATTAGCATAAATTCTCTATAAATGTATTTTCTATGCAGCTTGCTAAAGTCTCTGGGCTATTTAGCTATTCTGTCTATTGTCAATACAGAATCCAAAACATGTATTACAAAACTGTATCAATAACCTTCCAAGTACCTAGCAACTTTGGATGACTCATCTCTGCATTAATTTAAAGTCAAGATTTTAACCTCATGAACCTTCCTGTCAGAATAAACAATGTCACTGATCCTCTTAAATCATTGTTTGTAATGATCCCAGTGGCCTGGGATTCAAAAATCAGGCTTGTTGGCAATTCAAAGCACCAGTAATTCCAAGCTCACAAGTAAATATGCACATGCATAGAAAAAAAAAATACTCAGCATGACAATTAAGCGGTCACCTTGTCAGCATTCTATAATGATCCAAGCATCAAGTATAAAGAATTTGGGATCAATTCAAGTATTTACTTCCTGGGAACCTGAGCAATGGTAGAGAACCCCTCTCTACCTTTCTTTAATGGAACACAAGCCTTCTTGAATCCACCCAGATTCCCAAATCTTTCCACACTGTGGGAAAAAATATTGAAGGGTTCCAAAACTGGAGTCATTCCACAATGTGGAATTTTGATTAAGGGGATTTTGATAGTGTGATCATGAAAGTAATATGTTTAATTGGGTACAAAGGAGGTTGCTTTATTAAAAGTAAATGAGCAGGTCGTTCATTTGTGACATATATGGCATGGAGATGGCCAAGGGAGTATTGTCCACCACACAGACGGGGTTTCCAAAAATTAAACGGCTCTGTTTTGTCTTTTCTTTGGCTAATCTGTTGCTGTTTGCTTTTCTTTCATGCTAAATAATCTGCTGCTGATCTGAGTATTGGTTTAACCTTGCTGAAAGAGAGAAATCTGTTTTTAGTATTGACTTATATGAAACTACAAGATCTCTTTTTCATCTCTAGGGTTTTGCTCAGAGTTTGCTGAGAAGAATGTCTTACCGGAGTTCTGTACCTGGCTGTGGAATCACCTTTGAAATTGTTTCAAATATCCCAGAGGTGAATATTATGGGGAATTCAAAGTAATGTTGCTTCTAAATATGCCCATGCAAATACAAGCCAATTTCCTTTGCTAGTCTTATAGGGTACACAACAGGGGTGGGTTCTACTTACCTTTACTACTGGTTTGCAATGGGACCGTGTGCGTGCTTCTGCGCATGCGCAGAAGCTTCCTGACGATATCCGGGTCGGTGGGCGGAGCCTCCCACCGGTTTTACTACCGGTTGCAAGAACCAATCCGAACCAGGGGCAACCCACCACTGGTATACAATCATATGTTTCCTAAATCAGATCCTAAGAGAATCCACATGATGGGTTTTTAACATATGGTTACAACCGATTGGGACAATTTCCCATAGAGGTTTCAAAGGGGAGGAAAAGCCAGGAAGAAACCTCTCCCAAATTCCTAGTTCAACATGGGCCTTGCTAGGACTTTGCATCTATGCATTCATTTCAGCTTATTTTAGAGACCCTGTTTCTTAGTACTTAATGCTATCTATCTACACATGCTTTCAGTTACTTGGAGGTAAAAATGAACAGATCAGTTTCTTTCTATGTCATGGCTACTTTTCAAATATCTAAAACATATCAAGAATGGTTACATGAACTAGGCATGGCTAGTCTAGTGAAGAGAAGGACCAAGGGAGACATGATAGCCGTCTTCCAATACTTGAGGGGCTGCCAGAGAGAGGAGCAGGTCAAGCTATTTTCCAAAGCACCTGAAGGCCAGACAAGGAATAATGGATGGAAATTGACCAAGGAGAGATTCAACCTAGAAATGAGGAGAAACTTTCTGACAGTGAGAACAATCAATCAATGGAACAGAAGTTGCCTTCGGAAGTTGTGGGAGCTTCATCACTGGAGACTTTCAAGAAGAGATTGGATTGCCATTTGTCAGAAATGGTGTAGGGTCTCCTGCTTGAACAGGGGGTGGGGAGGGGGGTTGGACTAGATGACCTATAAGGTACTTTCCAACTCTGTTAATCTGTTAAATCTATGAAGTCTACTCTGTCCCATTTCTGCATCTAGACTTTAAAAAGTTTTTTAAAAACGCACAAAGGCATTTATATTTAAAATGCTTAACTTAAAAAAACTGGAAGAACTTTCAGTAGTTGAATGAATATTGACTATTGAAAAGCACCTTATTTAAATTCAGTCTTTACCTGAGATTTTGTGTATATCAGAGTGTATCTGTGTATGAGAGAAGACAGAGAGAGAGAGAACGAGAGAATATTTCTTCAGCTATCCAGAGGTACTTTTGAAGGGATTTATGCTCCGCACTAGTTCTAAACTTGCCATCGCAAATATAGCTCAGTGTCCTGTGACCTATGTTTCTTTTACTTTTTATGTGCCAATGGGCTCGCTAACTTGAGAGGTTTTCTCTTTCAGGATGCTCAGGGGGCAGAGGAACGTGAGGCATTAGCAAAAATGGCGGCCAATGTTGAAGATGCAGCATCTGCTGCTTCAGAAGTCCATATAGAAAAATACCTTCGAAGTGTGTTGGCTGTAGAAAACATCCTTACCCTTGATCGGTTGCGCCAGGTTAGTTAATTGTAAGGGAAAGTACTACAAGGTGTGGAAACCTTTCTTAGGCTATAGGATACAGTGCCATTTTTGGGGTACACTTCAGTAACAAACTGCATGAAACCACATCATAAATGAGCAAGGCTGATAGAGCAATGCCTATTCTAAGGCTTATCCTGCAGGTTTCATCTGTTTCCCATCTAAAAATCCCAGGAAACTGTTGCCAGATGCTGGCAGTCATTGAAAATTAGCCACCAACGGCCATAAAAAGAAGGTGTTAGCTCTATATGTTCCAACTCTAGCTATAACCCCAGTGATTTTAGGACTTATTTTATTTTTAAAAAAGTAGTAATACATTGTGCTGAATTTCAAATGTATGATCCTGAAGGCTTCTGGAGCCATACATATTCTGGAGCTTTAAGATGTGGAACTGTAACATTTACTCTAACTTTATTGTTAAAGGCCTAAAAATTAAAGTGCTCTCCTATTTTGATGAATCAAACTATGTTTTTTAAAATTTTTTACTTGGGTTATATCTCACTTCCAAAGAAAATAGAACAACAGCAAGAAAATAGAACAACAATAGGGCAATTTCCAAAGAAAATAGAATAGGGAGCAGCAATCATGTTTTTGCATAAAGCTTCACTGTATTCGAACAAAGAGTAATCTAAAAAAAATAAGGCTGTGTATAAGTAATATTTTCATTAGTCTAATCAATAATAAATAAAATATAAAAAGAATTATACTAGCAGATGGGTAGAATTTTGTTGAGAAAGTGCTAACTTTGAGAAGGAATTGCTCTTTCACATTGTGTTTTTTTTCTGTTTGTAAATTTTTAGAGTAATAGCTTTGAAACAGGAGCATTCTCCCCTTCCTTGAGGGATGGGTCAGCCCCACTTTGTTCTAATACTTTCAACCCAGAAGTGGGTTAACCACTAGCAGAGGGGCCTTTTCAATGTTTGTAGGGAAGGGGAAGCAATCATTCTCTGACTATATTATCATTATAACATAATGACTAGATCATTACTGTAATTTAATTTTGGAAAAACTGGTGTATTGTTTTTTGGGTGGGTTCAGTGTTCTTATTCCAAAGTTGGATTCATGTTGTTATCCAAAGAGGTCTGCATGCAGTTTTAGACTGCATTTATATGACAGTTTGTTCCAGTCTCTGATTACGTGCATGTCTTAGCTGTCTCCAACGAGATATATTGGGCTACATTTTCCATCATTCCAAGCCAGTAACAATCACTTGCATAAATGTTCTCAATGGTCCCTAAGAAGTGCCTAACATTCCTTGCCCTTGATTCAGTTCAAACTTGCTTTTATTTGTAAATGAATATTCGAGAAAGAATGATCTGTTTCTTCCTTGCAGGAGGTTGCTGTGAAGGAACAGCTAACAGGCAAGGGAAAACTTTATCGGAAGTGTCTCAGTTCACCAAATGTCAATCGAGTGAGTCTATAATACTAGAGCTGAAATCCTCCCAAGACATAGTTGGAAGAGGGTGGAGAGAAGAAAAGAGTGGCTCCACAATGAGTTTGTAGGAAGATAAGGAGCATTTCTTCATCTGGTAACACCATATTGAGGTCATACTGAAGGCATAGGAAGTGTCTTCACCTTCTGGTGTGCTGTTGACCTCTATGTTTGCTGTAAGTCTTGCAGACTGAAGGCTCCATTTGAAAGTCACAATTTTATTGTTACTCTTTCAGCTATCGGGTAGCCGCCAAGATCTAAATCCATCATACAGCCTTGCTTCTTACAAAGTAAGCATTCAGTTTGTTAGTGAATTTCTTTATTCTGTTTAAGAGGTTGCACTTTTTCAGAAAAATAGGAATTTAACTATTTGGGAAAATTGATTTTGAAAACTGGTTTACCTGTTTTTTTAACTATTATGAGTTCTAAACTGAGGTGTTTGTTTTAACTACACTGTTACCCCCAAAATAAGACATCCCTGATAATAAGCCCAATCGGGCTTTTGAGCGCATGGCAATAAGGCCAAGCGCTTATTTCAGGGTTCAAAAAAATATAAGACAGGGTCTTATTTTCGGGGAAACACGGTAAGATATATGATCCAATATGGGATCTGGTTGTTAAAAGACATAATTTATTTTCTGTCTATGGTTTTATACCCGAATCACTCTTAAGAATCAAAACTATAACATATCAATTAATTGTGTTATGTGGTATTAATTTAGATTATACAGGTAGTATAATCTCAATTTACGACCACAATTGAGTCCAGAATCTCGGCCATTGAGCAAAGTTGATCATTAAATGAAATGCTTCGCTCAACAATTGCAATCCCAGTACTTTGCAGTCATTAAGTGGTCACATAGGTTGTTAAGAGGAATGTAGGGTGTGCCTCAGGGAATGGGAGCCCAGTGTAGGCCACACACACAAGCCATGCACAAGCTGGGGGGTGTATATGTGTGTGTGGTGCAGCGTGGTACAAAGCTGTAGCAACCTCAGCCTACTAGTCTTGCAATGTAGTACTCGTTGGCAGCAGCACCAGGCCTGTGTCAAAGGCCTGTGTTGAGAGACCTGGGCCTCTCAGCACTCTCAGCCAGCTGTCACTGCCCCAAGCCTCAACTTCAGCCCTAGCACCACTACGGCACATCTGCCGTAGTGTCTTCCCTAATCTAGGCTACCCGGTGCAGGAGCACTCGGCAACATCACCAAGACTGGGCTTGAAATAGAGGCCTGGGGCCTTCAGCAGTCTCAGCCAACTGCCACCACTCCAGGCCTCCATGTCAGCAGAGCCTTGTTTCATTTCTGCTTTTCATTTCTTTTTTTCCCTCCCTCTTTCTCTTTTTTCTTTTTTTAAAGAGTAGGGGTTTTTTTTTTGAAAAAAAAAGTATGCCTGTTGTAATGATGAAGGGAATTATAACTTTCCTAATTTTCAGCTATATCTTTGGGCATAAATTTTGGATCAGACTTCTAATGGGACCCAAGATCAAGTCCACTCTTGGCCCAGAGTTGTTACGTGATCCCTTTAATATCATGGCAGGGGCTTGGTTCTATTTTGAGCCAAGGCCCATGTGGAAGATGTTGAGATTTGTAAGTTTGTTGTATGAAAGAGGGTTCCCAGTTTGAAAAAAGCAGGCAAATCTTCTGGAGGGGAAGTCATGGCCAAGTAGGAGTATTTATACTTTTGTTCATCTCTAGATACTTTCCTGTTTCCTAGTATTTGTAGTTGGCTGCTGAATTCCAGAGAACCCACAAATAGTTCAAGAGTCCTTGAACAGCAGCATTTTCAGCAGGAAGAATAAGTCATAATCTGAATGTTCATTGTTTTTCTTTCCTTTTTTTTATGCCTCTGTTTGTTTCTTAACCCTTCAACGATATCCATTCCTCATTGCATGTGTTATATCAGTTTCCCAAGGTCGTGGCAGAGGTAACAAATTCATTAGATTCATCTAATGAACAAAATAAACAAAGTATCCTTTTCTGGAGTACTTTTCCATGGTCTTCTGTGACCTAACTCTAATCCTAACACTCTGCTTTGGATTTGCTGCCACTGTGCTTCCTTTTTTTCCTCTTTGCTTCATTAACCTAGCATAAAGGTAATATTTCTGAACGTGATGGTATGCAATCTTGGTCTGCAAGTGGCCTTGCTTCTGAAATGGAGAGCTTGCCTGCTTAATCTGTGCAGTTGGAGAGGTCTGAAATGTGTCTTTAAATAGCATGCACTGGTATAGAGTCATCAATGTATGAAAAACATAAAGTTATTTAAATCCAAAAAGTTAGCTGTTCGGCTCAAGGAATTTACAATTTAAACTTTACTTACAGAAGGGTGGAATAAATGGAGAATGGAGAATTAACATGAACTCATTCAATTGTATGCATGTTGTAATGTACATGAGGACTGCTGGATCAGATCAGAAGCATGGCATCCTGGTTCTAATAGTGGCCAGACAGAATTCTATAGAAACAGCACAAGCAGGGCCTGAAAGGAAATATTTCTCCCATGAATTGCCCCGATAGCCAGTGCAATAGAACAACTAAGAATAGAAACCAGGGTAGTGGTTATATTAGTATTTTGTAGCACAGACAGCAGAAAAACTAACAAATGTTATTAGCAAAGCCCTTTATGGATGATAGTCCATTTTATTACATGTATGGAGTGTAATTTGATGGATTCTTTTCTGAATATTCTATTTAACAGGCATTCAATAGAATGTTCATGGACTGTGTTCTCTGGACATTGATCCAATTATACATTTGTAAATCTTTAAGATGACACAAGACTTGGTGTTTCTGGGTTATATACCAATTCTCCATTTGTTGTTGTTGTTAGTTGCAAAGTCGTGTCTGACCCATTGTGACCCCATGGACCACGTTCCTCCAGGCTTTCCTGTCCTCTACCATCCTCTGGAGTCCATTTAAGCTCACGCCGACTGCTTCAGTGACTCCATCCAGCCACCTCATTCTCTGTCGTCCCCTTTTTCTCTTGCCCTCAATCTTTTCCAGCATTAGGCTTTTTTCCAGTGAGTCCTTCCTTCTCATTAGGTAGCCAAAGTACCGATTCTCCATACATCTGGTTAATTTGTTTACTTATTCAAATAATTTATTTGCTATCTTTTGATATGCTCAAGACAGCGTGCAAAAGAAAGAGAAGCCATTTAAGCTTATAATCATTCCCACGTCTTATGTCAGTGAATTTCAGAAATTACATCACTGTAGAATGAAGTAGTGTACCTTTTTTTAACTTCTATTGAATTTACAGCTGATCTATTCCAGTTGGTCTAGTAAGTGTAACCTACCTTAGGGAGCCTGCAATGTGAGATTAGTTTGCTTGGCCAAATTGGCTGCTCTTGAACTGTTCTGTCCATAAATCCTAACTGGATTTATTTCTATAGATGGCATTCAGCACACATTGAAGAGTTAGAATGACTTTAGTAGATGGCTAGCTTGAAACGCAATCCACAAGGAGGTGATTTTTATTCATCCAGTCCTTCAGTGGTGCAATCATACATCATAAGTCTATGATGTGTCAGATTATACAATGCAGTAGCATATACATCTGTTTTCTAATTCCTTCCAGTGTGTTTCAAGGAAGGCTTAATTCGAGGTTAATACCGCTTTACAGCAGAAACCATAGTTATCTGGTTTAGTCATGTTATAGTGATATAACTTGCAAACTTTTGCAAGCCAATGAATTAGCAGATGATGGAACATACCCTCTTTCCCTATGGCTTTGCATACCCAGACTGGCGTGGATTCCCAGGACTTTTACTGAGTTTCCATTGCCTACTTTGTATGAGTAAAGGGTGGCCTTTGTTTTGTTGATCACCAGCTGCAAGCAGTTATGTCAAAATGAACTGGTTAGCCATGCAGAATTCAAGACAGTGAAAGTAGAAAGGAAAGTTGCACAGATCAAATAAAATCCTTGATTTATTTTTTGTTACTACTGATGACCAAAGGGAAAGCTAAGGATACTTTATGGCACATGTGTCAAACTCACCGCGTCACGTTGCCATCACGTGATGTATTGCAACGTTTCCCCCTTTGTGGAGCTGGGGTGGGCATGGCCTGTGCGTGACACAGTTTAAAACTCCTGCTTATGGTAAGGGGAAGTCTCTGTGGCTGCCAGAATTTAACAAATATAGCATGCCCTCAA
This sequence comes from Pituophis catenifer annectens, assembly GCF_029215685.1. Lineage (NCBI taxonomy): Eukaryota > Metazoa > Chordata > Lepidosauria > Squamata > Colubridae > Pituophis > Pituophis catenifer. Next base: position 25,998,781 of record NW_027256881.1, on the reverse strand, counting down.
CAACCACTGTAGGTTTTACTGTTTGCTAATGTTGTTTTTATTGTCTTTAGGTGTTGTTTGCCATCCATTTGTGAGGTGGGCGGCAGTGTGAAAATAAGTAATAATAAGTTACTGAATGTTTCTTAAAAATATAATTCATAGTACTGGATTTGCCATTTTTTTTAATATTCTGGTTGATAAAATTCAATTTTCATGGCACAATAATGCAAAAAATGTTTTCAGAATGAGTGGATTCAGTGGTGGTGGTGGTTGTTAGTTGCAAAGGCATGTCCAACCCATCATGACCCCATGGACAACATTCCTCCAGGCCTTCCTGTCCTCTACCACCTTCTGGAGTCCATTTAAGATCACCCCTACTGCTTCAGTGACTCCATCCAGCCACCTCATTCTCTGTCGTCCCCTTCTTCTTTTGCCCTCAATCTTTCCCAGCATTAGGCTCTTCTCCAGTGAGTCCTTCCTTCTCATTAGGTGGCCAAAGTATTTGAGTTTCATCTTCAAGATCTGGCCTTCTAAAGAGCAGTCAGGGTTAATCTCTAGGACTGACCGGTTTGATCGCCTTGCAGTCCAAGGGATTCGCAGGAGTTTTCTCCAGCACCATAATTCAAAGGCCTCAATTCTTTGGCGCTCAGCCTTTCTTATGGTCCAACTTTCACAGCCATACATTGCAACTGGGAACACCATAGCCTTGACTATACGCACTTTTGTTGGCAAGGTGATGTCTCTGCTTTTGTCTCTGCTTTTTAGTATGCTGGGATTCAGTGGACCTCCATTTAAATGGATACTTTGTTTTGCCCACAATTCAGTTTGAGCAACCCTAGTTGTTGCTTCATTTTTTTCCCCAGGGATCTCTCTAGTAAGTTGCTTTGCTGGAGCAGACCAAGATCCAGTTAAAGAAGCATCCTGTTTCCCAGAGTGGTGGATGGACCGTGTAGGAAATCAACTCTGACCTGCATAATAGGGGCCGTTCTATAAAAGGGATGAATAACAGATGGTGGGGTTTTGTAGGAAAAAGGCAGAGAATTATAAGGATTATTTGGAAGATGCCAAGGTATCTCTGTAATGACTTTGTCCCAATGTGAGACTGAGAGCATGATGTTCTTAAATGGACTGATGAGAATTAGTTTAATGAAGTCTGACCTTGGTGCCCAGTCATTTGGCAAACATTTCTCCAGACAAGTAATGAATAAGTTCTTTCCTTGTTACAGACTTTTTGTGGAAAACATAGCCATTCTTCTCTCCCTTTTCTCTACTTCGGAGGAAGAGAGAATATGGGGAAAACCTAGGCAGGTAGAATCATAAAGAGCATTGACTTTTGTAAGAACTGAAAGTGGGTTGTTCAGATATCATCAAGTGTTGGTCTTGGTACCAACTTCACATGTAGTAGAATGTTGTGGCTGCATTGCAATAAAATAATTTCAGTTGGTTGCCATTGTGCAGTACTCAGAAATTTCTTGCATTGTACTTTTCCTCTTTCTTTTGTGTGAGTCACTTGCAAAAGCCACAACAGTTGTCTAGGGTTCATTACCTAGTAGTTGTTAAATTACATCCCACAGACTTTGCATAGACTTTGAGATAGCCTATAAAGATTACAGTGAAAAAAGGTAACTCTGTCCTTTTCAGAATGAATGCTTGCCAACTTAGTAACTCCTTTAGCATTCTAGTGCAGGTGTACCAACTGTTACAGACGCTTTTTCCATTGATTGCAATTGTACAGACAGAGGCTGTCTTATTAAATGCTTCTTTGGAGTGCCCATTTTATGCCAACAACTATAAATTAATAATGAAGGGCAAGTGGTTCTATCAGTGGCTAGTATGTAAGATTCAGTCTCTCTGTTAAACATGCCCTGAATCTTAGTTCTGACACATGGCTCAAGAGAGTACTAGATGTACTCTCCTTGCACTTTTCATCCTCAATCTGAATAGTGCAGCTCCATCAGAATATTAAATGACAAGAAATTGTACTTTTCTCAGGACATAGAGCCCTAAGAACTTCTGGTATGGGTCTATTCTCTTAGAGAAACACAACATAGGAAGAAGTATAGCACAATTATTAACTTTGTTAATCTTTCTGAAGCAATGCTTCCTCTGGATGTGTAAATATCAATGCCCAGAATTCCCTAGCCAAAATGTTGATAGCGCAAAGTTCTGTGAGCCAAGGTCCATGCAAGGTCCATTGAAGGATGCCACAATGGGGAAAGCTGACATACATACTTAATTATTGCATTCACGTAGGTAAACTCAATGTTCTATAAATAATACTGCCAGATGTCTTCCATTCAGGCTCTGATCAGACCTAGATCTGCTTAGATTTGGCTACAGTTTACAACAGGGCCTTTTAGATCTTAGCCTATGGCTCAGAAAAGCATGAAGTGGGCCTGTGCCTTTCCTCTGCAGCATGGGATATTAATAGGTTTTTGTCCTTGTTTTATTGTATGTTTCAGCATTTTTCAAATTGTTTGAGTAGTTGCTACTTTCAATGTGATCATTGTACAAATATATACATACATACATACATATATGTATGTCCCGCCCTGAGTCCCATAGGAGAAGGGCGGTATAGAAATAAAATAAAATAAATAAATATATATGTTAATATTTCCAGAGTCGATGGGAAAGCCAGCAAGATATTTCTCAGATTTCAACAGAGTCCAGATCCAGTGCAAGTCTCCATGGTTCAACTCAGCAAAATGGTTCTACAGACCAAGGTAAAAACTTTAGGGCAAATCAGTGATGTGAACAAGCCACTGCAGCTGTAGATTCCTCCTCCCTCCCCTGGTTTTATATAGCAATAGCAATAACAATAGCACTTAGACTTACATACCACTTCACAGTGCTTTACAGCCCTCTCTAAGCGGTTTACAGAGTCAGCCTATTGCCCCCAACAATCTGGGTCCTCATTTTACCCACCTCGGAAGGATGGAAGGCTGAGTCAACCTTGAGCCTAGGGAGATTCAATCTGCCAAACTTCTGGCAGCTGGCAATGAGCAGAATTAGCCTGCAGTACTGCACTCTAACCACTGCGCCACCACAGCTCTTATCTTATAGGAGTATAAGATCCTTTTCGGCAAATAAGGGCCATACCTTTGAAACAGTTTCTAATTTCTTTGGTGCATGAGCACCACATGGGATAGACGGTCATGATTTAATGTCATGAGCAAGGCCAGGGTTCCCTTTGACAGAAAGACTTGCACAGAATTTATTTATTTTTTCCGCCAAAACAATGGAAGGAAATTGCTTGGTTGTTTCTTGGCAGCCAAATTCAACATTAAGCAAAGCCATCCCATCAATTTAGAAATAGTTCAAAGTAGACTTCAGTGATATTGTGGCTGATCAAGAGACAGGTAGAAGCATTATGAATTTGTTTGTTTATTTGTCTTGTTCAGGACTCGGTAGCCTGGCTGCCTCTTACTTGAATCCTGTAAAGTCCCTCGTGCCTCAGATGCCAAAGCTGCTCAAATCTCTGTTTCCTGTTAGAGATGAAAAAAAGGGCAAGCAGACCTCTCTCCTTGCACAGCAGGTACAAGAGCATCTTATTTAGAGGGTTGCAGGCAAGAATAAAAATGAAGTTGTTCACCAGTGAATGGAGTTTAGAGTGGATTCCTGAGGCTAGCAAACGATTGTTCAACCACAATGGTGTTTAAAAAAAAAAAAAAAAAAAAACTTACCATGTCCTATTCCGTGTGTACATTTCAGTACAGTGTACAATTTGGGAAGCAAAACACAATGTAATTCACCAAGATTGGTTCCTAATGACTCAATGGATTGTAGTTGATACTACAGTTTCGTGAGGTGTTTTTGGCTTCTCCAGGCCGGTGCCCTTCTGGATTTTATGACACTACTGTTGTGTTTTGAGAATTGTAATCTGAACACATCTGAAAAGTATCATTTTAGAAAATCTAGTTCAGAATCACAAACCATGCATCGAATTGTTTCAGGCTGATTCCATTCACTGATCAAAATATGTAAGGATGTCTTTGGATCTGTACCAATGGGGGAAGTGTAAGAGAAAGAAGTCATCGGAAGAAAACTAAGATATGGTTCCATCAATTAATAAAGATTTAAAAGCTGCTGAAATATTATCAGCATCTTTGGAATAATAAACATCTTAGTTTGTGCATAATAACTTGGAGTAGAGCCATCCATAAAAAGTTACTGACAAGCTACAAAACAAGCCACAGAAAGAGTAGCTGGGCCTTTTAAGAGGGGAATAATGTGATTGTTTTAGAAGTCATCCTTAGAAGAGATTGATTTAGAAGCCATCCTTGTATTGCATTATCAGTGTGATTAAAGGTGATAGGTTAATGTCTAAAACATAACACTGAGGGTCAAATTGATTTTCCCTGTTTAGATCGAGTATTCTTTTAATGCAATCACTGGTCTTTTGAATGTCCCCAGCAAGCTCCTGAGGTATTCAAGTGACTTAGCTGACATTTCCGTTATGCACATTTTGTTTGCTTTTGTTTGTGTGAATATTCTAGATGGGCTCATTTTTCATGCTGGGTTTGCTCCTAAACTGCAGTATAATAAAAAGGCAAACCTGAAATTGCAGTGAGCTTAAACATAAATATATATATATGTTTATTCCCTTTGAGTCTTGCCTTTGTAAGAGAAAGAAAGAGACGTTTGAAGCAGTGGCATTTCAGTATAATCTTAAATTGTATTACACTTGCAAACATGGCTTTAAGAGTTAACAAACCAGCATATGCAGTAGCTATTTTAGAAAGCTGAAAAAAACCTCAATTAGGACAGTTCAGAGCCCCAGCTCTCCAGTATGAATTTCAAATTAGTAGCAGTCAAGCACGAGTTCTGAGCTGACCTTCAGGAAATAGTAATTCAGAAGAGCATCACAAAAACGGTCTTCATTTCTCAAGAAAAAAGTTCATACAGTTTTATAGATAACGGGGAAATAATAAGGATATTAAAAGTTTTGTCATCTCTTCACAAGCTTGGTCCATAACTGCTTTAGTATTAATATTTTCATTTACAGAGGTGATAAGGAACATGTAGCTTCAGCTCATGTGTTTGCAATTCTTGAAGCCACCTTAAAACATGATTCCTGAAAATTGGAAGCACAGTTGCTTGCCATTTGAATGTGGAAGTCATGAAAACAGAAACACAATCTGTAAAGCAAACAGATCATAGTTAAAATATAACGCAACCCCCCAGTTTTCTCCCTCTATATGCCTATGATGTGATCCCATCCTCTGTGTGGGCTCATCTTCTATAAAAGTATTAAATGTTGCTCTTGGCTAGCAAAAAATTATCTACTTCTGTTTTTCAGATTTGTTGCTTCACAAAATTGAAGCGTTCATAGCCAATATTCATTCCTTAAAACTCTTTTGAAAAGAAAAAAAAATGTCTTTTTAAAGTGTAACACATTTCAGCTTCTCTTTTGATTCTTCATAGAGTTGCAATAACTTGCAATTAATTCTTTAGAAAATTTGCTAAATAAAGAGATCAAGGGAAGTGATCTTGACAGAAATATACAAAAACCATTATCTAGTCAAACATAGAAACATAGAAAACTGACAGCAGAAAAAGACCAAGTGGTCTGCCCTTTGAGGGTTTTTTTGTTTTTTGTTGTCAATTTATGTATTTATTATTTTTAATTATTATTTTTATGTTTTATTTATTTTTATTTTTTGTTGAATGATGGACATGTGTTTATCCCACGCATGTTTAAATCCGGTTAGTGATGATTGATCCGCTATCTCCGCTGGAATTTGGTTCCAAGCTTCCACTACTCTTTTTGTGAAGTAATACTTTCTAATATTATTTTCAAACTTCCCTCCTGTTAGTTTGAAGTTACACTTTTGTTTAAGTCCTGGGAGGCAATGCAAATGCATTCCTGATTCACTGGAGTATAAGGAGAAGGAGGGGGAAGTAGGGCACTATCAGACTTACAAGATTCAATTATTATTGACAATTTCAGTAAAAGGTAGTTCTGGTCTTCCTGTAGAGTTTCTAGTCTGATCTACCTAGTGGGGCTAATACTGGTATATATTTATCATCACGGGCCTTTCAGTATCTACAGTTTAAGGTTTCAGATCCATAAATCCAAATGATAAACAGCATCTGCAACATCTATAAGGGACAGTTCATGCATAGCAACTATAAAGTATATCTGCTTTAAAAACACTTAGATCTTATGTTGAGTTTTTCATGTTCCCTTCATTTTCATCTAAACTAGGCACCTTAAACAATAAAATAGCAAACCTTTTTTTTTTTTTTTGGAACATCTGGCAAGAAAAGGACACTTAAATTTGGGAGGTGGTATAAAACCATTAATGATTCTCCTTTATCCATCCTCCACTGTGGATATGACTGTAACTCAGTTTATTCTGAGCAGGTATCAGCCAGACTTGTTGGAAATATAATCCCCAATTTCAAGTTAGTGTGGTCCCTTGGGATTATAGAAGGTTAGCTTTAGATGAGAAAGCAATAAAATGTAAGATAATTTCCTCAGAAATAAAATTCTGGATTTGGAAGTTCATTCTCAGGTGCTAGTGTGCTTCTTAACAATTCATGGTTTTATTCATTTTCCAAACCGAATTGAGTATAAGGCTTCCTAAAGTATGTCCACCAAAGATTCCTAAGCATCCAGATATAAATACTCTCTTTACCTCATAGTTGCAAATTCCTATTTCTACTACGGTCACTAGCATTTCCTTTACCACCTTATCTTGTGAGGATTATCGGAGTGAAGCTGAGGGATGAGGAATAGAATCATAGCTTAAAAATAGAAGTGCATTTTCTACTTGGCAATACACAAATGCACTAAGTGCTCATCATAAATTTTACTATTGTTGCTGGAACTGATGTTTCCATAAATCACATTAGATGAAAGTGCTGGGTGCTTAAGTGTTATCAATAAGTTTAAATAGTGCTGCTGGTGGAATGGAACGTATTCTGTTGGCTTTACTTGGGCCTATAATAGAGGACAGTTATACTCAGTCACCATAAAATGATGATGATCATGATGATAGCAGCATTTCCTGTGGAAGCTCAGTCTCTAATCTGATCTCTTGCTTCAGCCCCAATCCAAAAAAGTTATATATAAGAATTGTCCTGGATGATGATAGTGGTGGTGGTGGGAAAAGGAATCTTCTCTGCATGTGGGATAATAGCATGTGGGAGAAGGAAAGTCATCATACAGTAATGGCCAAAATTGTGGAAACCTTTTGGGAAAAGTATTTTCTAAAACTAGTTAATAACACCACTTTTTTTTGGAGTAGTACCATAAAATTATATATCAATGGAAAGATAATTTAATCAAGAATGTAATGCAATAACTTTTATGAAAGATTTTCTATTAGAATAGCAATTACAGTATAAAGAAGAAAAGTGAAACACATAGAAAAAACAAGATATCCAAAAATTATCACCATAGAAAAAAAATGAGATATACAAAAATTATCACGTCAGTTAATACTTAGTTGGGTAACTTTTAGCATGAATTACGGCCTTACAACGTCTTCCCATGGAGTGAACCAAGTTAGTTCTGCAGCTGTTATAATGTGAAACCAAGATTGAATGACTGCTTCTATTAACTGGGTTTTATTGCTGAGTCGCTTCTGACTAACAAGTTTCTTTAATCGGCTCCATAGATTTTCAATTGGGTTAAGGTCTGGGCTATTCCCAGGCCATTCCAGCAGTGGAATATGATTATCTTGAAACTCCAAAAAAAAGTGATGTTATTAGCCATCAAACTTCAAAAGTACACTTTCCCCAAAAGATTTCCACAGTTTCGGCCACTACTGTATGTGCTGAATACATAAACTGGCCATCAGAGAAACAGTTCAACTCCTAAAATGAAAAGAGTGTTGAGGATCCTACCCAAGCCTGATTGTAAAAATCAAAATTATCAGGCTTGTCATTATCAACCAGCAGCTGCCCATTCTTGAGAATCTACTGCAGCGTGTATTAGAAAGTCTTCAGCAAAAGAAGCACAAAATCTGAAGGCAGGGCAATCGGATTATTGCAGTGATGAATCTCCTGGTATAGAAGCAGGCAGCATTTTAAGAGCTCATGGGTGCCAATTTGCATTCTGACCTTTTGGAGTGTTACAAGAAATTGGGACTTCTGCCCTTGGCCTTAAGTTATAGGTAAAAATGGAACCAGAGGCCTTGGGAAACTAAACTACTCCCATTCTATTCTTTTAAAAGCACCCCCAAACCTGTGAAATGGCTCAAACTTCTTCAGGATTCTAACATATTTTAAGTGTGGGAATTAAAGTAGCATGCCTCCATCAATCTTCCCAATCCACCTTCACCCTTAATTGGAGGGGGATGAGGGGGGATGATGATGATGATGTAGTAAACCTGTATGCCACCCTACTCTCAATGACTCTGGATGGCTCCTAACAATCAAACAAAGATATTACAAGAAAATCAGTAAAACATAAAAAGATAAAGATAAAAGATGGGAAGGGTGATGAAGTGTGAGGAGAAAAAATGGATTTGACACAAAAGCACTGCAGTCCTGGAGAGGTTTTCAGAGGGGTGTTTGCTTTGCTATCTTTTCACCCCACTGTTTAATAAAATATTTTCTAAAACTTTGCTAGTATATTACTGAATTTTATGTTACAATGAAAAATAAACTTTTATACTGCAGTGGAACTTTTTAATCCAATTTAATTACTCGTTTATTCATTTACTTTATTTAACTTACATGTTACCTGACAGTTCACAGCATAGAAAGAGCAGAACCAATATGTAATCTAAATAGAGAACATAGGAATAATCAGGATGGGCAAATCCAGTCACAGACATATTATACACCCATCATAGCCCAGGGCTTGGGAGAACCTTCTGGTGAGAGCCACCTGGATCTCAGAGGAAACTTCATTTTACTTGGCAGATACTACAATAGAGAAAATACTTGAGTCAATACTCAAGTAAACAGGCTTGATGCCATGTAGACTTTATAAGTTATGACCAGTGAATCATACCTAGAAGCAAACCCATAACCAGTGCAACTCATGAAGCATGACATACTGAGGTATGGCTATCACTGCCAATGTCACTGCATTCTGATTAGTTGTAGTTTCAAGTGGTCTTCAAGGGCGGCCCCCATGTAAAACACATTGTAGTAACTGAACTGTGATGTGCCTAGGGTATTAGTGACTAGGGAAAGGGTATCCTGATCTCAGATAAGCACAGCTGGCCCACCAGATGAAGTTCTGCAAAGGCCTTCTTGCACATAGCTGCCATCTGTTCATTTAAGAAAAAATGCATGTTTAGGAAGAAAGAAGTGTCCTACCCATGCAATGTTAAAGATGGAATTTTCTAGATCTAAGTGGTCCTAACATGCACAGTCACTTAGTCTTGGAAGGATTGAGCTGGAGATGGTTCCTCTCCATCCAACCCTACATAATTTTCAGGCACTGGGATAGAATCTTAGCAACTCACCCGGCTGGCTTGGAATCAAAATATATAATTGGATATCACCAGCCAACTGATGATATCAAACCCCAAACCAGTGAATCATCTGACCAAGTAATTCCATGTAGACATTGAATAGGAGGAGAGAGGGAGAGGGAGAGGGACACAGAGAGAGAGAGAGAGAGTCAGATCCTGTACCACACACAGAGAGGGGGCGGGGGTCTAGGAAGTAAATCCTCCACAAGCCAATACCAACTGGAACCTGCCCTGGAAGAAGTAAGAGAACCACAATAAAACAGTGGTCCCTGTTTCCAAACCCCAGAGTTGGCCCAGAAGGATATTGTGGTCAATGGCATCAAAAGCCAGTGAGAGACCAATGAGCATAAGGATTAATTCACCACCTCCACCCTGGCTCCATCTCAGATCATCAACATGTGCAACCAAGGCTGTCTCCATATAAAGTCCTAGCCTGAAATCCAAGTGAAATGAATTTTTATTCTATTCAGTCACCTCTGTTTTCATCTGCTATTTTTACCCCATTATTTGAATTTTTATTTTTATTTCTTTCACAAATATATATTTTTTTTATTCCTCATCCCACTTGACATTTGAAATAGACTTTGTTTGGAAGGGCATAGAATTTTTTTAAAAATAAAATAAATGACCATGGTTTCCAGGATATTTTCTTGTAAAGCCGTTGTATGCTTGTATTGTAGTGATCTGAGTATAACCCAGATTGTAGCACCATCCCACTGTGCTCAGCAATGAGATCAAATGTGTACTCTCTATTTGCCCCATGCTGACCTATATTCAACAGGCAGTTCTTCCATTCCATGTTCAAATCTAATGACAATAGTCATTAGATCATGTGAGTGCATTCTACAGTTTATTTCTTAAAAATGTTTGGACTCTATGGTTAGGGAGAAGTGATGATAGCAATGTTCATTTTGAGAGATCAAAATCTTTGAAGAAACCCTAGACCTCAACATATCCCACTTTCAACTACATTTATTGAACAACTTAAATCCATGTGAAGAAGAAACAATATGTCAGGGTCCAAAAACAAAGAGAAACATTGAGATTCATCTATAGATAGAAATCTTGCCAAACTAAAGCAGATCGTGTGATCACATATAGAGCAGACAACTATTAGTAAAAAGCCATTTTCACCCTCTTCCTGTCCTGCAAACCATCTAAACTACATTGTCTTTTGCTCCTCTGGAATGCACGCCCTGTCTCCTGGGAATTTGACAACATTCCATCACACAATGTGGAGTTGATCCATAACTTGGAGAAGGGAGAAGGAGAACTCCAAACTTCAAGGGAGATCTTACAAATCTGTGCATAAGCTTGGTGTGCTCTCCAGACTTGCAAGTTTTGTTCTTGGAGTTCTGGTTTGGATACTGTGTTCTAATTTGCTTTCGGTTACCTGCTTCAGCTCTCCCAATATGAAAAAGGAACTATATATGTGCCTGATGGTAGCACCATAGGGAGAAGAAGAAAAAGTCATGGATTCATCCTCTTAGTTACTGTAGATGTCTGTTCTCCTCTTACTCTTCCCCCAAAAGATATTTCTCTATTCCTATGAACTTCTTTTGCTCTTTTCATTCTTTTCTTTTATCTTGGAATTCTGGGGAATCTCTGCCAGTACCATTACAGCACCTCAGAATAGCAAAGAGTATAAAAAATATTTTATTCAGAAAGGAGAGTCAATATTCAGTCTTTGTTAGCATAAAAGAAATATCTATGGATGCTTATGTGCATCGATAAAAATGCAAAAGATAATAGAATAGAATAGAATAGAATAGAATAGAATAAGAGTAGAGTAGAGTAGAGTAGAATAGAATAGAATAGAATAGAATAGAATAGAATAGAATAGAATAGAATAGAATAGAATAGAATAGAATAGAATAGAATAGAATAGAATTTTTTATTGGCCAAGTGTGATTGGACATACAAGGAAATTGTCTTTGGTGTATATGCTTTCAGTATACATAAGGAGAATCTGAACAATCTCTGAAGAAACAGCAACTGTGAAATGTTAGTAGGGAAAAAAAGGTACCCCACAGTTAAATGTGGAGTGGGAATACAATGGGTAGTAATGTGCATTGGTTAGTAGAAAAAAATGCACTAGCAATCACCCAAATGGAGGATCAAATTTTGAGAGGAGTCTTAAAAGAGACCAAACAATATTCCTGTTGTGCTTGCCAAAAAATGTTATTACTGCAAATGGAAATTATGGCTTTACAGTGCTGAAGGCTTACTGTAGTTGGTGATTTTTGCCACAAGGCAGATACTCTTGGGCGTTACAGAAATGGAAGATTATTTATTAGAAAGCAGTTAAGGTGTTAGAAGAGATCTAGCTGGAAAGTGAAAACTGACTTCAACAGCTGATTTTTTTTTAAAGGGAGGATTTTAAAAAAAATTAAAATGATGTAACATTTTCTGAGGGCAAATGAAAGCTGGACATTTCTGCATTCGTGGAAATGGCAAGAAAAAGAGACCAAGAACAAACAGACATTGGTGTTCTGTGAGGGAAATTAAGAAACTGCTTTTGTTATAGGTAAAGGTAAAGGTTCCCCTCACACACATGTGCTAGTCGTTTCCAACTCTAGGGGGCAGTACTCATCTCCGTTTCAAAGCCAAAGAGCCAGTGCTGTCTGAAGACATGTCCGTGGTCATGTGACCAGCATGACTAAGTGCCAAAGGTGCACAGAACGCTGTTATCTTCCCACCAAAGATCTCTATTTTTCTACTTGCTTTCGAACTGCTAGGTTGGCAGAAGCTGGCAAGTAATGGGAGCTCACTTCATTACGTGGCACTAGGGATTCAAACTGCTGAATTGCCGACCTTTCAATTGACAAGCTCAGAGTCTTAGCCACTGAGCCACTGCAGTTAAAAGAAATGAGTTCACTTCAAAGAAAACAAGAGGGGAGGTTTTGTTTGATCTTCACTGTGGGTTTTCAAAAAAAAATGGGAATGGCAGAGAAATTTCCCATCTTTGAAGAAGAGCTTGTCAAGTGCAGGTAGTCCTCGACTTACTACTATAACAATTGTGCCCAGAATTTCTATCATAATGTGTTGTGGACATAAGTTGAGTCTGACTGATTTTTCAACAATTTTCACAGTGGTCTTTAAGCAGATCGCTGTGTTGTTAACCAAATCACATGGTCATTATGTGATTCCAGCTTCTCCAATGAGATGGGTTCATTTTTTGCTGGAAGTAGGCAAAAAGTTGCAAACTAGCAAATCACCAACTCCAAAGTAAATATGCACTTTTTCTTTTATAATTGTTCATATAGAATAAAATAGAATAGCAGAGTTGGAAAGGACGTTGGAGATCTTCTAGTCAAACCCCCTCTTAGGCAGAAAACCCTATACCCCTTCAGACAAATGGTTATCCAATCTCTTCTTAAAAACTTCCAGTGTTGGAGCATTCACAACTTCTGGAGGCAAGTTGTTCCACTGATTAATTGTTCTAACTGTCAGGAAATTTCTCCTTAGTTCTAGGTTGCTTCTCTCTGTGATTAGTTTCCACCCATTGCTTCTTGTCCTACCCTCAGGTGCTTTGGAGAATAGCTTGACTCCCTCTTCTTTGTTGCAGCCCCAGAGATATTGCTGAGAACACTGCTATCATGTCACCCCTAGTCCTTCTTTCCATCAAACTAGACATACCCAATTCCAGCAACCATTCTTTATATGTTTTAGCTTCCAGTCCCCTAATCATCGTTGTTGCTCTACTCTGCACTCTTTCTTGCTAATTGCTAATTTGTTCTGTTTTTAAGAGGTTTATCATCTTAAGAAACCATTTTTTTGGCTAACTTTTTAGTTAAGGGGAGGTTTTAATAATCATTTTTAGGAGACTATTTTACAAAAGTACTTTATGTTGGAATATTTTTACAGTTTTTAAAAAAAGATGAATTGAAAAATGCAAATGTCAGCACTGGAAGTATATTGTCTTCAAAGAAAAGTATTACAAATGGTTCATCAAATATTCTTGGGTTGGGTGGAGATATAAATTTATCTGAATGTTTAGAAAAGAGCACCATAGGGCATGCTTAGGAAAGCATGCCGAAGGAAGTTAGTAACAAGAATGCTCAGTTCAAGAAATGATACTACACTGAATGTCCAGTCTTTTCAATTCAGGCAAACAGAGAATACTCGGAAAGGTGCTTTTGGGGGAGGCAGGTACAATGGATGCTAGGGGAGTATTACTCTTCGGCATATTGTTACTGGCAGTAGCCACAATAACTACAGTGTGAAATAATTGGGAAATACTGTGTTCTCGTTGAGTTCAGGTTTTTAACTCTGATGTTGAGCAAATTGTAACAGCTTAATTTGCACTTAAAGTCATAAAAGAATGAAGCCCCCTATTTACAGCACACAAAAATAATCTATTTAGCATTATAAGGAAACTAGGTTATCAGGACTCATTATGCCTAAACTATGATGCCTGTGAAATAAGTAACTTCCTACTGTTGTTTGAGAATTTTTTCAGCCATTCAGAGATTAATACAAAAGTAACGTCTTATCTTATTGCAGCCAGTCCCACGAATTACGGTTCAGCCTGCCAGGATTGATGCCAGTCCTGCAAAAAGCCAACAGGTAGGTCCTTCTGAACTGTCCATGGTGCTGAATAACTACATTATTGTTACATGGAGATGGGAAGCAACAGTAATACCAAAACTACTACTAGAATAAGTAAAGAACTGAGTTCTCCAAAACATGGAGAAAGCTGTTATAGTTATTTATATGCTCGTGGTGCAGATTGGAGACATTTGTCTATGAATTATCCTGACTAAGCCCCAATGCATATTAAGCTTTCAGTGTCAGAAAGGGAAATCCCAGTTTATACCTTGATCCTGCATGAGCCAACCATTCTAATTGCTCAGTTTTCACAGATAAAGATCTAAGTCTTGTTGAATTATCAGTATCCTCTTGTAATGTCATCACTAGTGTGTCCAGAGGCCAGCACAACCGCACTACTATGCCAAATAAGCAGTATTCCATGTTGTAGGTGTGCAACGGAATAAGAAATGGGATGCCAGGTTTGGGGGCTGTATCTCTCTTCTTATCTCAGATAATAGCACATTTTAGTTCGCATAATATCAGGTGATCCACAATTTTTCTTATGATTCTTCCTTTGCAAATATCATCTTGGAGTCTATTTCCTTGCTTCAGTTGCATCTACCGCACTAAAGTCAATTCTATTTTTCTATCCTCCAAGGTCCTCTTGTAAGGACTGCACCTTCTTCTGCAGAAACATTCCTTTCCATGTGGCCTTAGATCAAAGATCTGAAGTTGCTGACTGGAATAGGGAATAGACGGAATGGGAATTTTAGTCTCCTACCTCCTTCTCCCCCAACGTTACTTTTTGGGCGATTCTCCTCTGATGTTTCTCTTTGGCTGACACACCCCTAGCTGTTTGCCCTGGCCAATGAACCCTGGACCCTCCATCCCAAATGCTTTGGCGTGGCCAATTCACAGAAGGTGGGTTCATCTTGGGTTTTTCACCACCTGGGACAGTTAGCTGACGGCTGCTATAAGCCAAACGCTTGTTAGGAGAAGGAACGGGACGGGGTGGAAAGTAACAAAGAACAGGTTCTTGTCTCCCTTCCCTTTGAATGAAGCTGGATACTTACCGCCCCTCCCCCCCGCTCTTCCCATCCTGTTCTTTGTTACTTTCCACCCCTTCCCGTTCCTTCTCCTAATGGCGGCTAACTCCCGGGCGGCGAAAAACCCAGGACGAACCCTCCTTCTGCGAATCGGCCATGCCAAAGCATGTGGGACAGAGGGTGCCATGGCCCATTGGCCAGGGCGAACAACTAGAGGCGTGTCAGCCGAGGAGAAACGTCAGAGGAGAATCGCCCGAGGAGTAACGCTGGGGGAGAAGGAGGCACGGCCAAGGGTAGGAGACCCGCGAATAGACAAGCAGCAAAGCTTATCAGGAGACATTGGAAAAAAAATCTCATGATCTCAAGAGTTTGCTGAGGGCATGGGCTGGCAAAAGCCCATGTTTTTTCAAAGTTGGCAAGTGCTACTTCATATTTATTATATTGGGCGTCTATGTATGTATGTGTAGGTATATATATCATATGCATATTATGAACTGTTAAGCATCGAAAGAGTCATTAATTCTGAAAGTGGTGGGTTTGTAGTGTTGTGGTTAACACATTTGGGAAGGAAGCCATCCTTGGCATATGGAGTTACACAAGGTGATACTTGATTTGGAAATGATGATTTATGTCTTCTGTGAGTTAAGCCAAATAACTGGGAGAGACTTATAAATCTGGCTTGTTTCCCCACTTCACATAAATTGCCTCTTTCAAACAGCAAACATATCTTTCTGTAATATAAATGATCTTTTAGTAAATAATAGGAGTCATATTTCATGTGCTATGTGCATTTATATATTAATCCTACTAGACTTTCAGCCTATTAGCCAGACTGCCTCCTTTGAGCCTGTTAATGCTCTAGCATAGAAATAAGCCACACACTCATTAGTATGTTATTCATACTATTTATTTTTACATATTTATTAACATATTTTTAGTTTTCCCATCACCCTAAGGATCTCAAAGTGGATTACAAGCTATAAAATGCATAAGATAAATAAATAAATGAGCCAGATAAAATATGCAATTCCATAAGCTGATACATTCATCCATTTTGGATATCAATGAATCCTAAATCATTAATTTTGAATGTCTCTTATCCCAAATCATAGTCTTCTTCAGACTATGAGAATTCTCACATATTGAATAATGGATGACATTTTCTTCATAGGGATGGGGAAAGGAACTTACGGACACTTGGTATTAATGAATGCAAGGCCTCTTGAGTTGTTGGTATACTCTTAAGAATTCCTGCATGATATACTGGGACTACTTTCTCTCTGTCCATGGATTATATATCCAGTAGCAATTGCAGACAATATGTCAGCCTTATGAAGTAGACCAGCTAGGAAACATGACCAGATCAGCTAATTTCATTTTATTGTAAAGCTGCATTAAAATGAAAATACAATTCTCCTTTTCCCCACCCAAGCTCCTTAACAGCCTGAGAAACTCTCCAGTTGTGGGCCCGCTATCCAGCCTCAGTATGTTGTTTCTTACTCGGCCACACCCTTGGCACTGTTGCTTTTTCCCAGTTTCCCACAGTTTTTCCCCACATACCATTACATAGTGGGGGGCATATATGCTTCCTGGAAGGGAAAAAACAACAACAGCACAAGGAAGTACAGGGAGAGGAATATGCTCTCTCTGCTTCTTTAAATTACAGAAACTGTATCTCAGAATCCAAGATGCTGGAGATCAAAGGACATTCTCTTCACTTCTGACTAAGCACTGTTAGAAAAGGGATAAAAAACCAGATCTTGGATGATGCAGGAGGGCTGCTCTTGTTTGCCCTTACCCAAATCCATCTTTCATCTTCAACTTCCTTCAAAATGTAAATTAAAATGTTGCAAGCCTCTTTAGATATGGCAACAGAAGATGAACTAGAAAGACACAAATGTCTAGCTTATCTTTATTGTGTTGTTTTATGTTTTCCGAAATGTAACTTTGACAATCTCTGACCCTTTTCTGCTTCAGGTTACCCAAGGACAAGGAAGCAAAGGACCTTTTGAGGTGGGTTTGCAGTTGACAGAGTTGGGGAAGAACCTTGAAAAGTCAACCAAAGTGCCTTTACAGCAGCCCACAGTGGACATCCAAGCACAAGATTCTCAAGAGGGTCCACCAAGTCCCTTGAGTGAAGCCTCCAGTGGATACTTCTCTCACAGTGTTTCTACAGCAACCCTTTCTGAAGCACTTGCATCAGGAAATGACCCCCATCTTCAACCCAGTAGTCAGACCTCCACCATAAATGATGCCCCCCCAATTTCAACAACCCCTAAGGTGGTGTCTTCAACAGAGAGTCCTATAAAATCATGTTCTGATTTAGCTTCTCAATGTTGCCTTCCAAAGAGGGATCCAGTTCTCCCTGGCCTTAAAGATGATCAAATTGACAAGGACAATGAGAAAGTGAGCCATAATGGCAACTTAAAATCAAGATCTGTTGATTCTGCCATTGCTCTAAATGACGATCAGGTTTCTCCCTCCCTAGTTATGGAGGATACACATTGCTGTTCTAGCTCTCCTAATAAGAAACAAATACAGTTGACACAGACAGCAGTCTTATTACCATCAGAGAGCCCTCTTTCTGTCCCAAAGGAGGCTCCCATTTATAAAACAGGACCTTCGAAGCCTCAGGCTATGGCAGACCTGTCTTCTCAGTCCAGCACTACAACTTCTCCCTTCAAAATCCAAAGAGTACGAACATCAGAACTCAAGTCCTTCTCCAGCATGTTGAGTGGGGATCCAGGAGCTTCTTTGTGTTCAGAGGAAGAAAAGAGCCGACAGAATTCAGAAGATTCAGACCAGAACAATAGCATAGATGCTGGTTCTGAAGGGAAATTGGACGCAGCAGCATCTGACTCAGAGGAAACCAATGAAATCCCAGATTGGCTGAAAGAAGGCGAATATGTAACTGTTGGCACGAATAAAATGGGCACCGTGAGATACGTTGGTCCAACAGACTTCCAGGAGGGAACCTGGGTTGGAGTCGAGTTGGATTTGCCATCAGGTAAGTGTTGAGAAAAGTTGTTGGGGTGCAGTAAGGTGTACAGCACGGGTGTCAAACTCACATCATGTGACGTATCGCGATGTTTTTCTCCTTCATGGAGCTGGGGTGGGCGTGACCTGCGCATGATGCATCTGGCCTGTGGACCGCCAGTTTGACACCCCTGGTGTACAGGAAATGGTTGTGGCTGGCTTTGGTAGTTGTTTTTCTTTCCCTCAATCCATGGGCAATTCCCTCAGACTTTTATCTCTTATTAAAGGTCTGTCTAGTTTCTTTCACTGTTCCCCAGTGTAAGTCAGCCGCACATACAGATTTTTCTTAAGACATGTAGTGCAGTGCAGGTGGAAAAAGTCACCAGCATGATGAGCCTTTCTTCTTAATGTCCAGTATTGTTTGAAATTCTGCCACCTTCTACTTGGATTGATCTCTAGTGAAAAGAGGAACCGGCCTTCATTCAGATACAGTTCCTTCAACAAGAGTGATTGGAAATAGGGTGGCCCATCCAGAGCACAGATAGAAATCTGGCTAATTGCAAAGGGTTTCTTTCCTGAGTGGCAGAAGCCACATTTTGCATCCGCAAGATTTATGGATGGATTCACTTTGCCTGGTTCAGTTTACAACATCTTCCATTTAAAAGATTGCGGTTGTGAAAAGTGCCTGGTGAATTAGTGATAGTAGCCAGAAGTGGCCAATAGTGAGCAGCTTCATATGACCAGAAGTTCTGATTGTGAAAGTACAATTCCATCAGGCTTAACTTTGTATTTTGAATAGGCAAAGAAAGCTTGAAAACATATGATAATATATTTGAATTTATTTATTTATCTATCGGATTTTAGGTAAATAAAATAATTCTAGATGGTGTACAATTAAAAACAGAAAAGTCATATAAAATATATCAATAAAAGGAAGCAGTCAAGGATAGAATAATTAAAGTTAAAAGAGTGAGGGGGTGAGGGACTTCGAGGCACTAACTAAATCCAAGGTTTCTTGGGTCTCTGCCAGCCCCATATGAGTCTTCAGACTCCCGCCCAAAGACCAGGAGAGTGGGGGTCTGCCTCCACTCTTGGGGGAGGATATTCCAAAGGACAGGGACATGTGCCTCTATTTCTGAGCTTCCATATAATGATGAAAGTCTTGATAATATATGCTGAAAATATGCCATAGAAAGTAAAATGTTTATTATAAGACTGTATCATTACTCTGAATTAATTTGTGCAACTACCACCTCAGTTAGCAGGAAGGAGAGGCTTACTTTCCTATGTAATTTTTATGGAACCCAGGAAATGTTATTGGCGGTAGAGGAAATAAGACACAGATCCACTAGGAAAGTCTCCTGTGTGCTGATGTGTAGCCAAATGCTACCATGGGGTTCTATGTCATTGGGCAACATGTAGTATCCTTAGCCAGATGCATTTATTTCACGATTTAATGAAACAACCCTTTTCAAAGAAAATCTCTTTATCTCAAAGGGAAGAACGATGGCTCAATTGGAGGCCGGCAGTACTTCAAATGCAATCCAGGCTATGGGCTCCTGGTGAAGCCAAGTCGAGTCAAAAGAGCTACAGGCTCTGCAAGGCGCCGGAGTGCTGGAATGAAACTACAGGCCACAACTGGGACCACAACTGAGCACCGGCGGAGTGGCACATTCTCAGGCTCAGCCTCCAATTTGGCTTCTTTGACTGCTTTAGCCAAGACAGAAGGAGGATCAGTTCCACAGACCGAGAAAAGTAAAAAGAACACAGAAAACAGGAAATCATGGGCTACTTGAGAGCGTTTCCCAATGGGCATGTCTACCTGGCTCACAACACTACTGTGTGAAGCTGACCCTTCCTTCCTTCCTTCCTTCCTTCCTTCCTTCCTTCCTTCCTTCCTTCCTTCCTTCCTTCCTTCCTTCCTTCCTTCCTGAATGGCCTTTCTTTGCACTACTAAGCCAGTTGGAGGAGATGGTTGATTTGTGTCAGAGTATATGCGTACTCTCAATTTCTCTTACTGAAATTTGTTGACCTTTGTCATGATGGAGTAACAATGAGACTCTTGATGCAAATGGTGACCTTTCCCAGTGTGTTCTTCCAAATCTCTCCTTTCATTCCCCGGCCGTTCAAAGGAAGTCTTCTATAAGAGATGTTGGCAGGGCTTATTTTCTAGAAAGACTGCCAAATGCTGCTTACTATCAAAACATTGTCCTTCCAAGGCTCATCATTAAACCACAGTAAACCATTGGGAATCATAGAATTTGGCAGATCACAGCCTATTGGAAAAAGTGCCTGTCTTCTTATGATCTTTAAACTGTTCTTGTTGATATCAGTGGAAAATATTGTCTCTCATTCTACTCGAATGGCGATTGGAGATTAGCCTACATGCATGTTGCTTTTCTTTTCTTTTTTTTAATTCCCAATTTTTAATTCTCAATGTGTTAGATTACAGTCTAACACAGGGGTCTCCAACCTTGGCAACTTTAAGACCCAGTCTTAGGGTCTTAAAGTTGCCAAGGATGGAGACCCCTGGTCTAACATATCTGACCTTTTCCATAAGGCTTTGCTTTTTTCCCCTCTTCTAGTGATTTATTATTATGGTTGACTGCAGAGTCAGCCAGATGTTTTGATTGGATTTGGCTTTTTTTTTTAATCAACCTATCATGTCCTTCCCAAGGACCTTGGGTAGGGAGATGTTGTTGTTTCATGTTGTTAAAGGTATTATTACTATTATTATTTTCAGCATTCCCTTCAGTGCTGTTGTATTTATAAAGTAAACCTCGGCATTGGGCATTCTTCGCCTTTGTTTTAAGTAACATAATGCAAAGAGGGAATTCAAAGCCCTAGAGGTAGGGTGGGCCTTCCTTATGATCTGGATTTTCACCAGTGATAAACCTGACTAAACTATGCTTGTCCATGTTGCTAGAGCTATATTATTTATTTGTTATTTATTGTTTTCTTTTTAAAGAGAAGCGTAGGGGATCCCTTGCGACTTACAATCAACCCACTGCCTACTGTTGCACAGAAACACACACGGTTCACGGTAATCCGCTTCTTTCCATATACTCACGCTGTCTTCCTCCTATGGAAGAAGAGGGGGTGAATTCAAAATGAATATACGTTATATATGCCTGCAGGATTTTGAGGTCACAGCTTGAATGCTGCGCATCATTTCTATGGGTGCAATTGGATCTTATCTGCAGAACTTTCAGCCAGCAATGGCTTCTCCATGGCTTGAAAATCTCTTTTGGAAAAGTCCCAAACAGGGAGATGAAATTAGCTTTGTTGCCCAGATAGAATGAGGTTTAGCTATTTTTAAAATGAGGGCAAATAGCTCAGGGGTGATTCAGATACTTTGCCTGCAGCAGGTTCCAGGTTGAACCCAGCTACAGAGAGTGCTGAGAAAGGTCCTTGCTCAACAAACACTAAGGAGAACAATTGCCAGGAAGCTGTGTTACATGGGCCAGGGGTTTGGCCTCGGATAATCTGGCTTCTGATGCTCCTGTGAAAGACTGCAGAAATGTCCAAAGTAAAATGGTGGAAATTGAGCAGAAGGATTTTATGGAGAACATTAGGCAATGGCAGACACACCTAAATGATGCCAATGAGAGGAAAAATCTTTCGGCTCCTCGGATGTAGCTAGCCACTAAAAGATATCGGAGACTGAGAAGGAGGACTGCTGGAATGTCTAAGGCAGGGGTGTCAAACTCAAGGCCCGGGGGCCGGATCTGACTCACGGGGTGCTTAGATATGGCCTGCGGGGTTGCCCTGGAAACAGTGAAGGACTGGCCTGAGCTCCGTTTTTGCTGACAGAGGGTTGCAGGAGGCCATCCCAGCTGGAAACCGAGCTTGGGAGCCCGTTTTTGCTGGCAGAGCACTTAGGCCAGCACAGCCCCCCACCCCGACACAAGTGATGTCAAGTTAGTCACACCCACCCTGGCCACACCCACTCTGCCCCCCTCCCCCACCAAGTTAAAAAACAACCCTAATGTGGCTCTCAATGAAATCAAGTTTGACACCCCTGGTCTAAGGGTTTGCTTAGCAGCCTATAAATTCTCATGACCTATATTTTTACATCCTCCTACCATATGCTGCTAATAGACTCTCTTTGTACTGGTGAGCTTAAGGAAATTGATCTAACTATTACATCTTAAATGACTTCCTTCTGTACTAATTTGATTTTCTAACTGAAGAAAACTGTTATACAATTAAAGCTGCAGCTAAGGAGAATGAGGAAACTGGCAGCAGCGCTTCGCAGTTTCCAGAGAGCCTTCATTTTCTTGCTTGCTTTGTGTATATGGAATTGGAATATTTTATGGGTGTAGAACATTTACATGATTTCAAGAGGTCTTTCTTTCCAACAAAACAAAAATCATTTTTTTTAAAAAAAAAAATCTTCCTGCCAATCCAGGCAGGATGAAATTATATTGAAGCCTTGTTAAAATCAATGCACTAATAATATTCTTAGATTTCTGCCCTCCTTCAAGATAGTTTTATTAGGTGGGTGACAAACACTAGAAAAATGGTCCACCACTGTCCTGCTTACAACTACAACTTGGACAACTACTTTCTGTTTAGTTACCTACTGTTGAATTTTAATTTTTTAAATAATTTATTTTATTAGAAGTTTTACAAAGGACATAAAAATTAACATCAACTAATAAAAATAAAAAGCAGAAAAGGTAGACAAGAAAAAGAAAGAAAAAAGATAAAAATGCAGAAAGAAAGAAGAAAAAGAAGATTTTTTTTTTTTTATGTGCAGGCCTTTTCTAAGTTTTTTACATGCACTTTATCCTAAAGCAGGGCTGTCAAACTCCCGTCCCGTAGGCCAGATGTGACACGTGCTGGCCACACCCACACCCAGTTTTGTGAAGGGGGAAAATGTCCCAATATGTCATGTGATGCTGCCTTGACAATGTGAGTTTGACACCTAAAGGAAAACAGAGCTAGCCTCACAAGAAATGCTGACAGGCTGTGGACAATTTAGAGTTTCTTTAGGGCTCTGATTTTCAAATGTTTTGAGTCCACATTACAGATCTTATTGGTTTTTAAAAAAAAAATTAAAAATCCCAGGATCCTTATCAAGAGAGCATTCCAGTGATAGAAAACTGGCTGCATGTGAGTGAACCTTTTTATTTTTGCCCTTAGACTCTCACATAAACCTCTCAAGTTTTCACAAAACTCTAGCCTTCCATGGGATGCAGTTTTAGAAACCCTGATTTAGATACTTGTAAATTTGGGTTCATTATAATCTCTCTACCTCCTCTCTCTCCATCTCTAGTGCTGAGTCTACTTCTTCTCCCAACAATGTAATCTGTATTTTATTCAGCAACCAAGGTACACTATCTACAATGCAGAATAGCTTTCAAGGATTATTTGAAAAAATAGTGAAGGAAGAGGAAATAAGAAAGTGTTGATTTAAAAGCATACTGAGGGGGTAAAGAGATTCCCACTGGTTTTCTGGACTGGAAAAGTGAACTTTACAGGACAGAGCCTTTTCCAACAGTAAAATTCTTCTCTCTCCCTCCCCCTTCCCCAATTAAGCTCTATTTCTGTTCTTAAAGCAAATAGAGCAGGGATGGCTTGGTGGAATAAGCTGAAGAGGTTTCCCCAGCTTGAGTAATCAGGAAGCTGTGTTAACAAAGGCAATTGCCTTGTTCAAATGGGTTTTGAAATATTGTTGAGGTTCTGCTTAGAAAAGAATATTCCTTTTGTTTCCGTCCATTAACTTCTAAAGCAAAAGCTTTCTGAAGTGTTTTACTCAAACCACCAGTCTTCTCTGCAACTAAGAAGTCTGTCTTAAACATTAAAATATTTCTAAAATGTTATCTAATTGATTTACTGCTGCATTCCTTTTGCACATGATTTGCATCCAACAATTTTAAGCAAAGCAATGTTGTGATGGTTGTGATAGGCATCTGTAAGACTGCCTTGCAAGAAATAACATGTAATTCCAATAGCTACAGCTGTTTCATTTTAGCCAGGCCACACCATGGTGCCTTAGTTCAAAAGCTGGTTGACCATTACCTCTCCCATATATCTCACTGGCAATTGATTTATACTGCAAGCTTGGTTTTTTTCAGTGTGTATGGTTCAGTATCCCATTCTGAATGTTTTGGTTGCCATCATCTTCCTTTGTCAAAGTTCATACCTTTGTGGAAGAGATTTGAAGATTAGAAAGTGGTGAAAAATGTGCATGATGAGCATGTGCACCATGCAGCCTTCATAGAGAGGCTGTGTTATTTCAGTCTTGTCTGTAATATGTCAGAATTGGAGAATGACCATATCATGTGATGAGCAACATTAGTAGATCAGCCATGTAGTTGGAGTAGTTCCTTATAGTGAAACTAGGATAATGAATGGCTCTGTTTGTAAATTGCCCTGACAATGTACAAAATTCTTATGTTGAGATAGTATGGCATTGTCACTTAAAAGTTCTTAGGATCTAGGTTCAAACTCCCATTTATCCCCAAAGTTCACTGGGTGCCAATGGAAACTTCTACCAGATCTTTATCTAATAGGCTGCTTGTTACTTACTTCAAGTAATTGAAGTAATTTAAATGGAATTTAAATTAATCAATGCAAAAATTATATAATTCTCTTCTACATAAGTCTTCCTTTTATATCACTCTTCATAATCTTGATTGGTGCTGACTTATATGTTGCACCCATTGCAACATGCTAGGCAATGTTTAATAATGACAATTGGCACTCCATGGAATATAGGAGCCTGCATGATTCAAAGGCATCATCCCTTTGGTAGATTCTGCTTGAAAATTGAGATTCTTCATGGCAGATACAACATCGATTTACAGTTCTTACACAGTTCCTTTTCAGTGTCACAATGCCTTTCTTTTGGGCAGAAAAGTGGGATAAACTAATATTATTTTGTATCAGAATTTTAAAGTCATTTTTACAGAGATGAGGCCAAAAGCCACATGGAAAGCTGTTCGGCATGACAATATTCGCAGGGCCTCTCATGACTCTCATCACTGTCCATCTAACATAACTTAATGTTCACAGTTAAGGTATCCTGAAAGACCTAATGTACGAATAGAAGATGAGCTTGTATTTGGAGAGCAAGTTCACCTTCCAAGCAACTCTACCCACTAGGCTATTCAAAGCATTTCATTGCCTGGACACTAACTTCCTGTTTTTGAGAAGCTGTTTCTTGTCTGTTGATTTGTCATTTTGTAAATGTTGGGAACCTGTATATAAAGAACAAATGTTGAGACTGGTTTTCCAGAAGTATTGTTGGTTGTACCTTTTTAAAAGATGCTAAAATCCAAAGATTCTTGTAATGAAGTGTAAAGTTTGTAATGCTCTCTCTTGTATTATATACTAAACTTGTAATATTGTACCATATCTGTGACAAATGTTACCTAAATAAAATACTTTCCTTCTGTCAAGCCTCGTTCCTCTTTTTCACCCTTCTTTTCTTTGTCGACTAATGCAGAATTGTTGGTTTAACTAGATTGGAATGAAAGATTCATACAATACACATAGTCCAGGTCTCTGTTTGCTTAAAAGAGAAACGCAATTATATTGTCCAGCACGTGTTCTACAAAGTGAACAGATTTTGCACTATTTTTCTTTCTTTGCAAAGTTTACCTTAAGGTCCTCTGTGTGTGTGTACACAAAAAAAACCCTGCTTATTTTTTTCTTTCCTACTGAGAGATTAAAAATGTACCCTATAGCACAAGGTAGATATAATTATAATTATATTGTTTATTATCGGTCGGACACGACTTTGCAACTAACAATAATTGTTTATTATATTTTTCAAGATAGATGAAACTAAATTCCCTCATCATGCCAGATTGAGCTGTGGTGCTCATTTTATGGTGCTGTGGAATGGTGGTTTTCGTATATTATTTTTCCTCAAATGAATTTGTAGGTTTTACTGATTGGAGCCCCAGCCATTTTCTAATGATATACAAACTGCATAACTCGTTCTAAAAAGAATTCTGCTGGACTGAACATAGCTTAGGTTAAATAACTTACAGCTATATATTTACAGCTATACATACAAACATGTGCATCACACTACGAACTTTTGCCCCGTACAACTTCCTTTGCCATTTTTGTAAGCTAAATAACCCTCCATTCCTTGCAAATATGGTTTTCTTAATGAAGCTGCTCTAGCCATGGAGGGCATTGCCATTTGGTTTAGTGGCTAGAGTAGAGTAGAGTAGAGTAGAGTAGAGTAGAGTAGAGTAGAGTAGAGTAGAGTAGGAGTATTAAGTATATTTGCCACCTTATAAAAATAATAAAGATGGGATACATACAACAAATAATGTAAGCCTGGTATTAGCAGTTTAAAGTCAACGTAGGGGGTTTTTTTGCCTGATAATTGCCACACAAATATCAAAATTTAGGGAAGTGACCACCAGAAATCCTAATGGTGTCCTGATAAATCACTGATTGTGTGTTCATGCCGTGTTGCGCATTCTGTTTGTTAGGACTTCTTTCTAACTTTCAGTACGTAATACATTTCTTTAAAGCTCATGTGTCATGCCATTAATCTGACAAGAACTTTTAACCCCTTCACTAACTTCTATACTAAAAATATGTGTAATGTGTATTGTACTTGCACAAAAAAAAAGTCACCATGCTATTCACCCTTCATATGTTTTGTTCTTGTTTTAATGGAATGTCAGTTTGCTTTGCTTAGTTTTGAGAGCTATGTCCGATAAGCTAGAAGGAGTAAACAGGTGCTGAATGTTTAGAGCAGAGGTCTCCAACCTTGGCAACTTTAAGGCTTGTGAACTTCAACTCCCAGAATTCCTCAGCCAGCTTTGCTGGGAGTTGAAGCCCACAAGTCTTAAAGTTGCCAAGGTTGGAGACTCCAGGTTTAGAGGGTCTCCTCTCTTATCCAATCTCTCCTAAATTAGTTTAATTAATAACCTGACCATTGTCAAAAATCTAGGAAGTTTATATCTCCATTTCTAAGCTAGTTAATATTGAAATAATTTGCAAAATCTTGTCTCTGCAGGACTCAAACTAATTCTTTAGTGAGTTGTTTCATTATGCCGAACTGTTAATTCAAGCATGATTTTCAATATGTATGTATGTCAGTAGTGGGTTTCAAATCCTGGCGCTACCGGTTTGCTATTGCTTCTGTGCATGCGCAGAGTGTTTTTGATGATGTCTGGGCAGGTGGGCGGAGCCTCCTGCCGCCGCTACCGGTTCGCCCGAACCGGGGCAAACCAGTAGCAACCCACCACTGATGGATGTATGTATGTATGTATGTATGTATGTATGTATGTATGTATGTACGTACGTACGCTATGTATGTATGTAAAAATAGCCTGACATTTCCAGGATTTCTACCCTACATCTCTTCTCTACATCCAACTTCTTTATATAAAAAATAGTATTGAAATTATTATTTCCCAGTCCTAGCTACAAAGGCAAGTCTGAAGGACCAATTCCATCTTTATGTTAAAAAAGCATCAATTCCATATTGATAATTATTTTTAAAAAATCCCTTTCAGGGGGGTAACATCTGGAGTTTTCCCCTCTACTTGGTCCTACATTTTGTCAAACTACTGAACATATCTCCTTAAAGTTTATAAACCAGTTGCATTTGCTAAGAGTAACAGTATAATACATGTCATCATAATCTCTCACAACACAGGGGATCTAAGGCTCAATTCTGCAGTTCTCCATAAATACTTTGATGCTGACAAGATGGAGCAACTGTCTCATACAATATAAAGTAGCTTTCCTACATGTTTGCACCATACTTCTTTTTGTATGGTGAATCTAGGGCAGCTTCTTAACAACCTGCAAGTGGGACTAGCCATGACTTCTGGCTATGGGACTAAAATAGAGAAGGTTGACTATAAACGTTCTTAAAACAACTAAAGCTTACACTTCTAAAG
The DNA here is from genome assembly GCF_029215685.1 of Pituophis catenifer annectens. Lineage (NCBI taxonomy): Eukaryota > Metazoa > Chordata > Lepidosauria > Squamata > Colubridae > Pituophis > Pituophis catenifer. The sequence continues at coordinate 25,970,920 of NW_027256881.1, read as the reverse complement.
CTCTTCACTTTCTGCAAATTGCCGAAATCCTGTCTATCCCATGTTTGGGCTCCCCATCATATAGCAATCTTTATCTTTTTTGATCTGATTTCCCATAGAAATGATTGATATCTAAAACCTTATAATAAACAAACAACTAACTGAATACTGTAGACCCATGTATTCTGCCAAAGAGGTGGCCAACCAGGCTCTAGCTAGAAGAAAATCTTTTTCGTGTGACTTTGTGTTTTACCATGTATAAAAGCAGAGCGTTTTGGGGAAAAAAAGACATCAAAGCAGGGTTGTTTTTTTTCAGTTATACATTTTAATTTTCTAGTAGGTACAATACTAAAATAAACACAAATTAAAAAAAGTTTATTAAAACAAAACTGTACAAAAAAGCAGTTATACTACAATTTAATTACAGAACAGTCTACTGTCCAAAAAGGCACTAATAATCCAGAATAGGAGATACAATGATACAGGACTCATTTGTTTTTTAAGCTAGTTTTTAATCAATACAATAGAGCACTTGTTTCTTTCCCCATTCACATACAGAAACAAGGACTTCTTCCACAGTCAGTACACACTGGTATAAATATGAGCCCTACTTAGAAAGATGTAGTGTCTCTCTCACCCCTGGAAGAAATGGTAAGGGTCAACAGTATGAGGCATGTAGCTTTAAAAGGAGAGAAAAGGTTTCCACCTGCAAAGGAAGAACCCTGGGAAACTAAATGGGAAATCAGTCAAGGACATTTCAATGTATAAAAGGCTCTCATAGCGTTAAATAAGAGCTTATACATAACTTTTTTTAAGTTGAGGGAAAAAAATTCTCAACGAAAGTTACACTGGAAAAATGTTTTGGAATTTAACATCCTGCATGTTCTCATACAACGAGGTAAGAACAGGATACTTGTCAATGCTCCCACGGTTTTTCTAAAGAGTAGTCAGCCTCTTGCATTTTCTATTTTGTATTTCATCGTAGCCCGTTTTGGAGATTTCAGTGGAACACCAGCCCGGGTCTCCAGCCTGACCAAGTTGTATTTATATCAACCAAGACTGTGAGGTTAATAACCATTCTGAAAGTCAAATATACTTTAGAGGCAAAGAGGACAGATGCAGGTTTGTGGGAACTTGGCTTGCACTTTTCAAAGAAGAAATAAATCCCTTGACAGATTAAATTAACTGATAAAGTTAAGTGGCAGTTCCACTAATATCCTTCCAAAGAGGGAAGAAATATGAAAACTGAGAAATATTAATCAGATATGAGATAATCCTAATTTTTTTCTCTCATCACTCTACAATTTTTTTTTTACAAAATATCTTCCTATTTAGATTATTTGCTCTTTTATTTTTTTAATAGAATGGTTATAGGATTGGAATAAAAATATGCACAAGATACTTTGGGCATTTAAGACCATCCTACTTTTGTTCAAATCATGGCTACACTAGTCTGGCCTTTCAGTTTTCAATTGAGTAATAATTTCAATGTGGCTAAACGCCTTTGCCCTCAATTCCCGGGCTCGTGCTTAGGAATTTAAAGCCTGTCTGACTGACAATGATTTTTTTTCCTTGACGGAATGCCTTCACAAAGATATTTGGGATCTCAAACCAAAGACCGCCGAAAGCCTTGACCAACTTTAGCCAAGTGCCAAGTTGCTTCAGGGAAATAGAAATTCACTGACAAGATTCAACAACTTTGGAAGCAACTATGCCAAGTCCCAACAAAGCACATGTTGACATTGCTAAAAGCAGTGAGTTCTCAAACTTTTGAGAGTTTCTATATCTCTGCAAAACTAGTGGCAGCGTATACCCTGGCAATGGACCATTTTGGGGAGGAGGGGTTTAAGAGGAACAGGGGGAAGAAGAGAGAGACTGCAGCTTTTTCAAAAACTGTGTCATACATAGAGAAGACAGAGACAGAGAGATGAATGTTAAGAAAAATAAGTAGCAAAAGAAATTTGATTAAAAAAAATTCTCTCACATCCTATACTACATCCTCCTTCTGCTTAGCAGAAAATTGTACGTACACAAAAATACAAATACACAATTTTGTAGAACAGTCTGATTTTAATATATTTATATATATTTATATTTATATGAGTGGCAGGTTAATTTATTATATGGAGCTTTTTGCACTTTTGGCTCATATGCAACAAGGCTTATAAATTCAGCTTTAGCTTTTCATTCAGGTTTTTATTTTTATTTTTTTCTTCTTCTTTATATAGCTTTTTAAAACAACTGTTTTATTCATTTTTTTTTCACATTTAAAGCAGCATCCAATCTGCAATAAGAACTGGTGGCAACAGCAAGGGGGTTGGAGAGTAGGGCGATAGACAGTCCAGTGTGGTTTGTGTGTGTGTTATCTATGCATATGTCAAAAAGGACGCTGAAATAAAAGGGATTGTGGCTGCAAGACAGGGAGACACAGAATTACCTCTTGAGGTAGGCTGAACTCAGTTATGGCAGGCCAAAACAACACCAGGCAAAGTGTCGGAGTGCCACCACAGTAGTGGATCAGAGAGGAACACGAGGAGAAAAGAGACAGGCAGTCCTGGAATGGAAGTTAGAAAATGCACAAACTTGGCTTGCCCATAAGCTACAGCAACCTGCAATTGATTAAGCTGCGATGTATTTCAGCTCAGAATGGAAGGAGGAAATAAATCTGGTCCCTCCTTACCCTCTTACGCGAGGCATATTCACTTCCAATTCCCTAGTATAATGTTTTAATGCCTTCTCTCCCCATTATCTTAAAACAATGTTCTGGAATGAAAGATAACAGGTTTCTTCCTACACTGCTGGTTCCTTTCAATGCAGGAATCCAGCCAATGTAGAAATGAAATGTACTAATTGGGGGGTGGGGGTGGGGGAAAGGGAGGGAGGAGTCGCTCAGACCTTTTTCACATTCATAAAAGATTGTTGGGAAGAATAGTTCATAACTTCTCTTCTGCACGTAGCAGGAAATGCAGATGAGGAGTTCAAAATGCAACCTTCCAACAAGGCGGCACTTTTTATGCAGAGGAAAATAAGAAGAGGAAGGAGGTGGACATGGACTCGCTTGCTACAGCACTTTTCTACAGCAATTCTTTTGTTAGGCTCTCTCATCATGGCTGTTTCCAAGATTATAAAACAATCAGGCAAGTGGTCAACAGTTGCGTTGGATTGCAATTCCAATGATTCCCAGCCCACAAGGGCAGAGTCAAATGGAGGGTGGGGGTGGGGAGAGAGAGAGAGAGAGAAAGAAAAGCAACTATGGTTGCTGTCCAGTTTATTCCGGAAGCTAATTCACATTCTAGGCTGCCACGTCCTCCCATATCAGAAGGACAAAGACCGGCAAGGCCAGTGTCTCCTACATAAAACCAGGTTCAGTTATCACGTTAGGCACTTTTAGAATTGGATACTAAACATGGGAAACAGATTCTGAGCATCCTGAAAAACCAGGGAAACTGCTCAGTGTCATCTGCTATGGAAGTTAGCTCTTTCATTCACAGCAAATGGACCACAGAACTCACTGCTGAAAGTCGGTTTCCAAAACTAGTCTTGTCTTGAACATGGGAGGGTGGTAAATGGTCTTGCCCGTTTAGACATGAACTTCTAGGGGATAAAGCTATTGCTCCCCTTCCACAACATCACAAAGCAAGGCAGACTTCCTCAGCTTGATGCCTCTAGATAAAACTGCATTTCAACTCTTATGTGGCTCTGTTGTGCTAGCTGGAAATTATAGAAATTGACATCCAACACAACTGGAATTATGATAAAGGAATTTGCTTAAATACCCTCTTGAGATCCACATAGAACATCAGAGTTCTTCTCAGAATTATCTCAATCACAGAACACATTGATCTTAGGAAGACAATTGGGTATGATTATCCACAACAAAAGTTGCAAGGAGATATGGAATTGACAACCAACAAAAGAACTGGGCTTCCCTATATTAGAACACTATCATACCAAAAAGTTAGCGTTTCCTATCAAAAAATCAACTTATCAACTAAATCACATTTTGATCAGAAGCTTCCTATGTATCTAGAAAAATGGCCATTGTAAGTCTCACACAGAGCAAGTAACAAATCACTAGAAGAAGTATTTTTCCTGGACAATAGATGCTACCAGCATTTTGCACTATGTTTTCTCTAGCTGGCTGAGTGGCTTAAATTGCTTGCACGGTTCAATATATTTTGCTCAGTGATCAAAGGCTGAAACTCATAATCGTTACGAATACGCCACGTTCGGAGGCAATATATTACTGAATGCCGGTTGCTAAGGGACTCACAACATAGTAGGAACAGAAAAATTAGTTTGTTTGCAATTTCAGTTAATACAAGCGTGGGAGGAAACTGTTCCACTGGAAGAAAGCTGATGTTACTCATAGAAGCTGCAACTAACATTTTATCAAGGGAGTCTTTTCAGGAAGGATGATGTCAACTACAAGCACAAGGAAATCCACTTATTGCCTTAAAAGTCTTTCCAGTCCAGGACACTGAAAAGAAGAGTAAATAGTATAGAGTGTTAAAAACCAGCGACACTATTTTATTAGGAAGTCCTTTTTAAAAATATTAGCTTCTAGTAAGAAATCTCTCATGTACTTGTACTAATAGTTTTCCAACAAGTTTCGATGTCTCCAATACCATGTCTATGACTAAGAAGAATGAATGAATGGAAAGCAAAGCAACATTTATAATATAAGCAGGATGCACAATATGAAATGAGGAGGGGGGCCAGTTGATGTAGAATGTTGTTGCTCAATTAGAGTTCTCTTCATGTGTCTTGACTCACAAATTCCAAAGTTCACAGTTAGGATTCTGACTGGAAATCATGGGATTGTAGTCCTCATATTTGGGGGCAGCATCGTATTGTAGACGGCTAGTCTATCAGAATCATATCTCAAACATTACATCAATCGAGTCTGAAGCCAATCTCAAAGCACTGCCTCTAAATCTAAGACTACAGAAGGTAGAACTGGGTATCGTGGACGCTCAAGAATTAAGAACTCATCCTCCAGTAGCAGCAATATTACAGTGATTTCAGAGAACCAGGCAATTCTGTAGTATTGAAAATATCCCAAGGCGACACCCTTCATCAGTTATTGAGAAAATATAATTTAGATTGTAGGTGGGCAAGAAGCTGAGAATTCAGACACAATTAAGCGATGCTTCTAGATCAAACTGCTTAAGATGATTCACAAACCATACTTGCTCATGGAGCAAGTAAAATATTCTATTCTATTAGTAACCCTAATTCCTCAACTATTCATAACGTAGGTGAGACACCTAATGAAAGATCAGAATGCTATATACAAAGCACAGATAAAAGCTCATCTTGGAAAGCATTTTGGAAAGGCAAGACAAAAAATCAGTTTTGGGGTGCTGAACCCCAAAGCAACAGAGGATCCCAACAGAGGAGAAGAAAAGCCAATCACAATTTAATTGTTAGTAACAAGAAACTTAGCGCCTGAATTCAGTTAAAATGAAGAGCATTCAAATGCGGTAAGAACTTGTAACTTGACAAAGCTGGATCCAAATGTTTTTTGTCCTTTGAACAAAGCTTATCTTAGCAAAATGGGTCTTCTAGTTTACTTGCATTCACTCAACATTTCTTGCCGAGATCCTCTTTTTAAAGATTCAAGATCTCTTAACACGTCCACAATTCTTCTTGAATTAAGATAATTGTAGGCTACCTATTGTCCTAATGTTTTAACAAGTTTAGCCACTATACTGAAAGCTTGTTCATTGCTTCCTGTTACTTATTTGTATGTGCAATATATAAAAGGGGCTGAATCTAATAACTGTTTACCATAATTGAAAAGTGCTTCAGGCCAAGCCATGAAGACTTATGGCCCTTTCAGGAGACTGTACTACTAGATAAGCAGGGAAAGGCTACAAGTTAATAGGAGAGACTGACTAAAAATGAATGACAAAATTTGCAATGGATGGCTTATTCAAGAATCCTGCTATTTCAGTTCATACCGGAACTAGCTGGTAGTGTCCTGCTAAAACTACATGCAAAGAAAGAATAAAACCTCAGTGAATAGCAGTGCCAAAACGGTCATGGGAAGCTCAGTGGCAAAAACCATGATGGCTTCATTTCATCAATGCTTCTCAGTTTAGGATATTACCATTATAGCAATGAGAATATAAAATTCTGTTGCAGTAGCTATATTTTACCAGGTCATTTAGCCCACAAAACAAAGTTGCTTCACTTCTTTGTTACCTGTCACGGAGAGACACATTTGCTTGTAAATGTCACGAGAAGAAATTCTCTCTGCAGCTACCAAACAACTCTTACATTTTTCCCTGAGTCTAAGGTCAAAACTCCTCATGGAGTTTACCTGCTCTTAATCGACAAACAAGACAGACGACAACAATTTGCTTCTGCTTTAGTGATCAACTGTTGATTTTTTTAAAAAAATTACATATAATATAGCCAATGAAATATGCAAGCTGGAACAGCAAAATACTAGCAAAGCTCCAACATTTTAATTGGAATTGAATGGGTGTGATGAGAAGCCATCATCAAGGATCCTGATGGAGAAAGTGTGTGATGGAGATACCGTGTTTCCCCGAAAAGAAGACCCAACCAGAAAATAAGCCATAGCATGATTTTTAAGGATGCTTATAATATAAGCCCTACCCCAAAAATAAGCCCGAGTTAAGACGGATGTATTTAGTATCGTATTTCCCCCGAAAATAAGACAATTAGAAAATAAGCCCTAATGCTTCTTTTGGAGCAAAAATTAATGTAAGACCCGGTCTTATTTTCAGGGAAACACAGTAGTAACTAGTCCCTGTCCTAGATCCATTGAGGGAAACAGAGGACATATGTAGAAGGATTCCAGCTCAGTAATTATGCTCAGAAAGATCAGTTGATGGGAAAGATTTTTCTTTACTTCAGAGATGATGAGTAAGCCACTCTCAGCTTACTGAGGTAGCCTGGCCAGCATAAGAAATCGTCCACTATTCTTAAGCAGAGGTCGAAGAGTAAAGAGCTGCTCCAGCCCCTTGAAAAGATGGCATTTTATTTTTCCTTATGGCTAATCACTTTTTCAAAATGTATTCATATCAATCTATTTTCAAAAATTCTGCCTAGTAATTATACAGCTAAGTACCATCTATGCAGTTAGAGCTAGTAGGTACCATACTACATGAAGCAACAGCATCTTGGCAGATATTCCCTCTTTATGATTTCTTTAATGACTTCTGAGAGCATTCAAGATATATGCAAAGAAAAAGAGTGACTACAAATAAAGTATTAGACTAGAGAATGGCCGAATTGCTCATCCAACTGCCCATACCAAAATGAGCAAATGGCCTGTCAATTTCAGGAACAGCATGACTTATTCCAACATTCTGAAGATTTTAAGCCTTTGGCCATTCCTCTACAAATTTCTATCATCTGCCTTGGCAAAGCACAGATGGGAACAAGGCCACAGACAAAGCACATTTCCAAATGTTGGGAACTGTGGCTCCAGCAGGGATTATATCATGGGAATGTCAGCGTGTCAGTTTCATTCTGAAGTATACTAGTTGTTCATCAATGCACAGGCAGCTCAAAGGGCACAATGAATGGAGAAGAATTTCTGTGAACATTGAAGTAAGGTGAAAGTGAAAAGAGCACAAGAAAGAGGAAAAACACATGCTATGATCAAGCTGGTAAAGATACGTCTTGGGTTACAGGAATGCTTTTCAATTACCTCCGGCTTCCTTCATTTCAAAACATCTTGCTCAGGAGAAACACCTGGTGCTATTCGACCAGGTCCATTTCATCAGAGATGTTCCTCATGGACTATGTTCAAGGTTTATTATTGGATGACTGTAACATGAGCTTATAGCATGTTATGGTTGATTTATCCAATGATATTTATTTTTTAAAAAATGCTCAAAATACAAATATATATATATATATATTTTGTTAAGGAAAAAAATACCAAAGTGCTACATATGATCAAGATAAAAGAACCAAAAAACCCCCCCTCAAATTTGATTATTATTATTATTATTATTTTTGCTATATAGAAGTAGATTCATCTCACATTCCATCAGTATTTAATCACTAATTCTAATTTCCTAGATAGCCAATATCTGAATCCAATCTCAGATTGCCCTAACAATAGGAAAGTAAAAAAATAATCCTGTTTCCCAGGAGCACAAGAGCCACTAAATCCTTGGCTTGTGGCAACATCTAGTTCCTGCTGAAATATGGCTTCCAAGAATTAGTTAACCTGCTCAGACAGGTACAGCTTTCCAGCTGCTGAAGAAGAATAGAACAAAGAGAGACAAAGAATGTGTGGCTAGTTTAGAGAAGTAAAAAACATCAGGATGTGATACCTTGGACAGCCAACACCACAAACAATAGATAGGGATCACTGCACTCTCTACTATGCAAATAATGAAAATTTACATGTATGCATATTTTCTGTAACTACCCTGTTTCCCCCAAAATAAGACATCCCCTGATAATAAGCCTAATCGGGCTTTTGAGTGCATGGCAATAAGGCCAAGCGCTTATTTCAGGGTTCAAAAAAATATAAAACAGGGTCTTATTTTCGGGAAAACACGGTAGCGAGGAGGGATATTAGGAGTTACTTCTTAATCCTTCCCTAGAGTGCACCATACTTTGGAGACAGGCTGTTGCAAGGAAGTAAGCGATTACCAACTTTTCAACCCAAGTTAATCTGCAACCTGATTACAGGCTGAACTGGAGAGCTATTTCTCATGTTTCATCACAGAATGTGTGTGTGTGTGTGTGTGTGTGTAAAAATAAGTTATTCACTTCCATCAATGCTCATCCTATCTTTGTATATAAATCATGTCTTTTCCAAGAGTAGGAATTCTTTATGAGGGTGTCTGAGAATATAATTGCATTATGTGGGTTTAGATGTTAATGAACTCGCCAGGGTTCATTTATGACTAACTGATAAAAGAATTGTGAATGATCCAATCACACCTACATCATTCCTTAGCCACCATCAGCCTTAGTGACCACTTATTGGAAGGAACACAGCCACAGTGGGTCTCATTCAGAGACACAGCTTCTTCTATAGATGGAAACTTTGGCCTAACTGGGGAAACCTAAGAATTGAGGGGGGAAATGCTTTGTTCCTCCCATAACACAACTTGCAAAGAAAACAGGAAGGTTATGTTGACCACGTCAGCAGCAAACATCAATCAAAACAAGCTGGTGGACTTTCCCTTTCTCCTTCCCAACCAGCCAGGACCTTTAGAAAACAGTACTAACCCTATGGAAAAGCAGTAAAGATTCTATTGCTGCACTGCCAAGGGAGGCCCATCTTATTGGCACCTGGTAACAAGACGTTCACAACAGATCTGAGCTTCATCATAATCCCGTTCCCTGTCCAAACCCTCAACCCATTTTCCTTCAAACCACTGAATCTCCATTGTCTCCTTTTGGTTTTGTAACAATAACAAGAGGAAATAAAAAAGTGTTAACACCAGGAAGTCTGAAGGATAATCCAAGTTTGTATGGTTGTTTTTCTACAGATTTAGCCTAAGGCTTGGAATCGAGGGCTGCCTACGACACCTGGAAGCACGTTCATGGAATGCTAAAGACAGAGCAGCAAAGGTTTTCATCTAGCTGAGGGGGGAGCACTGGGAGAGGGAGGTCAGTCGGCTTGGTTAATTATCTGACTGGGAGTTAATACTGAGAGTTTATACGCAGAGTCAGAGGGCACCATGCCATCTTCACAGGACAAGACCCTAAACGACGTACAAGAGACTGCAAAGTTATATTGTAAAGAAGGACACATATTAGGGACCAGGAAAAAGGCTGCTAAGGTGCTACGTCTAAAACTAAGTTACTTTCTCATCTGGGAGCCCTCCCCCTCCATCGCGTCATCAGTCATCATCCAGGGCCTCTGTTTTGATCTCGCTGGTTCCTTGCCGGGCCAACGCCAGAATGGTGTGATTTACCGCTGCCATCTCCACGGCTAGTGAGATAGGGTCTTGGTGGTCGCTATGGCTAGTGTTGTCATCCTACATGAGCGGAGAAGGAGAAAGGAATGAAGAGGGGGAGGGGGAGGAACAAGTCTCATTAGCATCTTCAACAATAATTTCATCCAGTTTTAAAATATGTCTTATAAACAGTCCAATGTTTTCATTCAATGGGCTGGAGAAACGAGGATAAAGGGATTTATTTTAAAAGAACGTATTACATGCTGAACAGGCATTGGCTGAAGGGAAAATGGGAAGGAGGAGAGAGGGTATTTGGAGAAAATCTCATACTGGACAGATGAAAATGAAAAAGGAAAGGCACCCAAGGCAGCTTCCAAGCCTCAAGTTATTATTATGAGGCATAAACCAACCTACTAACCACCTGGAGAAATTCTGCCCTTGTCCTATACCTCCAAACAGAAACCTAAACTTGAAAATGGGGCAATGATATGACAACTAAATTAACAATGCCATTTCCACAATCCAAATAACAGGGATGGCCACCAATGCTAGCTGACCTTACAATAACAATTTTTGTTTGGGTGTCTGTTGAAGTTGAAAAGTGAAAGAAGAGTCAGGGAGTAGGTGAGATGATTTGAAGTGGGCGCCTGGAAACAGATTCTGCAATAACTCCAAATCTGTATAAATGTAGAACCACAACCTTATTCCACCACTAACCTATTGTACCAAATAAAATGTAGAGATGCAACTCAGTTTTAGACAAATGTCTATTAGACAAGTGAATACGACTGTGTATTCATAGAAATTCATTGACTAGTGGGTTTTTTTTCAATTAGAGAAGACAGTGAGTTAGCAGCAGAAGTTATCTGTTTATGTCCCAAAGGTGTTTTTTCAAGAAGCAACGGGACTTTCTGGCTTTTCTTTGAAGACGTTTCGCTTCTCATCCAAGAAGCTTCTTCAGCTCTGACTGGATGGTGGGGAATGGAAGGATTTATATTCCTTGCAGATAGCTGTATAAATCCTTCCATTCCCCACCATCCAGTCAGAACTGAAGAAGCTTCTTGGGATGAGAAGCAAAATGCCTTCAAAGAGAAACCAGAAAGTCCAGTTGCCTCTTGAAAAAACACCTTTGGGACAACCATGACGTGGATGACTGAGAATCTCCATAGACATATCTATTTATGTGTTTGTATGAGAGAGAGAGAAAAAAATGGGATGGGTGAAAGGATCTAAAAAACTTGTGTGTGTACCTTTGGCTGCTTCTATACCATTTTTATTACTTAACAGTCCAAACACTTTCACTGGGTTTTATGAAGGTCCAGAAAACAACTTCCACTTGCAATCCCTTCTATTTCACCCCACTCCCCATTTCTCCTGCCCTTTGTTAAACCGCAACAAACATTACAAGAGAAAAGAAGAAGAACTAATTAGAATTATTTCTTTCTGAGAAGAATTTCTAGATATTCTTTTTAGTTTATAGTATTAGATATATTTATTGGTTGCTACCTAACTCTAGGATGCTACTCAACATAGGATATTTACAAATCAAAACAAAATAAAATTAAGAAGATACGGGAAATTATCTTTTATTGCTTCTCAAGAGGAAAATGGGAACAAGCTGTCTACCTTGTTATACCTGTATACCTTGGAGGCTATAGTGAATCCCTCTAAAAATTTTTTACTGAAGAGTCAAATCCTAATTTTGTTACCAAGCATGGGCTCAAGTGATGACCTGTTTTGTAATACATAAGCCCAAGTAAAAAGAAAAAAGTAAAAAGAAGATACAAAAGTTATTTTCTTATAGATTTAAATAACTTCGTTTTCCAACCAGACACTATCCAAATATATTAGCTAGGAATGAATGCTGTAGACCAGGGGTGTCAAACTCATGTCGTCACAGCAGCGTCATGTGACGTATTGGGATTTTTTCCCCCTTCACTAAACCGGGTGGGGGCGTGGCCAATATGTGACGCATAGGGCTGCCTTTGGAGACCATTTGGAAATTATAACTGGTCCAGAATGTGGCAATGGAGAGAGTTATGGTGTGCTGGTGGGTTAAATTGTGCCATAGGGCAGGCACCGCAACTGAAAAGGACAGACTTCTGGGTCTTATGAGACGAAAAGGTCTAGATTAGGCCTGTCAAACTGATGGCCCCGGGCCGGATATGGTCCATGCAGGCCCAGCTCCGCAAAGGCAAAAAACATCCTGATATGGCCCACGATGCGATCGGGTTTGATACCCCTGCTCTAGAAGGTCAAGAGGAAAAGCCACTATGAAGGAACAGTCAGATAACAGGGGCCTGAGTCTGGGTCATGAAAGCAATTTAAGAAAACATCTCAGGCAGGCCTGTAATGCACAGAGGTAAAGAAAGGGAGGGGGAAACACATTCAGGCTTGCAAAATTCTGTTACAACATCTATTACAGTGAAAGAAGTATTGACCTACATGGCATTTGTTTCTTAGTCTATCTATATCTTGTAACCTCATTGCACTCAACACTGTGTGTGCCTCTACATCCTGAACCAGTTCAAGCATCCAAATATTTTTCAAGGACAGAGCACAATCTCATAGTCCAACCAGGAAGTGTCTATGGCATGAGTGATTATGAGCAGAATCTCCCAGGAATGGATGAGCCTGTCATAATTTTATTAAATTTAAGCTTTTTTACATTACCATAGGCCTCGTCTAAATTAATGAAGGTATGTTTCCTTTCTCATATTTGTCCACTTCTCAATGACCAGTTGAGAACAAAAGGACAAACATTTGATCTGAAGCAAAAGCACTTTGCTTACCATCCCATCTCCTGCCTTTTCTATCAGACCTGTATGATATACCTTCCATCTCTCTATAGTTGCTATATTTTTCTTCATACAGAAATAACTGCATTTTTTCCACTTGCACTCATATCCAACAAATCACACTCAAATCACATCTGTCCAGCTACATGTTGAGTAACATCTGAACCCCCCTCATCCAATATGATAGTATATCAATATCAGCAATCCCTTTATCTGGTCTACCCATGTGGTTTCCTTGGTAAAATATAGAGGTTGCTTATCACTGTCTTTTCTCATGCAGTATGAAATTCCTCTATCATGGCTACCTGATGTAGGTGCCTGTTTGCTGTAGCTGGGCAGCTGAGATGATTTTCACACCATGGGTGACCCTACTGGGAGTTTATACTCTTGGCATTCACTCCCATTTTATTTAATTGTATCCTGCCTCTATTAAGTTTACAAATAACTCAAGGGGACGAAGCAGGGGTGGGTTCTAAAATTTTTTATTACTGGTTCTGTGGGCGTGGCTTATTTTGTGGATGTAGTTTGATGGTCATGTGACAATTATTTAGGATTTAGCAGAGGTATTGGTCTACCAGGCTTTTAACTGCTTGCAGAGCTGTACCGGTCTACCCATTTGTTCTTGGAGGGTCCGGTCTACCCATTTGTTTTTCGAGCACACTGGTTTACCACCACACTGCCTTTTAACACTGATCAGCTGTAGGGTGGTTCTTTGAAGCCCCACTGCAAGAGTTTAAACAGTTTTTTTCCTTCTAGCCGATCAGCTGGGACTCGGGAGGCAGCGAATAGATTGGGGGCGGGGCCAAATAAAAGGTAAGAATAACGCGGGTGGAGTGGGAGGGCCCAGCTCCCGAACAAAGAGAACCGGTTCGGTGATGTCACATCGTCACCGTTACCGGCTCGGCCGAACCGGGCCAAACAGGGAGGAACCTACCACTGGGACGAATGTATCTAAAACTCTTTCCTCCTCCTATTTTCCCCACAACAACAACCCTGTGAGGTGGGTTGGGCAGAGAGAGAATGACTGACCCAAAGTCACCCAGCTGGTTTTCATGGCTAAAGCAGGACTTGAACTCACAGTCTCTGGGTTTCTAGCCTGCTGCCTTAACCACTAGACCAAACTGGCCCATTGTTCTTTGCCCTTCCTTTCCAGGAATACCTGCCCCCCCAAAAAAACTCTTTGGCATACAGTAGCCTCCCACCGGCCAGTTCGCTCCCACAGAGAGGGTCTCCTCAGGGTGCCATCGGCCAAATTATGTCGGCTGGCGACACCCAGGGGGAGGGCCTTCTCTGTGGGAGCCCCTGCCCTTTGGAATGATCTGCCCCCAGAAATTCGTAAAATCTCTGATCTCCGTGTGTTTCGCTGTGCCCTCAAAACCATGTTGTTCCGCCAGGCTGGGCTATCAATGTAAAGATTTTAATTGGTTTTAAATGGGATTTTAAATTTGGGGTTTTATAAATTGGGCCTATTATTTAATAATTTTAATTATTTTTAAATTTTGTCTGTCTTTGTGTTTTTAATTAGGCTGTACACCGCCCTGAGTCCTTCGGGAGAAGGGCGGTATAGAAATAAAATTAATAAATAAATTAATAAATAAATGTATTATAACCATTTCCACACAAATCTTTAGATTATTCTTTCTAGCGTTCCCTCACTTCAGTTTCATCCTAAACTGATTCATCACTTTATTTTTAATTCCATTCATTCTATGGAAACTCTTTTTGTGGCCCTCTTTGCTCTCTGCAAAACCAATTCTTTACTTCCATCAAAATAATATCTTCTCTGCCTTTTTAATCTAAACCGTTTCTTCCTCTCATTGATTACATTCTTTGCAGCTACCTGTTTTCCTCTATACACGCAGTACACTAGTTTTCTCTCATCTTCATTTTGGCAGCAATGTTTTCCTTAGATAATACAAGGCGTAGAAAGAGGAGGGGGAAAGGATATTCTTTAAACTGTGGTATTCATCCATTAAAACCAATTACCGGGATGCCACTTGATCAGCATGGCTATAGATGATCATGGTATAACACCTGCACCTCCAATTTCCTACTTAAATGTTCTGGAATTCCCTATGCAATATGAAATGAAATTCCTTGGAGTGCTGATTCTTTGAAAATAGTAAGGCAATATACTGTATATCCTCCAGCCGCATGCAGGCTTTTTAATTTTTCAAATGGTTTCCAAATCTATTGAATAGTTTGCCATTGAAATTTGATTGTAGATTTTACTGCAAAACTGGACTGCAAATGTTAACACTAGTACAAACTTAGGAGTTTATATCTTTATTATTTATTAAATAAAGTTGATCTTTTTTATCTTTAAAGGGTGTTTTTTAAATTTTTTTAAAAACAATTCTGTTTTCTCTCAGGTCCAGAGACAGCTTCCACACAAAGTAAAACGTGTTTCTTAGCCCTCACAAAGTTGCCTGTCCTAATTCAAACAATGTAAATTTTACAGACACTTTTCCAAGCATGATTCTATTATTATAAGAAATTCTAATTAATGTATAAATAATATTTTAATAAATATTTAAGGAAGCATCTTCAAGTTTAAAAATCTATGATTCATTCCTCACATTTGTAGTAGCCAAGTATATATGAAGGCGTAAGAGCCCAGTGGCATAACACATGTAACATTTTTAAAAAAAAACTGTCTGAAACTCTGGAAAATTAACTGCTGTAAGCAGGTGTTGATAATACTGAGCTAGAGGGATCAATGGTCTAGTTCTGTGTTTGTGGAATATTGTAATTCATATAAAAATAGAATTAAAATGTTATAGCTATTAATCTACCTTAAATTAATTATAGCAACTGCACAATACACTATCCTGTATTCATTTGTAATTTTTTTTTTTATATTTCTAAAAAAAACCCATAGAGAATAAAATCTGGATGGAAAAATTGAACAGTCCAGCACATGTTCAGCAGCAAATGGCTTGACTTAATTAATATATTTTAAGAATGTATTATAGTCTTAAAGGCTAATGAGCCTGCGAAGACAATAGACACATTCAAATGATTATAAAACAAACTCTCAAACCATATTCGACAATACTTTTCAAAAGAAAGTATTTTTTGGTTAAAAATAAAATAAAATATGAATGTAATCTAAAACCCAGGTGTCACCTGAAATAAATTAAGAAAAAACGCTGCCCCCATGTCTTAATTCTCTTTAAAACACAGCATGAGAGTAAAGTTAATTTTTCACATCGTGATGAAAGACTTTCTATAGCTTGTTGGTTAAAATGACACCCTCTAAGGAGTGTTTTCCTTCTGAACAGGTTAGCTTGGTTTAGTGTAGGAAGGAAGAAATCCACTGTTTGGATGGTCCACCTTCAGCTTATGGGCAGGCAGCTTTCAAAGGCCTTAAGTGCCTATGTTTCTTCTCTTTCATCTCCACTGTCATTCTATCCCAGAGGTCTTCAAACTTGGCCGCTTTAAGACTTGTGGACTTCAACTCCCAGAATTCTCCAGCTATGCTGGCTGGAGAATTCTGGGAGTTGAAGTCCACAAGTCTTAAAGCGGCCAAGTTTGAAGACCTCTGTTCTATCACAATGTCATATTCATTGTACTAAAATACATCCACCTGGCTTCTCAACATATGATGACTCACAGAGTTAACTCATGCCTAAATGACAAATCATAGGGGCTTTTTCATAGCTGCTGCCAAACCAACTGTTAAACAAACCTTATTATCAGCAATAAAGTTGTAATGGATGGAGAGAAATATATTAGATACAGTATCTGCAACTTTTACCAGAAATCCTGGATTTGCTTGTAATGGGGAGGGAAATACATTTAAAGCCTTTCCTCCACAGACTGTTACACTCTGACTCTGAATATGTGGGCTAATACCACGGTTGAAATGTTGACTCACCTATGCTTTAAAATACGTTGAACTGGAGCCAGAAATTCAATTGGTATAGAAGAGATGTTACGTGTTTTGATCATTTTGCCCCAAATAATATACTGTACCAGCTGAAATTTCTAACTTGAGCATAATTAGATTCTGGGATCATTACTGTCTTCTCTAGTTTGAATTTAAGAAAGATGAAGTTTGAGAACTCTAAACAGACCAGTGCTTAAACATGTTTTTTTTTAATTTTGATTAATTAATTTTAATTAATTAATTTTAATTAATTTGATTTAATTTTGATTTATATGCCGCCCTTCTCCGGAGACTCAGGGCAGCTTACAATGTGCTCAGCAATAGCCTTCATCCTTTTGTATATTTATACAAAGTCAGCTTATTGCTCCCACAACTGGGTCCTCAATTTACCTACCTTAGAAAGGATGGAAGGCTGAGTCAACCTTGAGCCTTGGCAAGATTCGAACCTGCAGTATTTGCAGGCAGCTGGTCTTAATAACCAGCTTAATAACAGGGTGCCTTACACCACCCTGTTGATTTAAAAACTGGGGTGGTATGGGAAATAGGTGCGCTATCAGTGGTGAAATCCAAATTTTTTTACTACCGGTTCTGTGGGCGTGGCTTGGTGGACATGGTGTGGCTTGGTGGGTGTGGCTTGGTAGGCATGGCAGTGGAAGGATACTGCAAAAACTCCATTCCCACCAGGGGTGGGTTCTACTTACCTTTACTACCGGTTTGCAGTGGGGCCGCACGCGCGCTCTTCTGCACAAGTGCAGAAGCTTCTGCACATGTCCAGATGTCGGTGTCGGTGGGCAGAGCCTCCCACAGGTTTTACTACTGGTTCTATAGAACCGGTATGAACCGGGGGCAACCCACCACTGATTCCCACCCCACCCCAGGGGAAGGATACTGCAAAATCTCCATTCCCACCCCACTCCAGGGGAAGGATACTGCAAAATCTCCATTCCCACCCCACTCTGGGCCCAGCCAGAGGTGGTATTTGCCGGTTCTCCAAACTACTCAAAATTTCCACTACCGGTTCTCTGAACTGCTCAAAATTTCCGCTACCGGTTCCCCAGAACCTGCTGGATTTCACCCCTGGTTTATATGTGCTCTCTCCAATACAGAATGATGTCAAACAAAAGGTTAAGAAGCAGTCATTACTTCTACTGAGATTTAGAGAATATTATCTCCCATCATACTATTCCAAAACCCTCAAGAACAGGACATGATTTTAGATGAAAAAACTGACCCTAATTCATCCACCTATCCTCCCACCCGTTTCGTTTTTTTTTTTTCTGTTAAAATGCTACAAGCAAATATTTGATAGAATTTAACCACTGATATTTCCCTTCTTCATGAGGGCTCTGCGTCTCTTATTCAATCCTATGAGAGAACACTGGAGACAGTTCTATGGTCTATCCAACAATCCATTTACCAGCAGGATTTGTAATTTTAATCTGCATGTGTCTGGTTAAATGAAGAGAAAAAGAAATGCTGCCTCATCATGATCAAGACTAACTAACAAAAGAAATGTGGTCATCAGGTTACTAGAACCAGAATAAATTACTAGGCAGTGTAACATGAGCTCCTGAAGGAACAATAAAAAACCGTGGAAGCTCAACGAAACAATTGATTTCTCTTGTAGTCTTAATTAGATTTACACAAAGGGTACAGAAACAGAGAGTTGCATATGGCCTTACCAACCTATTGAACTTATACCCTGCTACAAACAATAAATCCAGAACTAGAACGTTCTCAGCCAATGGCTGCCCAATATTTGGCATAGTTAACAAGATTAAAGTTCTGTCAATCTGATTAGCTGAGTGAGAGCTTGACTACAGAAAAATTACAGACAAAGAAGATGGATTACAAT
Source organism: Pituophis catenifer annectens (assembly GCF_029215685.1). Classification (NCBI taxonomy): domain Eukaryota; kingdom Metazoa; phylum Chordata; class Lepidosauria; order Squamata; family Colubridae; genus Pituophis; species Pituophis catenifer. The sequence goes on along the minus strand of NW_027256881.1, from coordinate 25,952,488 downwards.
AGATGATTAATTTGTTCCTAGCTGCCTTCATTCAGGTTAAAGGCTTATATTTTATCTGTTTTTATTTTCCATATTCCCACTAGAAACATTAAAAAAAGTATGATTCTTGTACAAAATATATCATTTCCATTAAAAACACACTGATCACAATAATGCCATCTGATCCGACCTAATTAATGCAGAAACCACAAAGCTGGAAGATTCTCAACAATGGAAAAAGACCAAGTGGGATTATCACAATTCTAAATAATTGGTCCCATTGTCCAACTGTCCCATTTGTCTTAATGATCAGCCAAGATCTACATGTGTCTAACTCAAACGTGAAATGTAGCCGAAGTGTCTCTTCTGTGAGAGAGCTTCTTTTTCTACTAATATCCCCTTATTTTCCTCTTTAGCAATCAGTTTCCTTTCAAAATTAAAAAGAAAAGTATTTTTAATTTCATTTCTTATATTTAAATTACCAAAATGTACTTAAGAGTAGTTTTAAAAATACGTGCATAAACTAACAGAAAGTATGGGGGAGAGAGGGGGAAAAGAAACATAATAAAATAGGAAGACTAGATGATAGTTACGGCCTATCAAGAATGCACAGGCCCTATAGCTCAAAGGCAGAACACCTGCTTTCCATGCCAAAGGTGCCAAATTCATGCCTTAGCATCTCCTGAAATGGTTAGGGGAAACTCCAATAAGTGAGATCTAGAAAATAATTGTAAACCAGTACTTCAACAACACTGTGCTAGATGGACCAGTGATGAAAGGCACTTCCTATGTTCCTAAGAATAAAAGCAATTTTTTTAAAAAATAGTATTTCAAGAGCAGGGACAAATTATGAAGAAAGCTTTACCCTGCCTTAAAAAGGTAAACATGGTGGCACCAGGAGGTTAGATGGAATATTCTTGGTTGGAATTGAGCTGCCGTATTATCAATTTACATCAATGCATTCAATTTTGGGAAGAGGAGCATGCAGCTATGCATTCATTGCACTGTGGGGGGGAGGGGTGGGTAAGGAGAGAGTAAAACTCGTAGATCGTTATGGTATAAGCAGGGCTGTGTGTTCCACATCAAATATGTGATTCAGAAAATTTACAACTGAAACTTAAGCAAGTGGATGTGCTTTTATTTGGCATGAATCATTAACTATTTTCTTTCCAAAATTGAATTGTAATTTTTTGCAAGGCATAGACAGTGGGTATGACATGGACATCAAGGTTACATAAACAATGACATCAGAAGGCAGAAGATAATAGTTGTTAGAAAAGGAAAGAGTATTCGTCAAATTGGATGAGAGATGCTTGCCTCATCCAGCTGTTCCTCATACTTCATGGGCTGTTCAGGGAACAGCATCCCTAAATTGACCATGCGCAATTGCGCATATGCCCTCAGTCCAGAATGGTGAGGACAAAATGGATGCATTCTTAAAACAGTTTCAGAAAGGATTTCTGGGGATGCACACAGCTCTGGTTACAGGGGCACAGGAGAGAAACAGACACGGTGTTTACTATGCATGGTGGTGCAAATTGGGGGAATTCATCATGCCCCTGCATTTGGCAAATATGTGTGAACAGAGCGTCAACTTGCTTGTTTTGAGCAGATCCTCCTGTCTTCTTCTAACTTCTCTGCTTCTCTGCCTCCCTCTGTACATCTTCCCTCCTCCTCCCCATTGCGTACTTGCCAAGACTCCTGTTGTATGACAATAAATCCATGTGGGTGAAGGCTGGTCCATGGGGGGGGGAGGAATGTTGTGTTTTTCTGCCTTCCCCCATCGCACAGCAGGATAAAAGGCCACATAATCTTAGGAGGCTGAAGGATGAAAGACCCCCACCGCTCCACATTCCGCCCCCAAACCCAGAGGAGGAAGAGCAGCCTACAGGGGGACTCTCCATATTGGAGCCCCCTGACTTAGCTCACATACTTACCTGCTCTGAATAGTCATTTCCGTCTACGTCGTCACTGTTGGAGTGGCCTCCGGGGCTTTGTACATCTATCCCATGACTCTCCAGGATTGCTGCTTCTTCGAAAAAAGCAAATTGATCCCTAAATTATCTGCTGCAGGGTTACCAATAAGGATGAAGATGAAAAACCAGAATTTTCACAAGTAGGGCATCTTGTTTCTTGTAAGAACCTCAAAGAAATACTCAGAACTTTTTTTTTTTTTAGTTTAAAGTCAGCTATAAGAAAAAAATAATTCTGCAAGCCAAATTCTGCCAAAGGCTACAAAGATTTACTCCATTTGCAGAATTTCTGACGCAGGCTTGGATAAATTCTGATTTTACACAATTTCCTATGGTCATACTAGTACTGGGGGAGAAACAACTGTCTTTTTACAGGATACTAAAATACCTTTCATGACTGCCTCTTTAAATTTAGAGAATTTAGCAAATGCTATTTATGGATTCAGAAGGACTGGAAACTTTTAAATCAAACTTCCTTCTAAATCAAAAGAGCAATTCTCAACAGCTGCATTCTGCAATTGGCATCATGGTTTGGATTATCTTCCTGCACTCCTGTAGAATCAGGTCACTCACAGAACTCGCCCTACCAAATAGGCATGCATTTAGGAGGCCCTTCTTAAGAAAGGGACAGAATGCACATTTGATTAATGAAACCATAATCAAAGGAATAAAGCAACATCTCTCTTATTTTCTATGTAGTGATTGTGACTATTCCTTTTCTGCTATTTTAATTCTGGCTTGATGGTTCTTACAATAAACCCAATAGACCCTAAGTGAAGTCTCCTTTTCATCTTCATTTCAATATGGTGCAAGCCCCTTTTGTGCATGTTGTTGCACTGTTAAAAAAAGGAAAAATAATTTGGTTGGAGGAGTATAAATGCCAATTTAAAAGAAAGGGGAAAAAAATCAGTTTCTATCCAGGGTCATCAGCCTTTGAAAATATTTTATAACCCCAATTGGATTTCTAGCTGGCACCAATCCCTTGGCTGCAGAGCTTGCAAAGCCTGTCCCTTGCAATAGAAATATTCCAGGTTGCAACTCACAAGTTATATGAAGATAACAAGATGCTTCATTATTTTTTGTGAGATTGCAAAGCATCTTAGATTCATGATACTTTATTGGTCTGCTATCCATACCACTGTTTGGAGTTTGGCTTTCTCGTGCTACTGGACAAAATCTGTCAGCTTCCTTTTGGTGGGTTTTTTTTTCCAGACACCATCTTCCTATCTTATCCTAAGGAAGTATAAGAACATAAGAAGTTCCCTGCGTGGATCAGCTCAAAGGTCCATCTAGTTCAGCATTCTAGTTCCAACAATGGCCAGAGAGATGCCTCCAGGAAATCAAGTCAAGCAGGACTTGAAGGCACCACTTATCTCTGGTGGTTGTAACCTTCAGCAACTGGCATTTTGAAATACATTGCATCTAAAACTGCAGATTGCAAATAATCATTCCAGTTAACAGCCAATAAAAACTCTTCTGCTCCATCATTTGCTTTTGTGCCCTATGAAAAATAATTTAATTGTGGGGCAACCACCGTATTGTGTAAAACTGTCAAAAGTTTGCTTTTTCTTGTTTGTTCTTTCTTGAATGTGCTATCAGTCAATTTCACTGGAAGAACCTGAACTCTTAAATTATTTAAAAAGTTCAGAAATCTGGGGGGAAGATTTATACTTGAGGTTTTTCTCCGAAAGGATACACAAATTAAAAATTCAAAGCAAAAAGAAATTAATTTATGTAATTAATTGCACATTTATATGTTAAATATTTTATATGATAGATAGGCACAATTTAAAGCTCCTTTTCTGCATAATATGTTAGAAAATTGAAATGTGTTATTTACTATTCTATATCCAAAGCATTTCAAACTCTGGAAAGTACCGGATACCTATATTATTTATCAGTATACAAGAAATGCTAATTAAAGTGAGGACGTTTCTTTAAATATTTATTTTCTCTAGCAGAATGTTAGGTGTTGTATGGTATTATATTTGTGACTGTGGTGAGATGATAAAGAGGGAGAAGGATGTGAAGGAAAACTAAATTGGGGGACAAAGATGGGAACATGCCACTGTCCATGGCATCAGAAGGGCTTAATCAGAAGACACATTAGTCTGTGGTCGAGAGTGATCAGCTGTAAGAGACATACCCAAGGGGGAACTCAGCAAACAATTATGCAAAGCTTTCTTCCTGCCCAGCTGTTGTTGCAGTCATCACTCCCTAGTTTAAACTTTTTTTTTAACCAGCGACAGCAACCCAAAATAGGCACATGGCTGCTTCACTGGCACATGGTTATCACTAATCCTTCCTCAGTCCAATTTTACCAATTCACTAAATATCTGCAGGGAATAACAGTTAAGGTGGGAGGAACAAAAATGCTGCTACTCCTGCCAGCCAACTCTATGTCTAGAGATATATAATGGGGAGTATCCATTGCTCACCTGCTTCTGTTCCATTTGCATGGAACACGAAGCTACAGCCAAGGCATGAAAACGTAAACCACAGTTTCAGATCATAGTTATGTGGAACATTTTAGTTACTCCTGGCCTAGAATAGATTTGGACTGCAGGCTAAGACAAGCTTTATAAAGATGTATGTGTCGTACAAACTTGTTCAATAGCTTGAACAGCCTCTGCTTCACTTTGAGGACATTGGGAGAGATAAGGCAGGTTTTTCAAAATAATCCAACTGCAAGGAAAGCTTTTCAAAGCAAATTGTTGGTCCCAAGCAATGTGGTATATTGTAGAACATTTTGAGGTATGTTTTAGGGTTCATATGTAGCACTTACTATTCTATTGGGCCTTATTGCCACCTTAAGTGTATTAAAATTCATTACTGTATGGCCTAATATTCCCAGGTAATCACAGTGGTGGACTAAATATATTTCATCCGTTGATCTTTTCATCAGAGCAAGTGCAGAGAAGTTTCCAACAAAACTGGAAAATTCTAGGTTTTCTTGAAAGGCATGATGAAATTCCCTGACCTAAGGGACTTAAAGATGCTATTATACACATACACCAATGCTTTTTGACAACATGTTAACATTGATGAACTGTTCAGTAACAACAAAGGATGAGAGAAAATTTGTTTTGACCATGTTGTCAAGCTTTTACTTTAAAAATATTATCAAGGCTCTGTTTTCCTGTTAAGAAAAGTCAATCATGTTCCATCTTTCTTCAGCAGTTCTTCAAGGCTGTCTGATACATTACCAATATTGGCTCGCCTCTTGATTTCCTTCCTTCTATTGGCAAACCAATTGTACACTTTGAGGGAGGTAACTCGCTCCAGATCTGACAGCTTCTTTCCTGTGCAAAATAAAAAAGAAACCATGTTGGTTATAGAAGCTTACTCCTAGAAGCTCCAGGGCAGGATTTAGAATAGAATATCAGAGTTGGAAAGGACCTTGGAGGTGGTTTTCCCAAACCATATGAGAGGCTATTTTCTAAATAAAAAAAAAAAACACCCCAAACCTAAAAACCCTTTTAATAGTTTTTGGACCTGAGGGCTACAAAGTGAGTATAACCACATCACACATGGAAGAGAACCTAGGACTGAGGAGGACAGGGATCTTAGGGCTTAGTCTTCTTGTGTTTCCCACCAAATTCAATAAACAGCAGCACCTCTGAGATCCTCCAAAAAGGAACTTGGGACTGCAATTTGCTCACCCTACCTTATTTTCACAAACCACATGCAGCATTTAAATCCCACCCTACATTTTGTCCTTCTGAAGCACCCTTTGAGTATACTGTTGGGTATTACTCAGTGCAACTGCCAAAAATACATCCTGCCCTTTTGAAGGTAGAAACAGATGAACACTATAGCATAAGAACAAGGAAGTTAACACTATTAATTCAGCACTTTTTGTTTTTTAAGTAAAAAAATGGCTTGACATACTTTGAGCTTCACAGTTCTCTTTCAAAAAGGCTGTTCTGTTTTGAAACACTCCCCAAAACCTGATGGTCTCCCCCACCCCCACCCCCATCACAAATCTCTTTTCTTCTTTCCTTTTTAACATTTTTTTGCCCAAACAGAAAATATTCCTGAGATGGTGAATTACTACTGAAACTAAAAATGCATTGGGTCATTTTTGAAAATAATGATGGCATATTTGGATACTGTATTTCTTTTTCATTTTGTCTAGGGTTCACACATTTTCTTTGATACCTCATGCATGGATGATTGAGTTAGGACCAATTGAGTTAGGACCAATAAGGAAAATATATGTTTAAGTAAACAAGGCAAAATATATATTAAGAGAGAGGGGTGGGGTAGGGGAGGGGAGGAGAGGGGAGAGGAGAGGAGAGGAGAGGAGAGGAGAGGAGAGGAGAGGAGAGGAGAGGAGAGGAGAAGAGAAGAGAAGAGAAGAGAAGAGAAGAGAAGAGAAGAGAAGAGAAGAGAAGAGAAGAGAAGAGAAGAGAAGAGAAGAGAAGAGAAGAGAAGATTTTTGTTACTGTTTTTTAATTTTGGAGCCAAATTTATATATATCTTTTTAAATTATTTTTAATGTTTGTATCTATGTTTTTTACTTTGGCTATACACCACCCTGAGTCCTTCGGGAGAAGGGCGGTCTATAAATTTGATAATAAATAAATAAATAATAGAAGAGAAGAGAAGAGAAGAGAAGAGAAGAGAAGAGAAGAGAAGAGAAGAGAAGAGAAGAGAAGAGAAGAGAAGAGAAGAGAAGCACATATCCCCTGCTTGGCTTCCTTGTGTACCTGGCTTTTGAATAACTGCATTACAAGCATTTGCAATTTCTTCTCTCTTGGCCTCATCAGGATATTGATTCTCATTGAAGTAGCTACAGAAACAAAGAGAGTGTATTCATCTTAGAAATCGTATTTCTTGTACCCACACAAAATAAAGACAACAAGTTCAAGCCACAAATCTTTAAGAAACCCTGTACAGAGGAAAAACATCACCAATTTTGAATGTATGAAAGAGACTTGTAGGCTGTGAAGAATAATGTTCTTCAGTGCTTCAGATTTGGAGCAGGGGAAAATGCCCATATAATACATGTCAGCAACTCCTTAAAGCAGCTGCCTCTTTTTCTGGAATCATTGCAGGATAATCCCAGGAAGAGAGACCTTTGTCTTAAAGAGTTGCCAATGCGTTTTCTCTTTTGAATCAGAAGAGCTGCACAACCATAGCCCATATGAGTCAATGGTTGGAGTTCAAGTCAGAGGTACCCAACCAGAAGCACTTCAGGTTCTTCTTCAAAAGGTTATCCTCCTGGTGATAGGTATGCAACAGGATTAAGAAAACTGTCACCATTAAACATGATTTATATCCAGGTTAATAAAGAGATTTACAAATTATGAATTAGCATTACTTGAAAATGTTACTAGCAAAATGTGATAACAGCCATCACATTCATCATAGACAAATGCATAAATATCCATGTGAGAAAGAAGACAGAAATGTGTCTCTAGCAACTAAAGTATGTGCTAACATATAACTGACCACTTAACAGGTAGGCTGGTGAGATTTATTAAATATTACTTAGAGGTTCTGATGCACTAATTTTCTGGGCATGGAACCTAGTAAACTTCTAAATTGTATTATCAGAACATAGATCTATCCAGTTTCAAGACCAAGTTAGGGGCATAGGCTGCTTTCTACCTTCTGTGATATTTCAACCCATTTCTGGATTATATTTGTTGAATTTATATTCTACCTTTTTACTTACAGTAGCTAACAATCAAAAGTATAAAATACAAATTCCAATTTCAAAACACTGATAATGCACCATTAGAAACATATCAATAAAATCAGTCCTTCCCCACCCATTTAAAGCCCACTAAGGAGGCATTCTAGCTGACCCATCAAAAACCTGTCCCAATAAAATCATTTTGACTTGCTAGTGGAAGAATAATTGCTTGTCCGAATTATCCTAGTAGCAAAGCTTTTGTTTTTGTTACTTAAATGATCCCTCCTCTTTTCTTTTTGAAGATCTAAGGAAAAACTGAGAAGCATTTATTTATCAAATTTTGATATCACCCATCTCACAATCCAAGTGTCACTGGGAGGTTTATAAATTTTAAAAAATGTGCAAGTTCCAGTCTGTTGAAAGGGGCTGGCATAACTAATAAGCATTAGATTGCTATTAATATTTTTAAAATGTGCCTATTTTGTTATCTAATCCAAGGAATCTGGCTACAAGTTTGGACCAGCAAGGACATGTCACAGTAAAATTCAGTCTCATCCACATGTTGCTTTTTCAACCTTTCCATCCTCTTGGCCCAGAGCCCTCCAGCCTCCTCAGCTATTTTGGATTCTCCCTTGGGTGTCTTTTTAGTCACCCTCATTAACTAGTGCCATATTTTTCAGACTGCGAGAACTGCTATATGAAGAAAGAGTTCCCTCCAGCTACGCCGATCCAGAGAGTTAGGTGTCTGGCTATGCCTCAACTGGCTTTGCTACTGCTTATCCCACTGGGCCCAGGAATTTATTTTGAGGGGGTGGTGATAGAGAAGAGCAGGCTAGAATGAAGGGAAGTGAAATAGGCAACAGATGAAGGCAGCCAGAACTTCTAGTTCGTCAAACATATGTTTTTCATTATGGATGCTTAAAAATAGAATCCAAATATTAACATAGGTGCACAGGAGTCCTACAGCTCCTACTACAAATAACAGACATGGGGTGTTAAGGAAAGTCAGTTAATTAATGGCTATGGAAAGTATCTTTTTTTTTTCTATTACCATGTTTCCCTGAAAGCTCTTGGCCTTACTGCCATGCACTCAAAAGCTCGATTGGGCTTATTATCAGGGGATGTCTTATTTTGGGGGAAACTGGGTATTATTACCTGAGAGAATGGAGAATCATTTAAAAAAACAGAGAACACAGGATGGAAAAAAGAAAAGAAAACCACTATAACCCACTTTTGAGATTGGCTCTTGTTTCCATGTTTCTTTCGTGATTTGTGGGGTAGACGTTTGAGAACTCTCCTTTTGTGTTCCCCAGTCTTCTCTTGGGTGCCTGCTTATCCCCTTCCTTTGGCCACCCAATAGTTTCACATCCCTCTCTCTCCATTCCTGGTTAATTATTCTTATGCGGTGACATTAAGGATACTTTCAGATTATCATACAGAACAAAATCTTTCCCACTTCTATTAAAGTTACAGTACAGTATTTAGCTCAGAGAGCCTTGATAGTACAGTGGTTTAGTGCACCCTGTTATTAACACAGCTGCCTGCAATTTCTGCTGGTTCGAATCTCTCCAAGGCTCAAGGTTGACTCAGCCTTCCATCCTTTCTAAGGTAGGTGAAATGAGGACCCAGTTTGTGGGGGCAATAAGCTGACTTTGTATAAAATATACAAAAGAATGAAGGCTATTGCTTAATGCACTGTAAGCCGCCCTGAGTCTCCGGAGAAGGGCGGCATATAAATCAAATTAAAAAAAAAAAAAAGTATTACACATGTACATATAAAAAAGAAGAGCCTGTTTGGTGAAATGGTTAAGGTATAAGGCTAGAAAGTGGGAGACTGTGAGTTCTAGCCCCACCTTAGATATGAAGCCAGCTGCGTGATCTTGAGCCAGTCCCTCTCTCTCAGCCCTAGGAAAGAGGCAATGGCAGATCAATTCTGAAAAATCTCACCAAGAAAACTGCAAGGGGCTAGACTTCAAAACAAATGAATTAGAAATATGTATTTAAATACAATTTTCATGCAGATCTCAGAATCTCTTGGTTGAACTGGGCGACTACAGAGAATGAATGAATGAATTAAATTGAATTGATGAATGAACAAACAAACGAATGAATGAACATCAAGGCATGCAAATACCAAAGTCTAGAACGTGACTGATACAATCTGTTTACCTCGCCTTCTGTTAAAAGCCTATCATGTTTTACCATTCCTACCACTATGAAGATTTTCTCCAATTGCCCTTTCATACCACTCACAGAAAGTATATGGTTTAATCAACATTTGAATAGTGCCAATTTCAATAGGAACCCAACACAATAAAGAGAGATTGTGAGATATAAAGGCAAAAGATATGTGATTGTTGACACCCTATTAAAGTGGTCCCCACTCCCAAATGGCTATCAAAAATTATTAGACTATACTAAGTTCAGAATGCATTGAAGCAGTGAAGCAAAAAAAAAAAAAAAAGTGTAGCGTATGGGTAAATAGATGGGGTTGGGGAAGGAAGCAGCAAGATGTGCAGAATGAATGATTACAAAAGCCTGGGGATAAACCTTCAACAAATGCAATTGTGCTTTCTAGACAAAAGGCGCCCGTCAGGATGGCGATGGCTGATTGCAGAGAGAATCAAATGATCTCTTTTGTGTAGGGTGACAGTAAAGGATGAAAATGAAAAGTGGCCAAAATGTGTGAGCTGGACTAAAATGTGAAGCAATGGTAAAAAGACTGAAATATCCTTGAAGCAGTTCATTTCTATGATTTATGTGGGACGTAGAAATACTGCCAACTTGTAGAAATCTGCACCAACAGAGACAGTATAAGCAGAGCACTGAGAAAACGCAACTCTGATTATTGGTTAGGCAAAATAATTTTTGGTTCTGCATTAATGTATCCTACATTGTGTGAAGTGTTACCATCCATCCTACATATACAAAAGTCTATCAGGAAACTGCACATTTCCAACATAAAACCTTGCTTTCCCTAAATGTCTGTGAAGATTCTCAGTCATCCAGGTCATGGCTGTCCCAAAGGTGCTTTTTCAAAAGGCAACTGGACTTTGTTTTTTCTTGAAGATATTTCGCTTCTCAACCAAGAAGCTTCTTCAGTTCTGACTGATACGACTACCTACCTCCTGTTTACAACACAGTCCCTTTAGCAGTTCCAAGAAGGTTCTACACCTATTTGCACTATTCAGATGATCCTGAGGGCACTGATAAACCTCCAGATGGTTTCAAAAAGAGTGCTAACACACAGATGACTGCAAGGAATATAAATCCTTCCATCCGCCACATTCAATCAGCATTTTACATCACTACTGCTTTCTCCATTTCTATATTCTTGCCTCCAGAAGCAGCGTTGAGTCTTGCTCAGTAAGCAGGCCTTAGACCTTTCCAGGATCCATCTATCCTTCCTTCCTTCCTTCCTTCCTTCCTTCCTTCCTTCCTTCCTTCCTTCCTTCCCTCCCTACCTACCTACCTACCTACGATTCCTCAAATCCCTTAACACTATTGTCACAAAATCACAAAAGTAGATAGGTTAAAACTTTAGGAGGCTTAAATATATTTATTACTGTTTTAACTCTTCTCCACTCTCAAGAAAAGGGCCAGGAGAAAGGAGCCCCAAATCTTACTCCTAATCCCATTAAGTGATATTGTTATAAGTCTTGCTCATAAGTATAAGTATAATTTTATTTCTATACCGCCCTTCTCCTGAAGGACTCAGGGCGGTGTACAGCCTATTTAAAAACACAAGACAAACATCAATTAAAAATTTAAAATTATTAAATAAATTCGGCTCAATTTAAAACCCCAGAAATTTAAAATATCCCAATTTAAAATTATTATGTTGATAGCCCGGCCTGGCAGAACAACAGGGTCTTCAGTGCACAGCGAAATACCCGGAGGTCGGAGATCTTACGTATTTCCAGGGGCAGTTCATTCCACAGGGCTGGGGCTCCCACAGAGAAGGCCTTCCCCCTGGGTGTCGCCAGCCGACATAACTTGGCCGATGGCACCCTGAGGAGTCCCTCTCTGTGGGAGCAAACTGGCCGGTGGGAGGCTATGGTGGCAGAAGCCGGTCTCGAAGGTACCTGGGTCCTATGCCATGGAGCGCTTTAAAGGTGGTGACCAACACCTTGAATCGCACCCGGAAGACCACTGGGAGCCAGTGCAGCTCGCGCAGGAGGGGTGTCACGTGGGCACAACGAGTTGCGCCCATAACCACCCGTGCGGCCGCATTCTGGACCAGTTGGAGCCTCCGAGTGCTCTTCAAGGGGAGCCCTATGTAGAGAGCATTACAATAGTCCAGCCGGGAGGTGACAAGGGTGTAAGTGACCATGCGCAAGGCGTCCTGGTCCAGAAAGGGCTGCAACTGGCGAATCAGGCGAACCTGATAAAAGGCCCCCCTGGCCATGGCCGTCATATGCTCTTCTAAAGACAGCCGTGCATCCAGGAGGACACCCAGATTGCGAGCCCTCTCTGTGGGGGGGGCAAAGATTCACCCCCAATAGTCAGTGATGGCACCTGCTGACTATATCGGGACGCCGGAAGCCACAGCCACTCGGTCTTGGAAGGGTTGAGTCTGAGCCTGTTCCTCCCCATCCAGACCCGTGTGGCCAATAGTCACTTAAACAATTGAAAAATGCCCTAGACTTGTTTGTTGTCAGAATTAAACAGACAAATTGCTCCATCAACTAAGAACGGCTATGCATCTACATGAACAGCTTAACAATAATAAATGGATGCATTTGTGTCTAAAGTTATTTTCACAATTATCAGGAATTGATAATTATCAGGAACTGCTGAATGACAGTAATTATCATACACTATTATGTTTTAAAGATTTAAAGAGAGCCAGCATGTAAGTTTAAGATGGCAAAGTGGTATCCATTTTTTAAAGATGGACAAGGAATGTCACCTTATTTAAAATGTCTTACATGCCATTCCTTGAGACAAGTTTTCCCATAACTTCACTTCGAACAATGCCAATAGCCTATTTTGATGAAAGATATAAAGGATACATACTTTGTATCCATACTTTGTATTTGAAATAACTCACCATTGGAAAATCTGAGCCATTACTTGCTTACATTGCAAGTTATATCAGGAATCTAGAGCTAGATTCATCATACCCTTGGTAATCGAACTGAATCCCTTGTTAATCCAACATCATAACCTTGTTAATCCAATTTTAGTTTATAAGAAAAAAAATCAAATCTGATGACTGATGTAGATAAATATGTAACAAATAAAGTTTCATTGTTTGCAATGGAAGATATGAAAGCACATGTTGAAAAATAGTGCTGTTAATATTAGAGGGGATGTATTGAATAGATATGGATTGTTGTAATTTTATGTGAATTTTGCTAAAACATATGGTTGCAAATAAATGTATAAACATATTATGCAACAATTGAAATACAGAACTAATTTATATCAAGAAAGGAGCCTTAATGATATAAACCAAGCATGCATGATACCTGCCAAGGCTCCAAGAGACAACTTTTTACCATAAAATAAAGTAGTAAAAAAGTCTCACATCTTTTCAGATAAAAAAAAAAAAACACATCCAGGCATTGTATGTGCACAATACTCCCTGAAGGCAAGAAAAGCTTACAGGCTGAAGTGCAAATGCAGTGATTAACAGACTGAGCTTTAGTCAGAACTGGAAACTCCTTGTTTTATGATTTCCCTGGGTGCCCTTAACTAAGCTATTCTCTCGTCCTTCCTCTTGCATTTGTAATATTGAGAAAATATTATTGATCTAATTTAATGAATGATGATAAAGGATTACAAACCCAATCCTCATTTATTTGGAGAATTCTAGCTCTACAATATTTGGTACTGATAAATAGGGATTGCTACTTTTTGCTATTTGATGATACCTTTGTAAAATATAAACTGTGAGAATTGCTATCCTTCTCATTCAACCTCATTAATCCAAGAATTGTAACCTAGAGTTAAGGGACTCTATCTAGTCTCCAACACATACACATACTATAATACTAAGGTATCATAAAATACTAAGCCTAAGGTAACAATTGATAGAAACTAACCAAAGAAAGAAGTAACCTAGAACTAAGGAGAAAGTTCCTTGTGGTTAGAGCAATCAACCAATGGAACAGCTTGCCTTCAGAAGTTGTGGATGCTCCATTACTGGAGGCTTTCAAAAAGAGATTGGACAACTATTTGTGTAAAATAGTTTAGGGTTTCTGGCTTGAGCTGGGAGTTGGACTAGAAGACCTCCAAGGTTCCTTCCAACTCTATTAATCTATGTTCTATATATTAACAAGCTTGCTGATTCTCACATTGGGGAGGGTCATTCTGAAATGTTAGAAAACTGATTTGGAACAAACTGAAGGCTAGTAGGCATAGATTTCAAAACAAAACTCTTCGATAATCTAGTTCTACTTTTATTGCAGATACTATAAAAGGTGTACTTAAAGCAGAATTCTTAAGCTTCAAATGATATATTTACGTCAAACTGTATATTTCGTTTTTCCACCTGTATGCCCTAACAATGGTTGTTTTACTGTGATGGTAGACATCTGCAAGTTGTTATTCCAATGGCCTTGCTGGTTCTCAGGCTCTTTGTACTCAGACACAATTCTTCTAGCCTCACACAAAGTGTTAGTATGGCTGAGCATGGCCACCACTCAGATAGATGGGACTAAAAGTTTCAGATCATTTTTATGTACACTTTAAGTATGGAGGAATTCAAAAGTTGGATTAAGGTGCCGACTTTGTTTCATAAATTGCCAAATCCATTCAGTTGGATTTCTTTTTTTCAATAGGTTTCTGTATGTACCTTAAACCATTATAAGAGTGTCCTGAGTCTGGATAACATTATGTGAAATATTTGATGTTAAGAAGTTTGTGTTTATTCATAACTGATTTTACTTACTCTAAGTCTCTAAGGCAGACTAGAAATGTGAATTAATAATCATATAATCAAACTGACTTCCCATTTATATCCAAAGCATTTATCTGGAGTAACTGTAGTTCCCCTCTCAACAGAGAAAAGTAACTCATATATTGTGGTTATCCAGCCTTAAGTTTAAAAATAAGTATACATTTACTGGAGGTGCTTTTTTTCTTTCAGATTGTAAATACTCTAGAATTTAAAGTGCAGAAAAAAACAGATTCTGAATATACTGAAGAAAAACAAACAAAACATAAATGATTGGTGGTAGGTGAATTTTTGTTGTGGTATTCCTACAAAAAACATCAAAGGATGGAAAATTGAGTCTGAAATGGCTACAGAGTTTTAAGAATGTAATCCTCCTTTGGTCTTCATTGGAGAAATTAGTGATATCAGAGGGAGTGATTTGTCACAGGATGAGGCTAGCAAAAAATGACTGTTATCTACAATCCTCATCTAAAACATTCCCAGAGTATTCTTGCAAATCTACAAAATTATGCTGCATATTTGAGAACCATCAAGACCCCTGAAGTGGCTAGTTTCCATTAATGAGTTATTAGGACTCAATTCTTGCACCAATGATATTACTCACTACTGTATATTTCCACATACCAGAGCAACATTGCTGTAGGGCACAACAATATTATATAATATGGCTTGTTCACTTGCATATCTTTTGGTGTGATCTCTTGCATATTTTTCACTGAGTAACCACTGATTGAATAGCATCACACACACACACACAATTAAAAAAAAATATCTTGGGCTTTGTGAGATGGTCTAATCCAGCGGTGTCAAACTCAAGGCCCGGGGACTGGATCTAGCCTGTGGGGTACTTAGATCTGGCCCACAGGGCCACCCTGGAAACAGTGAAGGACTGGCCCACGGTGCTTCTGCCAGCGAAAATGGGCTCCCGAGCTCCATTTTGCTGGCAGAGGGCTGTAGGAGGTTGGGGCAGCTGAAAATGGAGCTCAGGAGCCCATTTTCGCTGGCAGAGCGCTTGGGTCACCACAGGTGTCCCCGACATGAGTAATGTTGAGCTGGCCATGCCCACCCCGGCCCCCGGAGGTCAAACACAACCCTAATGCAGCCCTCAAACTCAATCGAGTTTGACACCCCTGGTCTAATCTAACTCTCACTACATACTGTGTATGTAATTCAGCAAGTTCATGTATTACCTTTCCATGACAGCCAAACATTCCTTTCTCCAGGTAAACCGACTGCCACGTCGCAAGCGGAAAGTCCCAGAGGTAGCTGTGACTGGCGGAGGTGTCTGTCTCCATTCTGGCTCTTCAACTGGAAGAGGGGCTGGTCTCATGCTTAATGTAGCCCCTGGAAAAAGCAAAGCAGAAAGCAAAATGTTTCCTAAGGAACTAAAAATAACACCCACTCCTCTTCCCAGTCTGGCTGATGACAGGGAACATTTCCCAGTGGGATGAGACTTTGTTTCTCTGAAATTAAAATTAAGATAACTAGCAATAAAGAGAAACAGAGCCCTGTGTGTATAACAGAAGAGCTCCTGATAAAGAAATTAAGTTGAAGAACAGTGCAACAGCCTGCAAGTTGTCACATCAAGTCTCCTGACACCTCACATTCAAGCAACAGCTAATATTACAGTGCAGAATTCCAAAATAGAAGGTCCCATTACCATTTAGAGATTGTGAATGGCACATACATATACAGTCATGCCTCTTTTGACTGATTGCCTATAAATACGATGGCTGGTGGGAAGGAAATTCTTAGCATTCTGGGGCTGTCACTACATAAGCAAAGGACAGATTCTAGGCATTGTTACTTAGACTAGCTTTCCTAGCAAGCAGTTAACAAAGATAGTACACTTGATCCCGTGGGTAAAATAAACCGATCTTGGGCATGAAAGTAGTATTTTTTTCATGCTGTTTCTCTATCCAATATGCCTCACCAATGCAGGATTTCTAATATATCAGTTCACGCGGTACCACTATAATTTAATGTGATGGCTTATAACATATTGTAAGTAGCCTGGTAAGTATAAGAGATACTTGTTTTCCCCCCTCAAATTGAGAGACTATTCCTATAAAGTCCCTTACATGCTTTCCCTCTTCTCTTATGCACACCCAAACACAAAGACTAATTATTACCTAACATTATGGCAGCACTGCCTCCTTCCTTGTCTGCACCTCCTCTCATTAAGTACTCCCTCTAATGTACAAAACATTTGGGGTTTTGTATCTGAACAGCTGGAATGTTCATTAACATTCAATAACACCTTAGCAGTTTAGACAACAGCATATTTAAGCATATGAAAGCACAGATATTCAAGCTAATTAAAAAAGCCAGAGACAGTCAAGCGACTTCAGATTAATAATGATTTACAAATAAATCTATATTTACTACAGATTGCTTATTTTCCCTGTTTAGTATATTTCATGTTTAACAGCAGCACAGCAAACCCAGAAGATAAAAGTTCAGAGATGTTGTTGTGGATACCTGTGCCAATGACATCAGAGAAATATCTACATAACTGTGTATGGTATGTACTGAAATAGGATCTCAACTTTTAAATGGATTTATTCAGCCTGCATTTCCAAAACATTGCAGATTAGAATACAGGTATTTACAAAATTCAACATTTTTCTTAATGCTGTCATGTAATCTGCAATTCTAAAACAATTTACAAATATATACTGTAAATTAGGGCAAAATAAGAGCAAAAGTATGTTCACTGGTTTTGATTAGGTGAAAAACTATTCAAAAACATTTATTTATTAAATTTATATGCCAACCATCTCGAGACATATAAATTCATATAGGAAATTTATATACATATAAATATTTATGTATTAATGTACATATTCATAAATATGTATACAGAGGAATGTACATACAAATCTGTACAATTTGAGGGAAGAAGGGACAAATTTGCAAGCGAAAACTGAATTTTGGGCTCATAGTTCATTTCAAAATAAATTGACCAAAAGTGAAATTTACAGTTTCATCTTCAAACTGTAACTTTAAAATTTGTTTTAAAATAAAGTATCAGTAGCCAAACGCAAAATACTGAGAGGAGGCTCTGAAAAGCAAAACTTCTCTCTTGAAATCCTTTTTTGGTGAACACTGGAGCAGAATGGGAAAGAGAGTAGATTTCTGTAGCGTTTAGCTTCTAGATAACAGACACAAATAATTCTATGAGACAAGCATTTTAAAGATGCTTCTTAGTTAAAAAGGAAGACAAAAAAATCTATACATTTTCTTCGGCAATATTTCTGGTTCCATGTAAATCACTTATTATTGACAGGCCTGCTTTCTGAACACACAACACGTTTTCCCTGCTCTGCAGTTCCTCCTCTTAAGTATTAGAAATGGCCATGCAAAAGAGCAGCACAGCCAAGAGATTAGATCACTTGGCTACAACCCTGAAAGCTTTGCTACTTCAAAGCCTACTTTTAATTCAGTACGTGATGATTCTGTCATCCCACTCCTTGTAAAAGGAAAAACACGCCTACCTGGTAGAACTAAAACCCACTTTATAAGAAAAGAGTTAGGGATATTTGGCAGCCACCACACTGCTTGTATACAGCTAGTTGCTGCAACTCTGCTGGAACACACATTCACAGTTCACTTCCTTTCGCCTGCACCATTTTCTAGGAACAAAGACCCAGTCATTTCTGGGTTCATCACCAACTTCCTTTTTCTTCCAACTTCTGTTTTAGCATTGTTATAGTTTTCTGTTCTCTTCTTCCTCTATTCTCCTTGACTTCTTCCACCAACAATTTTCATGGGTCACTCTTCGCATGAAAGGGCTGGCCTACAACTTGGAACTACTCTTGGACTCTTAGCCCTTGCTAGAAAAGGAAGAACAGGAAAAGTGAGAGGAACCTTTGCTTAGCTGAGGTTGGTGTCCAGTTTCATATCTATTTGGACCCCTTGGTGAGATTGTTGTCTTCATGGTGCTGCTGTTGAAAATGATTCAAAAGACAGAGGGGATAAAAATACAGTAGCCAAGTTACTGGCAACTGAGAGTTGCAATATAAGATTTATACTTATTTTTTAGTTGCTGTTTTGGTTGCCAACTGGTTTCTAACCCAATTCTGTTTTTAACCTCTAAACCCCTGTAAAGGGGTTCTATCATTCATTTTCTCCAAATGAAACCTGCCTGATGTATGTATCCATGTAGGACAGGGGTATCAAACTCGATTTCTTTGAGGGTTGTGTTTGACCTCGGGGTTTGGCCAGGATGGGCATGGCCAGCTTGACGTCACTCATGTCAGGGGTGCCTGTGGTGGCCTGAGCGCTCTGCCAGCGAAAACGGGCTCCCAAGCTCCTTTTTTGGCTGTGACAGCCTCCTGCAAACCTCTGCCAGTGAAAACAGAGCACGGGAGAACCGGACGTGGCCCTTTCAAGCTCCATTTTCGTTGGCAGAGGTACCACGGGCCAGTCCTTCACTATTTCCAGGGTGGCCCCAGGGGCCAGATCTGGCCCCTGAGCCTTGAGTTTGACAGTCCTGATGTAGAAAGAGAAACTTAAGATCCTTTTTCTGAAAACAAGTGAACTCATCTCACAAAGGGCAATAGCACTTAGACTTATATGTTGCTTTATAGTGCTTTACAGCCCTCTCTAAGCGGTTTACAAGAGTCAACATATTGCCCCCAACAATCTGGATCTTCATTTTACTAACCTCGGAAGGATGGAAGGTGGAATCAACCTTGAGCTAGTAAGAATCGAACTGCAGGCAGCTGGCAGTCAGCAGAAGTAGCCTGCATTCTAACCTCTGCGCCACTATGGCTCATTGAGAATGATGACTAGAGAGTAGTGTTTTCTATTAAGACCTTATTATGGAACAACCTGCTCCCAAATATGCACCTAGCGCCTTCCTATTTGCCTACAGGAAGTTGGTTGAATCTGTCTTTTTGAATGATTTTAAGTGGCTGAGTTGGATTGCTGATTGTATAAACATTCATTGGTATTTGTATACTTTGTTTGGATAGTTTGAATTTTGTGGAAACTGTTAGGATTCATTTTTTTGGTAAAAATATTTGTAACAAACAAGCAAATACGTAACAGAATTGTGGCATTTTAGTTTAGAAAGCAGACAAACCTATGGATGTTAGAGGAATGAACAAAAATTACAAGATGGATTTGCAACAAAATATTCTAATGTGGATTCCAGCAAATCCACTACTTTCCAAGCTTTCCCAATTTCTTTCTCTCCACCACCAAATTTATCTATTGTCCCATAGATATTAAATAAACCCAGTTTTCATAGTACTGTCTACTGAAGTACCCGACACCCCCCCCCTTTTTTTTTTTTTTGCATTGCTACAATTGTCACGCTGCTTTGGGTTTGCTAGTAGTATAAACTTTTAGTTGAGGCTTCTTTGAAACAGTGGTGGTTCCAAAGTTTGGAATTAAATGGGAACAAGTGAAGTCCCTGGCAAAATGTCAAGTCAAATCTGAAATTATAAGACTTGCAGCTGTGTTTCAATCATGAATCCATTTCTTAGAAAAGAATTTGTAACTATACCTGTTATAAATGTGAACTGATATGAAGGTAGTCCCTAAGCTTTCTAAGAATTCTATGGGTTCTTCATGTGCTAATTTCTTTAGTGACTATTCTATTTAGAATAGGTTTGCTCCTTTCTATTTCTATAGAGTGCTGTTGATTATGTTATCTCATTCACTCTTTCAAGCCAGACTTCAGCTGTTGATAGTGCCAAGAAGATTCTTCCGCAAAGTATATATTTTGTTCCCTCCCTTCCTTCTGCATTCTCTTCTACCATTTGTGAATAGTATCTCGTTCCTCCCTAAAATACTAGTACTATTTGGTGCTTCTCCATATTGATTGTGGGAGAATGAAAAATAAAAGTTCTGTTTAGAACCTTTTATTACAACATGCCTTGGATCTTAAGCATACATGTTCTCTGGCATATCCTGAAATTCTTCTAAAAACCAATGCCCGTGTACTCTTAATGGGTGCTTCTGGAAGTTCCTTGGCAGTCCAACAGAAATCTGGCAGTCTAAAGGAAGAGAAAGAGATGCATCCACAATAATGATGGTCCACATCAACCCAAGTCTTTGTATCCTCCCTATGTACATTTCTATATTTCCCATAAAAATAATGCTGAACGGGAACTGTGTAAGTTATAGTCCAACACACCTAGAAGCAGCGATATCTTGGGGAAACATGCATTTCAAACTGGGGTCATCCCTTTATTTACTTATTAAATTTATATGCTACCCATCTCACTCTGCAAAGTGACCCTGGCCAGCTTTTAGGCTGATTAGTGGTATTCTCAGGATAGACCAATTGTTAGTTGTGAAGCCGTGTCCGACACATCGCGACCCCAATGTTCCTCCAGGCCTTTCGGATAGACCAAATATGAATATAAATTAAAAGAGACACACAGTATCTCTTTGTTGGCTCACTGTCCTTCCCCTGACACCCCATTCCCTATTTTCCCTCTTTTCCTCCTTTAGAAACTCATTGCATTTCCATGGGGACTAGAAGGAATGTTGAAGTTAACTTATTAGAACCCATTCCTGAAACCCAGGGGGAGGGTGGAAAAATGATCCACAAAATTTGAAGAGGAAAATCACAGGGAAGGGGACTTTTAAAACGTTTGTTTAAATGGGTTTGATGGGACAGTGGGAGTGGGAGGGAGTCTTTCTGTTTTCAGTGTTAGCTTGGCCCTTAGAAATAGTAGGGTCAATCACTTGCAAGCCTTGTTAAAGCAGTAACAAGCTGAGCAAATTTCTTTCTTATGGAAGAGGAATGTCTTCTCCTCCCCTTGCAGAGAACAAAGCCATACATGTTCAAGTAAGGAGAATATGGGAGAAAGCTCCAGCATTTTTGCTTTAAAAATGCAGACTGCTATGCCTGGACTACAAGCCAAAGCCATCACATCTCTATGTCTGCTTAAATTGGTGACGACCTGGAGAAAGAGATGGAAAGTGCTGCCAAGGTTATGCACTCATCGACTCATAGAGGCTGCCCGGCTACCTATTTGCCAATAAGACTAATCAAGCCAGACCAAATGAATTAACATACTGGATGTCAAAACAAGGGTACCGCAATATCTGTCAGAGTGGCTTAAAAGTCTACCTTTGTAGCAGTACTCAAGTCTGAATCCAAAATTTCTCAGAAAATGTACACATTTTTCAAATGGAAAGATACATAAAGGACTTTACTATTATTCAGCTGTCTATAGACTATGTTTCCTTTTGCTGTCCTAAAGTTTATAATGATAAAAGAATTATCAACCTGGTGCTATACATTGGTCAAAGAAGGGACTTATACAGGAAGTCCTCGACTTACAACAGTTCCTTTAGTGGCTGTTCAAAGTTACAATGGCATTAAAAAAGCGACTTATGACCGTTTTTCACTCTTACGACCTTTCCTCATGGTCATGTGATCAAAATTCAGATGCTTGCAAACTGGTTCCTATTTATGACAGTTGCTGTGTCCCCCAAGATCATGTGATCACCTTTTGCGATCTTCTGGCAAAGTCATTGCAGTAGCCAGATTCACTTAATGACCGGGTTACTAAATTAACAACTGCAGTGATTCACTTAACAACTGAGGCAAGAAAGGTCGTAAAATGGGGCAAAATTCACTTAACAAATGTCTCATTTAACAACATAAATTTTGGGCTCAACTGGGGTCATAAGTCGAGGATTACCCTTATAAGTAATTTTGCAACCAAAAGCTAATAGCTATGCTTTGCGATTTTTTTCTCCCTCATGCCTATCAATTCTTTTTCTTTTTGCATACTTTTTTAAAGTTGTAAACATGAGTGCTAGGTCTTTCTTAATTATGCCTGTTTGATAGATGGCTGTCATTTGTGGTTACTTATCTAATATATAAGTGAAACTCAAATGTCCAGAGATTCTACGCTGTATTTTTGCACAAAAATGATATGCCACATGAAAAAGTCCATAATGTTCATGAGATGCCTACCAAGAGAGAAAGTAAAGACAATTTGCAACAACTTAACCAAAATTTAATCTAGCAAGGTAACCTCATATACATACAGACAGGAACTAAGCGACAGACTTCAACCAAAATAATATTAACAATGACAGCAATACCTCCAAGCTGGAGCAATTTAATTCTTGAAGTTTTGAGAATAAAGCAATTATTTGGCAAACTCTCCATATTCATACCTATCCTGCTATTCTCATGTATACGTACCATTATAAAAAGCAGGGGTTGGTTCTAAATTTTTTTACTACTGGTTCTGTGGGCGTGGCTTATTTGTGGGCATGGCTTGATGGGGGGTAATGTGACTGGGTGGGCATGGCCAACTTTTTTTTTTTTTTTTTACTTTTAAAAGCATTTTTCTACAACCTTTAAAATGCTTTAAAATGCTTTTAAAAGCCTCTGACGATCGGGCAACTCAGCTGGGATTGCCAGAAGCTTTTAAAGGCATTTTTCTTTCTACAACCTCTTCGGCCGAAGAGGTTGCAGAAAAAAATGCTTTCGGAAGCCTCTGACGATCCCAGCTAAGCCGCACGATCATCAGAGGCTTTTTTTTTTACTTTTAAAAGCATTTTTTTCGGCCGAAGAGGTTGTAGAAAAAAATGCTTTTAAAAGTTAAAAAAAAAAAAAGAGCCTCTGATGAGGGGGGTGGGGTAAGCGAGCGGCGACCGGGCTGGGGACTGGTTCAGGGGCATGGCCAGCCAATGTTATTACCGGTTCTCCGATCAAATACAGATTTTTACTACCGGTTCTTGTGAACCGGTGCGAACCGGGATCAACGCAATACTGATACAAAGTGCAGAAGAAGTTAAGAAATAGCATGTCAAAGAAATAAAGGCATGAAATAAGAAAATTAATCTAATTAATATCAAAACCTTTCACTATATTCCTGTTTCTTGAAACTTGTCCCAAAGGTGCGTTTTCAAAAGGCAACTGGATTTTGTTTTTCCTTGAAGATGTTTTGCTTCTCATCCAAGAAGCTTCTTGGGTTCTTTCAGGTATTTCCTGAAAATCATTCTTATTTTCACCACAACGGGAAACTGCTTCAAACATTGCTTTTTGTCTTGAAACTTCTCACTTCTCTTATCAATTCCATCTCATCGTGACTTTCCCAGTTTGTCCATTCCTCTTAACCTATTTACTCATCTGTTAGGTATTTGTTTTGTGATTTGATCCTGATTCATTTCATATTTCAATCCATTTCTTTTCACCCTGATGACTCACTTTCATATTCAATCCATATTCATTCGGCACTTACCGTATTTGTTCTTGACCTTATCCTCCTGTTTTACCACACACATTTTTAAGTAACCATTCCCATTACATTTGATTTACTTTTATGTTTCTTCTGATATATCCAACTCTTACTTCCATGTAACAAAATGAGCAGAAGCAAGCTCTCATACACAGCAATTTTTCACTTCTTTCAACATTCATTTCACTCAATAAAATGCATGCTACCTATGGGTGAAATGCTCCCGGTTCGGAACGGATTGCCCGATCTGGTAGCGATGGCGGCGGGTAGTTCGGAGAACAGGTAGCAAAAATCCCTGTACGCCCCCCCATGCCCAGCTGAGCCGCGCGATCATCAGAGGCTGTTTTTTAACTTTTAAAAGCATTTTTTCTACAACCTCTTCGGGTGAAGAGGTTGTAGGAAAAAAAATGCTTTTAAAAGCCTCTGACGATCCCAGCTGAGTTGTCTGATCGTCAGAGGCTTTTAAAAGCATTTTTTTCTCTTCGGCTGAACCTCTTCTACAAGAGGTTGTAGAAAAAATGCTTTTAAAAGTAAAAAAAAAAAAGTTAGCCATGCCCACCCAATCACATTATCCCCACCCACCCACCAAGCCATGCCCACAGAACCGGTAGTAACAAATTTTACATTTCACCACTGATGCTACCCACTCTTTTTCTGCCAGGATTTTCATGCCTTAGAACAGTGATGGCGAACCTTTTTGGCACCGAGTGCCCAAACTGGAACACGTGTGTGCGCGTGTATGTACCGGAGTGCCGGAAATCAGAAGAGCAGCTGGTTTCCTAACTCTAACCCAGAGCTGGTGCCCACACGTGCCATAGGTTCACTATCATGGCCTTAGAATCTCCGTTCATTTCCCATCTTTCATAAATACTTTACCAAGAAATGCAGCTTCACCTACTGGCGCTAGTTTTTAAACATTTAATGTACTTTGCAACTGTTCCCTTAATTTTCTTTATCAAATGCAACTACCCTAGTGTTTGTTATACTAATTTTTAGTTCCTATCCTTTGTTGCATCATAAAAATAACAGTCCCTGAAAATCCTAGTATTTCCTATACTATGTAACTATTACCAACACAGAGATTCCTACTGTCACCTGCACCCATCTTATGAGGAGATATAATGCATCCTACTTTTCTATTGCAAGAACACTAGTTGAGAGAAGAAAAAGATAGACACATAGACATTAACAACAGCTATAAACTATGCAAAAGAGACAAATCAACCAGCCCAAAAGAAAACAAAAAGACTCCAGCACCTCTCCACCCATAATCAGCAACCAGATCAGCATAGATTAACTCCAAGATTAACCTCCAACCAGGGGTGTCAAACTCGCATCCTCACATCATTGTCACATGGCATACCGTGACCTTTTTCCCCTTCGCTAAACCGGGGGTGGGCATGGCCAGGGTGTGACGCATCCGGTCCCCGGACCACAAGTTTGACAACCCTGCCTCAGACCAACAATCAAGTAAAAAATACCCTATTCAAGGAACTGTCAAAGAGCCATCAGTAAACAGCCCAAGACCATCTAAGACCATCCCCTACCCACACAGACAGGCAAGTCACCAGAACATAAACTGACAGCAAACAGCTCTCCTTACTAGCACTGATGATATTACCTAGTCTGCAAGAAAACAAGCAAGCTCAGGGAGCACCAAGGACCATTATTTCAACCCTGAGCTACAAACATTCACCTTTATTGGAAGAAAATCATGCAACTGAAGAAAAATCACCATAAATCTTATTAAGGAATGCACATAGTAACGATGGCATTAAATTACAATCCCCTCCCCAAAGCTTTGTTTGGCTCTGTTTTTTGAGGTTGGAAAGCCAAGAATAAAAAGGGAAACTCAAGGCAAGAGGAATTTCTTTTCTGAAATATTAGGCAGATGAAGTCTCACTGAAGTTTCATTTCCTTCATTTGAAAGCCATCCAATAATCCATACTGCTTTGTACCTTCACAGGTTTTTGTCCAGCATCTTCTTCAGACACTCTAATGAAGAATGAGGTGCTATCTTCTGAAGCTCTCTTTCTATCACTGAAGAGTTCATGTTGTCAGAAGTTGTTTTATTTGTTAGGTTTAAATAGAAGCTGCATGGCCACCTGGCAGGGTATCTCAATAATAGATTTCTTGCATCTGTGAGGGTTGAACTAACTATATGACCGTTGAGATCCTTTCCAAATTTCATTTCAATTCTGAGTTATTTATATTTTAGGACATTCATCTCTCTCCTTGCTCTACACCAAGAAGGAAAATTACAACCTGGATAGATTACATGCATGTGGACTTTCCAAAAGAGCTATGAAAGAAATCTTAATTTAAACTGTATAATAATCGATACTCTGGACAAGACATGATAGCTTTATAAATATTTTTAAGTTATCCGCAGGACTGCCACTTCCTGAGGATATATGCCCATCCCACCAGTGCAGATATAATACTCCAGGTCCTTTCTCTTAAACATTGTCACCTTGTAGGTCCTTGGAAAGGTAGTTTTCTATTGCCCCTGCCCTAAAAAGATCCTCCCACTGGAGATCTGACAGGATGACACCCTTTTATCCTTCTGGACAGCAGTCAACACAAAGGTTTTCCCCTAGGTGCTCAGATAAGATAAAACAATAATGGAAGAATTGATGGGTTGCATCAGGAATATGTGATTGTAGTGCCAGGTTTTTTCCTAGTTTTTGTTTCAGCTATATATTTTGTTTGAATGGTTGCACTGTAAGCTGTCCAGAGATTGGTTTTAAGATGGGCAGATATACAAATGTTTTGAATAAATGAATGTCCCTGGCTATTCTTCCTCCTTCTTTAAAAACGGCTATGTTCTTGAAGAAGAAGGCTACTTAGTTTAGTCAGCAGGCCACTCAGCTACCACTAATCAAGTATGTGAGCTAAAACAGAAAGTGATGAGAAAATTCACAATTGCTTAAGTTTCTGTAACCTGGTCTCCTCTACATGTGTGGCAATTTACCGGAAGTTCTATAAATTTCTAGCCAACATGTCTTTTGATCTTGTCATTGTGGGACTTGGAGCCCAACATACCTGGAGAGCACAAAGTTGGGGAAAAATTTTCTTAGCCTAATTAAAATAATAACCCCAATTATAGTCAACCCTATTTGCAAAGTGCCTCAGCTGCCACTTTCAAATAATGATCTTTGACAGGCTGTGATTGGGGAGAGAGTGTGGGGAGAGTGTGTATTCTCTGCTGGTTAAAGCATGGAGCCAACAACAATCACAGCCCTGTGACAAAAGGCGTAGTTTAGAAGAAACAGCCAGAATATCTTAACTTGATTTTGTTTACCTGGATTTGATTTCTCAAGCTGGTACCATCGGTAAAAGGCCCTTTTCTTTTGTTCACTCAGGTCTGATCCCTGCTGCAACAGCCAGTGGGAGATCCGACTCTGACTGATGCCTGCATGGGAGACAAAGAGAAACACGGGAGAAACAACCATCAGATATCTCCTTCACTCCACACAGCCAACTTTGTTCTTTAAATAGCAAAGCGCTACCCATGCAAGGAGGCTTTAAGCTGCTTGCAAAGAATCTGAACAAGGCTCAGTGAATCTACCTGTCATTTGGCCTGTAGTATGAATTTCTGAAAATACCTTTTGATTTGATGAAATAAAATCTCAAGTTTCCAACATAAAAAGGGAAGGAAGTAAAGTCGATTCAGAAAATGGAGAACAACTTTGAACACTGTAGAAGGGACAACGGTCAGAGCAGCTAGCTCTCATTGAGAAAGTAGAATTGTCCCCCCTATCCATCAGGGATTTACAAAACAAGCTAAGCAATTGGTAAACCACCAAGTTCTTTATCGTGTTTTTGTCTCCCATATGCCACCAATTGAACAATACACTTTTTAAATCTTTCATGTTAATGTTTTTCAATCCCATGTCCCTAAAAGTCTTGTGCTTGAAAGCTCAACTCTTTTGTATCAATTGCCATTTTTAAGATCTGCTGACAAAACATTATCTAGCATGAGTTAAAAACAATAACGGAATAAGGCCTTATTTTCTGAAGCTGCTCCCATATCTTTGGAGCCCTTCTCTCAAGGGCTTGTTAAAACACACACTTGTGCATTTCTTATAAGTTATTTAAAGCATTTCCTGTACAGGGTGGTTTCAAGTGGGTATGGCCTGCAATTTTTGTCCAATATATCTTCTCAATTTTTTTTATGGAAGATGCATTTGTTGCAACACAACAGACTAGAAACATGAACTGCAAGTCTGTATAGCCTCATCCACAACTTTACCACTATGTTTAGCAAGGTGCATTCTTGGCAAAGTATATTTAAAAGTGCATCCTAAATCATGTTTAATGCCATACTTGTGAAAGAACTACTCAACAGAATGCTATCACATCTGCCTCCTCGTGGTTTCAAATCTTCCTTTGCCTCTGTCTCTTTTTCTTAATGCCACTAGCTGATCACTCTGATGTCCCAGAACTTTTGGACATCACAACCAGCTTGTCTGTCCTTGGTTTAGTGTTATTGATGTTGCAGAGGCCATACATCTTAACCTCGGGAATTCCTGTATTTTGGAATCTTTAATGCAGGGAAAGGTATAAGCTTTGCATCAAAGGATCATTCTTTTGATTCTCTAGTTCATATAGCAAAAAATGTCCCCTACCTCTGTCAGAGGTCCTGCTTACCATTACCTGTTCTCATTACCTGACTTTAAAAAAAATGCTGAGGAAATTCTAACTAGAAAAGCAGAATTAAAATGTTTAAAGGAATGTAAATAAAAGATTGCATTTGCATGATGTGGAATAAGGCAACCCTTATATCTTCCTGTGGTTATAACACTTCCATGCTGAAGTCTACGGACATGCTTATGCACGCCTCTCAACCTATTCTAGTGCATAACGGGCTTTTATAAAGCAACCTGAAACTGCAGATAGAAATGATTATACTTCTCAGTTATCGTGGTTAGATTGCACTCTCCCCTTTCAATCAGTAATCTCACGGTTTTGCTGTCTATGGGGAAGAATACACACACGGTACATTACAAAAACGCCAGCCTTTTTTTTTTTTTAATATAAAAAGCTTTGAGCTCTTAAGTTGAAGAGACCTAATTTTCAAATGACATTATTGTGATTAATTGCTCCGACTGCTTGCAAAGATAGGGAACAGTGTAGTGAAAGGAGGAGGAAGAGGGAGTTCAAGATATCAGCTTAGAGGACATTATGAACACGTCCACCAGGAAATGGAATGACTCATTCAGCTGTTCATATTGCACTGGTCAGAATGAGCAAAGCAGGCACATGGAACACCAGAGAGTGAAGGGCAGTCAGCCATTATTTAGCGCTGGCTTGGTCCAAAATGCAGGAAGAGAAACAATCAAACAGCCCTTTTCCCTCACACACAAAGAAGGTGGTGATATTTTCCTAGATGCTGAATTTATGCATTTTGTAGTGGGGTGGGGGGAAGAGGGAACTGAGAAACACATAAGGGTTGGCATATGTGACTATATCTCAGCATATTTTCAAAGAGAGAGAGTATAGTCAGTTTAACAGAACTCTACCACAATGTACCATCTTTCAGCACTACATTTCCCATAATAAATAGACCACACATCTGGAGGGGAAGTTCCTTTAGTCACTCAATCCCCTCCATCTTGAGACTGAATTGGGAGAGCGCTTTTGATAATGAACAGGGTTAAATGTTTTATAAAATTCACATTTGAGGAGACCCTTTCCTTTAAAGCATATTTCAATGTTCATTTTAAATTTTACTTTCCTATCAATTTTAAAATAGTAATTTAAAATATCCCTTTTGCACATAATTCTTTTTGGCACTGATTACCCTGAATTCCTGTAAAGGAGCCTCTAATTCTATCTCCCACTTTCCGCTCCCAACATATGCTATTCTCCAATCTGACCTTTAGAGGGAGCAAGCACTAAAGAAAGAGCTGAACCATGACTGAGTGTTCTGTGCAAGCTATTCTTAGCTGTTCATATTGTCATTTGCCTTATCTGTATATTAATAACACCATGCCCAGCCTGCCACTGTCTTGTTTATCTCATTACCAAAACCCAAAAATATAGTTTCTAAAAAGAATAACAAACAGGCAAACAAAGCTTCCACATTAGCAGTTCTATGTAGGATTTCTTCTACATAGGACCCCTTTAGACAGTAATCATACAATTGTTTTTAATATGACAAGCAATACTAACTTTATCCCTTTTTATTTTAGATGTATTTTTATTCGATGGCTTTGGGGGCTTTTTTCTCTGCATCTCCTACTTTTAATCCTTCCAGGAAAGTCATCAATAAGAACAGGAATGTCTCTTTATATTTTGAATGAAAGTCCTAATCAACAAGTAGGTACAATTCATCCAGAATGGTCTAGTTTGCTGACATGCTTGGCACCCACGTTGGCATCCTTAGGTGTCTACTAACCCTCAGCATCCTCCCTCCTCCCAAGACAGATGTTACTCCTCAAACTTCCTTTGAAACCTTTCTCTTATATTTTGCTGAACCTGGGGAGAGTAGGATTAGGAATAGGGAGAAAGAAGATGGAATCCAGTGCTAGAAGTCAGGATGGAGATAGGGAAACTATATGGAAACCAAATGGTGGGAAAGGGGAACAGTTGGATAGTATTCTGGCAGAGGAGAGAGAGCGAAAGAGTGGAAAGAAGAGCTGAAAAGAGTAGAAGAGCCATAGAAAAAGAAAGCAGAGAATAAAGATCTCAGCAGAGACCATTTGCTGAGAATGTGTCCTCACACAGAAATTCCATATTGCCACCAGTCTGATGTCAGAGCAGCCCAAGACTGTTTTCCCTTTTCCAGCCCCTCCTTCTGAACAATTCATGACCCATGGAAGAGAAGCTTCAGTATCAACAATAATATGTAAGTCAACAATATATTGAGCTCCAATTGGCCTTTTGCAGAACTGACTCATTAAATGTGGCTGCTGAATACCTCACCTTTGTGGTCATTTGTATATTGGCTGCTAAACAGATCGGACACTTCTTTTAGGGAGCTATTTTCTTCCATTTCTTAAGGTTTTGGTTAGGGGAAAGAGTAACCTTGTGGAGGCTGGTATTTCCATTGCAAAGGAAAATAAGAATTGCAGCAAAATGTTCCTAACAGCTTCCCTATAACCTATGCTTCTTTTGACTAGCAGGCAGTGGCAATATATAGCATTAAACAATTGTATTCAAGGAGAGACAATAGAGGACAACTAAGTTCTTTTCCCTTCCTCTACTGAAAGAGTTCAGATGGCCCAGTGGTAGCTTGGCAAGCAGTCCTTCTTTCCGATATTGAGTCTCAGCTAGAAGACAGAACTATCCTCCATCACGGTATTCATGAGCAGTGACAGGATGGCCTCAGCAGTGTCTGAGGACACCTTGCTGGTAATCATGTTCATGCAGGGCTATTGAATGAAGGAATCTTTTCTGCTCCCTATAAATCTGAAGCTAAAGCAGACTTCTCCTTTTCTCAGAGTTCTTCTATGCAACAGAAAGTGGTCTAGGTTTCATGGTTAATTTCACCCTCTCTTCCTCACTCTTCAACGGTGAGGGGAGGACGGTGAAATTGATCAGACTCAATCAGGTTTGGATGTGAAGGATTGGATGCTGAGCAAAGAGAGTCCAGGCTTCCCCCTTGCTGATTTCTGCAAGGTAATTGCAGAAAAGAGATTTCTAAGTTCTCTCCAAGTTAACTAAGAATAAGCGTATTTTAGCAATTTGTAAAAGAGTACAGAAAAGTAGAATGGAAAAGACTGGATGAGTGGCATGGCAAGGCTTAAAATTGTGGAATGTTCCTTTAAAAAAGTTCCAGCTTATCATCTTCTTCAGAACCTGTCATTATCAGCTCTGATTCACAGCAATTACTCCCTGACATTCAGGAGAACAATTGGTTGGTAACATAGGGAAGGAAGGGAAAGCATGGCAGAGAAGCCACCAGGCAAGAAATGGAAGTTCCATGGAATTGCTGAACTGGAAGATCAAGAAAAATTGTGGGAGCTACCCGGAACCTGTCAGATTTGCAAAAGAGATCCCAAGGATCATGATTTGCTGAAGAGTACACAGTACACTGTTATTTACAGAACAAAGAGTTGAACCAAAAGAGTTGACAGAAGGAAAACTTTTCTTTGACCTCATCACAGAAATTATATTTTAAAATATGCAAAAGGAAACCTTGATAAGTTGGAAACATTTTGGAACAAAGTGCTTTGGACTGATAAAACAAAGACTGAACTGTTCAACTACAATCATACAAGATACACTTGGAGAAAAAGAGATGAAGCATTTAAGTCAGTGAAGAAAACTGAAGACAAAAATAGGGTGAATATTTCACCAGAGTTTTTAAATGGTCTTTGCAGTCCCCACAGTTGTTTGTTATTGAAAAAGGGGAAAGAATTAGGAATATTTCTGAGTTAGAAGAGTTATCCAAGGAAGAGAGGCAAAAATTCAAAAAGCAAGTATAGAAAGGATCTTAATGACCAAAGGTAATACAGTATTTGGAAACTTGTTTTGCCAAAAGAGGCATTACAAAGCATTGGCTAAATGGGTGTCCAAGCTTCTGCAAAGCCATACACATAACTTTCTTATGAATCTGCAGCAACTGAACATAAATAATAAATATGCATTTAAATCTGTTGAAAGATGTTGTGTTTAACTATGCCCATGTACAGGATGTGTCAGCTTCTGTTCACTTGGGTATTCACTGAAATATTAAATTTGACCAGGAATGCCTAAAAATCTACCTTCAAGGGTTTAATAATTTGAATGTTAACAGTAAAGCCTTCACTTATGAAAACAGTCTGCTTATTATTTACTTACATGATTGGCACATAGGAAACAAGGGCACTAATTATGGCCTAACTGAACATTATCTTCTTCTGAACGGCAAGGAACATAACACTAAAAATATTCTACACACTTACATCACAAATTCAAAGAGCAAAGTATAACCAAAACAAGCTTCAAAGCTCCAGAGTGAGAGTTTCAAAGATCATCTGAGTACTCTGCATTTTTGCAGAAATCACTCTGGAGATATAATGCTACATTGTGTGAAGAAAATCAGTTGCAACTAGCTGAGGTCTAGGCCATTTCCAGGCAGAGAAATACTGTTAAGCCTATTATGGGTCATTCTCTGAATCTTAGGCTGAATCCTATATGCCAGGGATGAGGGATCTATGGTCCTCCAATTGATGGTGAATAACAGCTACAGCAGGGATTATTATGAAAGATGATGGGAGAGGCAATTGACTAAGGTCTGGTGGATTATAGATTCCCTATCCTCTCTGTATATACTGTATAGATAGTCCTTGATTTATGACCACAATTGAACCCAACATTTTTCTGTTGTTAAGTGAGATATTTGTTAAGTGAGTTTTGCCCCATTTTACTATCTTTCTTGCCACAGTTGTTAAGTGAATCACTGCTGCTGATAAATTATTAACCTGGTTGTTAAGTGAATCTGGTTTCCCCATTGACTCTGCTTGTCAGAAAGCTGCAAACAATGATCGCATGACCTTGGGACACAGCAATGGTCATAAGTATGAACCAGATGCCAAGCACCTGAATTTTGATCACATGATCACGGAGATGCTACAAAAGTTGTAACTCTGAAAAATGGACATCAGTCACCTTTTTTCAATGCCTTTGTAACTTTGAACAGTCACTAAATGAACCATTACCTCAGGTAGTCCTCAAGTTACAACTACAGTTTAAGTCAGCATTTATGTCGCTAAGTGAGACATTTGTTAAGTGAGCTTTGCTTTCTTGCAACAGTTGTTAAGTGAATCAGTGCAGTTGTGAAATTAGTAACACAGTTGTTAAGTAAATCTGGCTTCCCCATTGACTTGGCTTATCAGAAGATCGCAGAAGCTGATCACATGACCCTGAGACACTGCAATCATCATAAATATGAACCAACTGTCAAACATCTGAATTTTGATCATGTGACCATGGGGAGGCTGCGAGTGTGTGAAAACTGATCATAAGTCACTTTTTAAAATGACACTGTAATTTTGAACAATCATAAATGAACTGTTGTAAATCGAGGACTACCTGTACTCATGTGTTCATTCCCCTAACTGTGGTGGTGTTGCTTCATTTCTAAATTATCCTGGAAGCTATTGGAGAAGAACACTAGCCAGATTTTTAACTTACTATAATATCAACTATTGTTTTCTGCCACATTTTATATGTTAATGAGAGATGTGGAAGAAATAAAAGTGAAGAAATTGGTCTAAGGGAAATCAGTAAAATCCTCTAACTAGTTTGAAAATGGAAATTTGAAATTCACAACTGTTCATAAGTAATTCTCTCTATATCAACTGCATAGAAAAGTATGCATCATATACATTATACATATGTCTACATACCTGACGCATACTTGTAAAATTATTTCTCTGTCCTACAGATATTAATCCTTAGTTCTGTAAAGTTTAAAGCATGCAATTTCTCCTTAAAATCTTCCCCAGTTCCTCCAAAAATGAACAACTGGGACAATTTTTTTGGCCTCACCCACTCAGGGGGCCATAAAAGGAATGCTGATAGGCCATAGTCAATATAAGCCTAGCCATGTTAACCACTGATATTTGAAGAGTCATTCTAATAAGGTAGCAAAGAGTCCCTGACGTACAAAATTGGGATGGAATTTTGATCGCTAAGCGATGCAGTCATTAACAAGTCATCACGTGGCCAGACATGATTTTGTGACCTTTTTTACCAAAGTTGTTAAATGAAACACATGGTTATTAAGTGACTCATGTAGTTGTTAAAATGAATTTAACTTCCCCAATTGATTCTGTTTGTCGGAAGCTGGTTGGGAAGGTTGCAAATTGCGATAATGTAATCAAAAGACACTGCAACTATCATAAATGTAAACCAGTTTGCCAAGCGCTTGAATTGCATGTGACTGCAGGGGTGGTGTGATGATCATCACTTTGAAGATAGGTTGTCGGTCACTTTTTCCAAGGCCATCGTAACTTTGAACCATTATTAAATGAACGGTTGTCAGCTGAGGACTACCTGAACAAATTCTAAGCTCAGAAGACAGCAACAATCTCATTCCAATCACTCCAACTACTAGTCACCAAAGCTCTCTGACTTGTTTTACAGTAGGTCAACGTTTGAACTAACCATGCAACAAAATCAAGCAAAGGCAACTAGAAACAATTCTTGGATTACATCTTCTTCTGAGATTCCTCAAAACATAAGCACTGTCAGTAGCAAAGTAAGTGATGAATTTACTAAATCAGATTACTGATCCATATAGATCAGTATTACCTACATTAATTGGGAGGGTTTTTTTTTTAGCACTACTACTTTTAAATTAGATGTACAGGAAATTGAAGTGGACTTTAAATCTAAATTTAAAACATGTACTCAGCTGAGTAAGTTCCCTTATACAGAGAGTTTTCTCTCTTCTTCCTGAAGTTTTGAACTGATTGAAAATAATTGTTTCAACAGTATGTTTTTATAACTGGCTACCAATTTATTTAAAGAGTAACGGTTCTCCACTTGGAGGACTAAGTTTAAAATGTTGTATTAAAACTGAGAATATCCAGACTCCTCCAAAGTCAGGAAGCTTTCGGAGTTCATTTTGGATAGTCACTACATCAGCCTACTTTAGATAGTAATTACTGTATGGGAAAAATGGGGTGCAAGAGAAAACTGTGTATGCTAGCTTAAAATCCTAGTATAAAAGGTGGAATATAAATATAAAATTACTACATATGTCTGCACATTATATTTGTACAGCATCCTTATTATATATGAATATTACAAATCAAACAAGTCATTGGGCAAGAACACACTGGTTTAAAGACGCAACCTATGGTAGCAAAATTTAAATTAAATAGACAATGATTCAAATTAAATACACAATAGTTCAAATACATTACACAATATTCACTTACATAGTATTATACAATAATATTGTTCCGGCTGAAATACAAATTCAACTTAAGGACAGACCTTGGGAATAGAACTCATTCTTAACCAGGGGACTATCTATAAAAGGTAAGCACTGAGAAACCAAGCATGTGCGGGAGTAGTATTACCCACATAGCTTAAGTAGAAAGGTCAAATTATGGATGTAATATACCAAGTATAATTAAAAACTTTTCCAGTGTCCTGTGAACTGAGCTAATGTCTTCCTTAAATCAGCTAGTCGAAAGGATGCACTTTTCTACACTGAAACGAGATCACCACATGTGACTTTTAAAATTTTTAAAAAAGCCATTTCAAAAGCACTTGATACTCATTACAATATTATAGGGGGCAAATCCTGCTAGTATGAATCATTGAATGGAGGGGGGCTGAGGAAAAAATCAAGCAGTATTAGAGAAGTGGAATAAAAGCACTGATTCACTGAGGAAGTTTCATGACATGTATGACAATGGATATTAAATCAAAGGCATATATTATAACTACCTTGACAGATACGTACTGCAATGCAGAATGCCTCGCAATATGCTAACACCTGCACTAGCCAGCAAATGAGCAAGATGATGTAGCAACACTTTAGAATAGAAAAGGGGACATTTTCAAGCTCTTACCTGTAACCTGTGCAACAACTGCTTGAGAAATCCTCCGGTTGGCCAGGAAGGCTTTGATTTCCTCTTTTATCACGCTGCTGTCCCTCCTATCAAAATGTGTGGAGTTAGAAAAATAAAGAGAGAGAGAGAGAGAGAGAGAGAGAGGACCAAAGTAGAATTTGAAGATGCATTTGTGGTGGATGGTGGAGAGGGGGTTGATATATTGCCCTTGCCAGCAGACATTTCTTTTAATCAGTGTCATTGGTGGATCAAAGCATACAAGGAAAATGGATGACTCGCAGTCTGTATAAATTCATGCAAGCCATATGGAATGTACAAAGTTTCATTACAGGGGATGAATAAATCTCTGCAACTAACATTTTGGGGGTGGGAGGAGAGGAAACGGCAGCAGTAACAGTTTCTATCATTAAATAAGACTCCAGCAAAGGAAATATTGCTAAAAGGAGAGAAATCAGAGCAAACCACATTGATAACTAGATTTAAGAACCAGAGTGTCAGCAACCAGACTGAAGCAAATTGCCACAATTATTAAAGCAGAGGTTATTTTGTTTTGTTTTTTATTTATTACATCTATTAGAAGTGGGACAATTTGAATGTTTCTGGTGATTCATATAGAATGATTCTATCTCATCTTCTTTATTTTGGTGTGGAGATCTGTGGTACTGCAATTAGTATCCTCCTATAACCAACACACATGCGTCACTCAGTGAACAGTCACTGTGAAATTCATTAAGAGGAACTAAAGAATATGCATTGCACTCATCAGTGCAAAACAGAACATAAAGCTGATCTGTATGAATGGGTGTCTGTAGGAGTGAGAAAATGGAGCAAGAAATTCCACAAACAGGTCAGGAAGACACAATTGGCTATTTCATAATTACTCCTCATAAATCTATCTGCTCTAGACTATTAAATCTATCCTAATTATCACTGAAACTGTTCAATTTCTCAATGCTAGGAAAAGAAGCAATATTCACTATGAAACAATAATTAGAATGGATTTGTGAGAATGGACACTGAGTAGAAAACATGCTTTGCTGAATAATAACAGACGTAATAGACCCAAATTTTAGTAACTGATATGGTGAAGCAGTCAATAGATATATAAATCTGCTGTTCCAACATTGTATGGCCAAAAAGTAAAAGTTATATCCATAGCTCTGTGCACATCAAAATTCTTTAAATTTCCATTCTTTATAACTGAGTGAAAACCATACTTCAGTAGTACTTTCAGTTGTCTTAAAAGTAATTCTAAATTTAAGCATTATCTTCCTCGATTCTTTGTTGCTTTTTATTCTGGCAAAATCAGATAAACCATGTAAAATACAATTTAAGGTGCATAACTATGATACACTGGTCTGGATAATATATATCTGTGTGTGTGTGTGTGTGTGTGTGTGTGTGTGTGTGTGTGTATGTATATAAATATATATATATATATATTTGCTGAGTTCAATTTTAGAGTTTGCATAATTATAGCAAATACTTTATGGCTGACTCATATATGAGTTCATTAATCCAAATAACTGGGGTTTTTTTCCTTAAGTATGTCCGATTATTTGCTTTATATAATAATACAGGCACATTGGGTCTTTTAAAAACCCATATTCACTCCTGGCCTATATTCTGCTGAACTTCACAAAGAACTGTCTTCCAAGCCCAGTGCTTGGAATCAGAATTTTTGAGTATCTATTTTCTTCATTAAACCAAAAAAGATCCCCACAACAGCTTTTCTTGACCTATTCTAATAGAGGATGATTGAAAGCCATTAGATTGGGGAAACTGTTATGCTTGAACCTTTCTGCACCTAAGCAATGCATTCAAGTGTTCAAATGACCAGTTGCCATGTCAGAAGTGTCACTCATTGGTAGTTTCACCATGTCAGTTTTTCCTTTAGATAATCATCCAAATTCAAACTAAGGCTGTGAAGAATGAACCAGATGAACAAAGAGCTAAGGTCTTCCTTCAATCCAACTGGCCTAAGACAACTAAGCTTTGATCTGGGAAAATAAACAAAGCAATTTAGAACAATCCGATCCTCTGAAGTGCCTTTGCAGGGAATGGGAAGAAAAAGAAGCTGGGAATGGGTAATTCTTGATCCATAATATACAACTTTGCCTACCTCATCAATTCTTCTACTTTATCATCTACATCCAAGTCCTCCTCAGAGGCTTCAAAGCTATATGACCTTTGAGCCATGCTATTTGCCAGAGGGTAACGTGTAGGCGACATCTTCCCATTGAAGGCAGACAACCTCTCATTACTCTCCCTCCCATTTTGATTGGTAGTGCAAGGTTGTGGGGAGGTATCATAACTGTTGCTTGGAGATGGGGACATCCCAGAGTGCTGGGTCTGTGTGGAAGCTGTGGCTGTAGAGGAAGACGCTGGAACATTGTTGGTGCTGTTACTACAGGATCCACTCCCATAGGCAGACCGCCGCCCAAACTTGTCACTGTGTTCCTGGTCAAGACGGTCAAAGGTTTCCAAAGCATGGAGGATTTCGTGGCGTGTCATACCAGTACGCCGCAGGCGTTGAAGTAGATCTATTTGCTCTATGGTGAATCTGGGTTCATCTGTGTAGTGAAACATGGTTTCCAGCAGACTAAGGGGAAAAAGATGAAAAACATATTTCATTTAAGCAGTTCCACTAAATGTAATGCAGTTTCTCTCCTCAGCATACAACACTATCAGCCACTATACTCTGATAAGGCACAAAGATATTCTACCCACTCTTCAGAATGAGCCTCATGGCAGGCATATTTATTATTCAATAATTGATTGTTTTAAAAGTAAGAATTTCTCCTCTTCTATCATATTTTCCTATTCCTATTTTCCCACTCCAGAAAGCCTATATTTCCACAGCAGTACAACTCTCTTGCAAATAGGATGCCTTAGTGTTCATCTGTTCAATCACCCTGATAAGCCTAGGAAATATAGAAAATGAACAAATAAATAAAATAAATACATAAATCTTGCATCTGAAATCCCAGGGAACTCTTGACAGATTAGGCAACATTGAGCAAGCTGGATCAGAGATTTGACTGTATTATTTTGTTCCCATTCTTTTTTTTCTTTGTATGTCTGTTTATTTAGAATTATAAGCCTGCAGGCAGACATTTGTCATTGTTAATTGTACATTTCATACTGTACATTATACTTTAGTTTAGCTTCTTGAAATCAATAATTATCAATAGAGGTCTGACCCCCTCCCCTTTTTAAAAGCAAGTTCCCACATCAATACAGTAACCTGATTTTGCAATGCCCCACAATTTCAGAAGCAATGTTGTTTTATTTATATTAGCATTCTAAGTCAATTTTCCACCCAAAGGCCTTCAAAATAAATATTAGAATTAATCAATAAAATATACATTTTTAAAAAGAAAGAAATGTGCCCAGGATAAGAAGAATATCATGAAATTACAAGTAAAGCAATAATCCAATATACTGGGGAAAATCATTCAAACTTTGACTTATTACATGGAACAGAAGATGAGATAGTAATAGAAAGAGAATTGTAAGAAACATATCTTGCAAAAGCTATGGACACAGATGTAGAAGTCTATCTCCCTTCCCTAAAAAAACAGGGGGGAAACACCACCAGAAAACAGTTTTCCTCTGTTTTTAAATCTCAAGGCCTTTTTTGTATATTATTTTTTAAGATTGAAAAAAACATGAAATAGTTTAATTTTAGATAGCATATCAATCATACCATACTATATTTGGAAACATTGAAATAAATGAAAATGTGAAAAAGTAAATAAGTCTGAAAGTCTCCTACAATATCCAAAAATGACAAAATAACATAAAACAGTTCAGAACAGTTCTCTCTCTCTCTCTCTCTCTCTCTCTCTCTCTCTCTCTCGTTCTCTCTTTCTCTCTTTTGTGAAATGTTATGTGATTGTTGTATTTGTTACACCACAAACCTGATAGCTTCTTATGGCCAACATTCACTTTTTGCTGCCTGCCTGTCTGCCTATCTGTCAGATTAATATGACAAAACGTATTTTTTTAACATTGGATCTCTCTCTCTCTCTCTCCCTCCCTCCTGCCTGCCTGTCTGTCTCTCCTAAAGAGCAGAAGTTTAAGTGTTACATTCCTTAGAATTCAACAATTTGTATCTCCATTTGTAGATTTAAAACAAATTCATTCAATAGATGCATATTATTATACACAATGTTATATACTGAATATATTTTCACAAGTCAATCAAGTTACACACAAAACAACTATAAGTTAGCTAAGTCTCTAAGAGAAGTCAACATTAATTATTGTATACAATTCCATTTTTCCACATATTTCATTTTAGGGACAGGGAAAAAATGTGTGTGTGGTGGGGAGGGGAGGGGATATTCCCATGGCTTCAATGTTTCTGGAAATTCTACATTCATCTCCAGATATGACCGGAAAGTGATTTTATTCTAAGCAGTGATTGGAGAAGCCTTTTTAATGCAGAGATAGGCAACTGGTATCTTCTAGCTCCTCCTGACTTAAAAATACAATATAAAATAAACACTAATCTGCCCTTTTATATTAAAATATTTCTCTAGGTCCAATCAAGCCTCTCAGTTATTCTTTTAAAAAATGAAAATACTGAATTACCACTTTATGCTGCTGGAGAGAATGTTTTTTCTGTCCAGAAAAAAAGTAGAAATTGGGGTGGCAAAGAGATTCTCACTGAATGGGTGTTTGGTAACTAGGCAGCCATTTTGTGAAAAAGACATCCTTCTCACGGCAGCCAGTTTTTGAACATTCAATGGTTCTCAAAATTCCAACTATGTCTGTTGTTCTAAAAGGACAACCTATATCCATCCTAATGACTACAATAGTAGCGAGGTCTTATAGTTTGGGGTGGAAAGTTTTGTCTGTTAACATCAACTAAAATTGAACTGGTGTTTAGAAAAGAATTTGAAGAATTACAACAAGGATGGAAAGTACATCTCAGCTGATTTCA
Organism: Pituophis catenifer annectens; assembly: GCF_029215685.1. Taxonomy (NCBI): domain Eukaryota; kingdom Metazoa; phylum Chordata; class Lepidosauria; order Squamata; family Colubridae; genus Pituophis; species Pituophis catenifer. Next base: position 25,911,292 of record NW_027256881.1, on the reverse strand, counting down.
TATAAAGATGCTTGTTATCTTACACCATTTTTCTGGATATAACTAATGGCCAATACAGCTTAAAAATGAGTCTTCTATTGTGAGGCTGAGTCTAAGACTGCATGGCAAGTGCTCTACTTAAAGTGTCACAACTCCCTCACAAATACATTACAGTACTCATAAGTGGAAATAATTCCCTGTAGCAAATAATTTTCATATAGGAAAAGATGAAGCATTTTTAAAATGATCTATTCCTCAATCCTTCAAAAATCTGATATTTACACAAAGTTTATTAATCAACCAAGGAGAGTCATCTCCTTTCTTGCAAATCAAAAAGTCACTCTAAGAAAACATGATAAGCCCTTCCAAAATTTCCCACTATATAAATCCATAAAAATGACATCCTATTTCTATGTTCTGATACAAAATCCCAGAATTTTTGTGAATGCCACTTTAAATAATATCATATCAACTAGATTCTGTATAATTTGTGATTTATTCCAATGTACCAATAACCAAATAACAAAAAACTAATAATGGGTAATGGAAGACACAGGGAATGAACTCAAACTTAATTAAAATAACATAAAGACTGGCAAAGGGCAAAAGAAAGCATGAAAATGCTAGAATTTAGATGTTTCACATTTTTTGTTTATTTTATACATGGTTCAAAATATATCTTATAGAAGTAAAATTTTATCCTTGTGGACAGAATTTTTTTTAAAGATTTCACTTCACCAGATACAATCTTTACAGATAGGAACTTTGTCAGCAACCAAAGAAATGAGTTGGCAGGCAGGCACTTTGCTGTTCCCAGGCACCATGCTGAAGGTGGGCTTAATTCATTCATTTTGAAAATGGAACATTAAAAGTGAAAGTATGGAATGGATTGATGCTTTATTGACATTTGCCATTAAGTGCAAGTAACTGAAATGGAAATTTGAAGCTTGACAGAATGTGACTGGTATAACACTAGTTAAATTAAAAAGCAGGTTATGTATTGCTTATATTGCAGAAGCAAGAAAAAACACACAGAGAACTATAAATCAAGTTTACAAAAGTGATCTGTTCAATTAAGTATTACGATAATTACATTTGGATAAACAAACACAGATTTTTGATATATAGTGCTATTTTAAAGAAAACCTTTACAAAATGTTCTACCGATGACACCTCCCACCGGCGCGCCTGGCCAAGATGTTCCCAAATACCTCTCCAATGTGCTGGAAATGTAAAACACAGAAAGGGACATACTATCATCTCTGGTGGTCATGCCGAAAGGCAAAACAATACTGGCAAGAAATTAGAATAATGATCGAAGAAATTACAAAACAAAAACTGGAAATGAAGCCGGAAATTTTCCTATTGGGAATGATCACAGCACAATACACCAAAGAAATAAAATATCTGATTATCCATATCCTCACAGCAGCGCGTATACTATTTGCCCAAAATTGGAAATCTGAGCAGTTACCAACAAAAGATAAACTAATCAACAAAATCACTGAGTGCGCAGAAATGGATAAGCTCACAAAAGAACTACAAGAGAAGGACGATACTGATTACTATTTAGTGTGGCAAAGTTGGTACAGCTGGCTGGAGGGAAAAATAGGAACATAAAAACAATTTTTGAATATTCAATAGGAATGTATAGAATTAAAGAGTGAACAAAATATCCTATATACAATTATGTAAATATGTGAACATATAGATAGATATGAATAGAGAAAGATAAGAGAACTTGATAACCCACCGATGTAGAAAATGTAAGAGTCAGTCAGGGGATTGAATTGATGTTGGTTTGTTTTGTACGTTGTCTTAATGTATTTATGTTTGTTTGTAGATTTTCTATCAATAAAAACTATTTTTTTAAAAAAGATATATAGTGCTATTTTTTATTTTTGTAATTTGTAAAAATAAAAGAGTGAATGGGTGTCAGGGACTTTGTGAGTTTTGACAATGACCAGCAGCAAAGCTCAGCCACAAATTTTGGATAATCAGACTCAATATCTACGAGGAACAAAATGTCCTAGAGTTATGTAACACTTCAGATTCAAAAGCAAAAAAAAAAAAAAGAGGGCATTTGTTTGCAACAACTTAAACAAAATCTATCCTATCCTGAGATTATGCTGCTGCTGCTTCTACAAGGAACAAGTACATATTTCCCAAAAATACACAAGTGCTTTAAGAAATAGCAGACATTCCTGAAGCATTTTTCGATCTTTGGAGCCAATGTGCTTGCATAGCCCTAAAATGTTCCATTGTAGAAAACCAAAGAAATGAAGATATAATAGATGCAGTCCTTAATACACTTACTCTAAGTCCCTCCCTCCCCCCCCCCCCAAAAAAAAAATACTTACCGGTATTTCTTATGAAAAGCATGCATAGGACTATATAGTACATGAAGATGTTGGATTTACTGGCAATTTTAAGAGTGGCTTGACATGTTTCCTCTTAGAATGTTAAAGGTTCATCAGAAAATGTCATCTAAATTCTTAACATTATCATTTTGCATACATATACACACACATCGCTGACTCCTAATTGACTATTTTAGGAGGAGAGAAACCCATTACCATTTCCCAAAGATGCAATTTTGGACAATGTGTGTAAATACTATGTACCGTATCTGTGTTACAGATACAGAATTAGCTGTTTCTTTCACCTGTGCTGACATGAACTTATTCTGCATTCTGTGCAACTGTTTTCAACAAGGCTGTCACACACAATAGAATTTTTCAAGCCACAGAGGAATACCAGTTTTTAATGATGCTCTACTCTTTTGAAGCACTCAGAAATTCAAGAAGAAAATTGCATGGTGGAGATAGAAGAGAACATACACCACACTCTTCCCAGCAATGTCTTACCTTTTTAATGGTAGAGTTAAACTCACAGCAATTCTACTTGTAAACGGCATGCAAATCCCTAATGTAAAGGTGTCCTGTGTTTAACAAGCCAATTTACGAGGCAATTCTGCAACCAGACATTTAAGAATAATGTGATGCTCCTTGTTAATTAAGGGACATGCATCCCCATTAGCAGTTTATCACTACATAATGTTTGAAGCCCTTCTAATTCGCTACAACTACTTTAATTGTATTACTTTAATTTGTTTCTTATGGGAGAAGGGTGAACTGTTTCTTTCTTTGCAGGAATTAGCCCATTAAAAAAAGAAAAAGCAGGATCTGGTCGTTTGTTTTTTGATTTAATAAACGAAAAACAGAAACAGTTCAGATTTGCAAAATGTCATTCCGCTTATGAAACTACAAGAGCAGGAACATGTCAAATTTAACCATCTCTGAAATCCCCCCCCCTCCACAATAGAAACCAACCAGGATTCTTAATTTCTTCTCATATTTCTGCATTAAAGTTTTTTGTCTGTCTTAAATCAGGGTGGATATGTATTTTTAAAAGCAATGATGGAGATTGGGAATTTTAAAAATTCATCTATCAAGAAATTGTTCTGAACTTGTTTCTTAAATTGCAATTATTTTAGTTCTGCTCCACCTACTTGAAGAGAAGAAGTGAGAACTACTCATTAAATGTGCTGAAAATATATCTCTAACTGGTTCCCCTTCTAGCTAAACTAGTTCTGCTTTAGGTCAGTGAATTATCATTAAAAGTACTAAAACTTTTAAGATGTTCTGTATATTGGTTACTTTATTTATTTGTTAATTTTATTTGCCACGTATCTCACCTGCAATGTGTGACTATTCTAGGTAGCTTACAATAATAAAAACAAACAAACGGAAAGGAGTACAAATAGAACAGAAGTAAAATAATAGAATAAAATAAACAATGGCAAAGGAATATTACAAGAATAATATGTTGATACGTTTTCCTCTTCTCTGAGGTTTTTTTTTTTTTTTGCTGTTGTTGAATTAGGTGTTTTTTACTGTATTGTGCTAACATGATCTTAGACTCAGGGATTACCATATTAAATCCCACTGATTTAATGATGTTTGCTGATATTTGCTGATGATGGTGATGATGGTGGTGGAAGCATCTAGCCCACTCTCCATTGTTAAAAAGAAATCCCAAGACAGTTTCAAGTAACCCAGTCTATGTAAGCAGGATAGAAAGAATATTAATTCTTTTCAACTTTGATGTTGGAGGAAACTCCTAAGAATACCATGGACAGCTAAGAAAACAAACAAATAGATCATCAAAGAAATCAGTCCAGAGTTCTCACTCAAGGCACGAGTAGCCAGGCTCAAATTATCCCACTTTAGACACATTATGTGAAGATCTTGCTCTCCAGAAAAGGCTCTAATGTTGGGAAAAGTTGAAGGAAGAGAAGAGAAGGGTGAATAGACTCAGTTACAGTGGCGATTGATACAACTTTGGAAGTCGTGAAGGATGAGGTTAGAGACAAATTGTCATGGAGAAAATCTATCTATGTGGTCACTAGGATTCAATACCAATTTGGGTCAGTACAGTATATGTTGTTGTAGACAAAGTATAGCAGAATAATAGCAAGAGGCTGCCAGTGCTCTTCTGCCCTGTGTGTTGGCTTCCTGGAGATGTCAGCTTAGCCACTATGAGAAGCTGTTTTACTTTCAACCAAGTGATTGAGTTTATTCTTAATCTTGATTCATTCAAAGGTGATGAACCCTTCTGAGAAGATTCCTATGCCAGAGGCTCATTGCAACAGCCTCTATCAGAGAAATCCAGAGAACAGGTAAACTTTAAATAGCAATAGGAGTGAGTTTTTTTTTTAAAGGAAATATTTACATCCTCTCTTGTTAACTTTTCTCCCTTCAATCCCACTTTGATGTTTAGACATCAGTCTCTTCTCACAACTGCTCAGCCCCAGCGACATTTGGGCTAAAACTGTAAAACAGACCGAATCTGCCCAGCTGCCTCTCCAAAATGTTCTGTTTAGGAATGCAAAGCAGGATGCTACAAATGCAGAAATCTGTGGTGCACTTTCGATCAAAGCGATGACAGTTAATAAGAACAGCCTGAGACATCTGAAAATAAATCCAGCATAATCAAATGCTCGCCATCACGACTTGTACAACTCAAGGCAAGAATGGAATAGCAATAGAATAACAGAATGGAAGAGGCATTCTTTTGTCTTGAAGTCCTTCAGCTACTAAGTGGAATTGGGGCTTTGTGTTGCATAATACTATTTTGCCTGGCAGAAGTTGATTTCAGATTTCACATCAAACTCTGCCTTGCACTAATAACGATTTAAAATCCACTTTGTTTGGGCTTTCAAAATCTATCATTGGTACAGTTAGAGTTGTTTGTATCCTTCATGGCACTTCCACATGGGTACTGGCCTCACCCTCCTACATCTGCAGTAGGGTTGAATTGCCACTAGAATGGTCTTACTGCTCATCTCCATCTTTCTCACTGAGCTGACCAGCACCTACCCAAGCTTGCCAGTAGGAGGGCACAAAAAAGGCCAACCAGTTTGAAATCTTGTTCTACTCTGGACACATTTGCTTTTGTGTGTGTGTGTGGGGGGGATATACAGAGAACCCAATCAGAGATTGTGCAGGGTGGGAGTAGAAAAATCCACCTCTCAGAGAAACTATGTTATGGAAGTGGGGGGTGGGGAATGTTATGAAGATTGCTATAGGAGGGAAAGAAAAATCCCAGAAGCCTACTTGATGGGTATCCCAAGGCTGGGATATCCATCATAGGAAATAGAAGGCTTGCAGTTCAAGGAAATGTTGGAAAACTAACTTCATAGTCAGCAATTTTGGCAGGCCGATTCAAAAAAGTACCCTATGTATCCTGTGTTCAAAGGACCACTGAAACTACAGCTCCTGTCCTGTTATATTGTGCACTCTATAAGGACCCTAGGACCTACCTTATAACTCATTACCTGATAAAATATCCAGAAAATTCTGATCTTTTGTATGTACGGATGTTGTCAGATCAATATCTTTCAGTCTCCTTGAACATAGCCAAATTTTATATATTCAGACAGATTTTGATTGCTCGTTGATGAAACCACCATTAATTATATTTTATCCTGTTTTGTTTAATTTTATTTTAATCTATAATTCTGATTTGTGATTGTAATAAAAATTTTCTCTCATTGCCTTCACAGTTTTGTTTTTAGAGAAGGAGCTGAATGGATAGTTAAGATCCAGGAAATAATGGAGAATTGGGGTTTAAGCATTGAGTTTAGATTGTGCCAGTATGTGGAAGAGACTTTTTTTCTTAATTCAATAAACAAATCCTGATTTAGTACATTTGTCTACATTAGTTTTCCATACTAGCAATATCTATGGAGAAAGTCAATCATTGAGGCCACAATTGTCTCAAAGGTGCTTTTTTCAAAAGGCAATTGGACTTTCTTGGGGGTTTTTTCCTTGAAAATGTTTCACTTTTCACCCAAGAAACTTCTTCAGTTCTTCAATGAACTGAAAAGCTTCTTGGATCAGAGGTGAAACATTTTGAAGGAAAAAACCTAAGAAAATCCAATTGCCTTTTGAAAAGCACTTTTGAGATATACTAGTACTGGAAGAAATATCCATCTGATTCAGTTCCAAGCCGGGAGATAGACACTGGAAACATGGAGGCTGATTGGAAAGAGGGTTTAATGGTGAACAGAATCACCAAGCACATGGTCCTGATGCAGCTGAACACATGGAGTTGAGAGAGAGGAGTTTTTATACCTTCTCTTGGGCTTTGCACTTGAGCTTCCTGTTTCTGTGCAAGAACATGTATTCTATTGGCTGTTGTCAGATTCTTTAGGGTCATGTTTGTCTGAGCTCTCAGGCTTGGTTGAAATTTGTTGAGCTCTGCTGCTAATAGAGTTAATCCTATTATGTCCTGGAGGGTCATGTCTTAATCCCATCACCCCAGAGCTGGAAGTCTTCTGTCTTGTAGATAGGCTGGCCCAGTCTTTCTTAATGGGCCCCAAATATCTGCTGGGGGCAGAGAGCTGCTTTCTGTCTTTAAAAACATGTTTCTCTTTTAGGGAAATATAATGTTCTGCCTTTAATATTTCTCAAAATATTTCATTCTTCTAGGCGAAAGATGGATGCTAACTTTCTACAATAGCAGTGTTATAATATGGTATCTCTCCTCTGGAAGTGAAACTCTGGCTATAACTATAGTTAAGTCACAAAGCTGCAGGAAGCAACTTCATAGTCTTGGGTCTTGATAATTCCTTCAGAAATCATGCAAAATCATGGCCTTAACTACAATGCAATGGGATACCTCAATTTAAGCAATGCACAGCCACTGAATGTGTCCAGTGCAAACATTCTTCAATTATGTAAATCCACATCAAGTATAACATGAGTATAAGGTGCTTAGTGTTGCTAAAGCCTTCTCCCACACCCCCCACCCCAAAAAGCTAGTCCTTTCAGTCATGTTGGGAATACAGAATCCAGAACTCCCAGAGACAACAGTCTGGGAAAGAGTGGAACAACAAACATCTGAGAAGAGGATACTGCCACATTATTTTTAAAATATATATATATCAATACAAAATACTTCACTGTCTAAATAAAATCAAACCTCTGGTTAAAATGTATTTCTTCCACTCATTGATCATAAGTATCTATAAAAGCTGACAATGGCAAAATAGGATTTTTTCCCCTTAACATACAAAAAAAAAAATCTTCTTGCTGAGGTTTCTAAAACAAAAATGCTTACATCATCTGAAAACAAACAAAATTTCCCCAAATGCTCCATAAATACTGCTTTTATACATATATAACCATTTCCCTGTGCTTTTCAAGAGCCAAGGCAGTTGCTAACCATCTCCCAAAGCCTCATTTCATGACAAAATGAACTTCGAAATCTCTGCCAAGTTATGACATGCCAGTTCATTCTCATGAATGAGGGCTTCACCTGTTTGGTCAATCCCACAACAATTTAGATCTATTGGGGAAGGGGATGCTTCAACCAAAAGACTAAGTCCTGCTCTTAATTTTCAACTTCATACATTCATGTTGTTCATAGTAGAATCTTCAAATGCCCAGAGATTTGAATGGCATGCATATCCATGAAAGAGAGAAAGACATAGGGGAAGTGCATCAATATAGGTAAGCAGATTATGAATGGTTTCATGGAGTATATTTTTAGGGTTTGCTTATCCATTCCTTCTTCTTCCCATGAATTATGAGAACTTACTTGAAACCTAGAATAAAATTGTCTTACATCTAAAACAGCACACACAATGCCTTTCAAAGCAGTAAATGGTGCATAAATTGGACAGATTATAAATAGTAATTTGCAGACATTTTATACCCCAGGAACCCTTTTTCCTTAGTTTGACTAGATGAGGATCCCCTGTGCCACAAAACTCCACTGAAGAAGAATCTTCAATATGTCCCAAGATATTCTGGATTCATATGGAGCAACAACCAAAAATCAAGTTTCACCATCGCCACAGGTGAAATTAGAGTTACATAATATGATTTGATTGCTTATTTGTATCATATGACTATCATTAAGTGTTGTACCTTATGATTCTTGATGAATATATCTTTTCTTTTATGTACACTGTGAGCATATGCACCAAGACAAATTCCTTGTGTGTCCAATCACACTTGGCCAATAAAGAATTCTATTCTATTCTATTCTATTCTATTCTATTCTATTCTATTCTATTCTATTCTATTCTATTCTATTCTATTCTATTCTATTCTATTCTATGGCTAATAATTACTGCCAAAATATACTACCTTTGCCATTCTAATACCCTATCATAAATAATAACTGGGGATATGGGAAATCATTATCTAGTACAGGGGTGTCAAACTGGTGGCCCACGGGCTGGTTGTGTTACGTGCTGGCTCCACCTCTGCCCGGTTTAGCGAAGGGGTAAAAAGTCCCAGTATGTCATGTGACGCCATGAGTTTGACACCCCTGGTCTAGTGCATTAGCAGGGCAATAAGTAGGGGAAAACAGACAGTTTAGGCAAGTTGAACAAATGATCTGACCTGGAGTAACTTTCTAAGAATAAAGAGGAAGGAAAAAAATCAGGCAAAATTAATAATTCCCGTCTCTGATTGCTTTATCCATTTCTTAATGATCTGCCAGGAGAAATAATCAGCATAAGAAAATAGTTTTTCTTGTTTGCACAGGTGTGTATTGCATTTTCAAGCAAACAGGTTAGAATCCTACTGTGGAACTGGATTTAGAATCATCTAGATTTGAATTTCAGAGCCTTCTTCCAGCATAGAAGCAACTTGCAGCATGTTGCACTTGTTCTTGTAACCGACAGTCACTATGAAACCTTTGGCTTGGGCAAAGTCTGAATAGTTAAAGCAAAATGCTCTATCCTTACTATTCAATTTAGTGGTAACCTCAGCTTTGCTCTGCAAGAAACATTATAAACCTTCCTAGATTCCCCTGATCACAGCAAGGGAAAAAATGACTAACAAATTTACATTCTAGACTGTACTATATTTCTAGGGAATGCTTCAATGTGTAATTTAGTTTGGCTAAGAAAGAACTGAACTTCAAGAGCTGAGACTGATCAATGGCTACTTTCTCAGTTTACAGCCTAGCCGAAATTTGAAAACACAGCACTGTAGATCCAAATAAAACCCTTTCTTTTTCATCTCCTTGTACTATAAACAAATGAAATGTTTATTACTTAGAGCCATCCAATCAAAATACTTTATGTCTGTATGTCTGCCAATCACAAATACAAATATTGCATGCTACATATGTAGAAATGCTCAAGTTGAAGTTCAAATCCTTTCTGAACCATTTTAAGCAATCTGTAAAATGGAAATATTTATGACAAATAAATGTAGGACATTCATAAAACAAGCATCTCCCAAAATTTCATATTGAAAAATTGTATAAATGTAACAACAAATATGAGTGAGCTACTACTCTCTAGGGCAGCAATGTCAAACTCGCAGCGTCATGGCGGCTGGCATCACGTGACATATCGGGACTTTTTCCCCTTCGCTAAACCAGGCAGGGCCGGGACCAGCATGTGACGCATCCAGCTTGTGGGCCACAAGTTTGACACCCCTGATCTAGGGAGTCTAGGCTATCTGGAAAACATTTCCTATAACCTTTAATTACTGGCCCAGTGGCTGGGATACATCCATGTTGTAGGAATACTCTTTATAAAGTTAATGAAAATCACTGTCATGCGACCACATTTCTGTAAGCCTGGGAAGAACTTTCATGAAGTAAATGAAAGAGCGTGAAAAATAAAACCCATATTCCTCTTGTGGCTTCCTAGGTCAGCCTTCCCTAACCTGATGCCCTTTGATGTATTAGACTAGAACTTCGATTATTGCCAGCCAACAGGAAATCCTTAATTCAGCAGTAGTCTGCAAACTTAACAGAATTACTGGCTCTCAAGCTTTTGGCCACAGACAGAGAAAAATTAGTTGATGTTGTACTTACACCACTGGAAAGGTTCTCAGCATAATTTACATGGGGAGAGGAAGGTCAGAAAGCCTCTTGGAGGTCTTCAGTATTTGTTATCATTCTGAAACAAATAAGACGAAGGACATTAAATTTTTACATAATTTCTTAGAACTTATTGCACACATCTAAACAAACACCTCACAAACAAGCAATGGTTATTTCATTTTCTACCAAACTCCCAAAAAGTCAGAATCTGTCTAACATAGACAGGACTCTGATGGGTAGGAGGGTCTTTTTGAAATATTTTAGTGTCTCACAACGTAAATGCATCTGGACTTGATGGGTTGCAAAGCTATAATTATTGAATAAAACACAGAACTAAAATACCAGTTGCTCAGAAAGATATATAGGTTTAGAATGACAAATCAACATTAAGCTGACAACATGACTTGAGATGCATGAAACTATATCATTTTAAATTTGTTTTGCATCACTTAGAGAAACCAGACATATCTCACTTCAAAACTGTTAATGCTTTATTTGACTATGTACTATTTTGGGAATCCACAGGTACTGATCTCTGAAAGATCCAGAGAAATCTACAGGAGTGATTAAATAAGGCAGTAATAACATATCACAAGCATAGAATGGGAAGATTGAGCATATCAAGTCTAGAGAGGAAAAATAACGATGGTACATTTTAACAATTATCCAGTATTTGCAGAAAAATGGCAAAAAAGAGGGAGACTGTTTTGGATCACCTAAGAAGTTAATAAGAAATGTGAATAAGATTTGTAATAAACATTCTGCAAAGATATCTAAATTTAAAGGGACATTAAGAGGACACAATAGCTTTCTACCTTGACTTTGACTAGACTGGAATAATTTTTTCAAGGGACCACTACAAGAGGAGTAGTTCATGGCTGGAATTTATTTTTATTTCTAGAGCAACATTATGGATCTCACATATGCCAATAACTTTAACATGATTATGCTTAATAGTTTGTTTTGCTTTAAAAAAAGAATTCACAAACATCAGAAAAAGTCCCTCACCTTGATCAAGCCATAGAATTGACAAACATCTCTGCTAGATCAGGCCAAAGGCCAACTAGTTCAGTGTTGATGACGTTATCCATTCAGTCGTGTCCAACACTTGGCAATTCTATGGGTTAGGTCAGTGATGGCTAACATTTTTGCCTTGGCGTGCCAAAAGCAGGCGGAGTGGATTGTGTGTGCGTGTGCCCACACCTATAATTCAATGCGCCCTGTCCCCCCACGCATGCATGCGTGACTCCCCCGCTCTCCCCCCCGCTTTTGGCACGTAATGGCACAGTGGGCCCGGTAGGCCCATTTTTGCCCTCCCCAGGCTCGAGAGGCTTTCCTAGGAGCCTGTGGAGGGCGAAAATGGCCTCCCCCCCCACAGAGGCCCTCTGGAGGTGCGGAAACAGCCCGTTTCCCGACTTCCGGTGGGCCCAGAAGGCCTGAAAATCAGCTGGCCAGTGCACAAATGCATGCTGGACTGAGGTAGGGCAACGCTCGCATGCCCACAGATATGGCTCCGTGTGCCACCCATGCCACCTGTTCGCCATCACGGGGTTGGTCTTTCCACATCTTCCGATCTTGCATTGCTTCTTTGAGTTTTTCTATGTTCTGGCTAGGTATCACCTTTGATACGTTCACCACTGTGTTATTTGGTCTCCTGGTTTCCTACTACTGCTAACTCTTCCCAATATAACTGCTTTCTCCAGTGAATTCCCCCACATGATATAGCCAAAATAACTTGAGATTCAGTTTTGTGATTTTTCTTTCCAGTGATATGTCTGGTGTTATGTGCCCCAGTACATGCTCGTTGGCATCTAGTTCAGTATTCTGTGCCAACTAGTGGTCCTTGAGATACATTTGGAAAGTTTAAAAATCTGGATTAGAAGGGCATGCATTTCTACAGAAAGAAAAGTTGTTGGTACTAATAACACACATTGTTGGTAACCTGTTAATTTAGGAAACTGGAAGATGTACATCCTTTCAAGAATCCGAAATGACCATATTGACCAGATTCAAAAGCCACATTTGTAAGGGCTATTTCCTACATTATCTGCCATATTTACCATGTAAATTCCCTTGTGGAGTAGCTGAGCTTGCTGCATATCATGCAGTGATTGCAAACATTCGAATAAGTGAAGAAGCAGTTGCAAACTCAGGTTTAAAAACAGTACAGCACCTTTAAAACGTGAAAATCAAATCTCAGTTGGAGAAAACATATAAGACCTAAGAATGTAGACAGGGCCCTCTTCCGTGCCAGCAGTCCAAAGACAAAAAACAGAGTCCAAACATTCATAGTGACTTCCAAACTTAGTGGTCAATTGAAGAGTCACTTTTTCACTATATCATTTGTTTTGAAAAGAATCCAGTAGCTGAATACAGGCAGTATGATTTTTGGATATCTCTACCTATCATAGCATTTCAAAACCATAAGGCCTCAACCCTTCAGTCTGACAAACAAAATCTAAGTTTGTCTTCCTAGCATTAACCAGGCAGAACAGCAAGTATCATTAATCTGTATGACTAATGCAGAGGTTAAACCTGACAAACCTTTGTCCTGTCTGCATTATTCATTAATGAAATTAACTTGTTAAGGGGGGGGGGAGAGAGAGGAGGAAAGGGAAAAACAGAGACTGAAAGAGGAAGTCAGCCTTCCTTCCCTCTCTGGTGCATAAATAGTATGCAAAAGAGTGGAGGAGAAAAGAGGGAGGAATTCCGTATTAGTATGAAAATTGTGGCAGCAACTGTAGGGTAGAATGAACAATCCAATCCTCAGCTTAAAAGCTGCTCTAAAAGGCAGCTCAAATTTACAATGGATGAGCCTTCATGGCAATCTGTTTTTCCGATATTAAAAATCTCATTTTCTCAATGCCAAGGACAAGTGGAAGCGTGAGGCACTGGAGTATCAACTCGGCATTTGTCTCATTGACATTAAATCATTCTCATTTTCAACTTGCATTTTCTAATATCTCCTTGGGAGCCACTTCAGTTTTGTTCATTTTTCTTTGACTGCAATTAAGATATTGGAGTACCGCGTCTCCACCTTTGCCTCTACCTTCTACACTTCCTCTCAGAATGCTTTTTTTCTTTTTCTTTTTTGCTTTAACCAATTTCTGGGCAGTTAGAAGACCAACAAGTGTAGTCTTCTCACTAAGATTCACCGCCCAGAAAAATTAATTCACCTTAAACCATAATGGAGGAATGTAGTATGAATGGAAGAATCAGCTCATATTCATTAAGATTCAAAAGACAGTTTCATGACGAAGACACCAAAAGCGATTTCTTATTCTAAAGAAGTTACAGTACTTCCATCTTTTATCATAGCCAGACTGTGGCCCTGAAATCATTTATCAGATATTAATACATATCCTTCAGCGCAGGATCCCAAATTTCAAATGATGAGCTTTTGGGGAATGAGAGACTGTCCTCTAAATTTTTGCAATAGCATTACATACTCAAACTGTTATTGTATAACAATACAATATATAAATAGGCAGAACATCCTCTCACCAAAGATTTCACACAGCAATCATCCTACTTTTTTTCCTACTATTTTAGTTCCATTTTCATGAGTATGCCAATTACTGTGTTTCCCCAAAAATAAGACCCTGCCTTATATTTTTTTGAACCCCGAAATAAGCGGTTGGCCTTATTTTCAGGCAGGTCTTATTATTTTGGGGTGCATGGAGCAAGACGGGGCTCCTCTTGCCATCTTACCTGATTTCCAGCTCTGTCTCCCTAAGCCTATCCAGAGGAAATGGCGGGGACCGGCTGCGCGTGCTTTTAAATACCCTGCTCAAAAAAATAAAGGGAACACAAGCAGAAGACATCCGAGATCTGAATGAATGAAATAGCCTTATTAAATACTTTGTTCTTTACATACAGTAGTTTTGTGTTCCCTTTAGTTGTTTGAACAGTGTATAAACTACTGTATGTAAAGAACAAAGTATTTAATAAGGCTATTTCATTCATTCAGATCTCGGATGTCTTCTGCTTGTGTTCCCTTTATTTTTTTGAGCAGTGTATTTTTGGAGAGGGCTTATTTTCAGGGTGTGTCTTATTTTCAGGGGGCCTTATTTTAGCGCACGGGCTCAAAAGCCCGATTGGGCTTATTATCCGGGGAGGTCTTATTTTTGGGGAAACAGGGTAATTCAAAGACAAATACTACAAATGCCCACATTTATTAAGGACACAGTATGGGGTTTTAAAAAATAAAAGAATACAAGTTTCTAGTCCTTCATCTACACAGAAGAATTTGGAAATGACTGAGAGAGACCAAACAGCATTTCCAGAGCAGAAGGAAGGAATCAACAGGATCCAGAGCACTTGGTGCAGAATTATGTTTTAAAAAAGAAAAGCAAATTGTTTATATTTCATCTACTATATTAGTAACAGTCATAATTTTAAATTTATATTTTCATGGGCAAACACTTTTGGCTCTTAACTACCAAAGGGTCTAAAGACAAAGATGAAAACCAAACATAAGCATGCTAGTTCTACGTGCAAACCCCTTTCTTCGATTTCTCTTTTAAATTTTTAAAACTTTAAAGGAAAGCTCCAGTTCCCAACTACCAGCCTCATTTCTTTCTAGAAAGCATTTGGGCCAAACGGTATAACTAGGAAAGCAAAACAAAATGGCAGGGCAGTTGGAACTGCTATCCATTGCCTTCAGCAAACATTGTTATTGTTTATTAATCAGGGGGATTGGTTGAAAAGTCAAGAGAGCGGACAGGACGGAGGGATCAAAAGTTCTGTCCATGATATGCACATTGAAAATGGGTGGAGCTTCAATGGCACCATTGGGCTGCCAACTTGACTTTTTGACCACACCCAATGAACACTGCTGTTATTACTATAATAATAGTAACCACATAAAACAGAAGCTGGAAAAAGACAAAATTAATATTTTGGTCTCTGTAGTGTTCTCTGGAGAGAACACTTGGGAGATGTTACTCTTTGCTGTTTGTGTGTGTAGGAGCTGAGCTAAGTGGGCTTTTTGAGTTGATGTTGGCTTGGGTTTTTAAAAATTAAATTAAAAATTAGTGGAATATTTAACTGCACACGACAGTTTTCCTTCTGTGAAATATATCAAATTCATATTTTGGCCCAGAGGAGTCCATCTCCAACTGCTGCTTTCTTGTGTAGGTTGCTTGTCTTTGTGACTGCAGCAGCCACTCAATGGTGCTTAGCAAAATCAGAACTTAATCTACTGAGATAAACACCCAGGGATTCTATACATTTAATTTCTCAAATTTCCTGCATTAGCTTTTCTATCCATATGACAACACTAGCTGCACCATAAAAAGACTACAACCTTGGTAGATACAGGACGACAAATGCTGCCCTATGCCACCTTAGACTACTGGATCATAGAGTTGAAGTACCATTACTTTTTCAACTTAGCTTCCCATAGTCTTCTATAACTAAAGATGCTGGGAATGTACTTAAGAGCTTCACCAGACAAAGCATGTGCTCTGGCATTGAACTGTGGCCCCTCCCAGGACAAGAACTACCTTCCAAAGCAGTAGAGCAAAAGCTTCTCAGCCAAGGAAAAACAATCCCTTAAGTGGCTATTGATGCTTGCTCCGCAAGGCAGCAGGAAATCTAAGATACTAATAGGGCCTCTAAATGGCTATACTAAGTGCTGGAAGGTACTGATCCCCTTTGGCTTCCTCCTTCGGGTTCTCTGCTCAGTTTTGGACTTTGGCTTAGAAGACATATGCATGACTTTTCCCTCCTCTATTTAGATACAGCACTGGCACATTTTCAAGTGAGGTAACAAAATATCGAAAGCTTCATTGCCGCATGAGTTTTCCAATTCTTCTACTTGTTGATTACTACCTGTTAAGAACTGTTTGCCCCCCAACTGAGCCAAATGTTAACTGGTACCACCTCAAAAGTCAAAACCCAAATATTGTTAAGGAATAAGGCCCATCAGGCAATTAATAATCATCAATGATCACTGAAGTGCTTTGGGACGCCGAAGTGAAAGAAATGAACCGTTTATACCTCGACTCTGTTATGGATTCTTTAGGAAATTATTGGCCAATTTCTCTTTCTCTCCTTTTCTAGGGCAGCTGCCTTTACAATGACATGTATCAATCAACATGTATTAATAATTAATCAATGGAACAACTTGCCTCCTGGAGTTATGGGTGCTCCATCACTGGAAGTTTTAAAAAATAGACTGGACAACCATTTCTCCAGGATGGTATAAGGCAGGGGTCACCAACCTTTCGGACCTCAGGGACTGCTAAATTCATAATTTTAAATCCTGTGGACCACTAATATGATCTGCCTAATGACTGGCTGGGTGAGCGTGGCTAGGTGGTCATTTGACTGGGTGTGTTGTGGCGCAATGGCCTGCGCGGATCGTGGCTGATCCCAACGAGGAGGAGGTTGGTGTGGGGTCGCGCCAGCAGCCTGAGCAGCCGGCGCTCGCGTCGAACAGCGAGGAGGCTGAAGAGGATATAGTGCCAGAGGCAGAGACTCAGCCAGGGCCTTCAGAACCTTCAGAGGCTCCTTCAAGTGGAGAAAGCGAAGGGGAGGAGCCTCTCCTCAATGCTCGAGCACGCAGGGCTGCCAAAAGGCAGGAGTGGCTACTCAGGAGGAGGAGATCTCCTCAAGAGTAAGGTTTGAGGATAATTGGCCACTCCCTTAGCCTATTTAAGTCGCACGCAGTTAGTAATTTCTTGCTGGAAACAACATGTAATTATTACAGAGCATATTGGAGAGTGAATGTCTTATCGTATCTTGTTTGCTGGGCTGGTTGCCAACCTTTGCCGGACTTTGTTTATTCTTGGTACATTATAACTTTGATAAGGACTGTTGGTGTGTGTCACAATCCTTGGGAATCCAGAGCTGGGGCAGAACAGGGTGTGGCCAACTCAATATCACTCACATCGAGGGGTGTCTCACTAGCCTCTACTCACCTCTCCCTCCCAGCCACTCCTCGCCTCCCCGTCTGGGTTCCTTAGGGCCCCAACAGGAAGCAGTTGCTGGAGCTAAGCAGCCACCACAAGAAAGTGTTGGCAAAACAGCTGGCTCAGTTCAAATTGGATCTGACTGAGAAGGAGGCTCAGCAGAAGCACCTCACTGAGGACTAGAAGCATAGGCTTTCTAAGCAGAGGAAAGACCTGCGGGAGTGCAAGGCCTGCGGCGCCTGGAGGCTCAGCGGGCTGAGATGGTCAGCCAGTTCCAGGCCATGGTGCAGTTCCACTGGAACAAGGTCCTCCATCTCTTTGCCACCAGCTGCATTTCCCTCCAGCCTCCAGCCTTCACCCAAAGCCCCGCACCAGGAGGCTGAAGCAGACCCCAAGTCGGAATTTCTGCCCCCTCTGCCCCGCACAAAAAGATCCCAAAGGGGAGACTCTCTGCAGTAACACAAGCATTCATTGCACGTATCCGGCCCAGGGGCTGTAGTTTGAGGACCCCTGATTTAGTGCAATATAAAAAATGCAAATAATTTATCTGCGGACCACCAAAATTTTCTCATGGACTACCAGTGGTCCACGGACTACCAATTGGTGACCGTTGGTATAAGGTGTCCTGCCTTGAGCAGAAGGTTGAACAACAATACCTCTGAGGTCCCTTCCAACCCTATGATTCATGTTCTATGTATGTTAGTTAAAAAATACAATTGTTTAAAAATTAAAATAAAATGTTTGAAGCTTTGTAAGTTCTCAGTGTTTTAATAAAAGATTACATGAGATTTTAAGCATGTCAGAGTCCCATTGTTGTGACCCCGGCCCTGGAGGCTGATTTATCTTTGCATGCTGAGTCGAAGGATGATATGGAGGAGGAGGAAGTTGTCACGAGCTATGTGCCGGAGAGGCCGTCTTCATTGGTGAGTCAGCAAGAACTGACAGTTGCTGACGTGTCTCTGGACCCCAGCCAAATTGAGGAGGAAACAGAGGCCGGTAACGACGAGGGGGAGCCCCTATTGGATGCGAGAGAGAGACGTAGGAGATGTCGTAGAGAACAGCTATTGCCACGTCCCAAGAGGTGTGGTCAGGAGACGTAGGCCACACCCTACAAAATATAAAAGGGGTGTGACTGGGCTGGAAAGGCGTGGTGAACAATTTGTTGGCGTTTTGGATGCAGTGGATTTACAACTGTTAGTTTGGAGTTTTTTTTTTTAATAATACAAAAGTTTTTTATTTTTATAATCAAACATACAAACAATACATAATCAATCATTGAATATATCATCTAATACATCTTTTATATCTTCTTCTTCTTACTTCTCTATTAATACATTTGCCTTTCTTTTTATTTTATTAAAAATCATAAAACAATTTTATCTCCAGCACCCCTCACCCCCCCTCCCCTCAACCCCCCCAGGGCAAAAACAGGATATAACATTTAGCAAACCTAAGCTAACATATACTAACTTACTATTAAATTCAAAAATCCCTCCCACTCTTTAACTCCCCTTTTAAAATTCTTCAATATTCAGTAACATCAAACATAAACATTTAATTATATATGCCTTTTAAAAGTTCTATAATCTCAAGTTAAACATTTTAAAATATCTTAATACTTCCTCATGTTCCAGTAAGACATTCTTCATGATCTAAATTTCCAGACTTTTGGAAAAAAAAAAACCTATCCATTAAGTTTTAGGTTAACCACTTTAAAACTGCAATACATTTCAAAAAGCTATCCAACTTTAATTAAACCTTTTGTTTCAATAAAGCATTGTTCAAAGATAACCCTAAAAGTATTACATAGATTCCAAAACTTTCAAAAAGCTACCCCTTAAATTTTTGATTGACCCTTTTAATACCTCAGTAACTCTTAAAGAGCTATCCATTTTTAGTTAAACATTTTAATTAGACATCAATAGTCTTCCAAATATCCCTTCAAAAAGTTAACCTCACATTCTTCCTTTCTTTCTGTATTTTTTCCAGTCCTTCTTCTTCATTAACACTTTCTTCTTCAGTATTGCTCATCCCCCTGCTTTTATTTTCAAAAATTTTTGAAATTGGATTAGTAGTTGATGTATCTCAGAAATTTGTTCTCCTTTCAAAATTATTTCTTTCACTTTGGAGCCCCCATCTCTGCTCCTTCTGCTTGTATAATCAGTCACTTCATTCTTTAAGTATTGACTCTGTCTGTAAAGCCAAAAATTGTCAAAATATTTTTCAATCTGCAGTGATAAATCACCTTGATACTTTCCAGTTAATTGTGTGGAAGCCTCCACCAAAACCTCTGTTTTCAGTGTGCTAAACTCCATCTTAATCCTGTCAGCCTCTTCTTTGTCCTCCAAAATCACATTAGCCAGCTTGATTTCTTCCTCTTTTCCAGCCAGCAAATCATTGTAATACTCCAATTTACAATCTTAAATAATCCTTTTAGCTGAATCCAGTATATCAGAAATAAAATCATTTAAAAGTTCTTGGAAAACCTTTACAGTCAGAACTTGTGAATTTGCTGACTCATATCCTCCTTTCTTAATGGCAGCCATATTTCAGTTTTAACTTTATATTTATTCAGCTATCGGATCAGTAAGTCCAATTATTTTCCACACACTTTAACAAAAGGTCCATACCATAGTCTTTTCCATTCCACTTCCACTTTAAATCTTTTTCTTTTTCTTCTCTATATAATCCAATACCTTTAACAATGTTGCAGGCGTTAACAACATTTTCTTCAGCGCCATTTTCCCCCCTTTTTGAATGGAGTTAAAGCTTGCATGTTCTGCTCTCCTGATTCTGCTCTGCCAGCATCCAGATTTAAAGTGTCTTTAAATCTCAAGGAAGAAATCTTTAAATCTTTAATCTTTTGTTGCTGGTGTGGTCGCGATGCCCCGTTCTGCCTGAGGCAGATACATCCCGGATCCGGAGCACTGAAGGGCTTCCAGGGAGCTCTCACCCTGCAACCCCCAGGCTTAAAAAAAAAGAAAGCCTGGGGATCTAGAGGAGCTCTACCCAAACCCTTCTGCTCTTCTCTCCCCCTTTTCCCCTGGGGGAGAGTTTTGAGCCGCTAGACAGCTGTTTTTCGCTGTTCTAGCAGCTAACGAAATCTCGGGGCTGGAGCTCCAAAAGGAGCTGCCATCGGTGTTCGCGGCGCCACAGGAAGTCTGTTAGTTTGGAGTTTTTTGACAAGAGTCTGCATTCCTGCATTAGCCTGCTGGCCATCTGCCAAGACCTTTGGAACATTGCCTGGTAACTATTGGACTGATATACGATTTGGAAGAGAACTATTTATTAAAGGGCCAGCTTTAGTCTCTCTAGCCTGCGTTTTTTACTGCCGGGCTATTTGAGCCTCTGCAAGGCCACTCAGAGGCGACAGAACACCCATGTAACTCATGCAAAATCCATATCCACATCAGATTTGAACAATGTTTAATTTTTTAAAAATACATGTTGGATGCTTACCTCCTGAAAATATTACCAATTCCTGGAATACATATGAGGTTATTGGAAAGATGGGTATTGTTGTAGGAAAAATACCTACAACCATTCTTATCTCCCCAATCAGATACATTCCAGATATATTAGATCACAGTTCCTAGATAAAATGGACATGGGCAAAGCCAGCTAAGAATTAAGGTAATTATAACCAAACTCAACTGGAATTCTTTTTTTTTTTGTTTTTAAATACTTGATTAACAAAATCAGGACAGACCTATGGTAGAGATTCTCGATCATCCAGGTCATGGTTGTCCCAAAGGTGCTTTTTCAGGAGGCAACTGGACTTTCTTGTTTTTTCTTTTGAAGACGTTTCATTTCTCATCCAAGAAGCTTCTTCAGCTCTGATAGAATAGTGGGAAATGGAAGGATGTCTGCAAGGAATATAAACCCTTCCATTCCCCACTATCCTGTCAGAGCTGAAGAAGCTTCTTGGATGAGAAGCGAAATGTCTTCAAAAGAAAAAAGAAGGAAGTCCAGCTGCCTCCTGAAAAAGCACCTTTGGGACACTTATGGTTGAAGGTACCAACATCTAACAACTTAGAGCCCAGGCTTCAACCCTGATTCACTTTTAGGCAGAGCAAGTTAATCATGATCCAGCTTAGAAAGCATTTTGGATGGGGCCTTCCCAATAACAGTACTGCTTTGTTATCCATTTGCTGTCCAATGCAGGGTTTACCAGAGCTGACTCTAGAAAGTCACCTACCACTTTAATTCTCCTGCAGTGCTTCATAGCAATATTAAATCAAGTCCTTTGGAGCTTGGTGGGAAAATCAATAGGGCAGGCACCATAAATCCAAATCAAGTGGGCAGACCAAAAAGGAGGAACAGCAGAAATTGTGGGTTTTGCTGGGATGCCTGACAGCTGCATAAAGATACTAGATGCTGCACTGTTTGTAAAGTAGCAAGTTCTTAGTTGCTAAGACCAGGGAAGAAAATGTGTGTACAGGTAATCCTCACTTAGCAATTGCTTAAAGGTAACTGTTTGAAGTAACAGCAGTTTTTAAAAAAACTAACAGCTGACCAATAATTGAATTTATGACCTTTGCAGCATCTCCTTCTTATTTAGCCCATATCAAGATGTCCTCAAAGAGAAAGAACCAAAGCCAAAGAAAGTAGCAAGAAGCAAAGGAAAAAGGTAGGCATAATCAAGACCGCATGATTTTATCTTAGTGACTATTTTGCTTAACGACTAATTTGCTGGTTCCAACTGGCAGTTGCTAAACGAGGACTATCTGTACTCATATTTACAAACAGTCCAATCTACAGTACAAAGGTTAACCTATCTTATGTGTTTACACGAAAATCTTTTAGTTGAAATTTAATTAAAATGTGGCAAGTCCAGCAGCAGAAATAGAAAATTGCTTTGGGAGTCAGCTCTGGTCTGTGAGCTATCATTTAACAACTCCTAATGCAGGCTACATAAGGGTCACCCAACATATATCACTGTCCCCTAAAAACAGCACACAGACCTATTATGAAAAGAACCGGATGCAAAAAAAAAAAAAAACCAGTTAAGGCACAGACAATTCCTCCCTAACCTTACATAACTGGGTCCTTTATCCTAACAAAAATTTAACATTGGATTATTTTGGAAGAGACTTGCAGAACGCATTTCAACAGGGGCAGGCTAATAAAAGCACAAATATGGCAGTACTTCGAAATGCATAATTTAACAAGAGGACAGCCTGCTTGGGTTCATAAAAAGCGAAGGTCACGGCTGACAAATCTGCTTGAAATCTGGTTTTATTATACGACCAAATAGTTAGATTAGACGAGAATGAAATGGCAGACATACATTATCCGGGTCTTTGGAAAAAAAGCATTCGTTTTGATACCTTGTTGATTTACAAAGTCATAAAAAAACAAACAAACCCATCATGGAGTTGGGGGTGGATGGGTGGGTGGATAGGAATAAATGGATTAAATGATACTGGCCAAGGGGGAAGGAGGTGATGTCAGGGAACGGAAACAGTTTGGAATGTGAAGGGAGGAGGAAAAAGGTCAGCTTGCCATTTTGTTTACCTTGTTGCATTATAAAGGACTCCAAAGAGAATAAAAATATCTGTTTGCTGTTGGCTATACAAAGGCAGCTAAGGCTTGGGACTTCATATCAGGTACAGGAAGGAAACTGTGTAAAGGAAAGACGGTTGTAAACATAGAAACAATGTTGGTTTCCTGTAAACCAGGAAGGGCCTGAATGTACAATTAAAAAATACTCCGTGTAGTGAATATAAGCGGATAAACCTAGATGGATTAACTACCATGTCCACAACTGGCTGGAAAGTAATGTACCAACAGCAAGCGACTTGACTGGAAGAGACAGATTGGAAAGCTGGCTTTGTGGCTGAAGACACAGCAGTGCTTCTTCAAAGAGGAGTTGGTTACTTCTCTTCCTAGAATTGCCCCCCCCCCCCCGAAAATTCACCATTAGGCTTTAAAGTGAGTCCCACTGTTCTGTTAAAGAAAGAACAGCTGAGTTTATTACTGATCAGTTGCTGACTGGGGGGGAAAAAAAGAGTTGCTTCCATGCCTGGCCTAAAAAGAAGGGATGGGGTCTAAGAAAAGACTGAGGACCTGAGAACCACAAAATGTCCACACATTGATGGTTCTCAGTGTCTGATCAAAAAGAGGCTCAGTGGCAGGGGTAGATTCTAAAATTTTTTACTACCGGTTCTGTGGGTGTGGCTTGATGGTCATGTGACAATTATTTAGGATTGAGCAGAGGTACTGGTCTACCAGGCTTTTAACTGCTTGCAGAGCTGTACCGATCTACCCATTTATTTTTGCAGGCACTGGTCTACCCATTTGTTTTTGCAGGCACCAATCTACTCATGTATTTTTGCAGGCACTGGTCTACCCATTTATTTTTGCAGGCACCGATCTACTCATGTATTTTTGCAGGCACTGGTCTACCCATTTATTTTTGCAGGCACCGGTCTACTCATTTGTTTTCTTTTAACACTGATCAGCTGTAGGGCGGCCCTTTGAAGCACCACGGCAAGAGTTTAAACAGTTTTTTCCCCTCTAGCCATCAGCTGAGACTCAGGAGGCAGCAATAGATTGGGGATGGGGTGGGTGGAGGGGGTGGGGGGGCAGGGGGGGCAGAACCGTTCGGTGAGGTCATATCGTCACCACTACTGGCTTGGCAGAACCGGGAGGAACCCACCACTGCTCAGTGGTGAAGCCAAAAATCTTGAAGACATTGGTTGAAATCCTCCTCTGACATGAACTTTAATGCACTTCCCAACACACACACACATACTTCCAATAGAAAAATGTAGCCTGACGTGAGAATGCTGCACTATTTCCCATCCAGTAACTGGTTCACACATTTTATTCTCAAAGCTAAGCTTCATTTTTTTCAGATTAAGTAACAAACAGCTGAATCACTCTTGAACGTCTCTTTTCAAATTATGAATATTGCACGTGCAGCCTTGGTATACTAAAACAGGTTATGGTTTTCTGATAATTACTTTGGGTTGCCAATACCCATATTTTATTTAGTTTTATTTCAGAGCAGCAAGCCAAACTCTTTGTTGCAGTAGTCTCTACTAATATATTGGTTTGTTTTACCAATGGTATTAAAAGACTGCTTGCAGACAGCACTTTTTCACAGTAACTCAGATGGTGCCAAAATTCTGGCTTATTGTTAAATGCCAATACAGCCAATAAAGTCAATGAAAAAAAATGTGAAAAAGTCTGTCTTCATCACTTCCCTTTTCATAGGTCAGGAAATATTTACAGATTTACAGAATTGTTGAGAGGACAAAAAACAGGGTCATTATAATTAGAATGTTCATATCAAGTAATCTTCACCACTGTATTCAGCATAAAAGGATCAAGAATAATCAATTGTACTAAATGCATATGCTCTTAACTGCCTGGTTAATATTAATAGCTTAATTGCTACTAGCCAGAATAAAAAGTTGCAATCCTATTTAAAGAATAAAATAATGCAGCTAGCTTTCTTTAAGCAACCTCTGGCTTATTGACATGGCAATTTTATAGATGGTTGCAACAAAGTCAGTGGGTACAAGTTGTGAACAACAGTGGACAGGTAGCCTGAAATTCTATTGCCCTATTTCTTGTTTATACTAAAAGGGGCATTATATGAATCGGCGAAATGGAGTTCTTTATAAACTGGCAGTACACTAAGGCATGGAACCTCTCTTAATAATTCCAGTGTTGAAATGTTTTACTATATTCATTTTTTTCTTACAACAATTCCCTGATAATCTTTCGGCTTGTCCCAGTTTGTCAAAGTCCTTTTCAAAATATGACCACCAGAAGTTGTCACAATATACAAGGTGGAGAAAACTTTGGAGAAATGTCTACAGTAGCTTTTTGTTTTAAAACACTTCCTTGGATGAGTTACAATTATTTGTATGTAGAACGTATTCAGATTCTTATATATGCTTTAGGTCCTTAGCCCTTTTCTAAAACTTTAGTGGAGATGGACATCCATATGGACAGTCTTCCCTATCAGAAGCCCTCCAGATGTTAACTTCAAAGAATATGTCCATAATGGATTATGAGACCTGAAATCCAATATACTAAGCAGATACAAGACTAGAAAACTCAATGTTAATAGGGGCAGTATGAACATTGTTATTGAATGCATACACTTGGGCCTAGTAAACAGAGGTTTTGCCAAGTGCCAGTAGAGGTGACTGCAGAAAGAAAAGAGATATCTCCCACACAATAAAAGTTGACATCCATTCTCATGAGCAAATCAAAGCATAAACATGGTAAAGCATTTTTAAAATAAGCTGTGAAAAGTGCATTCTGAGAAAAAAATCACTAGAGTTCAATCTTGGAAAATAGTTAATTAGTTAATGAAATACCTCACTTTTCACCTTAAAAAAAAAATCAATATTTTAAAACTGTTTACAGTATAACCAGATTAGCAAACTGGAAACCGAGCTTTCTCAAGAGCTTTTTTTTTTTTTTTTTTACAAAGCCACTTTAGACTTCTACATAGGGTAACATGTTTTTATCAAAATGGACTTGTGCAGGTAGTCCTTGATTTATGACCACAATTGAGCCCAAAATTTCTGTTGTTAAGTGAGTTTTGTCCCCTTTTACAACCTTTTCTGCCTCAGTTGTTAAGTGAATCACTCCAGTTGATAAATCAGTAACCCGATTGTTAAGTAAATCTGGTTTCCCGATTGTCTTCGCTTATCAGAAGGTCGCAAAAGGGGATCACATGACTCTGGGACATAGCAATGGTTATAAATATGAACTAGATGCCAAGCATCTGAATTTTGAACACATGACCATGGGGATGCTGGAAAGGTCGTAACTGTGAAAAACAGTCTTGTCACTTTTTTCAGTGCCGTTGTAACTTTGAACAGTCACTAAATGAACTGTTGTAAGTTGAGGACTATCCAGTAGTTTGCCTTCCTGTGAAATAAGGTCATTTAAAAGTCCTTTACTTTAAATAGTGTAATTAGATTACTTTATTTATTTATATTCCGTCTTTATTATTACTTTTATAAGTAACTCAAGGTGGCAAACATACCTAATATTTCTAATATACCATGCATTAAAGATATAGTATATTGCATTACAAAATGATATAACAAGTTTTCTATGTTGTTTGCTTTCTTCACATTGGTATCAAGCACACTGTTTTGCATGTTTTAGTATATTACATTTCCATTTAAAAAGGGTATTTTTAGTTCATGTCGGCCTCTTTTGTGCGCTTGCAGGAATCAACAAGGCATCCCATTGGTACAGGGAAAAAAGCCAGCAAGTAAGAGAAAAGACTAATCCCAGGACAAACAGAAGCCATTTCTGCTGCTAAATGTATAGGCCCCCAAAGACGTAGCAGTAAATGAGCTATTCTTAATTTGCATGTTAATAAGTCTACCATAAATTTATGCTAGTAGGAATTTGTGCTAAAAATAACTTCAAAATTCTGGACATGTTGAAAGCAGCACTAAGTCTCCTGAAATAACAATAATCTTTTCACATTACATCACCCATGTCACGCCATTTTGTTGAAACAAATGCAGTTTTAAGAAATGTATCTTAAATCATTTTCTTCGCCTGTGATAAAAGTGCACAGCTGAGTTAATCTTCCTGTCCTACTAGACACAAATATATATACATATTTTTGGCAAATATCATGCATCTTCTCTACGCAGCCCGATCAACAAAGCTCCCATTCTAAGCTGCCATATAGCCCACTGCCATTCTGCAAAGTCCTGCAAATCACTGATTTTCAAGCACCTTAATTATTCTGAATTCATATATATAATATATATCATGCCCCTTTGTTGCCATTTGAGCAACAGGGAGTTTCCCTTCCCCCCCCCCTTTTTTTTTTAAAATAACAGTTTTTATTTGTCCCTTGGCTATGAATATCTGGTTATGTTGGTTATATCTGGTTGTTTTGGAACAGCAATGATGTACTGATTTTTGTTAATACTTTACCAGTCAATTGGTCATTTTAAAAACTGTCTGATGAATATGGAAAAAGAATTGTAATAGGTAATTTCTTCACTATGTTTCATGCATTTCTTCAAAATGCATGAAAGGAGAAGTTTACCTTAGGTATGAGTATTGAGGGAGTCAGCCTCGGCTATTATTTCCATCGTTTCTGGACTATTCTTGGACTCCTCCCACTGCCATGAAGGCAGTGGCGTTTTCCAATGTATACTACCTAAGACTTATATACTTTTCCGTTGGACTCTTAAATCATCATGGTTGATCCCCTGGTTATAAGCCATAACTACTCCCAGTAACAAATGTATTCGGTGTCGGAACTCCTCGCCCTGCGAGATTCTCCCCACTCGCAGGTTTGGCCCTCCACATTATCGAGGGCCTATCTCGATGACGGACTTTGGAGTCCAGAGAGATGGCATGGAGCAAGGAAGAATTTGTGGGGTTTTTTAGGGAAATTTTTTAAGATTTTAAGGGGTTCTGGGAGGGGGGTTTGTAATGATCTTTCTAGAGAAATTGGGAAGAAGACTCTGGGGGATGGGGGGGGAAATCCACCAGGGTCAGAGCCGAGCCCGGCACAGGGTAACGATTTGGGAGGTGTTGGTCGAGGGACTGGGAAAGGGATGGGGGACGATACCTATGAGGTTTGTACCATCAGCACGGTAGATGGGAGGGGCAGATATGGCGGGAGCAGGGGACCATATCATGTGTTGGGGGCTCGCACTCACTGTTTGAGAGCAATTGCTTGCCCCGGTCCCCATGGCTCCTCTTGGAGACTAGGTGGCTTAGATACTCAGGATCTGGGCCTTCGGCTGATGTTATGCAATGCCAGGTCCGTGGTTAATAAGGCCCCCCTCATTCACGATCTTATACAAGAGGGAGGAGCGGACCTGGCGGGTATTACGGAGACCTGGTTGGGCCCGGAGGGTGGCGTCCCTCTGGTTGAAATGTGCCCACCAGGCTTCAGAGCATTCCATCAGCCGAGGGCCCAGGGGAGGGGCGGGGGGGGTGGTGGTTATTATTAACGAGGATCTGGATCCGAGGGAGACCACTGTGCCTCAGATAGCCGGATGTGAGTCCCTCCTTGTGAGGTGGGGCCGTGGGGTTCAGATGGGCTTGTTGCTTACGTACCTGGCTCCCTGCCGCGTGGCAACAGCCCTTCCTGAGCTACTCGACGTGATAGCCACGGTGGCAGTAGATACACCCAGGCTTTTAGTCATGGGTGATTTCAACTTGCCATCTGTCGGTGAAACGTCTGAGGTGGCTCGGGAGTTCATGGCTTCCATGACGGCCATGGACCTGACCCAGTTAGTTCATGGCCCTACTCACAGGGGAGGTCACACTCTGGATCTGATTTTTGTCTCTGGCCAGTGGTTGAGTGGTCTTGTTATAGGGGATATAGACATGGAACCCTTGTCATGGACTGACCACTCACTCCTTTGCCTAGATCTTCGAACCGCGACCCCTCGCCGCAGGGAGGCGGACCCAATTAGATGGATCCGCCCCAGGCGCCTGATGGATCCTGATAGGTTCCAGACGGAGCTTGGGCCATTTCCTGAGGATCTAGCACATGACTCGGCCGAGGACCTGGTAGCCGCCTGGGATCGGGCGGCTGGTGGGGCCTTGGACCGAGTTGTGCCTTTGCGGCCTCTGACCCGATGCCGATCCCGGGTGGCTCCTTGGTTTACTGAGGAGCTGAGGGAAATGAAGCGCCGGAAAAGACGCCTGGAGAGCGGTTGGAGGGCCAGTCTCGCTGAATCTGATCGAACACTGGTAAGGTCGCATATTAAGGCCTACCTAGTGGCGATAAAGACGGCAAAGTCTAACTACTTTTCCGCCTCTATTGCGTCATCAGGGAATCGTCCGGCCGCCCTGTTTAGGGTGACCCGCGCCCTGCTCCATCTGGGAGTGCGGGAGGATCCCTTAGAAGGCAGGGCGGAGGATTTCGGACAATACCTGTATGACAAAATCGCTCAGATCCGGGGGGATTTGGACTCTGACTGGGTAGATCAGGGCAGGGTGACGAGGAACAGTCTTGAGAATGTTATCTGGGAGGAGTTTGATGCTGTGACTCCCGATGATGTGGACAGGATTTTGGGGAGACTTAGTGCGGCCACATGTTTACTGGACCCGTCTCCCTCCTGGTTGGTACTGGCTTCCCGGGAGGTTACACGAGGCTGGCTCCAGGGCGTTATTAATGCTTCCTTGAGTGAGGGTCACTTCCCCGCTGCCCTGAAAGAGGCGGTGGTGAGGCCTCTCCTCAAGAAGCCGTCCCTGGATCCAGCAATATTGGCTAACTATCGTCCTGTCTCCAACCTTCGCTTCATTGCGAAGGTTGTTGAGAGTGTGGTCGCGCAACAGTTTCCACAATTCCTGGAGGAAACATCCTATCTGGATCCGTTCCAGTCAGGTTTCAGGTCTGGGCACAGCACGGAAACGGCATTGGTCGCGTTGGTCGATGATCTCTGGAGGGCTCGGGACAGGGGTTATTCCTCTGTTCTGGTCCTATTAGATCTCTCAGCGGCTTTTGATACCATCGACCATGGTATCATGCTGCACCGGCTGGAAGAGTTGGGGGTGGGAGGCACCGTGTTACGGTGGTTCTCCTCCTTTCTCTCCGACCGGTCGCAGTTTGTGTTGGCAGGGGGGCAGAGGTCGACCTCGAGGCCTCTCATTTGTGGAGTGCCGCAGGGATCGGTCCTCTCGCCCCTTCTGTTCAACATTTATGTGAAGCCACTGGGCGAGATCATCCGTGGCTTTGGGGTGAGATACCACCAGTACGCTGATGACACCCAGCTGTACATCTCCACCCCAGGCCACCCCAACGATGCCCTTGAAGTGATGTCCCAGTGCCTGGAGGCTGTGCGGATCTGGATGGGGAGGAACAGGCTCAGGCTCAACCCTTCCAAGACTGAGTGGCTGTGGCTCCCGGCATCCCGATATAGTCAGTTGACTCCATCACTGACTATTGGGGGCGAGTCTTTGGCCCCCACTGAAAGGGCTCGCAATCTGGGAGTCCTCCTGGATAGGCAGCTGTCTTTGGAGGAACATCTGACGGCTGTTACCAGGGGGACCTTTTATCAGGTTCGCCTGATTCGCCAGTTGCGGCCCTTTCTTGATCGGGATTCCCTGTGCACAGTCACTCACGCCCTCGTCACCTCTCGCCTTGACTACTGTAACGCTCTCTACATGGGGCTCCCCTTGAAGAGCACCCGGAGGCTCCAGCTGGTCCAGAATGCAGCAGCGCGGGTAGTGATGGGAGCAACATGGCGCTCCCATGTAACACCACTCCTGCGCGAGCTGCACTGGCTCCCGGTGGTCTTCCGGGTGCGCTTCAAGGTGTTGGTTATCACCTTTAAAGCGCTCCATGGCATAGGGCCTAGCTATCTCCGAGACCGCCTGCTGCTACCGATGACCTCCCATCGACCCGTGCGCTCCCACAGAGAGGGCCTCCTCAGGGTGCCATCAGCCAAACAATGTAGGCTGGTGGCCCCCAGGGGGAGGGCTTTCTCTGTGGGGGCTCCCACCCTCTGGAATCAGTTGCCCACGGAGATAAGAAGAATCCAGGACCTCAATGCCTTCCGTCGTTCCCTGAAAACCTATCTTTTTCAGCAAGCCGGGTTGGCTTAAGAAGAAATTTTTAAAATTTTTAAATCCTTTTAATTAGTCTGCGATTTTAATTTTTTGGGCCAAATTTTATATATATTTTTAAATGTTTTAATATTTGTATTCTATGTTTTTTATCTTGGCTGTACACCGCCCTGAGTCCTCAGGGAGAAGGGCGGTATATAAATTCGAAATTAAATTAAATTAAATTAAATTAAATTAAAACATAAATTAAGTTAAGGTGATTGCCTTCCTTTTTCACCAGTTGCAAGTGGTAATATTTAATATTCAATTTAGCTCACGTTAAAGGCTGCTAACTTTTAATTTTAGTTGGGGTTTTTTTTCATTAACTTTCCCCATGATAGTCACAGTTTAATTGTCTTCTTGCTTTGCTGTAAGAAAAAAAAAGAAATGGGAAATGGGAAAGAATAAAAAGACTATGTACAGAAGGCAGATATTTCTTCAGAATGTAAACTGATGATCCTAGATGTAGGATCTAAAATAATCCTCCTTACCTGAGTGTGAAAGGCAAAAATGATAGGAGCTACAGACATTCCTATTGAATGAGTGCCTCGTACAGCAGTAGTAGGTTCCACTTACCTTAGTTAGCGGTTCGGAACTGGGAGCGTGCGCATGGCGCTTCTGCGCATGTGCAGAGTGTCCATTATGACGTCCGGATGGGTGGGTGGAGCCTCCTGCCCCCGCCACTACCGGTTCGCCCGAACTGGGGCAAACCAGTAGAAATCCACCACTGTCAAACAGTGATCATTCGCAGGTATGACGCTGATGACAGTAACTTATTATTTTTATTTATCTTTTAATGTTTACTGGCTTTTAATGTTCATAAGCCGCCCAGTCATAAATTAAAATAAATAAAACCTTGTGACCAATCCTCACAATTATTACCCTGACAAATTTGTGGGCTCCTTGGTACTCTCTGAACTTGATTGTTTACCAAACTAGGTAACATCATCAGTGCTTCCTCCTGGTCTACCAGTTTGTTCAATTGAGATCTGAGAACATTTCTCATAACAAGTTAGCTCCACTGCATATTGCTGAACATATCTGAATAAATGTGTACAGGGCTACAATACAGACTTATAATTTAACACCTAAATACCTAATCAGAATGCTTTAAAAGCTTACCCATAATAGAAGCAACAGATTTTTGCATGGGAACAGGCACTTTGGCTACAATTGTAGTATTACCATTAAAAAAATTAAAAGTAGTAACTATAGTACTTAAACTTATATACCACTTCACAGTGCTTTACAGCCCTCTCTAAGCAGTTTACAGAAACAGCATTTGCCCCCAACAATCTGGGTCCTCGTTTTACTGACTTTGGAAGGATGGAAGTCTGAGTCAACCTTGAGCCAGTGATACTCGAACTGCCGAACTGCCAGCAGTTGGCAGCCAGAAGAATTAGCCTGCAATACTGCATTCTAACCACTGCGTCACCACAGCTCATTATTTATTTATATTCCAGCTGTATTATTTTTACAAATAATTCAAGGCAGTGAACATATCTAATCCTCCTTGCTCCTTCTATTTTCCCCACAACAACAACAACCCTGCGAGATGGGTTGGGCTGAGAGAGAGTAATTAAGGTTACCCAGATGACTTTCAACAGATTGATGTATTAATATTGTTGTGTCCTTGATTAGCAACAACTTTACTCCTCTGAAGAATTTGATGGATCTTTTGAGAAATGACTGTGAATAAAAAGCTATTTACATACTTAGCTAGGGAATATTAAAATTGTTTTATTTATTGAAATATGTGAGCTATATTAAAATAAAACTTTGAAGATGATTAAGTGCATATTAAATTTATCTGCCTACCTGCATCATTTTGTAGGTTTAGTTCTGCAATGAGGAATAAATTTATAATTAAAAGGATTTTGCGGAGAAAAAGGAATTGTTGTCAACTAGCTTACTACTAGCAATTTAGTAAAATGTATTTTCCATAAAAGCTCCATGTATTCTTAACAAGTAAGCAATCAACATTATTGCCGAGATGCTTTGGGAGAAAACATTATTTTTCCATTATTCCAATGGGAATGTATTCAAACTGAAAAGACAAAGGCACTGGCAGTATTTTGGAGAGACCCAATATTTACCTATTCCATATGAGTCATTTCTCAATTAAAGGAAGTAGGACTAACATGCATTCTAACAAGAAAATGTAAATTATGTAAGCAACTAATATATTGATATGAGTATTCAAAAGGAATACCTTGGGAACTAATGAGCAGGGGAGAAAAGATAAAAATATCCAGCTTAGTTGCCTGTCTGAAAATGCAGCAATCTGTTTTTCCATGCATTTAAATCATGGCATGTAATTTTTCTCAACCATGCTTATATCCTCCATATGAAGCCATTGAGTGGAGTCATCTGTCGCTATGTGATGAGGTACCATCAGATACCCAGCTGCGTATCTCTGCCCCTGGCAAATTACACAGTGCTGTTGATGTCCTGTCTGTTTCAGTGTTTGGGGGTTGTGGGAGTTTGAATAGACAACCACAGGCTTTTTACTCAATCCTGACAAGACTGAGTGGCTTTGCATTGGGGGGCCTTCAAGATCCAGAAATTTACCACTGGGGTAAAGCAATCTGGAGGTCCATTTGGACTCATAATTGATGTACCAGCTACAGCTGGTACAAAAAGCAGCAGTGTGAGCAGTTATGTGAACTCCAAGATCAGAGCACATTACACCTCTGCTCTGCAAGCTGCGTTAGTTGCCAGTTTGCTTCTGAATTCAATTCGAGATGCTGGTTATGACCTATGAAGCCCTAGGTGCCACGAGGTTTGGGTTATTTGTGGGTTCACCTCTCCCCTGTTACATCTACCTATCCCATCAGTTACAGCAGAAGTTTCATCTGATGGGATCAGGAGGGCCTTTTCTGCCATGGCATCTGCCCTTTGGAACATCATCCCTCCTAAGGCTAGATGGGCCTTTTGGAAGTCCCTGTAAACATACTTTTGCCATTCGGGCCTGGGGATCCTGTGGAGATATGGAGCCTGCAATATGTTTAGTGTTTCTAAGTTGTTAGTTAGCACTCTCTTGCATGTTATGGTTTTGGTAAATTGTTTTCACTTGTTTTTAAATCATTTTTATTTACATGAGTTTTATTTTTTGTTATTGTAACTTGTGAACTGCCCAGACTCTATAAACTGAATAAATAAAAAAAGTTATGTATAGTAATACCAGAGTCAATAACATGGTATCCACAATATCCTGAAATGCTATCTCAGCACCATGAAATTAAACAAGGTTTAAAAAAACACTTCTTAAAAATGTCCATTATCTCATTTCATAACGGCTGTGACCAGGGGGGCCTTCGCACAGGTTCGCCTGGTGCGCCAGTTGCGCCCTTTCCTGGACCGAGATGACCTTCGCACAGTCACTCATGCCCTGGTTACTTCCCGCTTGGATTACTGCAATTCCCTCTACATGGGCCTGCCCCTGAGATGCACCCGGAGACTCCAGCTGATCCAGAATGCAGCTGCACGGGTTGTTATGGGAGCCCCTTGTTACTCCCATATAACACCCCTCCTGTGTGAGCTGCACTGGTTACCAGTGGTTCTCCGGGTCCGCTTCAAGGTGCTAGTCCTCACCTATAAGGCCCTTCATGACTTAGGTCTGGGATATTTGCATGACCTTCTCCTGCCTGCCTCTCACCGTCCTGTTCGCTCACATAGGGCCGCTCTCCTCAGGGTTCCGACGGCGAGCCAATGTCACCTTGCTGTGCCCAGGGGTAGGGCGTTCTCTGTTGGTGCTCCCACCCTCTGGAATGAATTACCTACTGAGCTCCGGACGGCTCCTGATCTCCGCTCCTTCCGTCGGGACTTGAAGACTTGGCTTTTCAAACAAATAGGCTGAGACTGATTCCAGGCTTTATTATTTACTACTAATTAATTATTTGGATTAAATTATGATTTTATTGTACTTGTTTCTTAACTTGTGTTCGCCGCCCTGAGTCCTTCGAGAGAATGGCGGCATATAAATACATGTAATAAATAAATAAATAAATAAATTTCAAGGAAGACTTTAGTATTGTTACATGTATTTTTTAAAAAAAGGATTGATCCTTGTCCTTAATGGGATGGCGACACCCTGCCAAAGGACAAAAAATGAAGGAGCACCAGATATGCTCATGAACAGTTTCAGAGAACCCTAATTATTGATAAGTCTGTCTTGAGACATGATCTGGAGAAGACCCTCAACTATCCTGCTTACAATCTGAGGAGACTAATAGAAGAATCACTTTTGTTCTCCTTGTTCTACAAAATGCGTAGCTTGCATTGTGATAAGAGACACAAGGAAGCCATTTTGACTATTGTATGCAAGTGGGAAAAGGGGCATTTCCTGATTTTCTTTTTAAAGCGTAAGATTTTACCATCATGTTCAAAAGAAAAGAATCATTTATGATTAGCAATGAAAATAAATAGGAGGCAGCTCTAAGAGTTGCTTTCTACTGCAAAAAAATAAACACAATTTCCAGTCAGTGCTACTGATATAGTAATAAATTAGCACTAAGTACTCCATTAGGATCCAGAGCTCTTATGTTTGGGTAGAATTTCCCTTGCCATTCTGCTCACCCTGGGCATATCCTTCCTCTCCAACTCCCTAGTGGGCATGGCCTCAGGGAGATGGACTGATAACTAGCTGTTATTCAATGCAATGGTAAAAGGAAGTTTTGGATTAATTTGAAGGACAGATCACCAAGGAAGCTTTAATCATTCCCCGCTGCTTGTTTAGAGCGATGAGCAGGCCAGGTTGAATGTGAACCTGCCATCCGAAATATCTTTAAGATATATATATCACTTGATATTTAGATTGTAATCTCCCCAGGGCATGCACCTAACTTCTAATGCTTTGTAAAAGAGCTATGCATACTGATACTGTATGAAAATAAGGGTGGAAATATGAGTGATAGTAGAAGTCGTATTCAAATCTAGAAAACATCACATTAATTTTGAGAAACCATGCTAGAACACTAATGACATCAGTGTTCAGTCTACTAAGGAGCATCATTTGGTGGGACCTAGGAAGAGAACATGATGCCCACCA
Source organism: Pituophis catenifer annectens (assembly GCF_029215685.1). NCBI lineage: Eukaryota > Metazoa > Chordata > Lepidosauria > Squamata > Colubridae > Pituophis > Pituophis catenifer. The sequence goes on along the minus strand of NW_027256881.1, from coordinate 25,875,415 downwards.
ACCTAGTGATCTGAGTGAATGAAGCTGAACAAACTTGATTTGTTAAGACTGAAGGCCAGATCCTACTGTGAAGTTCCGGGAACCCCCCCCCCCCCCTTAAGCTTAATGAATGATTAAGGTTTCTGATAAGCTTACATAATAAAGTTTAGTAAATTATAGCTAGGAAAATCTCCTGTTCTAACTGCAGGGTTGGAAGAACAGAGCTCCCCCACCCCCACCCCCAGTGTGTTTCACTTACCACTATTACTACTGCAGGAGAAAAGCCATGTTAGTCTATGGGAGCCAAAATCAGGTGAAGATTGATAGTATCTTTTAAGGCTAACACATTTTATTAAAAACCACACGCTTTTGCGAATTGTATCTCATTTCATAAGTTGCAAAAAATAGTTAAAACTGATATAAGATTTAACTGGGGTGAGGCAAGGGAAGGGGCAGAAGAAGACAGAATAGTTATGCAGATGCAGGTTACATGTACAACAGATTACAAGTACCTCATCAATTAACAGCTGTAATGTGTTAAAAGCTTATTGAATTTATTAAGACCTTCTGAGATAGCATGAACCTTTTTGATATGAGTTTCACAGTCTTTTGCTCTATAGTACTGGTGAGGTTTCATTGTTCCAAAAAAGTTAGCTTGAGATATACAATTAGATAAACTGGGATGTTAAAATGCTCATTTTGTCCTTGTTTTGAGTTCTGAGGTCCAAATTTTTGTCCAGCAATTATTTCATACAAAGTCTGGCCTGTATGTCTAATGTAGAATCCAAAGGGACACTGTTGGCCGATGATGACCTATATATTACATTAGAGGAAGAGAATCTGAAGGTCCCTCTAATTTGTGTATGAAATTTTAAAGGCCTGTGATGATGCTGTTGGTGCACATGTGGGTGCAAAGTACACATCTGGATTTCTTGCAAGGTCTGATTCCAATGTTAGCAGCATTGTACTGTTGTTTCTTGTTGCTTATGAGAATCTGTTTTAGGTTGGGTGATTGTCTGTACTCAAAAATGGGTCTGCCGCTTGAGAAAGTAGGGTATCATTGTCCACTGTGATTTGTAGCTTATTAATAAGGTATTTGAGTGGCTTGAGCTGCAGATGACAATCCATTGGGGGGGGGCGATTGGTGATGATCTTTATTTTAATAGATCCTCTTTGGGAATCAATTAGGCTCTATTGATTTGTCTATTCAGCTTGTTGGGTGGCTAGTTCAGTTTCCTGAATGTCTGGTTTACTTCCATCAATTGAGTATCACTATCAATGATCTGGAAAAAAATGAGATAGCACAGAGCTTTGCTATAGATGAAAGATTTGGTGATGTGTTCTTGGTGAAAGCTAGAAGAGTGTAGGTATATAACAGGTACAATTTTGTTCTAGGCAAGACTGCTCAGAGGGATCAAAGAGAGTGTATGTAAATGTCAGATGTCTGTGTATGTACACACACATATATAACAGTTGTGTGTGGATATACACAGACCTTATTTAACATACATAACCTTTATTTAATACAGCAGAGTACTGTGAAGCAAAAAGACTCCCCACCTCAACTTTAAAATACTTTATGAAGATTCCCCTTCTGCCAGTCATTGTTTGAAATAATTTTGATAGAATTCAAGAGAGCTCAGGAGTTTTTTCAAGCTGAGGAACCAGGAAAGGCCATCTAATTTATTTTCTGATTATCTTCTGCTCCTGAACAAAGTTTTATTATGTTTTTAACTGAATCAGGTTTCCCACTACATCTGCCTAAATCATGGTAAATGTCAACAGACTATTTTCTAAAACTTATATTCTGATGTTTTTACTTAACCTACTCTGTATTATTTTGGTACAGATATGATAACTTTTGTTTCATCTAACATCAACCTACCTTATAGTTGCTACTTCAATGACATGCAAGTAACATATTCACATACCTTCCACCCTCCTTAATCCAAGCAAAAACCTTTTAAAGGTATGCATTTCATTTTGCTTTAAAATATAGTTTTCCAAAAGATGCTATGATCGATTTGTTGTAGTGGTTAAGGTACTGGCCAAGAGGATCTTAGAGACTGGGGGTTCTAGTCCTGCCTTAGGCATGAAAACCAGTTGGGTGACTCTGGGCCAGTCACTCTCTCTTAGCCTAACCCACATCACAGGATTGTTGTTCTGGGGAAAATTGGAGGAGGAAAGAGTATTAGGTATGTTCACCACCTTGAATTATTTATAATGTAATGAAAGCGGGATAAAAATCTAATAAATAAATAATCTAAACAACGACATTCCTTTATACTGTTGCAAAGAATGAAAATTAGCCTTTCACTAAGTAATATAATTCTCTCTCATCTGGATTTTTCAATTAAAAGTTAGTCAAAAATACACGATACTTCACAATATTCATCTTCAATATTCATTCATTCATTCATTTTCTTCATGTACATATTTTGAATCTGGACTAGTGAGAAACCACAAAGTTGTGGCTGAAGAAATAATAAATGTGTATTATTTACTGTTGGGACAGAAACTCTGCCATGCCGGATCCCTCCAGGAAATTCCTGCTCTGTGTTGCTCAGAGTTCTCTCCTTCAGAGGTTGGAGGAAAAGCACAAGAACTTAACCAACTGAAAAGACTTAGTCAAGGAAGTGAAGTAGAAAAAATAGTTATGGAAGGTAACATCGTAACATGGTTGTCCCAAAAGTGCTTTTTCAAAAGGCAAATAGGCTTTGTTTTTCCTTGAGGACATTTCACTTCTCATTTAAGAAGTTTCTTCATCCAAGAGCTTCTTGGATGAGAAGAGGAACGTCCTCAACGAAAAACAAAGTCCAGTTGCCTTTTGAAAAAGCACTTTTGGGACAACCATGATCTGGATGACTGAGACTCTCCATAAACATTGCAATATGGAGTTTTGATTTTAAGGGGAACAAACTATGTGTAATCAAATGCATGTATATAATGGACTTCAATGTTAATAAACTCATCAGAATAGTTTCATTGCAGTACTAACAGGCAGAAGAATGGCAGAGAGCATCCATAAATACCAACTAGCAGTCAGAAAACATTAGGAAAACTCTTTAATTTCACAACATATGGACAGTCTTAACATAGTTTCAACTGGGAAACTGACAATCCTAGACCAAGCCAAGTACAAAAAAATTAGGAAATTTCCATCAATAGACACATAGACATAAACAATATCTCCATACTATGCAAAAGAGACAATCAACAAGCCAAAAAGGGAACAAAAAGACCCACCAACAATCAGCACCCAGAAGAGCATAGATTAACTCTAAGATTAACATCAGACCAACAATCAAGAAGTAAACAATACCCCAATTAAGAAACTGCCAAACAAGCTTACAGTAAACAGCCCAATGAAAGAACTTCCAAGGCCACTCCACCAATACTGACAGGGGAAACCATTAAAATATAAACTGAGAGCAAACCCCACTTCTTAGTAGCCTGGATGATATTACCTAGTTTGGGTAATGAAATATCTGCAAGAAAACAACCAAAGAGCACCAAGGACCCTTCATTTCAACCCTGAGCTACAAATATTCTTCTTTATTGAGACTTGAATCTAGATCTCCCAGTCCTCATCCAAGACTCTAACCACATAACCATTATGATACAGTACCCTGGATTGCATATGCATGACCTGTGTTTAATTTGCCTATTACAATAGTAATTTCAAGTAGTATCTGAGAAGCAACTGATTATCCCAAAGCTATAAGTAGTCTGTTTTCACCCTCTCTTTCTTTCATTTTTTTCTTAATAACAGATCTTCAAGAAAAATAGAATTCATAGCCACTCAAACTTTACAAACTAGGACCGACATTCAAAACTCTTAATATTTTAACAACTGAGAAGTTATGCTGGAACTGTAAATCACACACAAAAAATTGTCAAGTGTGTTTACAATATCCCAATTTTGACTTTGCATTACTTATGTGAATTTATAAACCATTGGGACGGTTCCCATTGAGTTCTGTTCCCTACCCCTAATGCACTTTACATTTCCATCATGTTAAGAGAACACACATACCGTAGTTTGTTTGTTTTTATTTTATCATCACAACATGCCTGTGTGATAGTCACAAACTCTCTCCAAATCACTGAGCTTTATAGGAAGTGAACTGATGTCTTCAGCCTCAAACCTTAATGGCAATATCCCTCAGGAGATGAATACTCTGATGACAAATTTTGTTATTCCCAATTCATGGCAAAGGAGTCACACTGAACACCAAATTGTCAAATAACTGTTTGGAACTTGGTTAATTAAAAAAAAAAACACCTAAAGATATTTATTTATTAAATTTCCATGCTGCCCATCTCACTGATACAGCAACTCCGGGCAGCTTACAATAAAGTAAAAGATAAAAAATACTAGAAAACTAGTTAAATTACAAAAAAATGAATTGAAAGCTAAAAATCAAATGGATGGGTGTTCTGTAGGTACTGCTCTTCTCTACTCGGCCACCCACTATCGGGGGCCCAGTGGCAGAGCTAAATTTTTAGGCTCTTCTGGAAGGCTAGGAGTGTGGGGGAGGACCTCTGGTGGGAGAATATTCCAGGCGGTGGGGAGGGTGCGGGGGGGTCCACAGCAGAAAAGGTTCTTCTCTTGGACCCTGCCAGTCAAAATTCTTTGGCCAATGGAATATGAAGTAGGTTCTTTCCTCTAAAATCAGTGGGGCAGGCTGGTCCCATTGGGGTGAGACAACTCCTCAAATACCCTGGACCCATGCCATAAAGGCAGGGTGGATTTGATTTAAATCAAGTCGATTTAAATCAGAATTTAAATCATGATTTAAATCATTAGTAAAAAAGCTTGATATAAATCAACTCGATTTAAATCATAATTTTTAAAGAACAACTGTCATCTCTGTCCCACAGCGGCTCCTCTGTTGACTCACCGACAGTCCCAATATTGCAGAATATACAGAATATAACTAAGCTCCATTTCATGCTGAATAAACTAAATTATTAATGTATCTTAAATAGAAAACTATCTTTAGATAGATTTTTACTCCAAAAGCATTTTATTAAAATAAATTTGATAAAAATAAAAAAAAAATCTGAATTAAATAATAGAAATCTGATTTACATTTTTTTTAAATCTGATTTTTTTTTTAAATCATCGATTTTTATCCACCCTGCATAAAGGGCTGCTGTTTGGTTTTCCTTTAAACATTGATACAGCTATTAATAAGATGAGTGCATTTTAATCCACAATTAAAAGAAATATTGTTTAAGCATTCTCAGAAATCAAGCTTCTTTATTCTATGTCCACCTGTTCTCGCCTGTAATTAAAGCGAAGCACATGGTCCCAACAAGCATTGCAGTATTATGGGTGAATTTAGAGGCTGCCCTCCCAGCCTTAAGAGCTTCTCTGCAAAACCAGAACATCTGCTCCATAAAAGAGTAGCTGTTTTGGTTTCATTTCAGAAGGATAGCTCAGGATGGATTCAGGGTCGAGACTTGATGCAGAATGACCAACTATGCATTTCCTACCTCCCACATGCTACTGTTTAATTTAAAATAAAATGTTAAAAGGTTGCAGCCAACTGACTTTCTCTCTCATTAAAGCCTGATGATTCCTAATTGAGTCAGTATATTTTTACATTTAAAATGGTGATTTAACAGCTATATTTAACCCTTAATTTGGGGAACTGCTGGGTATTAAAAATCAAGGCCCAATTTGAAATTAAAAACTCAATCAATTTTTATTTGCCCTGATTACCAGGCCCAATTTGCTCCAGTTTATCCCAACTCAGCTACATAATGGTACAAAAAACAGATGAAAAGCTGCCAGTAGCTGGTCCTCGACATATGCACCTGTTTGAAACAAATATATCCTGTGTTCTTCTGCATAGTAAATATGCGCACAATTCTTTAAGTGTAATTCTTATTTCTAGTGAAGCTGAATTCACACAATTCATAAATAAAAATAATTTTTCATAACTAGTTAATTGGCTGTAAGTCTACAAGGAGACCCTGAAGCCAATAGCCCATCCTTTTCTCTATTTTATTTACAGGTAGACTCCTTTGATATTAAAAGTATCTACTTGATATTATGCTCATAAACCCTTCATGAGCCTCTCTTCCTCAAATCAAATGCCTTTTAGTTTGATTATTTGCTATTTTTCTACATTGGTCCAAGCAGCTCATAGTAACAATATCATAAACCTCACAGAACATTGTCATTTAATAACATGATTTGTGATAAAACATGGGACAACAGGATAAAGTCAACTTCAGTGCTGCAATAAAATAATACAATCACATTTAATAATACATCAAATCAAAAGCACGATCAGCATTAACTCAAAAGAAGAAATGGGGTAGGGAGAAAAAAAGTGAACCAATCCTCCCTACGTTCCAAGGAATCAGTTAAAATTATCTGCTGTATCATTTCTATTGCATATTTTCTTCTAGCACGATTACTTTTAGTCATACTTGTTGCATATCATTCTAGTATTTGATTGTATGAATTGTGGTTTGAAATATTTTTCACAACAGTAATAATACTAAATATAGCATAGCAGAGGTAGGCACTCAAGATCTTTTCCTTGACCCTCTGCACCATCTGACTGCGTTTAATGTTTAAAAGCTGGGGAAAAAGCACATTGCAAAGCATAATGTAAGCCTTTGTCTTTATGAGCCGAGGTGGTGCAGTGGTTAGAGTGCAGTACTGCAGCTACTTCAGCTGACTGCTAGTTCAGCAGATCAGCGGATCAAATCTCACCGGCTCAAGGTTGACTCAGCCTTCCATCCTTCCGAGGTGGGTAAAATGAGGACCCAGATTGTTAGGGGCAATATGCTATTTAGTATACTGTCTTTGGTGTAAGCCGCCCAGAGTCCTCGGAGAGTGGGCGGCATAGAAATATGAATAATAAATTAATTAATTAATTAATTAAATTTGCAAGAACAGTCGTGGGTCCTACAAAAATGATAGATGGCTACAGATCACTGCTTTGCTTGGAAATATACATACTATCCCATTGTGGTGTGGCAGAGCAGGGACAATCTGACTAATTTTGTCTTCTGGTAAAAGAGACGTTTATGATTGGATGTGCTCACCCTGCTAGTCATTTGCAAATAGGCCACAGAGTTGGCCTTACTTTTAACTTTTAATGCAAACTTAGTGGCCAGGACATGGGCCAGCAGCAGCATAATTCATCAGTTAATTATGATTCATCTTTAAGATGTTTCTTTTTGTCAATTGTCCATTCTTTGTGCCCGTTTTACAATCCATCTCATTAGAAATGGTATATAAAAACTGAATCCATTTTAATAGCTTGCACCTTAGGCAGCTGGACTCTCCAAATACCACAGGCTGAACATATTTAAAAAAAGTGAATACATTTCCATACCATGTTAACAATCATTTGTCAGATTGCACAATCAAATTCTCTGGCCTGCATAAATTATCTATAGATACAGAATCCACTTCATTTTACATAATTTATTTCTCTCCCACTAGGGAGGAAAGAATGGGGAGGAAAGAAATATTTAGGGAAGTGTTACCTATAGAGCAGAAAAAAGGCGTAATAGGATTCTGAGGAACAGGATCAAGAAAAAAACTTTAAATAGAGCTTAGAGACAGAAGTGAGCTGGAAGATGATGAGTCAGATATCAAGAGAGAAACAGGATCAGTCAGTGAGAAGTTCAAGTTGGTGAAGGCCATATATACAATCCAATCCGTGACTGAATAACTTTTTTCAGACAATTTATTTTCAAAATTAATTTTGACCCCTCCCTGAAAAACAAAAGACAGTGGCATCACTGGATTGGAGGGGCAACACATTCACTCTGGTATATTTTGAGAGGATTTAGTTAGAAAAACTGAGATACAAAGAAGGTACTTTAATCCTCAAGGAGGTTTAATAGCCCTATTTTGCATTGGGGGGTGGGATAAAGACATGAAATCAAAGCACTAAAATAGAAGTGCTTACTGAGAGCCATGTAATATTACATGAGAGTATAGTGTAAATCCTAATTTAATCCAATCCTTTGAATGATACAGGAAATCCAGAGATAATGCATCCCAGAGAGGTCCCCAGCTTCCAACTCAAAACCCTCAACAAGGTAAAGCTCATCTCAAACATAGTAATTGGCCCTACTGATTAACTGCTTTTACCATCAAAATTATTTCTCCTAAAGTTAAACCAAAATCTGCCCTGCTGCAATTTATTAGGAAGTCTGAACCAGGATGAAGTTTCACGTCCTGTTCTTTATTTAAACTAGCCAATCAAATACTGTTGGATATATGCCTTCATAGGTATACTATACTCAGCAGTCACTTTGTTATTCTGTGCATATATAATAAAGCAGCTACCACATCTCTTGCCTTTTTTCCTTTATGCTCCTTTGCCAGCATAAACACTGGCAATAAGGATATCAGAACCACATTTAAGGGGGAAACAAGCAAACACTTCCTGTTTCCCTTCTCTGCACTCTCAAGCAGAAGTGAGCAGACCTGAGAAACTAACATGATCCTTTCCAGGAACCTGAAGAGCATTTTGAGATAAGACCCAGGAAGTCCAGCATAAGTAGTAGCCGGACTTGTGTTGCTTTTTCTCTAAGGAGATAGTGAAAAGTAAGATGCTCTGAAGAGCAGTAAATACAGAATTGAGAAGCAACCTAAGACCGCTTCATGCCCTGTTTTCAAAAACATCTTAAGTACCCTGGGAAAACTGCCAATGTCAATATGGACTTTGCAAAAATGGGCTCCTTGGTATCGAAGAGAACATACAGTGCATTGCAAACGGAAGACTCTCCCTTTGCTGCCACAGAGCAGATTACAGAGAGAAGCAAGCATTTTAAAAGACCCAACGTATTAATCCGGCAGAAGGTTATGATGAGACAGCAAAGCTGAGCATTCTCTTCTCAAAAATAAAATAAATACATCCTTGGTACATCAAGGTCATTCGAATTGTTTCCCAAGTAAAGCTGAATTCAGCACCCTGTGTGGAAATCATGCAAAGCAAGCAAAATTGAGCATATTGACTCATTTAACATGATTCATTCAGCCTCTAGTAATCATGGGGCATAGCAAGATGTAGCACAAGGACCCAAAAGAATAATCCATTTCTACATCTGGCACTTGAGATTCACTGGTAAGACTGCAGCCTATTGTTACAGCCCTGAAAGCAAATAGTCTTTAAAAAAAAAACCTTTCAAAATCTTTATTACTTATTCTAAAGTAAAGTAATTACTTTATTACTTCTTCTAAGTATACAGATTGCCTTGCATGCTATATACCTCATTTCAATCAAAGTTATCAAGAAAGCTTTATAGTTTAATAGAATCCTGAACCAAGTTTGAGTTCAGTCTTATTGTTATGGTGGACTTGCAGCTGTTTGAAGCTGGCAGAGGAAGTTTGAGAAAAAGTTATTTTAAACCTTTTTATGCCCGCCTATTTTTCCACCTTTTTTCCTATTAGTATTTTTCTCCAAGTTGCAGTTTTATTACCACTAAAAAAGAATTCAATTATGGTCTGCCAATTTAGAAAATCCCACTAACTAACAGATATGAAAGCAGCACACTGGCTACTCTTGGCTGTGTTACACAATGATGTATGACAGAGCCAACTCAGAAGAAGGCTTTCTGACAACACTACAAATATAGAGTTAAGAAGCTCTACAAGAGCCTGTAGTACAGTGGACTAAGCACTGTTATTAACATCTGCTGTTTGCAATTACTGCAAGTTCAAATCTCACCAGGCTCAAGGTTGACTCAGTCTTCCATCCTTTCAAAGATAGGTGAAATGAGGACCCAGATTGTGGGGGCAATAAGCTGACTTTGTATAACTATACAAAAGTATGAAGGCTATTGCTTAACGCATTGTAAGCCGCCCTGAGTCTCCGGAGAAGGGCGGCATATAAATTAAAGCAAAAAAAAAAAAAAAGCTTATTCTTGGTCATCCCCCCTTCCCATTTTTGCTCAAAGAGGCAAACTTTTCCCATCTTGGGGAAATACTGTAGCATCTGAATACATTTGCGCTGCAATTCTCAACAGAACTGGCAAAAGGCACTCATCAAAGGCAAACATTGTGGGCAGTTAGCTGGACACAGACACATTTCAGGGAGATATATGCTACTGAAATGCAGGTGACACTCTGACTCGCTGCTCCCCATCCAGATTGTGGCTTTCAATCTGAAGCCAGAAGTGAAGGACTGTCTGCAAGATTTAGCCTTTCAGCCTCAAGAGAGGCTCAGTTATTAGAACAATTTAACAGATGAGTAACTTGAATATCTGCCCAGTTGGTCAAAGTTCTAGGAGCTGTAAAGATAGAAACACAGAGATATGTAGCTTTTTCATTCTTCCACAAGGACACTGTAAAGATCTCTGTTGGAATCTTCAAAGGTCAACCAGTATAAATCGTTGTGTGAGGAACTTTTGCTCCATTTTAACTGTCCTTTGGAAATATGATAGTCAAATTCTCCCTCATTCTTACTAGTATTGTGATCATTTTTTCCCCTTGGAGATGCTAAGGATTGAGTTGGGGTACTATACCTACATGCAAGGCAAAGTCCTCCCCTTATCATGCACACCTGCAGGGGTTCACAAATAGCTTTGCCAACTTTTAGCGAAAAATAAATTCTCTCTTTTGCACAAAATTGTGCAACCAAGAATTGCAAGAGGTACCTAAATATTCCTAAATAGGAATTTATTCTAGAAGCTTGCCATTTAGTATGTACATATGTATGCATGTATGTATGTATATATGTATGTATGTATGTATGTATGTATGTATGTATGTATGTTCTCCCTTTATTATTTTTATAAAATAACTCAAGGCAGTGAACATATCCAACACACCTTCTTCCTATTTTGCCCACAATGATTCTGTGAGGTGGGTTGAACTGAGAGCAAGTGACTGGGCCAAGGTCACCCAACTGGCTTTTATGGCTAAGGACTAAAACTCACACTCTCTCGCTTTCTAGCCTGGTGTCTTAAATCATTAGACCAAACTAAATTTAGGAGTATCTATGACACACAGTATGAGCCATGATGGTGCAGTGGTTAGAGTGCAGTATTGCAGGCTACTTCTGTTGACTGCAATTTGGCGCTTCAAATTTCACCAGGTTCAAGGTTGACTCAGCCTTCCATCCTTCCGAGGGGGGTAAAATGAGGCCCAAATTTTTGGGGACAATATGCTGACTCTGTAAACAGCTTAGAAAGGACTGTAAAGCAGTATATAAGTCTAAGTGCTATTGCTATCTAAATGTTTAAAACAGAATGCATTTAGAAATCTGAGGTTCATGGACCAAAAACTAAGCAGAAGGAAGTAGGCAGAACCAGGAAAAAAATATTAATCTGATTTAATTTTAGATCAACACTGTTACCAAATTTATCCATTTTTCCTTTTCTAGCATATTGAAAATTGCAATCTGCTAATAACTTTTGGAAAGACTCTGGGAAAACATACGTAGAGTTTGTGTATTTCTTTTTTTTAAACAATAATTTCAATTTTGGGGGCAGATAACATATTATAATCAATAAACAATGAACAAAGAGAATGGAAATTAAACATACTAATAGTTGGAACTTCTTCAACTTGAAATCTGATACAAATTTATTAATGGCAAATTGACCAACAGGGAACTTCATAAACTATCTTTTGATGTTAAGCTTTTCAAGTCAGGAGCACTTCTCCTAAAATTTCTGAGAAGCAATATGTAAGGATAGTGGCAATAGTATAGCCTCTGCCTGTGCCAGGAAAACAATTTTAGAGCCAGTATAAATAATAAAGGCAGTTCAAGTAACAGATAAGCAATCATGCATGATGAAACAATAAATTCTTCAACCTGTGAAATCCAAAGAATAACCTCAGATAATATAATCGTTATACATACACAAAACTTACATCAATTCCTGACATTTTAAACACAATATAAACATCATATTATGAACCTTATGATCTGCCTCTGCAAAAGAATGTATCATTATAAGGTAGAATTTCATAGAAAAACAAATATTTTTGAAGTGGAAATAAATAATCTATATACATTTACATATGTTCGTGCGCTGAAAGGCTAGTCTAATCCATGCCTTATTTGTTTATTCAATTAATTTGTATGGTTGCCGAAATTGCAAGGCTCACACAGGATGATATTAAAAAACATAAATTGATAAAATTAAAAAAACAAAATGAAAATGTAAAATAACTGAAGCTAGTCCATAATCAGTTCCCAACTATTGCAGCTGACTCATCCAGCACCCTGGCCAATATCCAGGGGGAAAGCCAAGTTTCCGAAGCATTATGGAAAGCCAAAAGGGAGTGGAAATTTAATCTCAGGTGATATACTGTTCCAGGTGGCAGGTGTGACAGAGAAGTGTTCATTCATTGACAGAATGTGTGCAGTGGGGGTGACAGGATACATAAAGAGAAGACACCAATCCACTCATTTACTTTTAACAATGTAAGAACATTAGAATAGTGTTGATAAATCAAGTCAAGGTCCATCCTAATCCAGAAATTGTTTTTCCCACTAGCCAACCACAGATGTTTCCAGAGTGCTCTCAAGGAAGAGGCATATCCTCTCCCATCAATTTTTTTCTTCAACCAGTATTTGGAAGAAGCCCTCATGTGCTCCAATTCCCTTTTAGGCCATCCAAGTTGATGGTTTAATCACCACATCTTGTGTAATGTATTCTACAGGTTAATTATGTACTATATGCAAAAATACTTTCTTCTGACTTCTGAACCTCCTTCCAATCAATTTAATTAGATGAATCCTGGTCCTGCTGTTTTGTCTGAGAGAAAAAAAATCTTCTCATTGCCCATCTTCTCCATGCCACACATGATTTTATACACCTTTAAAGGAGAATATTTGTAGCTCATGGTTGAAATGAAGCTTGCTGATCTCCGAGCTTGCTTGTTTTCTTGACGTTTCATTACCCTAACTAGGTAACATCATCAGTGTCAGTAAGGAGTACTGTTTGCTGTCAGTTTATAATCTAGTGACTTGCTTGTCTTTGTGGGTGGGGTGATGGTCTTAGAGATTCTTTGGTTGGGCTGTTCACTGATTGCTCTTTGGCAGTTTCTTGATTGGGGTATTGTTTACTTAATTGTAGGTCTGTCCTATAATTGTACAAATGGTAGGTACAATTCGTTAACCCTGGAGTTAATCTACACTGATCTGGTTGCTGATTACTGGTGGAGAAGTACTGGAGACTTTGTCTCTTTTGCATTGCCTATAGATGTTGTTAATGTCTATGTGTCTATTGATGGTTGATTTGTCAGAATCTGAAATTCTAGAAATTCCCTGGCATTTTTGGATTTGGCCTGGTCTAACTTTTTGTTAGAGGAAAGATATTTGAGCTAACAGTGAATTTGGTTATTTCTGCATTTTTTCCATCTCTGTTATTTTCAAACGTACATACTTGTCTAGGAAAATGCAACCTATCAGAAAAGATGGGAAACACATCCTTGCTATTATAGATCTGTGTTTTCACACTGAGAAAAATATTCTTCACATACAAAGGAAAACATTCAAATTCTTAAAATGGTGAACTGGTATTTAAAAGACTCTCTTTGCTGATTTTTCTAAAGCTCATGGTGACCTTCCTGCTTCAGAGAGTCTTCCCCTGCCATCTTCTTCTTTTCTTTGTATTTAGCATAGTGCTGACGTTTTAGACCTTCTAGCTCTATTCTGATTGTTTTTTCTTTAAAATATGCATTTGGTTTATATTGTATTTTTGCTATGTGAATCACCAAGGGTCAATTAGTTTACAGCAGCATAAAAATAAATTTAATAAATAAATATTATTTACCAAGGGTCCAAAGACCTAATCAAAGTATTGTGTATTGTCCATCATTAAAAGTATTTTCTAAATATACAGGACATATTGTGAAGGGCTCCAGATATGGTTCAAAGAGCACCATTTTTTTTTTCCTTTTTAGAGAAATAATATAGGGAAAGGGGTACCCTCTTAATTAATCAGATGGACACTGCAACTACATGGAAACTGATTTACCGGTAGTCAGAAAGAAAACCTTTGGGAGGAAAACAACATTCTGCAGCGAAGGCCAGGACATTGCAAACAGAGGCTGAAAATGAACGGTCTGTGATATCTGAATTGTTACCAACAAAGGTTAAACATTTCCATGCTTAATCAGCTGTTGCTACCAGCTCTGTTGGTAATCATTTCCAAGAACACTTCCGTTGGGACATGGGGCCTATTGTCAGGAAAAAAGAAGGCCAGTTTACACCAGATTTATGTATGCCTAACACTGGCTTTTTTGACTGGCAATAGCTCTTTGGAGACTGAAAGAGAGAAATATCACTTTGCATTGCAGGTATTGGAGCCGAATCCAATATTCTGGCTCCAGTTCTAAGTTTAGTCTTTTTGTTAATTCCCCCGTAAAAGGAATTGGAAAACAACTAAGGTGTGTAATCTTGATGCAGACAGTATAATCCCACCCATTTCTATCTGGAAATCCTGCTGAATTTAATGAAGGTTGCCTTCAGATAAGTGGAAGTAAAATCATAGCTCTCATAACAAATCCCCTTCCTTCCTCACTCCTCACCACCTCAAAATACTTCAAACCTGATCCTTAAGAAAAATTATAGCCCAAGGATCACATCCTGGGCTATGATCATTGATTATGCTGAGTTCTCATGCAGATTATTAAGGCTGCGCAATGCTTCAGAATTGACTTGGAAAGGGAGTTTTGAATGCACAAGAAAAATCCTGAAATCAAGACATGCCTGCTTCGATGAATCAGATCTAGATCCTCTGCTTGTCTCCAACCTAAATCCAAAGCAGTGCATCTTCCTACAAATTATAATTAAAACAATATATGTCTTACTTACTTACTTATTTATTTATTTATGATTGATTGATTAATTGATTGATTGATTCGATTTATATGCTGTCCTTTTCTGGAGACTCAGGGCGGCTTACAATGCGTTAACCAATAGCCTTCATACTTTTGTATATACCTGCTTAGTAGGGCTTTTGCCCCCCCCCCCAAAGCGGTGTTCTTTTTTATACAAAGTCAGCTTACCATCCTAGAAGTGAATCCTATCACAAAAAAGAACATGCAAGTTCTCTAACCATGCTGGTAGGGAATTTTGGAAGTTGTAATCTGCCATATCTGGAAGATACAGGGCTAAAATATTAAATTGAAGGTGACATATTAGAGAACATGACTGTAGCAATACAAGAATTAGAATTCTTTATTGGCCAAGTGTGATTGGACACACAAGGAATTTGTCTTTAGTGCATATGCTTTCAGTGTACATAAAACGAAAAGATACATTCATCAAGAATCGTAAGGTACAACACTTAATGATAGTCATAGGGTACAAATAAGCAATCAAATCATACTAGGAAACAATATAATGGTAAGGTTACAGCAACAAATTACAGTCATACAGTCATAAGTGGGAGGAGATGGGTGATAGGAACGATAAGAAGATTAATAGTTATAGTAATGCAGACTTAGTGAATAGTTTGACAGTATTGAGGGAATTATTTGTTTAGCAGAGTGATGGTGTTCGGGAAAAAACTGTTCTTGTGTCTAGTTGTTCTGTTGTGCAGTGCTCTATAGCGTCGTTTTGAGGGTAGGAGTTGAAACAATTTATGACCAGGATGCGAAGGGTCTGTGAATATTTTCACAGCCCTCTTTTTGACTTGTGCAGTATACAGGTGCAGTATACAACAGACTCCAATCAAAAGTATGTGTAGAAAGTATAGTCACTGCTAAAAATCTCACAGGCCAACTTTTACGACCTAAGCATTTGTAGTTATACATTAAGTTACAAATATCTGGGAACATTTGCAAAAAAAAAAAAAAAAAGTTTAAACTGCTACCAGGAAAGCAGTACAGTATTGTCTATAGAAGTTATTTCTTTGATAAAAGATCTGAACATGAACTTCAGAGATTAACCAGTTCAAGCAGACTGCAGTTAACAGTCCATATTATGAGAAGAGGTCAGAGTTAACTTTTCTACCCAGCAAATCACCTTTTTCCCCAAGACTCTTTAAACCTATAATAGTCATGTGGAATAATGCCAGTGTTTGAAATGATGGAAAATCCAATTCACATACAGTATCCACAGTTGTAATCACATGAGGAAAGCAGACACAATCAGTGCTACTGATTTTTAGAGAAGCAGCTAGCCTGGGAAATAAAAACATAACTTGCAAAAAGGCAGTAGCAAGCCACTTCTGCAATTACCAAGAAAACTGCATTGATGTACCCATTGTCCCCAGGAGTCAAACCGATGTTGGAATGTTTCAGAGCCAGTATCTATGGGTGAGAGAATTGTCCATTTTGCTGGGGTTAGACCTTATGACTGGGCAGCCACAGATTGAAGACTGAGGTGATTTAAGGAAATGAGAAGACAGAATGCAAAAGAAGCAAATCAAAAGAGAATGAAGCTTAAAGAAAAGAGTTGGGGAAGCAGGGAACAGAACTGTGATGGTCCAATCAAGAGGAAAGACACATAGCACATAGTCTATAACAGATAAATATTATCATGTAGGAAGTTAGCACCCACCCCGCTCCTAGGAAAATGAGATATTTTAGGAAGGGCAGAATATTTCCCCTAAAAAGGAGGCAGAAACTCAGCCCCCCCCCACCTTTGTCAATGGGCCATTAAGGCCTGGGGCAGTCTAGTTTACATAAAAAAGATCTACCTCCTTCAAGGAGAGCCATAACAGGAATTGCCCAAAGCCTTTTCATTACATCATCACCCAGCAAGGCTCAACCAAGCTTGGGACTCAAAACACAACCTACAGAGTTACCCCTGCATGGCCCCATGGGAGTCTGACAACCAATCAGAACACAAGCTCAAATTCAAAGCCCAACAGAAGGTATAAATCTATCTATCTCTCTCACCCATGTGCCTTTTTGCCCAGGACCTCAAACCATGTGGTCCTGTCCACCACTAAAGACCATCTTTCCAAACAGCCACCATGTTTCCAGTGTCTTTCTCCCCACTTGGAATTGAACCCAGATGGACATTTCTTCCAACAATCATAAATGAGGAGGTGAAAGAGAGAGACAAGAACATTTAAAGAAATTTGACAAAGTGAGCTGAAAAGAAGGGATCTGAAGAAATAAAGGTTGACAGAAACACATGCAGCTAAACTGAACTAGGGAGATACGATACTACAAACACACCATTGTCTTGCCCAAAAAGGAGAGATAGAATCAGGAAGCCAAACTGTAACAAACCAACAGCTATAGAGTAATTGGGCAACCTCCTTTCAGAGTTGCTCAGAAAGGTATTTTGGTGGCTTGGGTTGCAACTGTCATAGAAGCTGACAACCCTAAGAGGCAATGACAGCAAATCAGCAAAGTGAGGTGAGAGACTGAATTTTATTAACTTGATTTAAACAAGTCAGGATTAAGGATTACTCAAAAGACAGACTGGCAAAAGGGCAGAGTTATGAATTACTCAATACAGAGACTGAAATAAGGTCTATTTTTGTACAATACACCAGTAAGATACAGTAAGAAATCACTACCGCACACACTTGGACGTATGCTGGTTTTGCAAATGTTACAGAAAAGTCAACTGCCCTATGGAAAAAAAGGATTTACAATAGCTAAATAGAACCTCCATGTTTAAGGACATCACAACTCCACATACCAAATGCTATGGAAGGATACTGTCTTTATCCTCTGTTGACCTTCCCAGAGATAGCCAACTGGCAACCGCTGGGTGTGCTAGAAGGACTCTTACATTATTTAGGAAAATAGATAATCAATTACATTTATTATTCACAGCCATTGGTAACAATGTAACATGAGCAATGAATAGGACTGGTTGAGAGGGTCATTGCATCAGAGTAAAGATGTGAGTTGTGGCATTACACTGCAGTAGCAGAATCCCAAGGTCACAGCACAATAAGTTCAGCAACAGAGAAAAATGCAACCACATAATGCATGGTTATCAGGTGTCAGCAAAACCGAAAAGTATAGAAACACAGGAAGCTACAGTGCTTTACTCTAAATCAAATCACTGGTTCAGCTATCTCAGTAACATCCACACTGACTGGAATTGGCCCTTGAGAATTTCATACATATTAGTATGTATTTTCTAATACTAATATTCTACCCTTTTCTCTAAAAGCTCAAGCCAAATGTACAGAAGGGTACCCCCCCCCCCCCCCGATTTCATCCTCATACCATCTATAAATTGAAATGTAAGATGGGCTGATACCTCTCTTTGAAATCTAGCATCTTAAATAAATTTACAATCACTCTAGAATTAGCAGGGCATAATGAGAGCTTGGACGTCCCCATATTCATTTGGAGATGATTAGGGTTGCACCAGAAGCATTATCATGCAAAATAAGCGCTCTGCACTGGGTGATGGATCTATGCTGTCACTTTATTGTATAAACACTCTCACATCATCTCTGGATCCACCCTTTTCATTAAATTGGCTCAATTGAGGGACTCTGTTAGAGTTCTGGCTCAGTTTAGAGCAAAGTACCATTTCTTTTATATTATTGTTGGCATTGCTCAACTTGGACAGAATTTGTTTTTATACAAGCTTTGCTCTCGCTTTACCCTGCACTAAAGGTCTGATACTTAGCAAATCCTTGCCCAACATCTGCTGCAACCTATCTTGTTTTTCCCAAAATAAGACATCCCCTGATAATAAGCCCAATCGGGCTTTTGAGCACATGGCAATAAGGCCAAGTGCTTATTTCAGGGGTTCAAAAAAAATATAAGACAGGGTCTTATTTTCGGGGAAACACGGTACCTATGCTGAGGAAAAATGTAGGCAACTTTGTAAAGAACTGATCCTATGCCTTGCAGTCTATTTCACACATCTTATAAAAAAGTTTGATTTTTTTTTTAATTATTTAAGCAGCATACATCCTCATCACATCCTACCGGTATATTCCAGCCTCAAGCTTACGGAACCAACTTATTCTTTCCACACACATATCGTCAAATCTACCTACCAACTTAGTTAATGCGATCGTGAAAAATGCTATCTATCCTTTACATTTTGAGCTGAAGGGAAGACAACTGAAGGTCAGCTTCAAATATTTTATGTGATGTGGGGACAGGGTAAAACTGGAGTGGGTAAAAAGTGTGCTGTGTGAGTACCATCCTTTGTCACAAGATGGTTTTCCTAACTGCATAAAAAGCAGCTGTGTCATCAACAGTAAACAAGACTTAGCCCACCTGAGATATTATGTTGCACACAATATTCAATCAATGCTCCGCTTGATTTTACATATACCCTTAAATGGCCCACTGTCTGGCCACCCGTAGCAAAAGAACAATTTCTTCCATGTAAGGGAAGAATACATAAACCAGGCAAGAAAGGTGTTATTTTTTTCTTTTGTTTCAGGTCACTGCTGCACAACAACTGCCAACAACACGTAACCTCCAGGAGCTTCATTGTGTGATGAAATTAAGAAAGTGGATGGCTATGGATAAAACTGAGTATAGTCAAGTGTGACCAGAGTGACACTGAAATTTGTCAGAATTATCTCCAGGAAATGAACCCAGGAAGGGTAATTCATGAGCAAACTCAGCAGCTATCTGTAAAGATTTTTCTGTGCTACCATTACAATGTCTCCTGTTAGACTCTTCTCAGACGGAGTCAATACCAAGCCGATGCTTGGAGTCATTATAATTCTCTCATATTACCAAAAATATCCTACATGCACAGAATTTTGTATATGTATTAGCTGCCAGATGTGCCAATCTATTTGTGAGCTGAATACTGATTGCACTAAGGAAATAGGTCCTGGAGAGAGCTTTGATTACATTTCAAATGACCCTAATGATTCCTGCTGGTAAGGAATTTTGGAAGCTAAGGACCTACAACATTCAAAGACAACTGCTTCAGAAAGCCTAATTAGAGCAGTCCCTCATTCAAACAGAGGCTGAATTTACATAAAAACTAAACTTGGTTTGCTTAATCATGGCTTGTTGAATAAGTTACCAGTCATTTGCTTCATACAACATACATAACCCAAAACAAGGGCTTATAACCTATACTAGCTAGAATATTATAAATAGGAAGCCAGATTTTGGCCTTAGCTAAAGTTAAGATGGAGGTGACCCCTCCTTTTTTGGGGTGGATGAGTCTTGGTATATATTACATATTAAGTGGTCTGATTCCATTCCATTTATTTATATGACATAGCAGTGTGGTTTTATTTTGTTGTGTCATATCACAAGTTGCTGAAAGTTGTTTTGTAGTAAGATGGTGCCCACATCTAATAGATCAGTGACCCAACCTTTCTGACTCTGTGGACTGGCACTGGTGGTGGCAGAGGAGAGAGGGCATGATTTTACGTATGTGCTCGCCACTTGCTCAAATGGAGCTTCGCTACTTACACGGCCCAGTTCCCAATGGGCCACAACCTGGTACTGTAGACCAGGGGCTGGGGACCCCCTATAATAGATAGTTGCTATAAGAACTCATCCCTAATCAGAATGTATATTAATCATTGTACTGATATTATGGCATGGTTCAAATATAAAGGTAATCCAAAATGTAGGTTATCTATCACATTAAATGAGATACTGACAAACTTGTGGCTCCAAGATTAATGTGGGTCTATTTCACAATACACTTTCTCACTAGCTTGATGTAGAAAACACACAAAAACTATTCTATAAGCTCTGAAATAGGCTTAACAGATTTTTAATGAAAAATAGGGGGGGGGAAATCTTAGTTATTCCCACGTTCATGACATATATTTATTCATCCTATAACTAGCTTGTTAAGGCTGTAAACTCCCTCCAAATTTAAAAGAAGCCACTGATTGTTCAAAAGCTGCCCAGCACTGCCATAAACCAAAAACAAACAAGCCATATTATGGCTTTGTGTTATGTATGAACTAAGGTAGAATAATATATTCTATATTTCTATATTCTTTAAAATATATTCTATATTTTAAAACAAGAAGAGCTTTCATCCTCCTCTTCTTGTCTACATTTTGCAAAATTTCACGACTTTTGCTTTTTTGCAAGTGTTATCTCTTATATAGGTCATTCGCAAGTTCATCCCTTTAAGGAAATAAACCATGGTTAGCAGCACCATGGTTCAACATTATTTCTGTTCAGGATCCTTGGAAAAGCTTGGCTACTTCCTAGAATTCTTCTTGAAACTGTTCAAGCCCGCAGGACTTAAACACTAAGTTCAGAGGCACGAAGTTGGGACTTTCTCACTGCACTTCAAGAGCAACAACTGATGTAATCACTGATAAAGAGTTCACTGATGTGTTTCACTTTCTAAAAAGCAAGAGTGAGAGAAGCAAGTAAGTCTCGCCTCTCTTTAGAAACCGACCATTGAAAAAAAATGCTCCTTTTCTTCCCCCCCCCCCACCACCACTATTTCTGGCAACGGGGAATGGATGGACAAGGATGAAATGATTTTTTGAGACAGAGGCCAGAGAAGAATTTCTTCACAAAACATAGAAATTATTAACAGAATTCAATATTGCAAGATGTGGTGATGGCCACTAAGTTGCAGCTTAATCCTTTGCATTCTCTGTCACCCACCATAAAACAAAAACATAGAACTATGCTCATCCCCGGCATACCAATTGCAAAGGGACCACTCTTTCCATGCTCCCTTGTGGGTTTCCTGAAGGACCTGACGACCCATTGCTGTAAACAGAATACTTCATCTGACCAAGATGTACAGCTGTGACAACAGGAACAATATTTGGCTTGGAGAAAGCTTCGTTTACATGGGAAGATGGCAAAATGAGATAGAAGAGGGAAAGAATTTTATTACATTTTTGGACATTTTTTTTTTTGGACATTCTTTCAGCTTAAAGATCAGTTTTCTGAACTTGCGGAACAACTTTTTCATGACCCCATTGTCCTGGGTCCATTTTGAATGATTCAGGCAAGTAGGAAAAGCCTCACACTTAAAGAATTCTGCTGCTTCAGGGATACATAGACAGCACTTAGATTTTAGTAACATAAGTCAACACTTATGCCTGATTTATTTTCACCCTGTATTTTAATTTTGTTGTTGTTAGTTGCAAAGTTGTGTCCAACCCATCACGATCCCATGGACAACGTTCCTCCAGGTCTTCCTGTCCTCTACCATCCTCTGGAGTCCATTTAAGCTCACGCCGACTGTTTCAGTGACACCATCCAGCCACCTCATTCTCTGTCATCTCCTTCTTCTTTTGCCCTCAATCATTCCCAGCATTAGGCTCTTCTCCAGTGAGTCCTTCCTTCTCATTAGGTGACCAAAATATTTGAGTTTCTTCTTCAGGATCTGGCCTTCTAAAGAGCAGTCAAGGTTGATTTCCTCTAGGACTGACCGGTTTGATCGCCTTGCAGTCCAAGGGACTTGCAGGAGTCTTCTCCAGCACCATAGTTCAAAGGCCTCAATTCTTTGGTGCTAAGCCTTTCTTATGGTCCAACTTTCACAGCCATACATTGCAACTGGGAAAACCGTAGCCTTGACTATATGCACTTTTGTTGACAGGGTTATATTTTAATATAAATATATACAAACCCTTTAATGTTTCTATAGAACTCTGTGTTGCCTCTTAAAGGCCTGAGTTCAAATAATACTGTTTATATTCCTCAAGGGCTGCTTCTTTTCCTTCTCTCTGAACTGCATTCATTTTCTCTTTATGCAGTATTTTCTTAGCCTATTCACTCATATTTTAGATTTGCGGCTCTCTCCCCTGGAGATTCCAGATAAATAAGTCAACGTCAACACTCGTGTCAGACTGTAGATTGTTTCTCCTTCGTTTGTGCACAGATTTCAGCTGACTGATTTTTTTTCTACAGTATTAGCCCTACAATGATTCAGCTTTTTCATTGGCTGTCCCTCATCATTTTCTTCCCGGACTTTTCCTTTTGGTCTTCTTCAGGCAAATTGATGTCTGCTAGGATCAAATTTGCCACTCCACTCTCCAATAGCATCAGCCACTCAGGTATCAGCCATCAACAATTTGGGTTTCCTGGAGTCCTTCTGCTTTTGTCTGAGTGCCATTTATCAGCTACCCTTTGATAAGTAGGCCAAGTACATATAGAGATTTTTGTTCCCATTGGAACAATTGCAAAATCTTACTTCTTGGGAAGGACTTGTTCCTTCCAAAACTCCAAGTCAGAGAAAAAAATCTGCACTTTTCCAGTACAACTACACTTGTCTCTGTACATACATGCAAAGGAAGAGTTCTCGGAGATGTCTGATGAAAACACAAGAAAGGACCCTCTTGGTGGCTGTTCCCAGGATTGAAATTCTCTGCCAAAACGATCAGACTGTTTGCCTTTCAATCACCTTTCTGCTGGCACACAATAAGTTTTTACTTATGTAGTACTTTGGTGTGTAAGTGGGTTTTGGCTGCTGAGTTGAGTTGGTGGTACAGTTGTTTATTATTGTGCTCTTAATGGTCCTTGAATTATTCAATATTGTTTTTATTCTTATTCTTAGAAACACTGAGTGCCATTCATTGGCAGAAATGCATGGTATATAGCCAATAAATAAATAAATACGTTCATAATGTCTGATTTCAAATAATGCAACTCCTCATTTTACCTTTCTCTACAGAGGCATGGAATGTACGGCCTTCCAGATGTCACTAAATTATCTCTCAATAGCTCTGTAAATTTGAGATTCTTGGACTTATTTGATAGACAAAGGAGCACAGCTTCCCTATGGGTTATAGACAAAGCTCTGGTGGACACAGGCATCTTCTCAGTTACTTGAGCATAATAGTTGGCATATTGGATGAGTTCAAAAAGCCCATTAGTTCTGGAACTAGATGGCAACCAGCAGCTAGAAGTTCCACAAAGCTTGTAAATCTGATAACCAGAGGCATATGCTTTAAATAAAAATGTAAATAGCAAAACAATTCAGCTAAGGTAGGATTCCAGAAGAATTTGACTACCCCTGGAATATTTTTTAGCTTGCAGATAATTAAGCTTTTCATTAGCCTCTTAGTCCTTGCTCAACCAAAAATAACTACTAAATAACCCCTTTGGAGTTGCGAATTTCTCTTTTCATTTATGTTACTTTTTTAATGCTAATTTTTAAATAACAAGCCTCTGAAATTGTTCTTCATTGGAGATCTACCAGGTTTTTATTCCTTCTATGCCTCTGGGAAATCCTTTCAATTGTAGCCCAGTACATCCAGAGAGCACCAAGATGGGGAAACTGATCTATAATCACAAGACAGGGAGAAAACTGAAGTTCAGGGCAAGTATCTACTCTTCCCCTCCCCCCCACATACTCTCAAAAGCAAAATTTTGCACTTATCAACTGCTTTAAATCAGATTATTTTAAAGTGGGAGTAGATCAGGGGTGAAATACTCCCGGTTCAGACCGGATCGCCTGATCCGGTAGCGATGGAGGCGGGTGGTTCGGAGAACCGGTAGCAAAAATCCCTGCTCCCCCCCCCATGCCCAGCTGAGCCACGCAATCATCAGAAGCTTTTTTTTTTTAAAAAAGCATTTTTTCTACAACTTCGGCCGAAAAAATGCTTTTAAAAGTAAAAAAAAAACCCTCTGATGATCGTGCGGCTCAGCTGGGATCGTCAAAGGCTTTTAAAAGCATTTTTTCTACAACTTCTTCAGGTTGAAGATCCCAGCTGAGTTGCCTGATCGGCAGAGGCTTTTTTTCTTTTAAAAGCCTCTGATGATCCAAGCTGAGTTGCCTGATCGGCAGAGGCTTTTAAAAGAAAAAAAAAGCCTCTGTTGATCAGGCAACTCAGCTGGGATCGTCAGAGCCTTTTGAAAGCATTTTTTATAACCTCTTCACCGAAGATGAAGAAAATTTAAAAATGGTTTTAAAAGTTTTTTTTAAAAAATTGGCCATGCCCACCCAGTCACATTACCCCCCCCACCAAGCCACACCCACAGAACCGGTAGTAACAAATTTTAGATTTCACCACTGGAGTAGATTCACACATTGTGCTATGCTATGGTTTATTTAGCAATGATTCATTGAATAAAGTACAAGTGGCTAGGTTTGGACAGCACACTAAACTATGTAGCATGGGTTATAAACCACAAAGGCTAGATTCAGATCTTATATTAAGAGAAATCTAAACAAACCATACAAAGGATTAGCTTGAAAATTAGGATCTTGGAAAGTTTGGATCATGGCACCATCTAACTGTGAGAATAACGCCATCACTTGCACCTCAAGTTGGCTTATTGGTTGACTGATTTACCTGTTAGCCTTGTTCTCTTGCCTTAGCTGTCTCTTTGGGCAATGAGGGCAGAAATATTTCCCTGATTCCAAGGCCCTGAAAAAAATTTATTTAGGCAACAAAATGGTTGACTATTTCTTTGTTTTTAACAATATGAACTTTGGCCTCTGTTTTCTTAAAATGCTAACTCTTAAAATATTATTAATATATGAATTAATACATGTAGCTTCTGCTTTTCTGCTGAATGTAATTTAACTTGAAGTATTAAGCTTTCACCTAATTTTGCAAAAAAACAACAACAGGTGCTATGATTTCTGCAGATTTACTAGCATCTTTTTAGACCCTTTACTCATCTCAGTAAAAAGCTAGATGATCCAGATGCCTTCCAAATACCAGTATTATTTCCCACCTGCCCACAGTTGATCACACAGTCAATTCCTTGTATTCACCCATTGTCTGCCCACATGCATCCAAGCTGTTCTCTGAACCATAAAAATTGGCAACTTCCTTTATTTTGTTGCTGTTTTTATTTTCAAAGATTTTCAGGATGCCAAATTCTTCTGCAGCTTGTGTTATGAAGGGCCTAGGTAGTACAGAACTGTTCTGACAGAAAACAGATTTTTATATAAATATCAGAACTTCACATTAGCATTTAAAAAAGGCAGACAGAAGATAAAAATAAAGTGTGCATTTCACAGTTACACTGTGAGAATTTGAGCCAACCCACTATTTGAAGAATGATTTCCCACTCTTGAAGCTGGAAGGCAGTTTTACAGTGAGAAAGCGATTTGATGTTTGTATGTGCTAATCTTATACTTAAATTGCATCTATTTGCGAACACACTCGAATCTTCCCTTCAGTGTTTAATCAAAAGAACTTCTCACACTACTAAAGAAGGAAAGAAAGAAAAAAACAACATCTTGCTCACAAGAAAACTATTTCAGGATGCATTAATTTAGGAAGTCAGGCTCCAAACAAAAGAAGACGATATGAAAACAAGCTCAGATATCACCAGGAGGGAAAATGGTGAGCTTCTTTTGCAAGGCTACCTGTTAGTTGTATCGGCCATAAATTTAACAATCCCTTGACTGAAAGGAGGTGATAAGAAAGTGGTAGTGTCCAAAGAAAGTGGTGTAAGCTATGTCAGATAGAAACTGATTCTTTTTTCTCAGTACATCACAATTAAAAAGTTTTGTATATCAGATATATGGATAAGCTTAAACTCTGGTCTCTATCTTGGTAATCAGTTACAATTAAAATAATGTATGTTTCCATTTGCAAAACAGAGTGGTGTTCTTTTACTTTGTAGTGCTGGAAGGCCTAATCTTGCCATCAAACAGAATAAGGTGGTCAGTTTGAAAGTGGTAACAGAGAACTGCTCCTAAAGTTTCAGATATTTTATTGTCATTTTTAAAACACCACTTTGGAATGGAGCATTTTTTATAACTAAAGAGGCAGTACATCAGGAAGAAACTGGGTATGTCCTCGCTCTTTGCTATGCTTATTTTCTAATTGCAATGAGTTCGTGTAAGGCAATGGTTTTTTTTTTTTCATTAAAATGTCTCACCTACCTGCAGCGTGAACTAGTACAGCCAATTCTCACTGACACATCAATCTGCCATTTTCAGTTGAGATCTGAGAGAAAAAACAGCACCGTGCTACATGGACTAAAATCCACAAAAGATTGTTTCAAATATTTAAGCACACATCCTTCCTGTTCACCTAGCATCATAGGTACTGAAATGATAGCTCTCCCAAAGTGCATGATTACAAAAATGCCAACATATAAGAATACCAAGCAATATTCCAGCATTCCTACAAACTGGACCCTTCATATTTGGGCTGCAAAGATCTAAATGACCAGAAGAGGACTGCAAAGTAGTAGAATATTCTACCTCTCTTTGCGACCATCTGGAGGTCATCTGGATTTTTGCAGTTCATATATAACAACCTTACCATAAACTCTACACTACTGACAGTATTTCCAAAGGCAAAAGAAGAGGGAAACAGCTTCACAACATATATAGCAACTAGATTTGTACATATTGCACAAAGCCGAATTTTATATAATTGCTTTTCTGAATAAGCCAAAGTGGCTGGCTTCACACCCTGAATGTTAAGCCAGAAAGTACAATTTATAAATCATAATGATTATATTCACAAAAGATGCTAAGACAAATCCAATTAAGTCACACCATGGAATGGTATTTGAACCAATGACGAAGTCCATTCCACATGGGCCCATTCCACATCACAGTAGGCTGCCAGAAATCCAAATAAGCTTCAGTCAGTGAAGAGCATCTCTTCATCTACTTTGTTGTTGTTAGTTGCGAAGTCATGTCCAACCCATCGCGACCCCATGGACAACATTCCTCCACGCCTTCCTATCCTCTACCATCCTCTGGAGTCCATTTAAGTTCATGCCTACTACTTCAGTGACTCCATCCAGCCACCTCGTTCTCTGTCATCCCTTTCTTCTTTCGCCCTCAATCTTTCCTAGCATTAGGCTCTTCTCCAGTGAGTCCTTCCTTCTCATTAGGTGGCCAAAGTATTTGAGTTTCGTCTTCAGGATCTGGCCTTCTAAAGAGCAGTCAGGGTTGATCTCCTCTGGGACTGACCGGTTTGATTGCCTTGCAGTCCAAGGGACTCTCAGGAGTCTTCTCCAGCACCATAGTTCAAAGGCCTCAATTCTTTGGTGCTCAGCCTTCCTTATGGTCCAACTTTCACAGCCATACATTGCAACTGGGAAAACCATAGCCTTGACTATACGCACTTTTGTTCGCAGGGTGATGTCTCTGCTTTTTAGAATGCTGTCTAGATTTGCCATAGCTTTCCTCCCCAGGAAAGCTTCATCCACTAGTATAACAGAAAACTGAGAAAGGAATAGGAAAAAAAGCACACAATAAAGGACATGTATCACTGAGGGGGGAAGGACTACATCACAAAATATGGCAGGCAATGGTTATATCTAACTTAAATTTCTCTTTCTTTTTAATGGCTAGATAAACCTACTGACAATAGACTTTCGTTATGAAATATATGCAGCTGTTTCTGTACCATGTCCAGGTATTATTCAGGAATAGAATGTGTGCGCCTCTAAATTAGGACTGTGCATGTTTCTAAATGATCCCAATGTTTTTGAATACACAAGAATGCAAGCATAGCATCTATTTCTAGTAGTTGTTTCTTTTGTTAGGCTTCCAATCATTACTCTAAAAAAAAAAAGAGACAGCTGCTTTAAAGAGGTGCTTATGCTTTTGCTTTAATACAGGGATGTCAAACTCAAGGCCCATGGGGCCACCCTGGAAACAGCGAAGGACTGGCCCGCAGTGCTTCTGCCAGTGAAAACGGGCTCCCGAGCTCCTTTTTGGCAAGGATATATTCAAGGGCCGCGTGTGGCCCTCCCAAGCTCTGTTTTCACTGGCAGAGGGTTGCAGGAAGCCATGGCAGCCAAAAACAGAACTCGGGAACCTGTTTTCACTGGCAGAGCGCTCAGGCCACCACAGGTGCCCCCGACAGGAGTGACATCGAGCTGGCCGCACCCACCCATCCCCAAGGTCAAACACAACCCTGATGCAGCCCTCAATGAAATCGAATTTGACACCCCTACTCTAATGCATTCCGTAACATTTCTTTCAAACCGCTCTTGAAGCATTCTCAGAGCTACTGTAAACTCTTTTATACTGGAACTGCCTGAAATTGCCCTTGAGAGTTTTGGAGAACACTGCTGTTGATTGAACTATGGTCCCTCTCATTTTTCTGGGAAACCTTCAGAGTTCAACATCTCAGTCAATAGATGTAATAATAGTTTTTTTAAAAAGCTGTCACCTTCCTGTCCTCACTGTCTATTTTTCATGAACATCTGCCTGGTTATTGCTAGCAACGTTGCTAAGCTAGGACTTTTCATCTACAACACTTCTTATCTGATGATGAAAATGGTATTGTCTCCTCCAGTTCCCACAGGTTAGAGCTTCCAGAAAGGCAGCAAGATATTGAATCACTTAAAAAGTTTTTCCATCAATAACTTCAAACTAGATCCATAGAACTGCACTTTTGAACCACATTTTTTTGTTTCCATGGCACTAGCTGCCATTTAGTTATTGTTAAAGACAGCTTAGAGAAATTAATGGATGATTAGATTACCAATAACTGCTAGTCATAATGTATTTGTTATAATGTCTTTCTCATACAATACTTACTACTTTCTCTGCCAAATCACCCATTATAAAGGGCTAAAAAAAAAAATCAAAACTAGTTCGCATCATCATTCGATGTCTATTGTTTGGTACTGTATTCATCAAATTCATCATATCAGTCCTTATATTCTGTCTCAAATAAGCACTCCAGAAATTAAAAACAAACTTCTTAATATTCAGAAATTGATCAACCCACTGTAAAAACATACTTTATATTAATCTTCCTTGAGTATATCCTTGCCAGATTTCAACACTCAGATATTTGAGCAAGCCAGAGAGAGTCACCAATTGGCTTTCTACATGCTGTTGCAAAACTTTGTCCCAGCATGAAATATCAACAATGGAAGAAACAGAAACTGTTAGCAATTCCAAGCAAACTCATCAGTGAAGTTTCCTTGAGGACCTGGAGAAAAGACAGGATATAATTCTAAAAAAAAAAATGAATCAATTCAGTAACGTAAAAAAATAAAGAAACATCAGCTTATTCTGCTAGCCTGTCATAGTGCCTAACAGAATAGGTAACAAATTACAAATACTTTTTGTGGATAAAGAACAAATCCAAAGGTCAATTCTTTGGGAAATTTGTCTTCCTCTTTCTTCCTTCCTCATTTCCTTATGTGTCATGTTAATCCTATTATCCTAACCCAAAGGTCTCGGAAATGTGCTAAACCCCCATGCCACAAAATTGAATACTGCTTCCCCTTTAAGAAACAGCCTTAACATATGAAGCTGCTTTTCACCATTATCATCTAAGACTGGGTTGCAGATCTTCTTCTGGCTCAGACATCTTAATTTTCGAAGTTCCATATGATGATTCACGATACCCTTCTACACTGCAGAAGGCTGTAATCTTTTTTTTTCCAGACAAAAGGACATAAATCTCCCATAAATGCATTCACTGGTAAATGTAGAAACATCTGATAACAATGGCAATACTTCCCCATTCTCCTGAGCCCAATTCTCATATACATGCAGTATGCACATCTCCTTCGTTTACCTGCGGTGCAAAAGGATACCTGCAACTTATTCCCCTTCCACTGGCTCACTTGCATTTAGCTTTCTCTTCTAGCTACCTACAGATTACTGAACTGGGACAGAGGCACATCATTCAGAAATAGCCATCAAAATGTTCAAATGCTTCTTAGAAAATGATCATTCTAAAACTGCCAGTATTTACCTACTGCAGTGAGAACAGCATCTACTTGAGTATTTGCCATCTACATTTTTCCAGAGCTTCAGAAGAAAGAGTCTAATAGGCAAAAGAAAAAGAAAAAAAAAGAATCAAGTTTGGACTCATTGCACTGCAGGTAGGTAAGCTTTATAAATGAATAAAGAGAGCAGGATAACTTAGGAGGAACCTTATCACACAGTGTTATATCCCTGCTGAAAATTTCCTGGGAACTCCAAGTCTAGCAATCATTTTACTAGTGGATGTATTTTATACATTAGCTGGCAGTGGTAGCAAGGTCCTAGTGGATGTTCTATAGTATAGTGCTGTGAATCAAACTTCCCCGTGGCAAAGGTTGCTGTCTTATTCTGCATGCTTGATTTAATACTTTAAGGCAGGAAATAATTTCTGATGACGGACAATGCTAATGCTAGCCCAGCATTTTAAAGAATATGGCAAGGTTTACCCTGCCTTAAACCCCAAAATTGGTAGACATCTACCAGCAGAATTGCTATAATTGCAGACGGTAGAGTTGTTCATTCCGTGGATTAGGGGATTACAATGAAAAAAAAAACTTGATCATACTTGCACAGATTAAATAGGACAACTGCCATAATTCATTCTGGGCTTTGTTCCTTATTTCCTGTCCAAACTCAGTGGTTAGTATTGTACTTCAAAGTGTGAGAACTTCTGTGAAAGATAAATTAAAATATGTAGAAATGCAGTATATATATTTCTTCCCAGCTCTGATTAAATTATTAGTTTATTCATGGGGTGGGATCCAATAAATTCATCTATCATTTCAGCAGGTTTGAGAACTTCTGATTTAAGATAAACACATTCTACTTCAATGTACTACATGACTCACGAAAGAACTATTCGATGCCAGCTAATTTAAAGAAATACTACCAGTACTAACACCAGTCCTACAAGTATCAAAGATACATGCTAACCCATTAACTTATATTTTGAACCAAAGGACTTTGGTCAGTCAACCAAAAGGCTCTTGGAATAACAAAGTTCTTTCAGGGTTCACTTTTCTCTCTAAAACCATCATGAAAGAGAAGATTTCTGCCTAGTATACAGATTTTTTCTATTCATAGATACCCATCCCATGGAACTGACATGTGTTTAAAGTGAGTCCTATATTTTTACATTTCAGTTTGCAAAAGTAAATCCCTATGTACTATGCTCCTCCAAAATATTATATTTTAATAAGAACGACAGGGAACTCCTTTTTGGGGGTGGGTAGGTTTGAGGGTGGTTTCTTTGCCCATGAATGTCAGCTGAAAGTCAACGTATGTTCAGTCCTTAAACATGTCTTACCATTTAAAATTTCCAGGAGAGAATTGAAAAACCAGAATGACTTTAATTATAAAACAACAGCCATCAGTACAACGGAACTAAATTGGGCAGATATTGAATCCAGCTTATTTTATTTGTTTACAGTATTTTTATACTGCTCTTCTCTTCAATGAATGCTAAAAGGAAGTCCAAACTGTTTGATAATTTCAGTTTTTATTTTAAGAGAGCTACATTTCTGGACTGCAAAGCTACAAAGATGGATGGACGATACTAATTAATTCTTAGAGAAAGAGGGTGGTTGAGAAGTTATAATGGTCCAGCTTGAATATCAGGGGCCACGCTGAAAGCGTGGCCCCAGGAGCAGGAAGCATCATAGAACAGCACCATACAGGTATGGTACATTTATATATTCACATAGGTTGCAGTAGGTTGCAGAATTCTTCTCTTCAGGCCCTAGAAAGGCATTCCGTTGCTTGTAATTGTCTCTCTTTTGAATAATCCTCCAATAGGGACCTCATCACATCTCTTTTTTTTAAGACAACAGCTTGGCAGTATAGCATATACTTTGCATACAAAAGACTCTCTGGCACTCAAGTTAAAAGAGATCTCAGTTATCAGGTATGGAAATGACCTTCACATGGCATTCTGGAGATTTCTGCTAGTCAGAGCAATAGCATTTTGCTGAACAGGACAATATCTCATACTGATACAGACAGCTTCATCTATATTCCTGAAAATTTATCCAAACAAATTAATCTCGGGTAATCCTTAGACTATATTACTTAATGTGGAGCCGTTCAGCTGCTTTGGAAGACTTTTTGGAAAATTCTACTAGCAGAAGTATATTTTTCAGACAACTTTATGAATAACTCATGCCTGTTCAGTAATAACTTTACCAACTGCCAACCCATGTCTGAGCACGATGCAAAGTACTAGTGCTTTTTAATGGGCTTTATAGGTGTCTTCGATCACAGCATTTGAAGGATTGTCTCTTCCCACATTTCCTCACCTGTATTATGGTCATTCTTAGAAGCAGTGCTCCAGGCATCCTCCCATACTGAAGTGTAATAAGTAGCTTCCAGGGAACAACCTTCTCAGTACTAATAGTCTCCTAAGCTCTAGAATGCCTTCCCCCAAGCATACCTATTTTCTTATCTTTCCTGACCCAAATAAAAATAATTTGTTGTATTTCCAGTATTTTAATTCTTAAAAATTCTGAGCCTTTCAGCCAATTTTTGTGTGCTGTTTATGTTTTCATTGTTATACACTGGCTATTTTAATAATAGTTTTGATTAAGAAAATTAAATTGTAATTTTAGAGTGTTGGCAGCTGCCTTGAGACAACTATTTTGAGGACCACATACTTTAAAAATTATGTCCTACCCTTATCAGATGCCATATCGAAGTGTCTCTAAGGAAAATATTTTTTTTAAACTTTTTATTATGAAGCTCATCTATAGAATGTAGCACCCTGGCAAATATTTATGGCTTTTTGCATTGGCCAAAAGCTACTTTATGCCCCAAATATCAGCCATAATTAGTTTGCTCTTTTAAAGTCTTACCATACTATTGTTTACTTATCTTGTTTTAATTGATCATTTAATACTTTATAAAAAAGAAGTAATACCTAGAAAAAGAGCTACAGTGGTAGAAAGGGAAACCTTACAAGAAATATTCAGCTATCGCTGTACACACGCTGATGAAGGATTGATCTTTATTATAAGGATATCTATATCCTGTATTTCAAAGACTAAGACTACACAAAGCAGCTAACAAGTTTGTTAATTCAACAAAAAAAACCCCACCCTGTTAAATATAAAGATATTTAAGGCAGGCAACTATTTAAATCACATCTTGCAAATGTGTGGGACTACATTCCTGTTATCCTTACGCAGAAGTTCTGGGTTAAGAGAAGCCAATGATTAGCAATCAGGTGGAGTTGAATTCCACCAACACGGGGATTGCTGGTAACTGCCCTGAGTTTGCAAAGTGGGATATAAACAAGTACCTACAACACACACATTATTGGTCCCTCACTCCACCCCATAAAGATGTGTTCAAAAGGAAAAGAGAAAGGTGTGGGGTGGGGGGTTTAGGTTCAGCTCATTTTCTATTATGAGGATAAGGTGGGGCTTCTTGCAAATTATGAAAGCTATGAAATAGGTCAATAAGACTTTTTTTTTAAAAAAAAAGATTGAATAAGTAATGAGGAGCCATGGTGGTGCAGTGGTTTAAAATGCTGTATTGCAGACAAATTCTGCCCACAGCCAGGAGTTTGATCCTGACTGGCTCAAGGTTGACTCAACCTTCCATCCTTCTGAGGTTGGTAAAATGAGGACCCAAATTGTTGGGGGCAATATGCTGAATCTGTAAACCACTTGGAGAGGGCTGTAAAAGCACTATGAAGCAGTATATAAGTCTAAATGTTATTGCTAATGGGTGGGGTATAACAAGTTTTGTCTCTAGATGGCCCTTCAATTCAGATGTAAACCCTGTATGCCTATCAGCTAGGTTCATCTGTAGCACAGCATCCTGCCTCTTCCATTCACCACAGTTTAATATTACTATGTGAACGCTGAATAGATTCCATGGCTAAATGGGATGGAATCAAGCTCCTTGACTATAACCCAACCCCAACCCCCCCAGATAAAACTGCTCACTCTCAGCCTTTATGGGAAGGAGAAAAGCATCTGATGGCTCCACCATCATAGGAAAGAAACAGCATTCAGAACACTGAGACAAGCCCTCCGCAGTGATGTGAGCCTATGAGCCAGCACTTTCTCTCCCTCTTTTTTTTCACAAGTGCTGGGGTTTTTTTTAAGCAAGTTTAATTTTATGCCATATCTTTCATGCACAGTAAAACATACTCCGGAACCTTTCTTACAGATTTCTTTTCAAAGAGAAGTGGGACATTTTAAAAAATAAAATAAATGCTGTTCCTTCCTTCCTCCAATTTGTGCAAGATGCACCACTTTTTAAATAGCCTCTTTTGCAATGCAGCTATAAAAAAAATTTGTCCAGAAACACATGATCCATTGCTGCATCCACAAAAAGCATAACCTTACATTCTGTGCTAATTAACCTGAAGTGATGATATCATCTAGTTCAATACGCACCGTCACAAAACAAGGATAAAAACCCCTCACAAGCAAGCATCAAAGGTAGAGGATGGGGATAGTCCACCTTTCTGCTAGAAAGTGCAAAACAAACAAGGTATAAAAGGTGTTAAAAGAGTAACTAATCTGCAGCTGAGTGATTTTTATAGCTTGCCAAAGGTCATGCTGTTGTATGGTCACAATCCTAGAGATATTTACTATGGAACAAGAACCACTCTCCGTAGTGGACCTTATAGCAAAATAAAGCACACACAGAGTCAATGTATTCATTTGCGTTTGTATTTGTTCAATTCAATTCATCTGTATTTGTTCAATTCAATTCATTTGTATTTGTTCAATTCAATTATATGTAAGAATATTAGGAGATTTTTACTGTGTTCCCCGAAAATAAGACCCTGTCTTATATTTTTTTGAACCCTGAAATAAGTGCTTGGCCTTATTTTCGGGGATGTTTTATTACTTGGGGTGAATGGAGCAAGATGGGCTCCTCTTGCCATCTTACCAGCTCTGTCTCCCTAATCCTAACCAGAGGAAATGGCGGGGACCGGCTGTGCATGCATTTAAATATTTTCGGGGAGGGCTTATTTTCGGGGGGGGGCTTATTTTAGTGCATGCGCTCAAAAACCCAATTGGGCTTATTATCAGGGGATGTCTTATTTTAGGGGAAACAGGGTAATATATTTTCCACATAATATATTAATCCATGTAGAGTGACTTCAAGAAGACATCTGTACAGACGCACAAGATATTCATATCTAATATATGCCTGAATACATGCCTGATCAATGCACTGTCGCTCCGCATTGTTTCTTGAAAACCCACCATATTGCATAACCCTAACCCTCTCATTTTTAATATCTATCAATATGTTGAGGGAAAAGGATGTTTGGTGCTCTACGGAAAAGGGCACACTGCACTAGAGAGCCTTGCATTTATGACTTGCATTTCAGAAGGACCATTTATACTTTTTGTTTCTCTAGTTAATTACCTTGAAAGATAACCTGATAAACTGGAAATAAAAAAGGTGCTGCATTAGCTGGACCTTTCATCAGATCCAGCAGCATTCTTTGTACATTTTTCAACAAGGAGTCACCAAATTCTAACTAGTGCATATTTATTCATACATAGGTTATAAATACATGGAATTTTGAAGAAACAAGAATGACAAGACCTTTGGCCCAAAATGATCACACAGCAATAGAATACAAGAAAAAGGAAGGATAACAGAGGATTAAATACTGTATCTTGTCCCATCATTTCACAAAGGGGTAATGATCAGACAGGAGAGTATTAAAAAAAGGTCTTCCAAGAAAATGGCAAAGAAAGAAGTGACAATCTAAAATATAGGAGATAAAAAAGTATACCTCTACTTCATCTTATAAAACGTAAAGCTAATTCATTGTCAGTAGTAAACATGTGTTTAAAATCCCAAAAGGCTTCAAAGGAATGGAAGCATTCCCCACAACTTATTCTTAAGTATGTCCGATTTGTAGATTTTACTTTGGTCTAAAGACTGTTGGCTGAACTCCATGATTTGGCTTTGTGAAAAATGAAGCACACTTCACTATGAGAAAATGTACAACTTTCAAAGAAACTAGGCTCTTAATCCAGGAGTGGCAGTGGAGAAAACAGAAGATGCAAAGATGCATTTATATCAAACTATGACAATTTATAAATATCAACTTTAGTCATTGGAGGTTAGATATTCATTTCAAATATATTCCATGTTTTTTCCAAAAGCATTAGCAAAACATTTCAGGTCAGGTCAGAAGACCTGTGTTTTAAGTACCACTCCATACTCAACAAAAATAACAGATATTAACATTTTTTTCCACAGAGAGATGAATGATCAATGAAGACAGCATTATATGATGTTCCCTATGTCTGAGTAAAGGGTCTGCCTGAAGATGTAATCTGTTCAATATCTCAAATCACTAGTTAAAAGACCTCAGACAGCAATCAATCAACAAAATTCTTGATCTGTTAATCAGCAGGCGCTAAGGCATAAGGCTAACTTTGTATTAGCCAGTCTGCATATTGATGTAGCAAAATTATGTCAAATCAGTTTCACACAGGCACCACCAAAAATGCTACCCCTCTAGTTTCTTACTGCTTCTGTGACAATTTAAACCACAATCTTTGCTCATAACATTCTCTGGCTAAACTTGATAATTGTACTAAGTCATGTTTTACTTTATTGTGGTTTACCGAATAAGTCACAGTCACTTGGATACATGCACATTAAGTCAATATAATCACAATATTGCTTACGCTATTGTGTCAAGTCAGTTATTGTACATCCCTCTTAATTAATCTTTGGTTTTCTTACATAGAGCTCACTTTTGCAAAATGCTCATTATGAGGAAGGAAGGAAGGAAGGAAGGAAGGAAGGAAGGAAGGAAGGAAGAAAGGAAGTTCTGAGATAGTCTTGCATTCTTCTATACTTTTCAATCTCTTCAGGCAGATAGAGGATTCACAAATATTGTTTATTTAGATTACCAATAGAGATGAGAACCAGTAGCAAGACTCCGCTCTCAATTTCATCTTACGCATAAAGTCTAAAAAACAATATGATAAATTAGTACTCATACAGAGCTTCTGAATATTTATAGCATTCCACATGCATAAAGCTTTATGAATAACCTTGAAAAAGAGCAATATCAATTTATCACTATAATTCATATGCGAAACGCTGAGACTGAGAAAAGGTAGTTTGCATGAAGCCATTTATGCTGTAATCCTATATGAATTTACTTGAATAAAGCTGAATAGGACTGTGTTGTTAATGATTTCACAGCTAAGATAGAATGGGAACTAGAGGACTTCCCACTTCACAGCATAATTTCTTAAGCACCATGCTGCATCAGCTCACATTAACTTGCACAATGAATTCACAGCATCTGAGGTTTAAAATCAAACATCTGAAGTCGAAACACGGTACTTTAAGCATAGAACTCTTGAATAATGCTTTAAAGAAGCTTCAAAATATAGCTCATTAATTTTCTAAAAATTGGTGTTGGAAAGAAAAATGGTTCCCAAAGGGCTCAAACAAATTGCATAAACTTTTTTGGGGGGGAGGAAACTTAAGCTATTAAAACTGCCTCCAAACACAGAATGAGAAAGTATATAACACGGCCTTTGATGATGCTCATAACCGATTTGAATCAGCACACATTAACTTAAAGAAACCAGGGGGGAACTCAAGTAACTTAAATATTAACCTCTCCAGTTTGAATCAATATTCCCACATCATATTCCACACCTGCAAAGAGCTGAATGCAGCAACAGCTGACAACATTTGACTTGTCATGCTTTTCTGTTTGCAAGAAGATCATCCCTTCCTCATCCTGCAATAGCTGGCACACCCCAGTCTCCAGCGACTACTCCCTCTACACTAGCCTCTCATTTCGTGAAGACAGAGGTTTCCTTTTTCAACCTGTGTATATTTTGCACACTAAAATTGTCAATATTTTCTCATTTAAAACCCTGTCAAGAAACCCATGAACAAATGCTTCTTTGGCTAAACAAGGTATATAAAAATTAGTGTTTTACGTACATAATCTATACCTGAAAACCTCAACTAATTTCAGTGTCCTGGAGTCAACAATGTTATTAAAGTTTAATTAAAAGCAAGCACTTAATCTTAACGAAGCTATGACTACCCACCCTAACCCTAACCCTAAATAATCTGAACATCAAGTGCCCCATTCAACACCTTAGTAGAATCAACTCTCCAGAAAAACTTAACAATGAAGCCAAATGTCTCTCATTTAGCTCAGAATTATTTCACTTTTGCTAATATCTATTAATCAAACAAACAAAAAGAAATACTCCTCTCCAAGATCATTTTAAAAATCATTGTCCTTCCCCTGTTAATACCCCAGACAATAATTTCTTATATGATTTTAATATAGCCCACCAAATCTCAATAGTAAGGTAGGAAGTGAACCCCACCACCATCATCCCACATATCACACCATCCAGGATTTCTTGTCCATATCACTTGCATGGAATGTGGAGACTTACAAATCTAGCGAATCCCTCTTTGACCTTTTTACATGCCTTGGAAAATCATCACCCTGACCTATGCAAAAACAGATACTGTTGGGGAAAATATTGTATCGGATGAGAGTAACCCTGCCCAGATAAATGTATTGCAAGGTTACCTGGGTGCTGTAACAGTAGCCCAAGATTTCCAGAAGCTTGGGAAAATCCAAAAGGAAAAAATAAAACAACACAGAGATATTATTACTCTCTACTTTCCCTCTGAATAAAAACTAACCCAGAAGAATCATTATCACTGTTTGTAAAGGTCTCCCCACCCACCCCCAAAAAACCCGATCCCCTCTGGAGCACAGATCAAAACCACCATTACTTAAAAAAAAAAGATTGCAAAATGCCTCCATCCTATCTCTCTGCCTGTTTATAAAAAGAGTAGCTAAACTGGGGTAACAGATAACTAATCTGTGATAACGCTACTGATCAAACAGGGGGAAAGAACTGGCTGCTGTACCCTCAAAACTTCTGATCGTCTAAATAAAAATAATTAAAAGAGCTTGTTTAACAGGCTCTTCTCCTTCGGCTGCAAAAAGAAAAGAAGATAGAAAAAAAAAACCCACATTTTTTTTCCCCCTCGTCCTCTCTCCACTCTAAAATTCTCAAGATCTCACAAAGTCACTCGGGATGCGTTCCGAAAAGAAATACTGTACTCTCATCCCTCCAGTCCCAAACGGACAAAAAGAAAAAGAAAGACCACTAAGCCCGATCAAAACAAAAGGAGAAGACAAGAAGACCCTCTTCTCCTCCTCTTCTTCTTCTTTGCACGATCGCCCTTCGCTCCCGAACAGCCCTGATCGTGCCCTTCGCCGTCAAAAGGATACTCACGTTTTGGTTCTGGCTACTTTTTTCTCCACTTGACCATTTAGAAGCAGAAGTTGGGGGTGGCTCCCAAATAGGAAAAGCGAAGAGATTTCTTTTTTTAGGGGATCCTGCAAAATAAAATGGAAAGGAGCTCCAAGGGGGGAATTGCTTCAGACTCCCAAGCTCTGCTTCCTTTGAACCCCCCAAGGAAAGAAAAAAACCCCTCCCACTTCTTCCTGCTCCCTTTTGGGTCAATCAGACCAGACTGACTGCCTTTGTCTGTCTGACAAGCGCCATGTTGATATCAACATCCAAGCTCCCACCTGCTGCCGCTGTGAGACCCTGGGACTTGTAGTTCCTTCTTCCCAAGGGGAAGAAGATAAAGTGGGCCGTCTAGGACTACGACTCCCAGAGACCT
Organism: Pituophis catenifer annectens; assembly: GCF_029215685.1. Lineage (NCBI taxonomy): Eukaryota > Metazoa > Chordata > Lepidosauria > Squamata > Colubridae > Pituophis > Pituophis catenifer. The sequence continues at coordinate 25,835,255 of NW_027256881.1, read as the reverse complement.
GCGCTAGAACTGCCACACCAATGGCTAACAGTAAACGGGAGAGTGATGATCAGGGCGAGAAAAAACTACGATTCCCATCGTGCTCTCCAGGTCGGCGAAGATATGGCTGCTCGTGACATCATTTTGCGGTGGGCGGAGTGAATAAGAGGGCGTGCTCCAGGAATGGACTACATTGCCCAGGATGCAAGAGGTTTAGACCAGGAAAGAGAAGCATGGTCCGCCGTATATAGAGCCGGGTAAAGCATGAAGCTGGTGAGTTGGGTGCACTATTGATGGGTTTTGATGAAGGAGGTTTAAAGATGGACACGAGGGGCCACTTAATTTCTCTCTCTTGTAGTGCAACTCTGAAAGGAGGGTTTGCAGTTTCTCACGATCCATTTTGTTAGGGAAGCTTTAATTTGATGAGTCTCAGTTGTTGGGTTCTTTTTTCCAGCCAACTCTAATGTATTGTTTTTAAGCGTTGTTAGCTTGGTTAGTTTTATTTGCAACTCCTGCCCCCACCCACCTATATAAACTCTTTGGATATTTCTGGGAGAAAGAATAATATAGAAATAAAAATAAATGTTAGATTCCTGATAGGCAAAAATCTTTCTTTGATTACTCTTCCTCGTGTTATGACATATTGAATTAAATGCTAAGATCTATAGAGGTTATGCAGCATTCAACAGTTGCATGAGTTTCTGCTCTTCCTAGCTCCCCAGTAAGAGTTGCAGTTCACAATTTAAAATAAACTGCCACACAATATAAAAGTGCACTATTAAATACCAGATACATTGCCTCTCACCTGTTGGATGTCCAATGTCATTCTTTACTATTGCATTTATATAACATTTTTTTTCCTCTTCAAAGCTCCAAGTACATAAGATTCTGCAGCAAATACTACATAAACAACTCAGTGATATGGGTTGGATTAAGAGAGAGTGATAGTCCAAAGTCAGCAAGTGAGATCTATGGTTGAGTGGAGATTTGAAACTTGGTGCCCCTGGTTCAAGTCTACATTTAGCTTCTATACTGTGTTGGCTTCCTTGCCAGCAGGATTGCAAAGGTTCTGGCTTTCTGATTTTGATGTCACAAGCTTTTTTATTAATTGCATATCAGAATTATTTTGAAATCAAGTATACTTTCTTCCTTTAAACAAAATCTGATGCTGAGGTCATTGTGGACATCTCCTTTGTTCTCTGCATTGTTTAAATATCACAAAGGCTGAACATGCAAATAAGACTACAAATCTCTGGAAGCCTTATGGGAAAACTATCATGGCATAACATGCCCTTCATTTTACATTTGATATTAAAAAGCATCAGTTATCATTTTAGTAATAGTAAAATGATGTTGTTCAAAGCTAGACAAAGCACATCCTTCAATATAAACAGCTTTCTCTAATTTGTACCCTGCAATTGTCTTGGATTAGAATTCTTAATATCCCCAGCCAATATGTGTTGTGTCAAGGATACAGTGATGTACCACATCTGAAGATATCAGTGTGAGGAAAATCTGTTATATAAGGTTTCTGGGGTAAGAGAAGAAAATTTTAGCCGGTTACTTGTATCTCATGCTGTATTTGCTTTGTTTTGTTTTGTTTTATTTTATTGTTTAATAGAAATTTTGAAGTGTCAGATCAGATGATAAAAAAGTTAACATTTCAGGTTTACTTATTTGGAAAATTTAGTACTTTTAAACATTTTTAACAAAATATTTCTTGATTGCGTCATTTTTAGTGAATTCCTTTTTAGTGAATTAAAACCTTTTAGGAAATTGAGACCAACACATAACATTCATTGCATTTTAAAGAGACTAGCATATTACACTTTTGCTCAAGAATAGGCTGTTCACTTATAGCACAGGTGTCAAACTCGCCACATCACGTTGCTGTCACGTGACATTTCGCAATGTTTTTCCCCTTCACGGAGCTGGGATAGGTGTGGCCTGCAAGTGACGCATCCGTCCCATGGGCGGTTAGTTTGACACCCCTGATAGTCTTATAGTATTTATTAATTGTAATTTTTTTGTTGAAAAGCTTCTTGGCAAGCTTATAGACACCAAGAAAGGGATAGAGGAAGGAGGAAAGGAAAAAATGAAGGAGGAGGCACTGGTTCATAAAATGTATACTGTTTGTTCATTTTGATTTATTTTTCACTGCTTTAAATAGGACTTGCTCCCAATCCTGAATATGGACAGGATTGCAGCCTAAATGTTGCATCGCTTTTAGTGGCTGCATTTTAAGCCTGCGAGGGTAAACATATTATGCCTTTCCATGTGTTACTTATTTGAAATGTAATATATGATTGCTCCCATTTTGTGGTTCTTAGTGGCTTATGAATATCTAAAATCCAATTTAAAATTCAATATAGTGATTAAAACCATTGAAATATTGCCAGCATAACAATATCTAAACTAAAAGAGCTTGGTAGAAAGATGTTAGAAGCCGATCTCTAAGTGCAGCAGTCTAAACTCCACAATGAATTGTTTTTTCTACAGAAAAAGCAGAGTTAGCTACACTATAGATGTTACTTGTATCTGTAACCTATACCATAATACTGTAAACCTGTAGGTAATTGGCTTTAAGCCATATGAGTCTAGACACATCGTATTTCACACCATCAGTCGTGTCCAGAAATCAAATGGTAACTAGTGTATCTGTTTAATATGGGAATGATAAATAGTATTATTGTTTTTTATTGTTCAAAATTTCCATAAACCATAACAGATCAGAAAAGGGTGAAAGGTTTTGTTTTGTTTTTGTTTTCATTAACTTGTTTATTGTTTTGGTACTACCCGTGTTTTCCCGAAAATAAGACCTGTTTTATATTTTTTTGAACCCTGAAATAAGCGTTTGGCCTTATTTTCAGGGATGTCTTTTTACTTTGGGGTGCATGGAGCAAAACGGGGCTCCTCTTGCCGTCTTACCTGATTTCCAGCTCTGTCTCCCTAACCCTAACCAGAGGAAATGGCGGGGACCGGCTGTGCATGCGTTTAAATATTTTCGGGAGGGCCTTATTTTAGTGCATGTTCTCAAAAGCCTGATTGGGCTTATTATCAGGGGATGTCTTATTTTAGGGGAAACAGGGTACCTTCCATCTGAAACTGATTTAACCTATAAACTGGCTTAGTTCCTAACATATACATTTCCACTTTAACTTCATTTGGCTTTATAATTGGGCTTTTTTACTCACATGCACACATACATACATAAATAAATACATAAATAAATACATACATACATACATACATACCTGTATACACACATTTGCTGCCCATTGAATATGTTGCTGATATGGGAATCCCTGAGTTTTCTGAAAGTCTGAAAGACTTGAGCATTCTTCCTCCTCATCTTCTTCTCAGAAGATGGGTAATGCTTTCTCCTTAATGTCAGTGTACTATGTCCACATCTATCAATAGCTCTTAATGGCTCTGTACCCTTTCCTCTTTCTTGTTCATGTCTCCAAATACAAGAGTGCACAGATATTGGAAACATTCAATGAAAGATCAAGATTCTTGATCTTATTTCCTGACCTTTTTCTCCAGCTGAAAGTTTAAACAATAGGAGTTGCTCAGGTTTGGGAGCAACATATCTCAAATTTCACTGCTTCTGCTAACAGGTAAAGGTTCCCCTCGCACATATGTGCTAATCGTTCCCGACTCTAGGGGGCGGTGCTCATCTCCGTTTCAAAGCCGAAGAGCCAGCATTGTCCATCTCTGTGGTCATGTGGTTGGCATGACTAAACATCGAAGGAGCACGGAACGCTGTTACCTTCCCACCAAAGGTGGTCCCTATTTTTCTACTTGCATTTTTACATGCTTTCGAACTGCTAGATTGGCAGAAGCTGGGGCAAGTAACGGGAACTCACTCCATTACATGGTGCTAGGGATTCGAACCGCCGATCTTTCTGATCGACAAGCTCAGCGTCTTAGCCACTGAGCCACCACGTCTGGCAAATCTGTTTCTCTATATCTCTGGATCTTTTCGAATGATCTTTCTCTATTTGAACATCTAATCCCAGAAAAATGGACTGAGTTCCATTCCTATTCAGAAACTGAATGGTAAACTGTTCATTGCAAACCATCATAGCATTTTGCTGCCACAAATACAATTGTACTCAGAGTGCATTCTGCATTTCAGTGGCTTCTGTTGCTGTTCAGTGAATATAGCACAGCTTGATGAATATTAATTTAAGAAATGTTAATTATACTCTGGTAGGCATAAATAGCCATAAATCAAACAAATAACAGAATGGGAATAACAGAGTTGGAAGGGACTTTTGAGGTCTTCTAGTCCAACCCCCTGCTCAGACAGGAAACTCTCTGTACTATTTCAGACAAATAGTTGTCCAATCTCTTCTTAAAAACTTCCAGTGTTGGATCATTCACAACTTCTGGAGGCAAGTTGTTCCACTCATTAATTGTTCTAGCTATCAGGAAATTTCTTCTTAGTTCTAGGTTGCTTCTCTCCCCTCAAACAGGAGTGAACCGAAGTCAAAGTAGATGCTGAGAAATACTGCACAATAGTAAAATTATTTTTGTATGTATCCAAAGGAATGGGTTAAGAATTATCATCACCTCGTAACCTTTAAATAGTATTAAAATATTAAAATGGTATTTAAACATGGTAAGGATTCTTAGATAGTATTAAGTCTCCTTCCTGTTTCTGACTGTGTACTATTATCTTTTCCTAATGCTACATATTTAATCTGATTTTTTTTTTAGTACTGTTTGTCTGGGCATCCAACTTTACCATGCAACGTACTCAAGTTCAAATCTACCACCATCATGTTGGACTGTGGGCTCGATATGACCTCAGCTCTCAATTTTCTCCCACTGCCGTTGGCCCAGAGGTACACTGCACTCTTGTGTGTGTCTGTGTTTTTCCACACTCCAGTTTTACTCTGTACTGGATACACTTTTAGGGAGAGAAGGGATTAATTTAATGTGGGACTGAAGCAGTGGTGGAGAAGGCCTGGGATGTGTTATAGGAAAGGAGTTTGAAATGAACATGCAGTATCATCTGATAGCATAAAGAGTTTGTCCACTTAAAAATTCCCTTTATCAAAATAACATTCTTTGGCTCAGTAGATGGAAAGCATTTTATGGATTTATCGATTTGGTTTCCAGATAATTTATTCTAAGCTTCACTAAAATATTGCAGCAGCAGCTCAGCACAAGTGAGGTCAGAACTGTCCTCTCTCTGGCTTCTTCATGCAAGAGGAGACAAATGAGAGAGGTAAATGTAAAGTGTAAGCATGCCAGACGTATATTTCTCCCCCAGTTAACCACCTGTGCTGCAGGTTGTTTGTTGTGGGCGAAGGAAAGTTTCTCAATGATTCTGAGTCTGGGGATCTTTTGCTACTATGTATTACAAAAAGCAAGAAAAATGCATGCCACTCTGGTGCTAAAGGACAGTTAGAAGGCTTAGATCTATGCAGAATTATGGATTTAAAGGCAAAAAGATGCTTAAGAGTGGGCAGAGGCACATACAGCACCTATCTGCCAACACATCTTCTGGTGGAGTAGCTCAGCATCTATGCAAGGCGTGATCCCCAGAAGAGAAGCAGCTGTTTCAGGAGTTGCAGACAGATGTTATATTTGCGCCCTCTTGTGTTCCAGAGTATTCTTTTTTTTTTTAATCTAAAGTTTTGCACAGCCTTAGAAGACTTTTTCAGTAAGGAGACTTCATCTAAATAGGTCATTGTCCGAACAGAATGCAGAATAACAGAGAAAGGAAGGAACTTGGAGATCTTCTAATCCAACCCTTTGGTCAAATAGGAGACCCTATAATATTCTGGGCAAATGGCTGTCCAATCTTTAGTGGTCTCTAATTGAGAAGACGCAGTGGTGAAATGTAAAATTTGTTACTACCGGTTCTGTGGGCGTGGTTTGGTGGTGGTGGGGTAATGTGACAGTAGACGTGGCCAACTTTTTTTTTTTTTTACTTTTAAAACCTTTTTTTCTACAACCTCTTCGGCTGAAGAGTTTGTAGAAAAAATGCTTTTAAAAGCCTCTGACGATCCCAGCTGAGCCACACGATCATCAGAGCCTTTTTTTTTTACTTTTAAAAGCATTTTTTCGGCCAAAGAGGTTGTAGAAAAAATGCTTTTAAAAATTAAAAAAAAGCCTCTGATGATTGCGTGGCTCAGCTGGGCATGGGGGGGAGGCAGAGATTTTTGCTACCGGTTCCCCGAACCACCCGCCTCCATCGCTACTGGATCAGGTGATCCGGGAGCATTTCACCCCTGAGAAGAAGCAAGGGATACATTTTTATAAATAGGCAACGTGCTATACTACCCATCGACACCCAAATATCTACAGCCTTCAGCTAGCCATCCTTCCCCATTTGACTTTCTAAAGAAAATATTCTTTGAATGCTGCGACTCAAACTTCTAGCATCCTCTTTATTTTAAAGGATGCAGCACAATTTTTTTCTCCGATGCTCTTTAAAGGATGCCTCCGGGGCTCACCTAATGTTCTAAAAAAATAAATATGGTAAGTGACAGCAGTTTAGTGCCTTGCTTGGAAATGCACCCATCTGCCAAGTGTAATGGATCGTGGCCTGGAGAGAGGATTGGAGGAGACAATACTGGCAAAACGCTTGCTTGTCTGCTCATAAAAGGGTTGTAAGAGTAGAATCCCTTCATGGCAGCCTTCTTATGAAAATGCTCGTGACCTGTAATTCCAAATATACTTACCAGATCAAGCCAATAGATACACCAGCCTCCATTTGACCTTCTTGAATCATAGCCTGTATTACTGCATTCCTTGGCTACCTATCAAAAAAAGAAAAAGAAAAAGAATGCAGCACTATGCTGAAAGATTTACGAAGCTTGATCAAAAAGTTACCATATTTTATGTTATAAATGTTACCGGTTTGTCCCCAAATTTTTCCTGAAGTCTAAAACTTAAAGCATCTGAAACTGCTCCTCTGTCACCATCTTTCTCATCTGTTCCTCAGGACTCAGCTCTGTATGCAGGAGCACATTATTGGTTCCACTGTCAAATAGCTTTTATTCTCGAGACATTAAAATTTACCGTTAGCAGTTATGCGCTTTATATTGAGCTGGATGTAATAACATTCAGCATCCGTGTTCTGCCTTCTGGTACAAGCTTTCATCTTGACCTTCTATGTAACACTCTTTCAGGGAGTTAAAAAGAGCCGTCATGTTTATTTCTTATTTTTATTACTTTGGATTTAAATTCTGACTTTCCACCAAGATCCCAAGATGACCTACCCAGCACTCCCTTCTCCAATTTGATTCCCCACAAAGACATCTAATGAGCTTCCTTGGCTCAGGATAGACATGAATAGTGGTGGTTTTCAGCCGGTTCTATCTGGTTCGGGCGAATCTGTAGCAGTGGCTGCGGGAGTCTCCGCCCACCCGCCCGGATGTCATCACGTCCCATTTATGATGCTCTGCACATGCATAGAAGGTCCTGTGCATGGGCGGAGGTGGCACGGGCGAGTGAAGCAAATGCGCACTCACATTTGCAAGCTGGTAGCGAAGGTAAGTGAATACCACCTCTGGACATGAACTTGGGTTTCTTCAGATCTGGTCCAACCCCTTAACCCTTGTCTCACACTGGTTCTCATATCTTTCCCTAGTCATTCATCGCTCCACGTAAAGACTTGCAGTTCTCTAACCATCATCATTGCCCTTATCTGCGTCAATTCCAGTTTACTATATGTTCTTTAAAATGTGGTGCCCAAAGCTTGACACAATACTCAAGGCTGGGTTTGACATATGTAGAATATAGTGGAACAATTACTTCCCATGATTTGGAAACTATAATTTTATTTCTGCTTTCTAAAACAGCATTATGTTTCTGCAGCCGAAATAAACTGGTAACACATATGGTGTTCTTCTACAATACCTCTTTCACAAGTGGTATTATCATGCCAGATATGTGTAGAACTTAGTACTGTATTTATTTGTCAATCAAAGAATATTTGTACCCCATCTTACTCCTGAAGGACTCTTGATGGCACACAGCACCACTAAAATCAGAGATTACAGTAATTACAAAAGCAAAGCAAAAAAAAATGTCATTCTGGTGATCAAAATATTTACAATAGAGATACCGTATTTTTCGGAGTATAAGACGCACCGGTGTATAAGACACAGCTTAGTTTTTGGGAAGGAAAATAAGAAAAAAAAAATCTGCCTACCAGGTATTCATCTGGCTAGCGTCCTTTGGTCAGCTTCAGCACATTAGTTTGCTGGTTTTGAGCTAGTTTTTTATCCCCTACTTGGGGATAAAAAACAGCTTCTAAAGCACAACTGATCTTTGGAGAGAGAAGCAATGAGAAAAGCAGGCAAACCACAGAGTTTGCTTCACTCATTAGGGTTGAAAAAAACCTTCACAGCTGAGGCAAACTAGGCAAACCACAGAGATGCTTCACTCGTTGCGCCTCGTTAGGGCTGAAAAAAAGCTTCAAAAAAGCTACATTTGGAGTATAAGACACACCCAAATTTTCAGCCTCTTTTAGGAGGGAAAAAAGTGCATCTTATACTCTGAAAAATATCGCATTTTCAATCAAATCATCTAGGGCTGAATGTAGGGGAGAATATTCCACAGGTTGCCATGGAGAATACCTGGTACCTCTTCCTTTGGGTCTAATGAGGGGTAGCATTCTCAGTAGGCTTTCCCTAAACAACTGGTCCAGATGGGAAGATTTAATTCTGTCAAATCATCCCCTAATGTATCCCAGTGCTGCAGTTTAAAGAACCTTAAAGATAATGACCACTTTGAATTAGGCCCACAAGCTTACTTGAAACACAAATAAGCTGAAGCCCAGTTTTTCTAGGGAGACTGTTAACCTTTCTTGATTGAGAGAAGCTGCATAGCAACTTGGAAGACCTGAAGCACCAGGTTGGAGACAGAACGTCATGGAGAAAATTTGTGTTAGTAACTAAGAATCAACATTGACTTGATGGCACATAATCAGTCAATCAATCAATCAATCACACAGCTGCTTGTTTTATTTATGAGAGAGGTTGAACTATTTGGAATTAATCAATCATTTCATTATAATGTCAGCAGTCCATCAGTGAGAATTGTTTTATTTTGATAGCTTCTGGTAAAGAACCTCAATATCATAGGAAACGTGGCTCTTTTCCACTGCTCATTTACATACCCTAATCAGTTGGGAACACCTTGTACTTATAAATATGGAACATAAAATTCTTGAACCAATCCCTAAAACATACTTCTATCTTTTAAAAAAGCCCCTCTTTGTAAAAATATGGTATAGCATCTATATAAAATAATGTATAATTTTATATTTTATCCTATGTAATGCATACAATATCAATATAATGGATATCAAATGCAATTGTATCCCATTTTTTGTCCCAAGACAGCAAACCTGGAATTAGTCCTTTAGTCTTCTCACATCAGCCATGGACCAGTTTTTTAGGCGAGTACCATACTTTTTGGAGTATAAGATGCACTCCCCCCCCCCCCCCGAAAAGAGGGTGGAAATGTTGGTGTGTCTTATACACTGAATACAGCCTTTTTTGGCCTCCTGAAACCCTGCCCTGCACATCCCGTTTTTGCCAAAAACAGGCCTGTTTTTCACAAAAACGGGAATTGCAGATGGTTTGGGAGGCCTGCAGAATGCTCCTGGGGGCTGGGGAAGAGAAAAACGTGACATGGGGAGTTTGGAAGGCCAAAAACGGGCCCATTTTCCACAAAAATGGGGCACGCAGCAGGTTTGGGAGGCCTGCAGAGTGCTCCTGGGTGCTGGGGAGGGCAAAAACATGACGCGTAGGGGGTTTGGGAGGCCAAAAACGGGTCAATTGTTTGTAAAAACGGGAGCATTTTTGCCCTCCCCAGCTCTCAGGAGCACTCTGCAGGCCTCCCAAACCCTCTGCAGGCCCTGTTTTTGCGAAAAAGGGCCCATTTTTGTGAAAAACGGGCCATTTTTGGCCTCCCAACCCCCCCACGCGTCACATTTTGCCCTCCCCAGCCCCCAGGAGCACTCAAAAAAGGAGCCCGTTTTTCACAAAAATGGGACATATTTGGGATTTGGGAGGCCTGCAGAGTGCTCCTGGAGGCCAGAGAGGGCAAAAACGGTTTTTTTCCTTGTTTACCTCTTTGAAATCTTGGTGCGTCTTATACTCCAATGTGTCTTATAGTCCAAAAAATACGGTAATTAACTCAAGACCAACAGTACAACCAAACTTTTTATTTCTCTCAGGAAATTTTTGCTGGATTTTTTGTCCTTTATGACTAGGCCTTTTTTGTAGTAGGAACATGAACAAGCAATGGAGAGGTTCAGTTCAGATCTTTTAGTGCATTAACCCCATAGATGCAACCGTTCCAGCTTCTTTTAGACCTTTTCAATACTGTCAGTCATGATATCATTCTACCTTGCTTTGGAGGGGGAGAGTTACTGGTTTATAGTGACAGAAGAGAAAGGAATCTATTACTTACTTGTGCTGCAAACTGGAGTTCAATTCTCTCTCCTCTCTTATTTAACATATATCTGAAGCTACAGGGAGAAGTCAGTGGTGTATTAACCATTAAGGAGACTAAGCACGTGCTTAGGGCACCAGGCCCAAAGGGGTCAGTTGAGAAAAAAAAAAATAATGAAAATTTGTAAAAAAAAAAAATTGATAAGGGGACACCAAGATTTGTCTGTGCTTAGGGCACCAGTGAGCCATAATCCGCCACTGGGAGAGGTCATCTGTCATTAGGGGCTAAAGTATCTTGTCACACAGGTCCTATATAGATCCAATCTGGCCTGAGCTGAATATGCAGTTGGAGTCTTGACCTGGTTCTTGGAAGCTGTGAGGAGATGGATGGAAAGAAATTGGGTGAAGTTGTTAAGGCAGACTTGCCTTTTTTTTTTCCAGAAATCATCTGGCTCACTTTATGCTGTGTTAAGAGTTGTGCTCTCTTGAAAGAGCAGGTCTGCACATTGGTTTTCTCCCAGACTCACAGAAACAATGAGGTGGAGGGCATGGCTAGTGGAGTCTTGCCCAGCTTTGATTGATGTGCTAGCTATGGCCCTTCCTGGAAGGAGAGGCCCCGGTGGCAGTGAATCCTTCCCTTATCACCCCTACAACATAATACAGTACTGCAATTTGCTTTTTTATTTACTTGCCTTCTGCAGACTACCCAACAACTGCAGTTGATACAAAATGTAGCAGCCCGCATATTGGTGGATGAGAGCTACCATTAGAATAGAATAGAATAGAATAGAATAGAATAGAATAGAATAGAATAGAATAGAATAGAATAGAATAGAATAGAATAGAATTCTTTACTGGCCAAGTGTGATTGGAATCACAAGGAATTTGTCTTGGTGCATACGCTCTCAGTGTACATAAAATAAAAGATACGTTCATCAAGAATCATAAGGTACAACACTTAATGATAGTCATAGGTTACAAATAAGCAATCAGGAAACAATATCAATATAAATTGTAAGGATACCAGCAACAAGGTTACAGTCATACAGTCATAAGTGGGAGGAGATGGGTAATGGGAACGATGAGAAGATTAATAGTAGTGCAGACTTAGTGAATAGTTTGACACTGTTGAGGGAATTATTTGTTTAGCAGAGTGATGGCATTCGGGAAAAAACTGTTCTTGTGTCAGTTGTTCTGGTGTGCAGTGCTCTATAGCATCGTTTTGAGGGTAGGAGTTGAAACAGTTTATGTCCAGGATGTGAGGGGTCTGTAAATATTTTCACAGCCCTGTTTTTGATTCGTGCAGTATACAGGTGCTCAATGGAAGGCAGGTTGGTAGCAATTGTTATTATCTTATTATATTAGTGTTACATTCCATGATTGATAGCTCTGCACTGGCTACCAGTGTAGGCTTCTGAGTATCATTTAAAAGTGCAGTTTTAACCCATGAAATCTACATAGCTCGGCATTCAAATGTTGTAAATCTAGAACTGTCTCCTTCAGGTAAAACCTATCCATCCAGGCTACATGTCCTGAATGTTGAGGGTCTCCTTCCCATTAAGATTGGGGAGGGCTCAGGAAACAATGCATTATATTTGTTGTGGTAGTGGGGCTTGTTCTGACTTGATCCTTTTAGAATAGCCCACTCCAGTAATTTGTATGACATCCTCCTGCCTATTTAGGCAGGCACTTTTTCTTCCCAAATGTATAGCCTGCTTTTCAAAAAAGAGAGCTTTGCTATTATACTTTCCATAACATTTTTGCCACCCTGTGGAATTTTGCTTGTGGTACAAAAATGAGTACAACAAAGTTAGGATGAATAAAATAATGACTGTATGTCAGGAAGCATTAGCGTTATGACTCCCATGGGATTGAAATTTGGCAGGTTTATGGCTGCTTCATTACTCCAGCACTGCCAAGCTGCTGCTTGGAGCTTCAGTTGAGTGATCCTACCCTAGCCCTCTACAGAGGTTGGGGAGACCAGTCCTGCCATTAGCTCCTGGAGATCAGGTAGACCAGTCCTGCCATAGCCCTCTGAGGAGACGGTTCCTGCCCAGTACATTTATGTTGAAAGAACAAGAAGGTGGTTTGCAAATAATTTCAGAATCCCATCTCTCCCATGACAGCTTTCAATAGATATTTTTGCTTCCTCTTGGAGATGATGGCTGGCATCATCAGCTTCAAACGATAATCAACAAGAAACTAACGGCAATGCATTATTATGCATATTGAATAATGAACCATGAGAATGAGTTTAATAACCTTCTAAGAGAAGGATGTCTATTACAACAATACATGGTTGACATGACTGCTGAGATTGAAAGCATGAGGCTGACTTACATCCAAATGAATCAAGCAATCTTGAGAACAACAACATACAGCCGTCTGACTGATTGATTGAATGATGATGATTTTAGAAACAAAAGAAAGCGCATCGTCCTCTCTCCAACATTTGTTGGAGGACCAAGATATATGATGAAATGATGTCAAGATGTATATACGGCAGTATGCAATACTTCATTTTTCATTACAGTGACATGCAGTTCAAACTGGCTAGAAATACACAGCATTTTTTAAAATCAGCAGCCAAATGATCAGCTGGATTTAATTGTGAGTATTCAGCTTGAAGACAAAGTTGTTCCTGAAGTATCACTCTGGAACACATGGTCTCTTTGGTAGGTAGGTTATGTGCTAAGTATGGATACCAAAAGCAGGATTTCTCTCAGTTGCACTCTTTGATGTAGCTTGGTGAAGCGTCCAAGCCAAGACAGCTATGATACTTTTGTGCAAGCCAAAATACCAGACCTAAATGAACATCCAGAGCTGGATAAATTGCTATTAAAGCAAATGATCCATAGTCCGTTTTGCAGCAGTTACTCAGGATGTTGGGAAAATGATTCATTCAGTAAGCAGTATCAAAAGCCATTCAATCAGCGTACAAGGTGTAGTGATTATTCATATCCTATCTACAGGAGGATTTGAAGTACACCAAGCAGGATGACAGAGTTGACCTAAAACTCCTCAATGGGTGATACTCCAGAATATACAACTATTGAGGGTGTCCAACTGACATCTCAATGGTATGCTCATATGCTCATCTGTCAAATACATCAAATCCAACATCAAGTATACCAGGAAGGGGAGTAATCAAGCAGAGAACAGAGAAAACAAAAATCACACAGCACTTGACAGGCAGATACATTAGATCCCCTGAAGCTGTTGTATCAATATTTGGATTTCAGAATCATGCACAGGAACTGGCTATTGTTTGCCTTCAAGTGCACCTTCCACAAAAGCATTGACTATTCTTTCGAGATAATACTGCTGTGTACTTAATAGTGATAGGGCAAGAACAACATTAACATTAATTCATGGATCTTTGCAAACATAGTCCATTTGCAAAAATGCTGAACTAAATGGATAGTTCAAGGTTCTACGCTTGGAATAATAAAAGATGGGAAAAAAGGAAGGATAGGGAAAAGACTGCTGGAGTTCTCTGGAATTTTTGTAACCAGTGTTCTTGGTTGAGTGTATACTATTTCTCCACAAAGTGGTGACCACTGCTTGAGGTTGCTTCTTCATCACATAAAGGGGCTACTATTTCTCAAATCATCGAAGACTCATAATGGATATAACCTTCCATTATTCAGAGATGTCTGCAGACAGAGAGGATTGTTGCAAGCTGATGGTCATTGGCAACAAACTATGCAAGATGTTGAAAAAACAAGAATCCCCAGAGCTATGAGTGATTTGTTTATCATCTTGCAATCAAACAGTAAAGTCAACAATTCACAACAATGTGGAATCAGTTCAAGAGTGCAGTGTCTGAAGATTTCCTCCAAATTGAGGGGAGAAATATTAATGATCCTACAATCATGATCAATAAGAGGCATCATGAAAAAGTTCTTCTGTATTTCCAAGTAAAACTTAGGAAATTGGGAAGAACCCTTGAAGAATGTAACTTGCCCAAATCAACAAATAATACGGTGTCAAAATGCTGTCAATCAGGAATTATTGCATGAATTGCAATGCAACAGAGACAAACAGCAGGAATTTATACTATACAGCAAGCCTCTATTGAATAATGAGCAAAGAGCAGTATATGACAGTGTGCAAGTGCTTGCAAAGCAATCTTTCTTCAATAATTTTCATTGATGCACCAGGAGGAACAGGAAAGACATTTGTTACTAACTTGATCCTCACTAAATTTAGGAGAGATGGAAATGTTGCTATTGCTATAGTATCCTCAGTATTGCAGCATCACCGATGCCTGGTGGTAGGACAGTACGTTCAAGATTCATATCCATCAAAGTGAATGAAAATGCTCTCTGTAACATTGAAAAAGTCTCCAATGCTGCACATTTGCTTTGACAAGTGAGGCTTATTTTCTGGGATGAGAACCCCATGATTAGGAAGCAGAACTTTGAAGTCATGGGGTGGGGGAATTTTAACCATTTGCTATGGCGGTATCTGTCAGCTTCTACCAGTTTTAAAAAGAAGAAATGATTCTGATGTGGATAAGTTATGCATCAACAAATTCTATTTATAGAGGACCTTTGACAAGTTTCAATGGAAGAAAATTGAGTGAGGGAGAAGGAAGATATTCTGAGTTTTTATTAAATCCTGAAGTAGATAAAATTCATTAAAAAATCAGAATAGAGTAGAGTAGAGTAGAAAGAATAGAATAGAATAGAATAGAATAGAATAGAATAGAATAGAATAGAATAGAATAGAATAGAATAGAATAGAATAGAATTTTCTCCCCATTTTTTAGCATGCAGTGAAATGCCGGGATAGTGTGGGGTCATTTTATTTATCTCTTGTATCCACATTGGGAGAATATTGTTAATAGGCTTGGAACAGTTCATGATAATAATCTAGAATTCTAAGTTAACTTATGATCTTACTTTCTTCTGAAGTTTTGTCCTCTTAAAACAGAGTACTAGAAGTTGAAGTCCACATATCTTCAACTTGCCAAGTTTGAAAAACATTGAAGTAAATCTTTAGCTTTTAGTCAAGTTGCTGTTACAGCAAATTTTTCTTAAATGCTTACTTAATATTATTTTGAAGCGTGTACAGTATCAATGTTTTATATGCAGATCTTGGAAAATGGGTCTGATTAAAACAATGTTTTTCACTTTCCTACAGTCCAAGGCTATCCAAGCTCCCAGGATGGATCTTAAAAGATGGAAGCCTTTTCTTGGACAAGGTAATGTACCAATGGGATTAGGATTCTCAGTGAATTTAACTAATTAGGCAATGAAACCATCTCCAAGCAAAATCCATTTACCCAGTGAAGAAAACAAAGCTGCCATCAAAATGAGCGGCATTTTCAAGTCCAATTTTGAGCTGGGAAATCAAATATGTTACAAAATATCATCTCTCCATTTACTTTTTTCAGTTACTTCTCTTCGAAATTGTACCTTGTTTGATTAATATTCCCTGGTCTTATAACAAAGAAAAATGCACTGGAACAATTACAGTTCCTTGTCTATTTCCAAGGTATTGCTTAAATTGTACTCATATTAAGG
The DNA here is from genome assembly GCF_029215685.1 of Pituophis catenifer annectens. Classification (NCBI taxonomy): domain Eukaryota; kingdom Metazoa; phylum Chordata; class Lepidosauria; order Squamata; family Colubridae; genus Pituophis; species Pituophis catenifer. The sequence goes on along the minus strand of NW_027256881.1, from coordinate 25,819,318 downwards.
AGGAATGCCCAAGCTTGATAATACATGGCCCTTGAAAGATCTAGTGAAGTCATCTCAAGCTTCCCTATATGGCCAGATCCCATATAGGATTAGAAGATTTGTTTCTTTGCCCAGCAGATTCCTTATGGTCCTTGGAAACTCTTGAAGGTACTTTTTAAGATTCCTCTGCAATGAACCTCTCAAGAGTTTGGGAAAGATGTTGCTTTGCAGAATATTTTAACTTTGGGATCTCTATATATTCCTGCCTTTATCAGGATAATGGGTAATCACCATCCTGTTGCTTGACAAAAGGGTCAAGGAGTATTTGCCCTAATTAACTTAAGAGATGAAAGGGTTGTTAAAGTAAACATAACCAGTGGGCAAGATTTCTGTAATACAAACCCGTTTTTCCTACCTTTCTAATGTACAGTAACTGCTAAGGGCTTGACAGATATGCCCCTTAAAGATTTCAAAGTCACCCAAGTCACCCCCTTAATTATCATGTTTGAAGTTCACCTTGAACTTGGGTCTTCCCAGCACTAGTTCATCACTTAACCACAACACCTGACTGACTCTCCAGTGACTCTGATCCCTGAGAGAATCCAAAGGGACACATAGTAACAAGTTTAAAATTAGGGCTTTCAGAGCAATTTGATTTAACCTCGATAGGGACCATTCTAGGGATCTAATTTGCTTAGAATGACAAATTACTTCCCTAGTTCTGCTCAGAATGGAGCTGGGGTAAAAGGTGAATACTTCATTTTGTAAGGAGAATGTTGGTCTTTGCTGCATTTTGGATGCAGTTATTTTAAATCCAATATTCATTTGGACATTGAAATTCCCCTTGCTTACCCATTATTCACCTTCTAAATTCTCTTGATAAGGTTAAGGGCTTTCTGTCAGATATAATTGCTGATGTGTATAACTTGGCAAAGTTGTTGAGAGTTTCTTAAGAACTGAATCCAAATCCTAATGCTGGATTTTTGAAAGAGGAAGATAGTGTGTTGTGTTTGGGAAAGCTGTGATTTCATAGATGGAGAATCCCTCCTCCAAAAAAATCCCCTTCTCTTTAGAATTATAGAGAGACATAGCACAACTTTTCTCTACTTCCACAGAGGTAAAATTAGTACAGTTTTCCATTTGTGGCCATTATTTCATCTCAGACCTATTTCCATGTGCTTCAATTAGTGATCCAGATGCTAAGAAAAGGCACAGACTGCTTGAATTGACCTGAAAACAAAGAATCTAGAATATTTATGTGAGCATACTTTGCTAAGGAATTAAAAGCACAACTTCAGACCTGAAAGCCAAATGAATGAAAAATGAGGCTTTAGTTAGTAGAGAAAGCAAAGAATCTAAGAGCCAAGGAATAAAAATAATACAAATCAAAAGGAGATAGAGGTAATTTTCAACTGTGCCCAGACAGAGTCCTTGGTTAAAAATTGACCATATTTTGACTTTTAAGCCTTTGCTGAAGTCCAGTGTTGTTCAGCTCTAATTCCAGGTCAAGGAAGAAAGATTGGATTGGTACTCACCCAGTGGAACTGCATCTCCTAGGACAGGAGTCAGCAACTCACGGCTCTGGAGCCGCATGTGGCTCTTTCATCCCTCTGCTACGGTTCCGTCGCTCAAAATATGCATCACAACAGCTAATGTGTGACACCTGCTGGCATGCAATGTATTGAGCTTTTCAACCCCCGGCAGGCCAACCATGGATAAATCCAAGAAAAGAAAAGTTTCAGAAGAAAACAGAACATTTAATTCAACTACATATGCTAGTTTTGTGGCCGCTCAGGAAATAGTCAGGCACGGGAAGGGTTTTGTGGCTCCCACTGTTTTCTTTTCTGTGGGAAACGGGTCCAAATGGCTCTTTGAGTGCTTAAGGTTGCCGACCCCTGTCCTAGGATATATTTACCTCATCTGACTAACTGGTGAATTATTTTGCAATTTTCTTCTAAAATGTTATAACATTTTAGACATTGAATGTTGAATGTCATCGCGATCTATTTGCTTATAGTTAAATTTCTAAATTTAAATATCTAAATATAGTTAAATTTCTATTTTCTTTCTACCCCATTTCCTAGGAGCTGAAAGACTGTTCTGGACGTGTCTTTGTGGACTCTGTTCCTGAATTTTGTTTGCCAGAGGTGGGTCTCCTTATTGGACACAATTCAAAATATTTCTCTTAGTGCTTTGGTTGTTAGTAGTGGAAGCATTGGTGTTCTAGCCAGAACTGCAATATAACCCCAGAGAAATCTGATTGCTTACTAGTTCTGTATTCATGTCAAAGTGGCATCTGTGAGTTAGGGGTGGTCCAGAACATCTACCTTGAATAGGAGAAAATATTTCTAGAAGAATACATCATAAGCTCTTACTGAAATGCTATTTTTTCCCCCAAAAAAACATTTAGGGCAAGATTTCCTAAACTGGGCAACTTTCAAGACATGTGGATCTCAGTTCCCAGAATTCCCCAGCCAGCATGGTTGACTGGGGAATTCTGGGAAGTCCACGTGTCTTAATGTTGCCAAGATTGGAAAACCCTGAAATAGGGCTTTTTGTCAAATTACTTGTGACTCCTGTTTCAGTCTAAGGAAAACATAATCCCAAATCTTAATTCTGCTTCTTTTCCCCTCTGAAGCCAGTTTATGGATCTGCCCATACAATTTCTAATATAATAAAATAATTAGTCCCAACATGTTTATATCCTAATTTTCAAAAGAGCTCACGGGTTCCACACTGGAATGTCTTTCAGCATCCCTATGAGATAGACCAGTTCATTACTCTTATTAAAACTGATCAAATCTGTATTATAAAGTTCAGGTTGGAATTCAGGTTGAAATGGTTGCTTTTCTCTACTCAACTAGTAGCCAAAAGCTTTTTATTGTTCACCCCCATTATATTCTTTCAAAGTGTGATGACTTACAATATGTGTAGTGTTTTTTCCCTTAACTGATATAGGGCAATTCATGGACCACTGTTTATTTCTGGCTAATGTCTTCTTCTGGCCATCAAGGATACCCAAGGTATCCAGGAAAGGAGGAATTAAAATCTGCAAGATAGTGAGCACTCAATGCGATTCCTGATTAAGGATATTCTTGTCGTTTTGTGTGAGATTACCAAATGGAAGAAATCTCTCTATGCCAGATGGAAGTTTTGAAGTTAAAAATGAAGTTGATTTTGTTCTGATGAACTTTTTCAACTCCCCCCCACCCCTTAAATATACATTTGTTTCAATCTGTTCTAAATGTCAATTTTCCTACCTTTTAAGGCATGATTATACAATCAGAAAGCCCAGTGGCAAATTGAAGCTGTTAAAAGATTTGAGTATAGCCTTCAGAAACCTCTGGAAACCTGTAGTTTTTAACAGTTTTAAGTTATTAGAAGATATCTGGAGAGTAATCTGGTTTATTTTTATTAACTTTATTTAGTAATAAAGATTTATTTTAATTAAATCAAAATGTAAATGAAATAAAAGCAAAAGTAAGTTTTGTCCCAGCCTCACCTGTTATTTTTTAGAGTGTGACACCTGGCATGTATTTTGCCTCCAGACTGGAGAAAGGTGTGCACTCCATTGATTAATAACATGTTTCCCCGAAAATAAGACCCTGTCTTATATTTTTTTGAACCCTGAAATAAGCGCTTGGCCTTATTATCATGCGCTCAAAAGCCCGATTGGGCTTATTATCAGGGGATGTCTTATTTGGGGGGAAACAGGGTAGTGTTGAGATTGCTTTGATGGATCAGGTTAAGATCTGATTATCTTCACCTAGCAATTTGCTGGATGTTTTATAAATTCATAAGAAGGAAAAGTTGGTATTTAACAACTGTAAACTGCCCAGAGTCACCTGGAAGTATATAGATTTAATAAATTATTATTGTTGTTTTTTTTTTTACTGTTTATCCCACTTCTAAAACAATGATTCTGCATATGAAGATTCCTTTAGTAGGCTAAAACCATTGGAATAAGCCTATACACTCACGAACTTGTTTGACCTTCCTTTTGATTGATTGATTGTTGGATTGATTATTTTGCCGTCAAGTCATCTTCAATTCCTAGTGACCACATAGATTGATTTTCTCTTCTCTTTTCTTCCACCTTTCCAAGCATTAGAATTTTTTCCAGAAAGTTGAGTCTTTGTATAAAGTATCTGAAACAGAACAATTTGAACCTGGTTATTTGTGCCTCAAATGAGAAACCGGGATTTTTTTCCTCCGATGGTCCATTAATTTGTTTTCTTGGCTGTCCATGGTATTCTCAAAAATCTTCTCCAACACCAAAGTTCAAAAGCGTTTTACTATTCTCCTTCCTTGATGTCAAACTTTTGCTTGCATAGAACGTCACAGGGAATTTTATGGCTTGGCACAGTTGTAATCTTTGTAAGTATTGACATATCATGGCATCTAAATATTTTTTCCCAAGGCTAAAACTGGTGCCCATTATTTTATTATAGTGGCAGATTTCATAAGCTCATTAAGTTAAAGGGAACCAAATAACTGTTCTCTATGAGAAAACTTTTCTAATACCTGTTTTAGAAAATCTCTCCAATTCTAGTCATGATTCTGCACTGTATTAATTTTAACAATCATCCATCGGTGCAATTTTAATCTCAACATAAAAAGGAACCCCCAGGTCAGTAATTAGTTATTAGGAGACATTTGGTTTTTAAACAGCCAATTTGATTGATCTCTCCACCATTAACTTCAAATCAATAAGTTTAGATTTGTGTACGGATAATTTTTTCTCCTTGATGACTATTGAATGTTGTTAGTTGCTCCATAATAACTGAGTTAGAGGTTAAGCTTCTGGTAAATTCTCCAGATTGAGTCCACCAATGTCCCAGCCATACCTGTAAATATTTCTTATTACAGGAAGCAAAATCTTTTTTCTTCAGCCTTGCAAATCCATTTTATCTGATTCTATTCCTGTACTCGCAGAATAGTCTGAAAACGATTAAACTCATTTTCAACCCTGAAATTGGACAGGTTTTAGAGCTAGCAACAAGAAGACAGAGGAATTAATTTCAGATGTTGTAGAGAAGAGAACATAACTAGAGTCTGAAAGTTTCACCTTTCAGCTGCATCTTCATTTTCTGAGGATTTTCTGTAGACCTACTTTTCCTTCAGTGTGGAATTATTTTTTTTATAATTATAATCCAACAAAGTTGAAGGGTACTGCTTGGGGAAGTCTGCTGCATACCAAGATAGTACTATATTTCAGATTTCTAGGCAAAAAGATTCTTTCGAACACGTGGCTTGGGGATTCTTATTCTACCTGTTAGGAACTCCTTGAATAGACTCATGTTAGGGGTGTTTGATTTAAGCAGTTGCTGAGCAGTCTTACATTCCAGCCCCCCATACTCTCCAGAACAGGGGTCTCCAACCTTGGCAACTTTAAGCCTTGTTGTTGTTAGTTGTGAAGTTGTTTCCGACCCATCGCAATCCCATGGACAACATTTCTCCAGGTCTTCCTGTCTTCTACCATCCTCTGGAGTCCATTGCTTCTCTGGAGGCCTACTGCTTCAGTGGCTCCATCCAGCCACCTCATTCTCTGCCGTCCCCTTCTTCTTTTGCCCTCAATCTTTCCCAGCATCAGGCTCTTCTCCAGTGAGTCCTTCCTTCTCATTAGGTGGCCAAAATATCTGAGTTTCATCTTCAAGATCTGGCCTTCTAAAGAGCAGTCAAGGTTGATCTCCTCTAGGATTGACTGGTTTGATTGCCTTGCAATCCAAGGGACTCGCAGGAGTCTTCTCCAGCACCATAGTTCAAAGGCCTCAATTCTTTGGTGCTCAGCCTTCCTTATGGTCCAACTTTCACAGCCATACATTGCAACTGGGAGCACCATAGCCTTGACTATACGCACTTTTGTTGGCAGGGTGATGTCTCTGCTTTTTAGTATGCTGTGTAGATTTGCCATAGCTTTCCCCCCCAGGAGCAAGCGTCTTTTAATTTCTTGGCTGCAGTCCCCATCTGCAGTGACCTTGGAGCCCAGGAAAATAAAATCTGTCACTACCTCCATTACTTCCCCACCTATTTGCCAGGAATTTAGAGAGCCGGATGCCATGATCTTAGTTTTCTTAATGTTGAGTTTCAAGCCAACTTTTGCACTCTCCTTCTTCACCCGCAGCAAGAGGCTCTTTATTTCCTCTCCGCTTTCTGCCATTAGAGTGGTATCGTCTGCATATCTGAGGTTCTGAGAACTCCCAGAATTCCCCAGCCAGCAAGAGTTGAAGTCCACCAGGCTTAAAGTTGCCAAGGTTGGAGACATCTGCTCTAGAACACCTTTTCCCCTTGAATCCAAAGCACTGGCCAGTTCTAATGTGGGTGCAACCTCTAATGTTTGGTAATTCTAAGACTTTGAGATAAAACCTGAATAGACTCTAAATTACCAGCATTCTTCAGAAAAGTGTGTGACTGTATATATGTTTATACACATATACATACAAATGTGGAAATTACTAAGTACACAAAAGTTATCGTATTTGCTGTAGTTAATTAAGTGAACATGTGTCACATTTAAGTAAATTACCACCTAATTTTAAAATTAAAATTAGTTTTTGCCCTGGGTTGTTCTGGCTTGGCCATTCACGCATGCCATTCAAAGGTTTCAAAGGCTACTCAAAGTATTCAACTTTGAAACTTTACGGAGAATGGATTATCCATGTTATTAGAATTTCTGCTAACAAAATGAAACAATTGATAGGTAGGCTGGATACCTTTTATTCAGCATATTCTTATTCAGAAAGCCAATAATTTCACCGGTAATACACAGAAGCTGTAATTTCTTCAGAGTATTTCAGTCAGCGCCAACATCCAGTGAGTAGGAATTAATAACCACCCTGGAAAAAAATCATTTTCAACACTGTCCCCATGCTACCTCAGTTTGAAAATTGACATTAAAAAGACACTAATTTGATGCCTTCTTTAATTTCCAAATGGCACTACACGTGTGTACTTTTGTACACATTTCTACACGTAGGCCTTTTCGTTCCATGGATTTTAGTAATGCAATGTTTCGTTTGTGGCTATTCAGTTGTTATAAGAAAAATCACTTTTTTCTTTTGTTTTCTTTGGTGGCTATGAGGCATTCGTAGAAATAAAGAGGATACGCACAGTGGCAGTTTTCTTTGTAAGATGCCAAGTTCCTGTTTTTAATATTTTTTAATGAAAATATCAAGTGCGGCCAGGAACCCATTAGACAGCAAGGGAGCTGTATGAAGGCTCCCTGGGTCCTCAAACACCATATTGGAGATATAAATAAAATTAAGGTGAAAAACCAGATAATTCTTCACTGTTTATATAGAACAATGTGTTACATAAATAGGAACTAAAAATAATCTGAAGGCATATTCTGTCCATGTTAGAATTCTCAGGTGAATGGTGGACAAGATTTCTTTAATCCAAGTATTTCTGGGTGGTGGTGGTATATATATATATGAAAGGAACATGGAGAGAGCTAAGTTTAAACATCTGTTTTTTCCAAATGATTTCTGGGTCATATTTTCAGATGGAACTGATTGACCTGTCTACAGTGGATGTGATCCTGATCTCCAATTACCACTGCATGATGGCCTTGCCCTACATCACAGAACACACTGGGTTCACTGGAACTGTGTATGCCACTGAGCCAACGGTGCAGATTGGCAGGTAAGAAAAATCCATTTAAGGCAGTGTTGTCTAATCCCTTTTCTTCCACTGCTGAAAGAAGTGGCAAAGGGGAAGAGAAGGGGTAACCGAGAGTAGAGAAACATTGCTTCTCATGAACTTAAGGAACTTTTAACTGGGTTGAAAATAAGCCAGAAAAGTCTTTGAAACTCTAAGCATATGCACATGCTTAACTCCTTGTTTCCCAAACATTGAAAATCAATCATTTGAGCATTTGGCAAAATTATATGAGTGTTATGAGTTATTTGTTTGTTTGTTTGTTTGTTTGTTTGTTTGCTTATTTATTTATTTATTTATTTATTTATTTATTTATTTATTTATTGGTTCGATTTATATGCAGCCCTTTTCCAGAGACTCAGGGCGGCTTACAATGCGTTAAGCAATAGCCTTCATACTTTTATATATACCTGCTTAGTAGGGCTTTCGCCCCCCCCCAAAGCGGTGTTCTTTTTTTTATACAAAGTCATCTTATTGCCCCCACAAACCGGGTCCTCATTTTACCTACCTTGAAAGGATGGAAGGCTGAGTCAACCTTGAGCCTGGTGAGATTTGAACTTGCAGTAATTGCAGGCAGCTGGTGTTACTTAACAGTGCTTTAGTCTGCTGCGCCACCAAGACTCTTATAAGTTATAAGACTTGAGCATTTGGCAAAGTTATATGAGTGTTATGAGCGTTGCAGTACTGAAGTGTTGCAGTACTGCAAAAAGGTAGCCATGAAGATTATGGTCCTACCACTGTGAAGAAAAAGGAATCAAAAAGAATCACTTGACAATCCCCAAATTTTGCAAGTTGCTAAAGATTATTACTGGGTCCAAGAGCCTAAGCACTCACTGAGCTTAAATCATAAAATCTTACAAGTGGAGAGGGGCTTGTAAGCCTTAGAGACCCATTCTTTATAGGAAATCCATAGGCTCAGTCTCCCCATGCTTAAAGAACTCTAGTAGAATGGGGGACCACCCCTTTGGTAATGTATTTGTCATTGTGTTATTTAACTTAATGTTTAACAAGAATCTACCTGTTGGTATCTTCTAATCTAACTGTTCAAGCTAGTTCTGCCCTGTGAAGTCTGCCTTCTAGATATTTGATCTGTATCGTATTTCCAATCTAATATTTTGCTTTTGCATATTAAGTATTCTAATGTCTTTCAGCCTTTCCTCATAGGATTTATTTTCCATGTGGTTCGCCACTTTTGGCATCTTCTGAAACCATCCACCTTTTAACTCTACATCTAGTACTAGAGAAACAGAATGATGTGGAAGTGTTATGCCTTGTGATTTTGCAAGAATGGACCCATCATTAAGGGCTTTAGACCAGTTACTAAATGCTTTCTTGTTTACATTCTAATTGAGTTAGGATGTTACCAGAGCCATTATGTTTTATAACAAGTGCAGATGTGGCACTCAGAATTGTGGATGACCCTGAGCTTCTTCAAAATTTGCTGCCAAATCTATCTATCTATCTATCTATCTATCTATCTATCTATCTATCTATCTATCTATATAAAAGCGAAAACCACTCACACATCATCTCAAAATCTTCAGAACCGTAAAGCCTACAAACTTGAAATTTGGCACGTATATTCCTCTTGGCTTCTAGGTGCTCGCTAAGAAAGGATTTTTTTGAAATGATCATGAGATCATTATTATTTCATATACAGTATTATATTCACGCGCTCTGATGCTAAGGAGTTAGACGTTCTACTCCCCCCCCCCAACTGAAAGGAACTCTGTTCCAACTGCCAGTTGCTGTATATTAACACGCTCTGATGCTACCCCATCGCTAAACCGGGCGTGGGCGTGACTCATCCGACCTGCAGGCTGGGACATTCTACTCCTCCTCCCCCTCTGTTCCAACTGCCAGTTGCCTTATATTAACACGCTCTGATACTACGGAGTTACATATTCTACATTAAGCTTCAGGCTTTAAGTGTCAATTTATCATGCCTGATCACATAGTTTCGTAGCGAAGCACGGGCGTCCAGCTAGTTATATATATGGGAATAAATTAAAATATGGTGAATAGAACTTTTTAAGTACCACAATTTCAAGTATATTTACAAAGAAATTAAATTTGTTTTTGTCCCATCCTACTTTCTGGCACATGATTCAGTGGGTAACTGCTTCTCTTAGCTCAAAGAACTGTAGCTGAGATATTTGCTTTCAATAGTAAATTACAAACTTTTACTATTGTTACTGTTAAGGAATTTTGCATGTAACAAAATGAATATGTGCAAGTCAGATGTGCAGGTGATCTTTGAGCAAATGCAGCAATTAGTTGATTCAAGAGAAGAAAATAACAGGTGCTGCCTGTGTTCTGTGTCACTTCTAGTCACTTTAGAAAAGGAGACCAACAACTTATTGATTCTAAACTTGAATTTGGGAAGAAAAAAAAAACTAACTTTAAATACTTAAAATTGAATGAATAGTGCAACAACCATGCTACAACGGACAAAAACTATTGACATTAAAACAATAATAAGTAATGCTGATGGCTAGGTACTCTGACGGTACTCTGAACAGTTCATCTCTTCTAAGACAGTGTTTCAAGATAGGATCATTTTTCACATCTGGGCTTTGTACTGGGCAATTTACTGGTACTGTCACAATGTTGATGGTTGGGTAGTGATTTGACAGACAGATCAACATTGGCATCCATCAATGGTTCCATGGGAGTAATTCCACTTAATTTAATCAATGGAGGAAACAGGTAAAAGAATTAGACTCTGACCCTTCAATGGTCATCTGAGATGTCTTATTCCTGGCAGCCTCTGCTCCCTTTTCTAGAATAGATGAATTCTGTAACCAATGTGCCAGGGTGATGGCAGTAAAGCTTAATGAAACAAGCCACAGTGTAGTTGCTATGAAAACCTGAAATGGAATATCTGACAAAGTTTACCTGGGGAGATAACTTGTAATTATTTTAAAAAAATTAATATAGTCACGCAGCCTAAAATCATATTTGCCTCTGTTGCAGCAGTATCACTCAGCTGGTCTTGTGTTCACTGATCAATTAGGGTAAATATTCATCCACTCTGTTAAGAATGCTTCATTTGGAGAAGCATTCTCCAAAGAAGAATTGGTCCAGTTTGAGAAATCAAACCGTGCATGATTCAGCTGTTTGGAAAATCCTCAGAAATTTATTCTAGTACAATTTATTCTTATTCTCAGCTTTGCTGGCTGGGGAATTCTGGGAGTTGAGGTCCACCAGGCTTAAAGTTGCCAAGGTTGGAGACCCCTGTTCTAGTGTGTCAATTCAACCTACTGTGTTTTAATATTGTGGCCTTCAGCTGCCCTTTTCTGTTTTCAGGCTTCTTATGGAGGAATTGGTCAACTTTATAGAGCGAGTGCCAAAGGCTCAGACTGCCTCCTTGTGGAAGAATAAGGAGGTGCAACGGTAAGTTCACTCTGCCACTTTCCCATTTTCTTCTTCCTCATCCTTTTGAAAGGCGTCTTGGAGAGCTCACTATTTCTTTTATAGTTCGTTTCCTTATTCTATCCACAGCCCTCATGGGTTTGGCCATCATCAGGCAAGCTTATCTGGAAAAGGATTTCTCAAGACAGCAAAGAAAACTGTGCCAGGCTATGGGAGGGTATTTCAAGTTGAGGTGACTGAGGCAAAGGGATCGGATTCTACCAGTGCAGGTGACATGTTCAGAACATTGGCAGCTACCTTGCAGATCTAGCGTAAAACAAGGCCTTGCTCTGTTGCCTGAACAGTCAGCAAAGGCAAGGATTAAAAAAAACATCTAGCTCAAATGTTGCTTCAGCGAAAAAACAATATGCTGGGACCAAAAAAAAAAGGGGGGGGCTTCAGGTCATGTGGTTAGTTACAAGACCCTAATATGCCTCATATGCTATCAGTCAGCTTCAGGGCCATTGTCTCCAGAGATCCTTTCAGGATGGAATTTTTGGGTCCAAAGAGAGCAGTGCAACCTCCAGAAGCTCAGAAGGCAATAGACCAGATGAGCCCCTGGTTCTGCAGAAAGGGATTCATTTGGGTTTGTGCTGAAAGCAAGTCTCCTTCCTCTAGCAACATATGTATGTATGTATGTATGTGCTTCCCTTTTCACTATCAAGTGATTCAAAGTGGCTTAAAAGTAAAAGGTAAAGGTTTCCCTTGCACATATGTGCTAATCCTTCCCGACTCTAGGGGGCAGTGCTCATCTCCGTTTCAAAGCCAAAGAGTCAGCGCTGTCTGAAGACGTCTCCGTGGTCATGTGGCCGGCATGACTAAACGCCAAAGGCGCACGGAACACTGTTACCTTCCCACCAAAGGTGGTCCCTGTTTTCCTACTTGCATTTTTTACGTGCTTTCGAACTGCTTAGGTTGGCAGAAGCTGGGACAAGTAACAGGAGCTCACTCCATTATGCGGCACTAGGGATTCAAACCACTGAACTGCTGACCTTTCGATCGACCAGCTCAGCATCTTAGCCACTGAGCCACTTACAATGCCATAAATAACAGTATAAAACAATTTAAAAAGTTTAAAAGATTAAAACATTGGGCACTGAAAGTTAAAACATTAAAATTGACAACAGAGGGGTCCTTGGTGCTCTCTGAGCTTGCTTGTTTTCTTGCAGACGGTTCATTACCCTAACTAGGTGACATCATCGCTGCTAGTGTCTTCGAACAATCAGGGATGTAACTATAGATGAGGATGAAATCATGGTCTCATTGATGTCACAGCCCTGTTCATATCTATAGATCCATAATTAGCCAAAGAATCCATGACTGCATTGCTTCACAGAACACCTGATTTAATTGAAGACACAGAGATCAAAACACCCAGGATTATGGATCTCATAAACCTCTGCTTAACTACATACTTCCAATTTCATGACCAAATTTACCATCAAATTAAAGGGACACCTATGGGATCACCGCTTTCAGGACTTATAGCGGATGTCGTCATGAAATGATGTTAACATAGTTAGGGAAATAAAACGTCTGCAGGAAAACAAGCAAGCTCAGAAAGCACCAAAGACCCCCTCATTTCAACCCTGAGCTACAAATATTCTGCTTTATTGACAACAAAGTGGATAAAAAGAATCAGTAAATAGACTACTTGGAGATGGGATCTTCTCCTGATCTACTAGCCACCTCCCAAATGAGATGCTTTCATCGAGGCCTCAAGCCAGTTGGCAGAGCCAAGTTGTGGGGCAGATCTCACCTCAAGAGCATGATATTGTAAAGAGTGGGAGCCATGCAGAACAGGCTCTTCTCCTGGACCCCGCCACTTGCAATTTCTTGGCTGATGGGATCTGGCCAGAATGGGACTGGCCAATGGACCCATGCAGTGGTGGGTTTCTACTGGTTCGCCCCAGTTCGGGCGAACAGGTAGTGGCAGTGGCAGGAAGCTCTGCCCACCCGCCCGGACGTCATCATGGATGCTCTGTGCATGCGCAGAAGGTTCTGTGCATGCGCAGAAGTGCCACACGTGAGCAAAGCAAGCGCGAGCATGCACGTGCTCCAGATTCCAAACCAGTAGCGAAGGTAAGTGGAACCCACTACTGGACCCATGTGATAAAGGTTTTAAGGGTCTTTAATCTATTATTCAGTTGGTGATCTTATTTCTTCTTCCCTTTCCCCTCTTTTACTCCTACTAAGTCATAAGACAGTTTGGTTACCACCTTTAAAGCGCTCCATGGCTTAGGACCCGGGTACTTGCGGGACCGCCTACTACCACCAATAGCCTCCCACCGGCCGGTACGCTCCCATAGAGAGGGGCTCCTCCGGGTGCCGTCAGCCAAACAATGCTGACTGGCGGCCCCCAGGGGGAGAGCCTTCTCTGTGGGGGCACCTACTATCTGGAACGAGCTCCCCCCAGAGATACGGAGGATCCCGGATCTGCGCACCTTCCGCCGCACCTTAAAGACCTTACTATTTCACCAGGCCGGCCTGGCCTAAATTTCCCCCTCTTTTATAAAAGATTTTTAAAATTTTAAATATCTTTTAGTATTTATATATTCAATTTTAAATTGGTTTTAAAAGTTTGGGGTTTTAAATTTGTCGGGGCCAAAATTATTTAATTTGATTTTATTCTATTTTTAAATTTTGTATTGTATGTGTTTTTATTGTTTGGCTGTGCACCGCCCTGAGTCCTTCGGGAGTAGGGCGGTATAGAAATCTAATAAAATGAAAATGAAATGAAAATGAAATCTCAAATGTTACTATTTTGTTTGAATTGTTATTTTTGGTCTATACGTATTATCTGCTGCTATACTATTTTTACTGACTATTTGGAGTGAAAATTTTTGGATCTTTTCTCTTCCTTTCCTCTATTTTTGTTCAAAATCTGCCAGCTGTATCTTCAGAATGCTCTTCAAGGGTAGCCCATGTAGAATATATTGCAGTAGTTCAAGTGTGTGATGATCAGGACTGAGCACAGGGCCTCACAATCTAGAAAGGACACAACTGGCGTACAATATGATCTTCTTAGCATCCATACTCTCATGCTCAACATCCATAGTCTCATTCTCTAAACGTGGGATATCCATTATCACACCAGCTATTTCTACACTGGTAGCAGTAGTGAAATCTAAAATTTGTTACTACCAGTTCTGTGGGCGTGGCTTGGTGGTGGTGGGGTAATGTGGGCGTGGCCATTTGTTTTTTAAACTTTTAAAACCATTTTTTCTACAACCTTTTTGGCGAAGAGGTTGTAAAAAAATGCTTTCAAAAGGCTCTGACGATCCCAACTGAGTTGCCTGATTGGCAGAGGCTCTTTTTCTTTTAAAAGCCTCTGCCGAACAGGCAACTCAGCTGGGATCATCAGAGGCTTTTAAAAGTATTTTTTCTACAACCTCTGAAGAGGTTGTAGAAAAAATGGTTTTAAAAGCCTTTGACGATCCCAGCTGATCCGCGCGATCATCAGAGGCTTTTTCGTTTTTACTTTTAAAAGCATTTTTTCAGCCGAAGAGGTTGTAGAAAAAATGCTTTTAAAAATTAAAAGAAAAACCCTCTGATGATTATGCGGCTCAGCTGGGCTTGGGGGGGCGCAGGGATTTTTGCTACCGGCTCTCCGAACCACCCGCCTCCATCGCTGTCCGAACCGGGAGCATTTTACCCCTGACAGGTAGCCCTCGACTTACAACTGTTCTCTTAGTGACCGTTCAAAGTTACAACAACATTGAAAAAAGTGACTTATTATGACCATTTTTCACACTTATATGACTATTGCAGCATCCCCACGGTCACATGATTTGCATTCAGATGCTTGGCAACTGACTCACATTTATAACAATTGCAGTGTCCCGGGGTCATGTGATCCCCTTTTGCGAACTTCTGACCAGTGAAGTCATTGGGGAAGCCAGATTCATTTAACTATGGTGTTACTCATTTAACAACTGCAGTGATTCACTTAACAAATGTGGCAGGAAAAGTTGTAAAAATGGGGCAAAACTCACTTAACACATTTCTCACTTAGCAACAGAAATGTTGGGCTCAGTTGTGGTCGTATGTTGAGGACTACCTGTACTTGGCAATGTCATTTTTGTCATGCCTTGGTTACTTAGTTTCTTCATGTTTGGATTACTGTGTATGGTTATCTTCAGAAACTTTAATCCAGTCAAGGATGTTACAAACTACCTTAATCAGGGTTCATTATAAGTAGCATGAAGGTCTCTTGTTAAAACAGTTTTACTGATTCCTAAAGAGTTTCCAGTTCAGCAAATGATAACTAAAGCCCTAGGCAGCAAATCCTTTCCATCAAAAACTGTACTTATTCTGTGTACGCTTGGCAAAAATTGGTTTAAATGGCAGGATACGAATATATCAGTGGTGGGTTTCAACATTTTTTACTACTGGTTTGGTGGGTGTGGCTTGGTGGGCGTGGCGTGGCTTGGTGGGCGTGGCAGGGGAAGGATACTGCAAAATCCCCACTTCCTCCTGATCAGATGGGAGGCAGAGAATAGATGGGGGCGGGTCAGTCAGAATTTTTACTACCAGTTTATTTTTATTTTATTTTATTTTATTTTGAATTTGTATACCGCCCTTCTCCCTGAGGACTCAGGGCGGTGAACAGCCAAGTAAAAACATCAAGTACAAATATTAAAATACAGTTAAAATATACATATATAAATTTGGCCCCATTAATTAAAAACAATAAACAAAACACTTAAAAACACTTAAAAAATTAGGCCAGCCCGGCTTGCTGGAAAAGGAAGGTTTTAAGGGCACGGCGGAAGGCACCGAGGTCTTGGATTCTCCTTATCTCTGGAGGCAATTGATTCCAGAGGGTAGGTGCCCCCACAGAGAAGGCCCTCCCCCTGGGGGTCACCAGCCTGCACTGTTTGGCTGATGGCACCCCGAGGAGGCCCTCTCTGTGGGAGCGCACAGGTCGATGGGAGATCGTCGGTGGCAGCAGTAGTTCTCCGAACTACTCAAAATTTCCGCTACCGGTTCTCCAGAACTGGTCAGAAACCCACCTCTGGTATATATGAATTAGCAGCATTCTGTCTTTAAAACATCTCTCCTCCCCTTTCCTCCTCCCTGGAAAAATTGAGTTCTTAAAACCAGAAGCCCCCCCCCTTTCCACTTCTTCAGCCAGGTAGATCAAATGAAGGCACTGCTAGCTAAATTCCTTTATTTGTGTGAATTGTGTGAACATTCTACTGGTGTAATGTCTCAGAATCAGATTGTTATTCCTTGAATTAGGATTGATTAGCACAATGCTGGCATTTAGATTTTATTGCATGCCTTGTGTTGGTTTTGTGCTGCTTAGTGGTGCCATGTGGGACTAGGCGTATATTGACTTCAAGATTTTGCTGAGAACGTGGCACCCTGTACATGTCACCAGTGACTTCGGAAACTCAACAAGTGTCAGTGCCCATAAATCAGCAGCAATTTCCCTGCAGTCTTGTTCTCAGAACTGTTTTCGTCAATGGCAACCATGAGTAGGCTTAGTCTTATTGTGTGTTACTGTCTGTGACCATACTAGAACCTCTTTCCTGAGGGCAATGATGTCTATAAAATACAACGTTGACATGACTGTTCTTTTTGTTTTCAGTTAGCTGTAGTGACTGTGCTGTGCTGCCACACTCTCTGACTCTCATAACTGTCAAGGGTGTTGCTTTATTGCAAGATGATGTGTAGCTTAGCTGCTTCAGTCCTAAATAGGCTGCATACAATTGAGTTGCTTTCTTTATTGAGTACGGCTATAAGCTTTGGAATTCTTGGGGAAAAAATGCTTTGTAGAAAAATATACTAAGTGCACCGGAATAGTTTATGTTTCCACCCCATTACTCTGTGCAACGTGAGCCAACTGCTGACAACATCAAACCCCATTGAGGCTTTGTAAATCAAATGGTGTCATAATGGATTATAATAAAGGTAATGCTTTTCACTCCCCTTCTTCAATAATGGCACATTCTCTATAAATGTTGGAGAGATTTGTTGGAAAGCCAAAGGGGACACATTGGGATCGTACCTAAGGGCAGGATTGGCCACTTGACTAGCCTCACACAGGGAATTATATCAGTGGAAAAAGAAGTTCCTCATGAAGACTGTACTACTACTGTAACGCTCTCTACATGGGGCTCCCCTTGAGGAGCACCCGGAGGCTCCAACTGGCGCAGAGTGCGGCTACGCGGGTGGTTATGGGAGCAACATGGCACTCCCGTATGACACCTCTCCTGCGCGAGCTGCACTGGCTCCCGGTGGTCTTCCGGGTGCGCTTCAAGGTTTTGGTCACAACCTTTAGAGCGCTCCATGACTTAAGACCTGGTTATTTACGGGACCGCCTACTACCACAAACGACCTCCCACCGGCCGGTACGCTCTCATAGAGAGGGGCTCCTCTGGGTGCCGTCAGCCAAACAATGTTGACTGGCGGCCCCCAG
Organism: Pituophis catenifer annectens; assembly: GCF_029215685.1. NCBI lineage: Eukaryota > Metazoa > Chordata > Lepidosauria > Squamata > Colubridae > Pituophis > Pituophis catenifer. Next base: position 25,801,839 of record NW_027256881.1, on the reverse strand, counting down.
GGGGAGGGCCTTCTCGGTGGGGGCACCCACTATCTGGAACAAGCTCCCCCAGAGATACGGAGGATTCCGGATCTGCGCACTTTCCGCCGTGTTCTTAAGACCCTTCTATTCCAGCAAGCCGGCTTGGCCTAATTTTCTCCCCTGTTTTAAAAATTCTTTTAAATTGAAATTTTAATCTGTTTTAAATTGTTAGGATTTTTAATTGTCTCGGGCTAAACTATTTAATCTGGTTTTAATTATGTTTCTAACTTTTGTATCTATGTATTTTATTTTGTGCCTGTTCACCGCCCTGAGTCCTTCGGGAGTAGGGCGGTATATAAATTTAATAAAAACAAACAAACAAAAACAAGAAGAGCTCGGGTGGCATGGTGGTTAGAATGCAGTATTGCAAGCTAATTCTGCCCATGGTCTGGAGTTCAATCCTGTCAGCTCAAGGTTGACTGAGTCTTCCATCCTTCCGAGGTCGGTAAAATGAGGACCCGGATTGTACTCTGTAAACCACTTAGTGCTGTAAAGCACTATGGAGTGGTATATAAGTCTAAGTGCTATTGCTGTTGTTATCTCAATGCAAGGGAAGCCTAGACCATTTGAAAGGCAAGTAAAGGGCAAATAGGAAATGGACACTGGATGATAGAACCAGAAGAGATTTCCTTGGGATCTGAACTAGAGCAACAGAAAGAAAGCTGAATGACAACAAGTAACGACTTTCCGTAACTCAGACAGAATTCTTAGTATAATCTTCTGTGTCTTCTGGCCTAAAGATGGTAGTCTTTCGTCAGTGTTAAATGATACTCTCTTGTTTCTATCCTCAGATAATCCTAAAAATGAGAAATTATCATGAAGACTCTAATCAATATCCAATAGGAATTGAGAAATTCAAATACCAGAGTCAGTAGCATAATTAACCCTTGTTATATTATTATGTGATGTTATAATCCTTTGGTAAAACACCAGCTCTCTTCATGAAAAGGTACTGCAGCCTTCAATGTGGTGTCCAAGGTCTTGATTTGTAAGCTCCACATAACCAGATATGACTTAATTTTACCAAATAAGAACACATCAAATATGTGCCGGAGTCTAGTTCCTGTGAGATTTCAGACAAAGCAGAATACTGATGAGGTGATGAAATTAGAGCAGAGCAGGGATGAAATCCAGCAGGTTCTGGAGAACCGGTAGCAGAAATTTTGAGTAGTTCGGAGAACTGGCAAATGCCACCTCTGGCTGGCCCCAGAGTAGGGTGGGAATGGAGATTTTGCAGTATCCTTTCCCTGCCACACCCACAAAGCCACCCACGCCACACCTACCATGCCACGCCCACAGAACCGGTAGTAAAAAAAATTGGATTTCACCACTGGAGCAGAGTACTTGGTGAGGCAAGAATCAGCAATTCTCAGGCAAGAACAAACTTTTATATCAAAACTGAGCAGATGCTTCTCAGTTTCAAGTTGTTGAATGTCTATGCCATGACACAGATTACCCTGCATCTTTTACTGAGTCATGTTGGATCCTGCTTAATCCCCTAGCAAATATCTACCAATGAACGTGGTGTGCAGAAATCTCATTGCCATCACCTATCTTGAAGGGAACATCTCATTTGGAATTCTCCCACCTTATCTAGTGTGTAGAGAGATGGGGCTCTCAATTCCTGTATTTCTGGCAAAGAAAAGAATAAATCTCTTTCTCCAAGCGACACCAACTGGAATCGGCCCCAGAGAAAGGAAAAGCATCACTGTAAACCGATGCCCCCAAACCACAGAATCAGCTCAAAACAATATTGTGATTGGCAGTATTGAAAGCTGTCGAGAGTTCAAGGAGCACAAGGATGGATACCTACCACCATCCCAACTCTGTCACAGGTCAACTAAAAACATGACCAAAGCTGCCGCTATATTAAATCCTTTCCTGAAACCTGACTGAAATTAGAATTAAAAATGAGTACAATGAAAATACTTAATAATGTGCAACTATCCAATGTTACTTATTTCTTGAGATGATTTGATGTCTAAAACTAAAATCCCCTCAGTGCTCCAGCAAAGAAGTAATTTAGAAAGTCACTTCAAAAGCAGTTCTCTCCTTCATAAAACCAGATGACTTGTCTCTTATGGATCAGTGTTATTCAAAAGTCATAAAGTGGAGTATGAAGTCCATGAAGCAATGTTTACAGTGGCTGGAAATAAACATTGGAATCCCCCAATGATTTCCATTTTTAACTTGTGCGTAAACCTTTGGAATTAGGAAAGAAAGAATTAAGTGGCTAAGTCTGTTGGTATCAGCACAGCATTTATAATTATGTAACCCCACCGCCAATGAAGATCTTCATTCAAATCTCCAGATGACAAATAATCCAGATTTCTCTGTAAATAGCAGATGAATTTAGGAGCTACTGTGTTTCACTAATCATCTGTAATGCTATGCTTAAAATGCTAGATATAATGTTTTGTGTGTGTGTTGGAAAAGGTTTTTCTATTCCTTAAATTTTTGTTATTACTCAGAAGAGGACAAAATATTCCTTGCTTTCTGTTGGGATATATTGGAATGGCAGTTTGCATACTATGTTCACAGGCAATCTTGGCAGAAGCCATCATTAACGCTTCCTTTGGTGTCTTAAATTATAGGAAGAAGGTCATTGACCCAACAGCTTCCCCAATAAATTAAGTTCTTTTAAATAAGCAAATCGGCAAAACTTGACCAATTTCCATAAATCATTGGAAATGAGCTGGAATGAGCTTTTGATTTAGTATCTGTTTAATATACAAAATAAGGACCCTATTCTTCTTCCACTCTTTGGCAGCTTTCACTGCATTCCTGCCTGGTTTCCTAGTACGGCAAGAGATTTATGTCCCAGGAGATAACCATTCTTTTTATGTGCTACAAATGCTGTCATTTGCTGTTTCTTGTATGTTTCTCTCTCTCACTTTCTCAGTATTTATAAGCACTAGCTTTTCCAGGGAACAAAATAGCCATCATAATAACAAAATTCACAGAACTGTGGTTCCCCTCCAGGTGTCTTGTGGATATCATTACCTTCTAGATAAGTTTGACCATGCGTGCCCCTCCAGGGCTCCATTTTCGCTGGCAGAGGGCTAGCAAAACAGACTAAAAATAAATCAAAGGGAGAAATGTTTCCCCTTTTGCATTTGAGCATCCAAGAAGGGACAGGAAAGGAGAAAGGAAACGAGGAAAGACAAAGAAAAAGATGGGAAGAGAGCAAGGAAGGAAAAATAAGGAAAGAGGGGAAGGAAGAAGAAAGGAGAAGGAAGAGGGAAGGAGAAGGAAGGAAGGAAGGAAGGAAGGAAGGAAGGAAGGAAGGAAGGAAGGAAGGAAGGAAGGAGATTATAATGAGAATGAAGGAGGGTATGAGGAAGTCCTACCTTAACACTTGGCCACCACAGGTGCCCCCAACACAAATGATGTCGAGCCGGCCATGACCCCCCGGCCACGCTCCCCCCCCGAGGTCAGACACAACCCTAACGCAGCCCTCAATGAAATCGAGTTTGACACCCCTGCTCTTAAGGAACCATCCGGCAGGTAGATGTGGCAGAGCAAAGGGGACAGATTAGAACAAGCCAGTGATCAAGGCAATGAACTCTATGTCCCCCAGCACTATTTTCTGTCGTGGTCTGAGAAAGACTGGAAGCAACACACCAAATCCCATTCCAGTCAGGCTGCCTAGAAAATTACTGTAAATAGTTGAAAGAGTTCTCCGTTGAAAGCATCGAGACCTCCAACAGGGGCATGTTTCTTTGCGTAAAATGCCTACTAAGTGTGACTGATGTTTTTCTGCCAGTTAGTGCAGAAATCACCAGTCTTCCTGGTGGGCCCATCAGGATTTTGGGGAGTGGAGCAGCTGTCAAAGAGAGTAGATCTATCTATCTATTCACATGGCCAGTCAGGAACACCCATTTCCAAAAAGCCAAACAGGAAGCTTAAAGAATAAAAAGGTAGCCATAGGAACATAACTCAGCAGCTGACTATTTTATTATTACAAAAATTACCTGTAGGCTAATCAAGATTGAATGTCCTCTATGCTATGAAGGATACAGAAACTGGATTGGTTTCAGTGAGATCACTGTAGGTTTATAGTATGGGGAGGATGGGGTTTGGCAGTGCCAGTCCACTTCAGCTGTGGGCTTTGAATCAACCCTAATCTTTCTTTCTGTGATGAAGCAATTGCATCTTACTGGGCATTGAGACATCAGCAGCGGGGTGAAAACCATGGCTAATCGTTGAATTCCTCAAAAATAGAGCATGCTAGGGAAATAATAAAGGCTAGACTCTCACCTCATTTCATTAGATGCAAATTGGCACAAGCTGAGAATCGAGGTGCTTGTTAAAGGGCTCTTCTTCAGGCCGTTCTTTTTTCCCCCTTGTGATATCATTTTTTGGAATTTTAGAAGATGAGTCCAGAATTATATTATGCTGGCAAGCCCTAATCCTCTAACTGTGCCTCTATTCCAGGATGCTTCCTGCACCCCTGAAAGATGCTGTTGAAGTTGCAACATGGAGAAGATGCTACAACATGCAGGAAGTTAACTCTGCACTCAGTAAGATCCAGCTGGTGGGATATTCCCAGAAAATTGTGAGTTTCTCTAAAAAAAAGGATTTGGGGAGGAAATCTGTAGCTGTCTTCTTTCCTTCTGTATCCATTTTATCATAGGATAGTAATCTGTTGTCTGTATTAAAATCTGAATGAAATAAAAATCTGTCATATTCATTGATTCCTTCTTCCTGCCCAAAGCTTCCAAGTTTATGTGGGAAGCAGTTCCACACAAACCTTCTCAGTTATGCTTTTGTATCCATTCTTGTGTGTCCATGTGAATGCCAGCCATAGGTGTTCTATTTTTATAGTCTTTTAAAAGAATTTTGCCTATAATTTTTTGCTGATGCTTTTCACATTTGTGTTTGTTTTTCCGTGTTCCTTTCAAAAAAATAATTTCCATATCACTGTCTTAAATATAAACATTAAATTGTCTATGGAGATTCTCATCCAGGTCATGGTTGTCCCAAAGATGCTTTTTTCAAGAGGCAACTGGACTTTCTGTTTTTTCTTTGAAGATGTTTCGCTTCTCATCCAAGAAGCTTCTTTAGCTCTGACTGGATGGTGGGGAATGGAAGTCTACAACACAGTCCTTTCAACAGTTCCAAGAAGGCTCCACACCCATTTGCACTACTCGGGTGACCCTGAGGACACAGATAAACCTCAAGGTGGCCTCAACGACTCACTAAAAGAATGCAAATGGCCCGCTGTCTGCAAGGAGTATAAATCCTTCCATTCCCTGAGCTGAAGAAGCTTCTTGGGTGAGAAGCGAAACATCTTCAAAGAAAAATCAGAAAGTCCAGTTGCCTCTTGAAAAAAGCACCTTTGGGATAAACATTGAATTAATTGTAGAAAGAAAGAGAAAACAGCTTTAAATACAGTCATTATAGATACAAGAAGATGTAAGTCCAAAATTCTGTTCTCACAGCAACCCAACCAAAGTTTCTGGGAAAACCAGAAGCAGATAATAGTTCTAAGCATTCTCCAGTTCTTGGTTATTCACCATTTGTTTACCATGGATGTATTGCCTTCGAACATGGAGATCAGCTCAGTGAGCTAAGACTACATCTCACCATAAGAACAGCACATGTGGAAATTTATTTTCTGGGATAGTTTCATTCAGAATTCAATTGTTTTCTTCTCCCTTCCTCCGACAGGAGCTTTTTGGTGCAGTACAAGTCTCTCCTCTCAGTTCTGGATATGCACTGGGCAGCTCCAACTGGATCATCCAGTCACATTATGAGAAGGTTTCCTATGTCTCAGGATCCTCACTCCTTACAACACATCCACAGGTACCACATCTTTGCAGATTTGGTGGTGACATTCCCCTTTTTTAGTGGTTTGTGTTGACTGGATTTAAATAGTAGGCATATGGCAATTCCCCTATTTTCCTATCCATAGGGCAATATTCTGCATGGATTGAAAAAGCTCAGTATGCTTGGGGGTTGATTTGCTGGAAGGATTCTAGCCCCATTCTTTGGTTCCTTCCATTTCATCATTGATTATTGGGGGATACCTATCTGGAGAGTGGAGGAAGATAAGTCATGAGTTCCAGAGTTCTTACCTGAATACAGTACAATACTGTCTGTAAACATACCTGGTTCTGTCATCACTTAAACCTAGTTTTGGCACCAACCCAGCTTAACAGCGAAGGCTCCATCATGCTCATTGACACCTTCCTGCCACACCTGATTTTATAATTACAAAAAAAAAAAAATTACTGTATTTTATTTTATTTTACAAAGGAAACTGTTATAAAGGAGAGTGGTGGATTCCATATCCTTATTTTCATGGGTGCAGCCCTGGATTCTATAAATTTCACTTTTAACCCTGACTATAGCCCCTTGCTTTGTCCAATCAGGCTAAGAGCCTATAAAAGTAGCTGCAAGAGTTAGATTTGAGGACCTTGGATGCAGTCTCACTCTGACCCAATCCTGATGGCTGCCCTTGGATCATGTCACCCTCCTATCTTATTTGATTGTTATATAAGGGATATCAAACACAATACCCTTTGAACATCCTAAATCAGGGTTCAGTTGATGGAGGGGTGTGTGAGTGTGTGTGTGTGTGTGAAACACAGACGGAGGGAGGGAGGGAGAGGGAGAGAGAGAGAATAACTAAAGTTTGGATGCCAAACTTTACAGAAGCCTAAGCCATTTTTATTTCTGCATGGATTTCTGCAGAATTTATGCTGCTGCTTTCTTGAACTACAGCCATCAGCACACTGAACACATAATTCCCAAGAACCCCCAGTCACCTGCATGAGATTCTAATGAAGTGCAGAGATCTGCAGTAGGAAGGAAAAAATGGAAGCCAGGGAAGTCCTACTCTACAAAGGGAACTCCGATTGCAATCCAAGCCTGGACACGTATAGTGAGGTTATGTATCTCTTCAGCAAAGGAAGCTCTTTGGTTGAACAGAGAATGAAAGGAGCAACTCCTTGCTATCAATTTAAGTATCCTTCTAATCCATTGACTATGAAAGGGCCATATGGCCTGAATAAGGTGTGAAAGATTTTATATACTGTACAATAGACCTGCTTTGATAGATACAATACATAAAGCCTTTGCTTTTTCCCAGAAATGGAGAGACCCCTCTCCTTTTGTACATAAACACCTCATTCAAACATCAGATGAATCAAAAGTTAAAATCAGGGTTTTGTAGACATAAACCTCTAGTAGCCTTAATAAGAGTTGTGGCAAAGGAGAATGAATGCTCTGCCAGGATGTGCCAAAGGATAACCCAGGAGTGAAATTCAGCAGGTTCTGACAGATTCTGGAGAACCGGTAGCGGAAATTTTGAGTAGTTCGGAGAACCGGCAAATACCACCACTGTCTGGCACCAGAGTGGGATGGGAATGGAGATTTTGCAATATCCTTCCCCCAGGAATGGGCAGGGAATAGGGATTTTGCAGTATCCTTCCCCTGGAGTGGGTGGGAATGGATATTTTGCAGTATCCTTCCCCTCTCATGCCCACCAAGCCATGCCCACCAAGCCATGCCACACCCACCAAGCCATGCCCACAGAACCAGTAGTAAAAAAAATTGAATTTCACCACTGTGATAACCTATACACTAAAATTTCACTAAGGAATCATCAATAGGATGTATTTGCTCCTTATGCACTTACATCAAGAAAATTCAATTATAAGTATTCTTTCATATTCTAAGGGGAAATGCTTCTTATTTAAAGTTTTGGAAAAGAAAATCAGTATGTCCAACATAGCCTTGTTTATTTCAAAAGCGGAACTTCTGTAAAGATGGATTGCTAAAAGGGGGATAGAAAAAGGAAGCAAAGTCTTCCTAGGGTACTTAAGAGTTGCTTAAAACTTTGACAATAGAAATTCATTTAAAAATATTTTGCAGGCCAGAAAAGACATTAAGTATAGTTAACAAGGAGTTTCAGGAAAGTTTCTGAAAAAAAGATGGTGTCCTTCAGAAAACAGAATTATTCCCAGACAAGAAGTACTAAAAAGAATGTAAACATGCTGTGAGACAATGAGGCAGGTGTGTGGTGGAGAAGTGTGATATTAATAATGTTAAGACCAACTGGTAAACATTTATTTCAGAATATCACAAATAAGCAATTGGCAAGGTATAGTATTTAAAAGAAAAATAGGCTAGCAAAGAAGGTGAATTAATTCTTTGCTTCTGTCTTCATTGTAGAATAAAAATATAAGGTAAATATATCTGTCTTAACTAATATTTTTAGGAGGCGTGTCTAAGGAAGCGAAGCAAATACTTAGAAACAAGGTATATAAAAAAAACCAGTGTTTTTCGAACTTGGCAACTTTAGGATGTATAGACTACAACTCCCAGAATTCCCCAGTATCTGATTGGAGAATTCTGGGAATTTAAATCCACACATCTTAAAATTGCCTTGTTTGAAAACACTGGTCTAGGTCAGGGATCAGCAACCTGTGGCTCTGGAGCTGCATGTGGCTCTTTCACCCCTCTGCTGCAGCTCCCTGTCACTCAAAATATGCGTCACAACCGTCAGTGTGCGACACCCGCTGGCACGTGATTTATTGAGCTTTTCAACCCCCGGTAGGCCAACCATGGATAAATCCAAGAAAAGAAAAGTTTCAGAAGAAAATAGTATCCATCCAAGAGCTCAAATATACAGTGGCTGATGTTTTAAAACAAGGATACGTGACATTTTCCTGATATTACCGTTTCCCCTGAAAATAAGATATCCCCTGATAATAAACCCAATCGGGCTTTTGAGAGCATGCACTAAAATAAGCCTCCCCCCGAAAATAAGCCCTCCCCGAAAATATTTAAACACATAGCTGGAAATCAGATAAGACAGCAAGAGGAGCCTTATCTTGCTCCATGCACCTCAAAATAATAAGACCTCCCCGAAAATAAAGCCAAGCGCTTATTTTGGAGTTCAAGAAAATAGAAGACAGGGTCTTATTTTTGGGGAAACACAGTAGCATCTGAATAAGAAAACTGGGAAATGATTGGTTTAGCATTCTTTTTAAAGTCTTGGGAACTCAAAGCAATTACAAGGTAGCTTATCAGTTCTGAATAAATTGCAGGCAGGCAAATTTTGACTAAACATTTTAGAAAAACTCTTTAAAAATATGTCCAGCAGCGAAAGAGACTGTTTAAAAAATATATGCAGAAGATTTCTTTCATTTGGAGGCAAGGACATAGAGGGTAAGTTAAGAGGGTCTGTTAGGAATTCTGTTCTTGTATCCTGCATTGAGCAGAGTTGGTTGCCCTTTACCTTACGGTTGGGAAATGCTGGTAATGTAAGTAGTTTTGTTATATTTGACCTTGCCATTCGGTTTGAACATTTCATTCATTTCATTTCATTTCATTTCATTTATTGAACTTCTATACCGCCCTTCTCCCAAAGGACTCAGGGCGGTGTACAGCCATATTAAAACACATATAAACCACAAAATTTAAGAACAATTTAAAAACAAATATATAAAATTTGGCCCACGAAATTTAAAAACTAACATTCAAGGCAACTTGTAAAATGAAAAGAATTCAGAGACATGAATTGAAACAAATACATATACAGGTAGTTCTCAATTTACAACCCCAGTGGAGCCCAAAATCTATGTCGTTAAGTGAGAAATTTGTTAAGCAAGTTTTGCCCCATTTTATGACTTTTCTTGCCACATTTGTTAAGTGAATCACTGCAGTTGTTAAATTAATATGTTGTTAATGTTAATGTTAATTTTATTTATATACTGCCCTTCTCCCGAAGGACTCGGGGCAGTGTACAGCCAATTTAAAAACATAAATATACAGACATCATCATTAAAAGTAATTAAAATCAATTAAACAGTTTTGGCCAAAATTTAAAACCCCAAGTTAAAACTCCAATTTAAAAACCACTTAAATAGACAGCCCCGCTTGTCAGAACAATAGGGTCTTAAGGGCACAGCGAAAAACCCGGAGGTCAGAGATTGTATGTATTTCCAGGGGCAGTTTGTTCCAAAGGGCAGGAGCTCCCACTGAGAAGGCTCTCCTCCTGGGTGTCACCAGCCGGCATAATTTGGTCGATGGCACCCTGAGGAGTCCCTCTCTGTGAGAGCGAACTGGTCGGTGGGAGGCTATTGGTGGCAGAAGGCGGTCCCGTAAATACCCTGGTCCTATGCCATGGAGCGCTTTAAAGGTGGTGACCAACACCTTGAATTGCACCTGGAAGACCACTGGGAGCCAGTGCAGCTCACGCAGGAGGGGTGTTACATGGGCGCAACGAGTTGTGCCCATAACCACCCGCGCGGCCGCATTCTGGACCAGTTGGAACCTCCGAGTGCTCTTCAAGGGGAGCCCCATGTAGAGAGCATTACAGTAGTCCAGCCGGGAGGTGACAAGGGCGTGAGTGACCGTGCGTAGGGCATCCCGGTCTAGAAAGGGACGCAACTGGTGGATCAGGCGAACCTGATAAAAAGCCCCCCTGGCCACGGCCGTCATGTGCTCTTCTAAAGACAGTCATGCATCCAGGAGGACACCCAGATTGCGAGCCCTCTCTGTGGGGGGCAAAGATTCACCCCCAATAGTCAGCGATGGCACCAGCTGATTATACTGGGACGCCGGTATAACATGGTTGTTAAGTGAATCTGATTTCCCCATTGACTTTGCTTGTCAGAAGGTCACAAAAGGGGATCACATGATTCCAGGGCACTTCAACTGTCATAAATGTGAGTCAGTTGTCAAGCAGCTGAATGCAAATCACATGACCATGGGGATGCTACTTGTTTCAATGATGTTGTAACTTTGAATGGTCCCTAAATGAACTGTTGTAAGTTGAGGACTACCTGTAATTAAAATAAACATGATCCATGTTGGGGCTGGAACAAGAACATATCCCAACTTTACTTACGCTGTGGAGGTTTTATGAGCTGGTAGCGACTGTACTGGAGGATTCTTAAGGTTGCGGTGGCCAAATTGACCTTGTGTGTGGCTCCTGTTGGGGGAATAGTATCAAAACTAAAACTTCTACTGCCAACTTTCCTGTGTGTGATCACAATTAGAATAGCTTTCACAGTTCTAATCACTGCATTTGAGAAAGGATATTCAAAGGTGGAAAAGATGCAGAAAAGAACCACCCAAATGACTAAGAAGTAAAGCAAAAATTGGAAATCTGTTGCTTTTAGATATTTTGGATTACAGTTGCCATATTCTTAAACCACTAGCTGTGCTGACAAGGGTTGACATGGAGTTGTAGACCAAAATGCCTCCAGGCATCAGATTGTCCATGCTTGCTGCAGGCTAAAGTTTTTAATGTGTATTTAGGCTTATTGCTAGACACTATAAATAAGCCATATAGTAACAATCTAACATGGTTTACTGTAAGCCCCCTACTTACAGTACTTGTTAGCTTCCCTATTTAAATGTTAAAGATTTCCCTGTTCTCGTGTATAAAAAAAGAAAGGGATTGAATGCAACATATTTTCCAACAAGACTGTTTCATTGATATCACTGTTGGAAATATCTTTTTTTGAAAGAATGATAGCCAAACTTGCCCACCCTCCTCATCTAAGGTCTTCATTGTGCTATAGATGTTGTTTCTAGTACATTAACTCTCACAAGATCCATAATTTGTCTCCATAGCCATTGCCTTATATGACTTTCAAGAGAAACAAAGCACTGTTAGAAGACTCTAACCATATACTGCCTTTGAGAAAACAAACCTATGACAAACTCCGTGAAATTGTGGCAGAATACAAAGTGCAAAGTATTCTGTTTTAATACTCCTCCCCATTGGGGTTCTTTCCCCCCCCCCCAAGCATTCTATCAGCACCCTGTGATCTCATTGAGCTGTTTAGAGTTCTTCTAGGATTTTCTTCTGAAGCTTGTTACATCCTCCAAATATGGAATTTAACAGAATAACAGAGTTGGAGGAGACCTTGGAGGTCTTTTAGTCCAAGCCTCTACTCAAGCAGGAAACCCTATAGCTTTTCACAGAGGTGGCCTTCAAAAATTTTAGCAAGGGGTTCTCTGCCCGGTTGCTGGGTGGGCGTGGCTAGTTCGCTTCTTGCACCACGGTGGGGTGGGGTGGCATTTTTGCCCTCCCCAGGCTCCGGAGGCTTTCCTCAAGCCCCCAGAGGGCAAAAACAGCCTCCCAGTCTCCAGAGGCCCTCTGGAGGCCTTTTCCAGCTTCCCTGAACTTCCGGTAGGCCCGTTTTTTGCCCTCCCCGACCCTCCGCGCACACTCTGCACTTAGGAGAGGAGGGTTTTTTTGCACTACCCTAAGCCAGGGGTGTCAAACTGGCAGCCCATGGGCCAGATGTGTCACTCATAGGCCCCACCCACCCCAGCTCCGCAAATGGGAAAAACGTCATGAAACATCACATGATGGTAACATGACGCTCCAAGTTTGACACCTGTGCCCTAAACAATGGCTCTTGCAGCTTGAACTTCTCAGGAATTATAGCTAAATGGGCCTTCCATTTTCAAAGAAAGAATACTGTAGAATCATATTCCTGAGAAGACTATTGACTTCAGTTTTCTGAGAGCATCAAGATGCCCACTGTTTGATAGGCTGATTAATTTTGAGCCCTTCCTATCAGAAAGTTTTATCTTGTTTCACAATGACTGAAACTCATAAGATGTTTTCTGGTTGAAATTTGAAACGAATAGCATCTACAAGGACACTTTGCCTCAATACAACTCCCAGCAACAATAACTTATGAAAATTGACTCTAGACTTAGAAAGCAAAATTGGAGCTGATAATGGCAGGGGAAGGAGTTAGGGCAGCCCAGAAGATTTGTCAAAAGTCTTTTAAAGTATATTATTTTGAAGGTTGACTCAGGGAATCAATAGTAGCACCTTGGGTCAATAGAAGATGAAATTATGACTATTGAATCTTGCATGACCATTATGTGTATTTCCCACAGCCAATTCAATGATACTTTTACTGGTTTATTGGCATTTTCATTTGACAAGCATCTCATGGCTATTGCATTTTGTTGTGTGTTGGTTTTTAGAAAGTGGCTCTTAAGTACTTTTTTGTCCATCCACTATGTCACACTGCTTGTTTATTGTTGGCTTTTGCCCAACCTTCCATCACTGGGACAGAGGTATCTTTTGAAACAGTATAGACAGAATTGTCCAGGAGGCATTTTCAGCATTTAAGAACCACATATACTGGAAAGGTGTACATACGCAGGAGGCCAGTTGTTGCTGGCAGCTGCAATAAACAACTGGTATCTTACATCCAGTTTGTTCCTCAAAGCCAAGACAAGGTAGAGGTATATCCGAGAAGATCCAGAAACATCTTAGTTCCTAAGATATACTCTTGAGTGAGAAGACTTGTAACTAAACATCACATCTGTATGACACATATTTCTTGGAATTTGTTATTTGGATTTGGAAATACGTTTTTGTATGTGTGTAGTCAACTAGCTCAATAGATTTGCAAGACAGAAATTCATTGCCAACTTCAAAATTAGCAAATCCAGAGTCTATAACATCCTTAGGATAACTATAAGCTGTATTTGGCATTTGAGTAGCATGTGCGTAACTGCCCTTTAAAATGGGGATAGAGCCAGGCAATTTGTAAATGTAAATGTAATGAAAAGTAAATATGGTTGCTTTGCTGCCTTTAATAATTTCCCTTTTCTATAATTCAATCACTATATAATTCACCAGTAGCTTTTAGAGGAACTCTGGGGCTGCATGCAAATCTGTTTAGTAAAGTTGTAGAACTCTAAACTAAAGGGTGATCTTTTGTAAACTCCCTGAAGCCCCCACAAATAAGGCACATCTTTTAAAGGTACTTGCCTAAATATTTTTTTCTCATGAAATATTTGTAGGATTGCCTATCCCCAATAGTTTCTGTTTGTTCTACAGATGTGGCTGTCAACCCTGAAGCTGGCCTGACCGAAGCCATTTTAGACTTCAGTGTTGCTGCACTGGAGCTGAGGGATAGGGAGGGGGGAATAGATATAACTGGGGTTTTGTAGCCAAAACAAAATACTTCCTCCTGAGAACCAAGGACATTCCCACAGGTGGAGTGATGTTAACAAGCACCTTGATTGGACCATGTGACTGATTGTTTGGGAAAGGGGAAAAACTTTTAATTAAGGTGAAAATTTAGAGTCAGTTTTCACCAGCCTATGTCAATATGATATGTCCAATAAAACTATTCTTTGAGGAACCCACCTGCCTTGGAGTTTTGTTTGCTATGGGGGTATTATTTGGAACCCTGACAGTGGCAAGGTGGGCATGCTTTGAGTAACTTTGGGGAAACAACCTGATGAGACCTAGAAGCATGCCTTCTCTGTCATGGTGCTGTCCCCGTCTCCCCCCGAGATTTGGATGATCCTGACCCCATTAGTCTTCTGGAAGGCTATGAAGATCTAGCTTTGCCCCAGTCATTGGGGCCTGGATGCTAGTATAAGCTGGTGTATGTATATAGCATGTATATGTTATTAGAGCAATTTTCTCTAATAGGGCCCTTGCTAGGTTTTCTTTAATGAATTCTACTTGTTTATTGCCTTTCTATCTTTTTCTTTGCCTTCCAAAGTTCCACTGCTTAAGATGGACAGCTCTGTCCATTTATTAAATGATTTTTCTTTCAAAATTTGCCTTTCAGCCCATGGACCAGGCGTCTCTTAAGAACAGTGATGTTCTCATCCTGACTGGACTCACCCAGATTCCCACTGCCAATCCGGATGGAATGGTGGGCGAATTCTGCAGTAACCTTGGTAGGTGGCTGGGCAGTGATTTTGCTGCTTTTCGTACTCTGACTTGGAAAATATATGCAGTATATGGGAAGTAACTCTAAGGCTCATTTAATCGATCCAGGTGACTGCTTCTTCTCCCTTTTTATGGCATCACATTAGCAGTTCAGATGGTATTTTTACAGGGTGCCTTTGTTTCTCTCTCTCTCACACACACAAATATAATTAGCGAGAAATGCAAATTGTACTTGGGGGGGGGAGAACTATTTTGGAACAGATCTGGCATAATGGGATTAAGTTATTTGCTCCTGTTCGCTCTCTGCTAAATAGTAGCAACGTTGCTGCCAAATAAGTTCTGTTTTGATGGAGCTCTGAGGAGAATCTCCCAATCTTACGCCATCTTCTGTTTGGCTAACTTATAACCCATTTGCATTCTTTGGAAGCATCACTTTCCCTTTGCCATTTATCCCCTTTCCTACAGTTGATCACTGAGCACTCTCCAGGAGCAAAAGGGGCCATGACCCAAAATCCAGAAATGCAGGCTTGCCTTTGATTAACATTGGCCATGTGTCCACAGTTCTAGAGGCTGGACTTCATGCAGCAGCTCTGCATGACATAGGATCAATTCCTGTTCCCTTCCTCAGCTTCAGGCTTAAAAGCGAGAAATGTGGGAGGTTGTAATTTAATAGTGGACTTCACAGTTTGCATGGAAAATGTCCCAGATTCAGTTAAGAGTGAGGACAATGATGTAAAACTGTATTGGGAAAACTGCCAGTGTAGAGAGTGGTAAACTAGATGGATCAGGGATTTGGCATTATAAAAATTCAGCATCCTGATTTGTAAGTCTGCCTGTGGATTTGTCTTCTGGTTTGATTGCTACACAGTCTTTTGTCTCTCTGCTATAGGGTAGGAAAAGATGGAGGAGGGTTTAGTGGGTTTTTTATTACTTTGTGCTCCTTTAAAAAAATCCTCGCTGCAAAATCCTCCCAGTTCATATTTCTGCAGTAACCAGACAGATGTCTCTGCAGAACTGATAAGCAGGATAATACAATATAACCCTCTATTTTGCTGTCTTTGATTCAAAAGAACAGGTCTCCTGCCATATTTTTGCTAGCATGCTGGCTAAGGAATTCTGGGAGTTGAAGTCCACCCTTCTTACCGTTGCCAAGATTGAAAAACACTGTTCTAGGGGGATGCTATTCCAGAGGGCAGGTATCATGGCAAAAAGCCTGCTTCTTAGGCCTCATCAGATGGCATTGTTAGATTGAGAGAACACAAAGTGAATCGACTTTATCAGATCTTATCGGGCAGTCAATAACAATGACAGAAAGGCTGGTTCTCAGCTATCCAGGCCTTCTGCCATGAAACGTTTTTGGGGGACAACCAGCTCCTAAAGTTGTAGCCAGAAACTCAAAGAGGTTCAATACCAGGCCACAACTCCTAATTGCCCACGCTAGTGCTCTTCTGGGTCAGATGGATGTTCTGAGTGGTCTTCAAGGGCAACCCCAGGTAGAGGACATTGCAGTAATCTGCATGTAAGATGACAAGGCATGAGTGACCACAAGAAGGGACAGTTGCTCAAAATCTGCCATTGATACTGTTATTACTCCCAACAATATGCTGAGGATAGCACTTTATGCTCCAGAATGCTTCCAAAGCACTCAGGCAACTCATTTCCCATCCTTACTTTTTCTGAAAAGTTCAAGGTTTGGGGAAGGAGATGGAATTTCACTTGCTAGCAACTTTCCAGAGGAGCTGATTACGTTTGATACATATAGGGAAGAGGAAGGAGAAGGGAAGGGAAGGGAAGGGAAGGGAGGAGAGGGGAAGGGAAGGGTTGTTGATGGGTAGAGATCTGGTAGCTGCAATGGTTTATTTCTTTATGAACCCTCAGCAGGCAACAACGGAGGGACTTCAGTAGCCTTAGGGACAGTGGTGGGATTCAACTAGTTCGCACCTATTTGCTAGAACCGGTTGTTAACTTTCTAAGCAGTTCTGAGAACCGGTTGTTGGAAGAAATCTCCTTTTGTTTTTTTCCACTTTACAGAGCTAATCCTGTAAGGAAGGCAGGAAGGAAACATTCTGGTGTTGTTTCTAGCCTAATCTTTATTGCCCTGCTTACAGAAACTGCCTCTCTGGTTAATCCTTATTACATTGTAACAGCTAAAGGTTCTTGGCAGTATGCCTAGACCTACTGTCGCCTGAGCTTCTCCAGAGGTTTTTTCCTCCTTTTGCTGGTACTTTGCTGGGGCTTGACTTTCTTAAAGGGGAAGGGTTGCTTTTAAGCTTTTTACACTACTGTTGGGAGGAAATACTCCCCTGTTAGAGTTTTTCCAGCTGGGATGCAACGATCAGCAGTTTGAAAAAATAATTGAATAATGAAACAGAGCTGCAGGAAAGAAGCTTTTAATGACAAGGAACCAAGATGAGTGATATTCAGCAAGGCTTCTTGGCTAGCTAGAAAGATCGACATTCAAACATGAGTTTACATACCCTTTCTGAGTTTTGGTCTAAAACTGGTTTTTGGTACAGTTTAATTCTGTGCTTGGGGACGTTTAATCCTGTGTTTATTGATGGGATAATTTTCCCTATTCAGCTTTGTTTGGAAGGAAAAAGGTTAATCTCTGTTCCTGAAAAGAAGCAGGGTTCAGAAATCTGGCTAGTTCCTGTGTCTATTTGTTCTGGTAATTGGTTTAACAAGCAACAGATACTGTGTTTGCTCTTTTGCTACATTCTAGTGCTAATTACTTTCTTTGTATTTACACTTGAGCTTGCCTGGAGTGTGAGCTCTGGCAATGAGCCAGACAAGGCTTGTGTTTTAGTTTCAAAAGGATTTTAACTGTTGTGATTTAATTATTTGTATTGTGTTTTAATTTTTCCCTGCCTAATGGTTTCTTTTTCTATCTGGGGAGGGGGTCTTCCTTCACTGCTTTAGTGGTTCCTGGCACTGTCCTTTTGGGTTGTACTTCCAAGAGGCAGGATGCAAGCTTGGCACTGATTTTTTTTACTGCCTTTCTGGGGGGCATGTGATCTTTCCTTAAATCTGGATGATTTCCTTAGGATATCTTGTGAGGTGAATGAGCCCAGCCGTGCTTGACAAACTTGGGAGGGCAGAGACGTGAACCTGGGTTCCCTATATAGTTTGTTAATTTGTCTCTTTAGCTCAGTATTTTGTAGCCCAAATATGCCCACCCACTTTCTGGAGAGCTTAAGTGACCTCTCTGCTAAAGGGCTTCACTTTATGAACAAGAGTTGGCTGCTGATAGTTATCATTGCATTTTATCTGTTTTAATTCCTCAAGGTACTTTGGCACCCTGCCTAATTAGTAACTCTGGGTTGCAGGTATTTCTAATCTAATGATTGGTATTTAGGACAGGGTGCCAGTTCTTTTTGCAAGCCAAGATACAAATCAAATAAATAAAATAAATAAAATAAAATAAATAAAATAAGAAGCTTTTTGTATTTTTGTACAGGTAATCCTTGCTTTACAACAGTTCATTTAGTGACCATTCAAAGTTACAATGGCAGTGAAAAAAGTGACTTATGACCATTTTTCACACTTACGACCGTTGCAGCATCCCCATGGTCACGAGAGGCCCGGCGAGAAGTGCCCCTTGATGTGAGTGACATCAAGTTGGCCACGCCCACCCAGTCACATGACCAACCAGCCATGCCTACCCAGCTGGTCATTAGGGCAGAGAACCAGTTGTTAAATTGTTTGAATCCCACCACTGCTTAGGGAGGAAGCTTTTTCAAGATAGGGTTTGATTTTTATTTCTGCTATTATTCTCACCCTCTCCCATTACGATTTAGGAGATAAAAATAGATATAGGTAGCTGTAAAATTTGGGTGGAAGCGGCAGGGTATACTAGAGGAGACTGTCTAAGATAAAGTAAAGTAATTTTTTTGGTGAAACAAAGTAATCTGTTCTTCCCCAGTGGGGAAAGGGGGCTCTAATTGAAACAGAATTGAAAATATGTGAATCTCATCATTTTAATTCTATTAAAACATTCTTAAGTCTATTTTAGAGTTTGTCCTTGGATTTTTATTTAAGGGACTGATTTTATATGTATGTGCATATGAAGGTATGTCTTCTTAATTATAATTAAATGTAATACCATATTTCTCATAATGGTATTAATTATTATGCACAACATACATAGTCCAGACTGGCTTTTTATTTTAGCAATGGCTTTTGAGTAATTGTTTTTATTATGGACCCTTGTCTCCATTTACATAAAGTAATTGTATTCTCTGTTGATTGTTAGCAACCCTTGGCAAGGACAACCAAACTTGTCAACAATTCCCTATAATTCCCGTTTATAAAATTGGTATGGACTTCATTTCTTTCCTTTTTTCTCTCTCTTTTGGTTTATAGATAGGTATCACCACAGCTGTGATTACAAATTTAGAATTCGCTAGGAAATTAATTTTCACTATCAGCAAAACTGATAATTGTTGAGCTCTACAATGTCACGGGTGGAAACAGTATAATTTCCCAGCTTGCCTGAAATAGTCCATGTGATTGGGAGGGGAGAAGCATTTTATTGCCCAATTTTATAGCCTGTTTTATTAAATGGTGTCACAGCAACTTGCAAGAAAATGAAGTTACTAAAATAATGACAAATATAGAATAGAATAGAATTCTTTATTGGCCAAGTGTGATTGGACACACAAGGCATTTGGTGCATACACTCTCAGTGTACATAAAAGAAAAGATACATTTGTCAAGAATCATAAGGTACAACACTTAATGATAGTCATAGGGAACAAATAAGCAATCAAATCATATTAGGAAACAGTCAATATAAATCTTAAGGATACCAGCAACAAGGTTACAGTCATACAGTCATAAGTGGGAGGAGATAGATGATGGGAACGATGAGAAAATAAATAGTAATGCAGACTTAGTGAACAGTTCAACAGTGTAGAGGGAATTATTTGTTTAGCAGAGTGATGGTGTTTGGGAAATAACTGTTCTTGTGTCTAGTTGTTCTGGTGTGCAGAATTAGATAATTAGATCTTCTAAGTGGGAAGAGTTGTAAAATAATTTTTTTGTTTAGGCTGCCAATCCTACTTAGTTCTGGTGTGATTCTGTTCACTTTCAGCTGGCTAAGCTTTGTCTGTTGACTTTTATATTAACTGTAATTCTAATTATTATCCCACCTTATACAACTCCAGGTGGTATCTGCATGATACTTCTGCCCACCTATTTTCTGCCCAACAACTGTGAGGTGAATTGGGCTGAGAGAGACTGATGGGTGCCAACTCACTCAGCCAGCTCCAGTTAAATCGGAACTAGAACTCACAGTCTCCTGGTTTCTAATCCAGCACCTTTACTACCACACCAAACTGTTATAGCTCCAGTTCCCAGTCCAGCTCTGATCTGAAAGGACTGAACAGGCTCTTCACTGTCCTGGTCCTATATGCATGTTCTCAGATGTCTATGGAGATTCTCAGTCATCCTGGTCATGGTTGTCCCAAAGGTGCTTTCTCAGGAGGCCACTGGACTTTCTGGTTTTTCTTTGAAGTCATTTTTGCTTCTCAGCTCTGATTGGATGGTGTTGAAGCCATTTGGAGAAATGGAAATCCTTCCATTCCCCATCAACCAGTCAGAGCTGAAGAAGCTTCTTGGATGAGAAGTGAAACGTCTTCAAAGAAAAACAAAGTCCAGTGGCCTCTTGAAAAAGCACCTTTGGGATGTTTTCAGATGTTTACCTGCGATTGAATTCCTTATAGAAGAGTCTTGTATTTCAGGCAGCCTTTACCCTATAATGCATAGATATGCATTGGATTACTTTCCTCATTTATCTGTTTCTCGTCTAAGATGTTCCTTGCTTTTTGATTGGTCCATGGTTGTAATCAGGATTATGTTGTCTTCTATAGAATTTTGACATCATCTATCAATTACTTTTAAAAGGGATGTGGTGGCTAAGACACTGAGCTTGTTGATTGAAAGGTCGGCAGTTCAGCAGTTCGAATCCTTAGTGTCGCGTAACGGGGTGAGCTCCCATTACTTGTCTCAGCTCCTGCCAACCTAGCAGTTCGAAGGCACATAAAAAATGCAAGTAGAAAAATAGGGACCACCTTTGGTGGGAAGGTAACAGTGTTCTGTGCGCCTTTGGCGTTTAGTCATGCCGGCCACATGAGCACGGAGACGTCTTCAGACAGCACTGGCTCTTTGGCTTTGAAACGGAGATGAGCACCTCCCCCTAGAGTCAGAAACGGCTAGCACATATGTGCGAAGGGAACCTTTACCTTTTTATCAATTACTTTACAGTTACATTTTTTGGAGCAATTTGTCCCTACATAGCCCTTTCTGATGTTTTACACTATCAAACCCAACAATATTCCCAGTCAAGCTCATGGGCAATGATGATGTTAGTCCAAAGGAGCTCTTGGCTCTACCTTCCTGCTAGCTATGAGAATCATTTCATTCCAGGAACTCACAAACCTTCCCTTGTATGACTTACTAATTATTTTACATGTTTGGGCTGCAGTTGCTGGAAAGCCAGCATGAGGACACTTTCAGAGTTTAATCCGTCCTATAGTTTTTGTCCTTTGAAGGATATGTATATATGTGTTTATGTGTACGTGTGCCTATTCATGTACCTGTTCCAGTACCAGCACCTGTTTCCTGACTTTTCTTTCTTTTAAGTCAAAATAGCTTTCTGGAACTCTGCTGCCCTCTCCTGGCGATAGGTGTTATTATGGGCTTTAAGGCAGGGTTTTGTCGTAAGCGCTGCATAAGGATGAATTTATTAGCCTAAAAGGGATGCAATGCTAAAGTCTTTTCATACCAAGCGAGTCACAAATGAAGAAAATAAATAGAATGCCATTAAACACTTAATACTTTTTTAAAAGCTAGACTGTTAAGCAGAGGTGCGAAGGAATCATTTCACTTTGGCCACTTAACTGGCAGTTTTTTAAAACACCAAATATATAATGAACTCGAAAAATTATGGGTAGGATGATAGAATCAAGGAAAATATCTCAGCAAGATCAGTCCTAACCCTGCTTTTCTTTTGCTTCTCTCTCTTTGCATTTTCAGAGAGCCTCAGTCTTGTTCTTATTTGCTTCCTCCTCTTTTCACCCTAGCTGGTTCCCGTTTCTTAGTGTAGAGATTTTGCTTGCTTTCTGTCTTTCCCAGTAGAGAGCAGCTCTTTAAGTTATTTCCTGTGTATCTCTCAAGCAGTCCTGGGATCTCATCCCATTTTCCCTGTCCAAGCCTTAGGTATGTCTAGTCTATTGAAAAGTGTGATAAGATAGCAGTCTTCCGGTACTTGAGGCCTGTCACAGAGAAGAGGTGGTCAACCTATTCTCCAAAGTACCTGAGAGCAGGACAAGAAGTAAAGGTGAAAGTATCAAGCCTGAATCTGACCAGGCTGCGGGGTTGTTCTATCATGGATTATGCTCACATGAATTCAGGTTGACGCTGGTTGGAGCAGAAGGGGGAGAGCAGGGGTCTTCAGCCAAAACAACATATGAGTCAGATACATTCCAATGGCTGGCTGGCCAGAGGAGGAGGAGAGACGTCGCCAAGCAACCAGCTCTTGTCACGACTGTACAGTGTGACATATTGTTTTGGAAAAATGAGAAATGAAAAGTTTCTGGGGTGGAAAGCCCAGAACCTTTCAGTACTGGCTTTCCACCAGTTCATGCCAAGATGATGTATCTAAATAAATTTGTTCTTTGAGGAACTGAAATGCCTTGGAGTTCGATTTGTGATGGGTACGTTAATTGGAACCTGACAGAAAGATCATTAAAGAGAGATCCAACCTAGAACTAAGGAGAACTTTCCTAATAGTAAGAACAATTAATCAATGGAACGGTTTATCTCCGGAAGTTGTTGGTGCTCCATCAATGGAGGCTCTCATGAACAGATTGGACAACCATTTGTCTGGAATGTTATAGGGCAGGGGTGTCAAATTCAAGGCCCAGAGCCGCTCTGGAAACAGCAAAGGACTGGCCCATGGTGCCTCTGCCAGTGAAAACGGAGCTTGAGAGGGCCATGCACGGTCCTCCCGAGCTCCATTTTGGCTGGCAGAGGATTGCAGGACGCTGTCACATTTGAAAACAGAGCTTGGCAGCACATTTTCACTGGCAGAGCGCTCAGGCCACCATAGGCGCCCCTGACACGAGTGACGTCAAGCTGGCCACACCCACCCTGGCCACGCCCACCCCAGCCCCCTGAGGTCAAACACAACCCTGATGCCCTCAGTGAAATCGAGTTTGATACCCCTGTTATAGGGTCTCCTGCTTTAGAAGGGGGTTGGACAAAAAGACTTCCAAGGCCAACATTATTCCATGTTCCTCTCTCCCATTGGCCAGAGAGTCCAGGGCCATCTGAAAACCTGTGCCATGGAGCACGGGATCAGGCAAGGATTTTTAAATTTAAGAGGTTTTAGATCCTGACTATGTGGCCTGGCTGACCAGGAGAGCTCTGGGGTTGGGTTGGGTTGAGTTGAGTTGAGTTGAGTTGAGTTGAGTTGAGTTGAGTTGAGTTGAGGCACCATCACATTCATTCTAGCTCCTGGAGTGCTTCTCATGGCTTAACCTCTGTGTCTATGTAGTGCTTTGCACCTGCTGTTGCTGGGCATTTCCTTAGTTCCTATAAAGTGTTTTTGAAGCCATAGAAACAGATTTAGAGGCTTCCAAATGTGCAGTGCACCAGCCAAAAATTTGAGATTCTTGCATTAAGTTATGTGATGGCATTGCCGGTACACAGATACACATACACAATTTCTTTACTTACAGCTAGACTGAAAACATCTCCAGACGATTAATTTGCCACCTAGTGGTCATTTGGATTTTGCAGCCCAGACATGTAATTCCTAAAACTCTTACGTGAATTGCTATATGAATGGTCACACATGATGCTACATACAACTAGTCCTTAACTTACAACCAGTTGCTTAGCAACTGCTTGAAGTTACAATGGGCACCCCAAAAAACATTCCAAAGTTCGGACAGCCCCCTCCCAGTAATGTAACCACATTTCAAGTGCTTGGTAACCAGCCCACATTTACCGTTTGCAGCATCCTACAGTCACATTGCCATGATTTATCATATTTTTGGAAGTATAAGACACTCCAGACTATAAGATGCACCTAGCTTTTTTGGGGAGGAAACAAGAAAAAAAAATCTGCCTCTGCCTCCCAGCATCCATCCAGTATTCATCTGGCTCGTTCGCTGCAGCCCGTTTGCTGTGGCCCATTTGCCGCTGTCCATCTGGTGGCAGTGCCCGTTCAGTGCGGCCCGCTGACCCTGGCTCATTCGCTGCCACTGCAGCCCGTTATCGCTGCACCCCATTTGCTGTGGCCCGTTCACCGCAGCCCATTCACTGTGGCCCCTTTGCTGAGGTCCGGTCGCTGCCACTGCCCGTTCGCTGTGGCCCGTTTGCCACTGCCCCAGCCCGTTCGCCGCAGCCTATTTATCGCCATGGCCCATTCTCCACCGCCTGTTTGCCGCCAGCGTGGCACGTTCACCACCGTGGCCTATTCTAGAACAGCTGATCGGCCCTCCCCCCCACCGTAACATTCACTGTATAAAGACTCACTGAAATTTTCACCCACTTTTGAGGGGGGGGAGTGCATCTTATACTCCGAAAAATACGATATGTCATTTTTGCCAAAAATCAAGTTGTATGCAAAAATGCCTCATAGCAAACAATGTCAGGCTTGGACATGGCAATAATCTGCAGTCAGTCTGGAGGTTGGAACTAAAAATCAAAGGCAAAACAGTAAGTCTTATCTAAGAAATAAACCAGAGACAGAGACAAGGATGAAGCCAGAAGTTCAAGCCAAAGAATAGATGTGGAAGCAAAAATGCACCAACACTTAGAAAGGAATTATTATTGCAGCAAGTCTAAATTGGAATAGGAAGACCTCTTATATACCCACCCTGTCCTGGAGAATCTTGGATAGGTTCACTTTCTCTAAAGCCAGAAGATTTTTCACTGAGAAGGCTGCCGCCTATAACTCAGAATTTCCCTAAGCAAAGAAATAGCCCCATGTTAAAACTATTTTTCCCAGATCTTTTATATATTTTGACTTACAATCTTGAGTACGCCTGTATAGTGCCCACAAGAGCTGCCATAATCAAAAGCCTTTCCATAGGCATGTGGAGGGCTCCATGAACCCACTTGATTCTATTTTTTAAAATCTTTTTAGTTAGAAAAAAGTAAATGAGAAACTAGCAAACTACAAAGCAAGACCATCAAACCTCAAGCACAATTTTTATTTATATTGGAGCCATCCTGAAAAATGAAAATAATTGCCTATTGCTTTCTCTGGAAATATACCCACCATGGGGTATTTTATGTCTGATCCTGCCTCTCATGACAGCCATAATATGTCTATAACATACTCTCAAAATTATTTTATGTTCCCAGTCGCCCCAAAAGTCAGCAACACCTGATTTATAATTTTGTTTTTATTAACCAGCTGCATTAGTTATACTGTTTTCTACACCTTTTACAGGAAAAATTGGGGGGGGGGGGTTGTTCGTTACTTTTATAGTTAGATTTTCAGTTTTTATTGTGACTTCTCCAAGAAAACCTTTGTTTTGAAGAGAAAAAGTAGATGCTTTAATTAACTAATAAACAAAGAGATAACCTTAGTTTATGCAGACTTGAAATCTTGGGAGTAGCCATGCATAGAATATAGAAGTGGGGTGTAGGCATAAAAGGCTTCTGAAAACATCTGGGAAAAAATGGGAAAAATGCAGTTTTCAGGATTACTAATATATAAAGCCAAAAAATGAATAAATGCAGAACTCTAGTATTATTAATGAAATGGACCAGCATGAAGCGCTGGTTCTGTTCCCAGAAAAGAGAGAACTTTGCACAATGCATGGAAAATATGTGAACTTAATAACTGTGGACATAACTGTCTTTTTCTAAATTCAGGGGAGTCTGTCAATGCTTGTTTGCTTTATAGCCAATTAATGAAACCCCTGTGTTCAGAAACAATATACTTCAGTATCTTCATGTTGAGGAGAAACCACAGGGACAGCTGCCTCCATTATGCCATGTTTGTGAGTTTTCTTCATTGGACACTATTGGAACTATATATCTTATTATTATTTTTTATTGCCTTGTGCCTTTGTTAAGCTCTTACAGTTCGAAATGGAGGGAACGTGCTGGTCCCTTGCTACCCCTCTGGAGTGATCTACGATCTTTTGGAGTGTCTCTATCAGTACATTGATTCCGCCGGACTTTCCAACATCCTCTTTTACTTCATTTCACCTGTGGCAAACAGCTCTCTTGAGTTTTCCCAGATCTTCGCTGAATGGTAGGTGACAGCGGCTTCTGTTTATCAGCAAAGAGATTCAAGACTTTGGTGGGGCACTTCATTTTTTAATATGTTTCTGAGAAATGGGAAAAATCACTCTGGCCTGGGGAGGAGGTATTCAAGGCTCTTTTTTTGGGGTGGGGGGTCGTGAAATGGAGTTTTAAGCCTTTAGGGTTTTGTCCTTAAACATCCTTCATCCAATGGTTGGATTCAGCTGGTTTGGGCTGGTTTGGGCGAATCGGTAGTTAAATTGCTGGCTGGCTCCACCCCTTCCTGCCTCGCCCCTTCCAGGAGTCCCCACGCGCCCCCTTTTGGCTCCCAGGAAGTGCAGGAGGCGAGTGCTGCCTGTCACACCCCCTGGCCATGCCCACCATGGCCACGCCCACCCAGCTGGTCATTAGGGCAGAGAACCCTGATGTGGCGCAGCAGACTAATGCTACTGTTAAAGGTAGTATTTAGTTTCCAACTGCCTGCAATTACTGCGATTTCAATTCTCACCAGGCTCAAGGTTGACTCAGCCTTCCATCCTTTCTAAGGTAAGTAAAATGAGGACCCGGTTTGTGGGGGCAATAAGCTGACTTTGTATAAAAATATACAAAAGTATGAAGGCTATTGCTTAACGCATTGTAAGCCGCCCTGAGTCTCCGGAGAAGGGCGGCATATAAATCAAAATAAATAAATAAATAAATAAAAAACCAGTTGTTAAATTATTTGAATCCCACCACTGCCTTCATCCAAAAGTTTGAGCCCACCTATTCCAGTGACTTTAGAAACCTATAAAAGGGAGCAACCCAGGCAGTAGGTTGTCCACTCTGGTTCTGTACATTCAGAAGTATTTTCATATTTTTCTGAGCCAATGGTTGTAGAAAAATGCTGGGTGCCTTATTTATTATTCACATATAATCCATGCGATGGATTCAAAACTATGTCAGTGCTATTTCAACAATCATCCTCTTGATTTTTGATCCATGAGATTCCTGAACGAAAGCCAATTAGTGAACTGGTAGTCAACCAGATTGCTCCCAGAAATTCTTTCCCCATAGTAGCTGGTGTCTCTTTCTTCTATAGCTGCACTTTCTCTATAAATAATCAACAGAAGGGGAAGCATCTGAGTCTGATACAGGAAAAAAACCCCAAAGAGTCATTTTAATCCCTTCAAGACATACTGGTTTATTATGACATAAATGTCCAGGACCGATGCCCATGAAGGGATATACTGTGATTACATTGTCAGTTTTCAAAGCACCCCCAGATGTCTTGTTGTGCCTCTATTCCAGTAGGATCCTAGAGAAGGTTCCAGGTTTATTTAACTATTTTGCTGTTGCTGCCACCAAACTTTGGCTGAAGAGCTGGGCAGTAGGTGGCAGCAGTTACTTGCTATGTGTGACCAGACAGACATACAATTCTGGATTGTTTTGCTCTCTCCTTTCAACTTTAGGTTATGTCACAACAAGCAGACAAAAGTATACCTACCAGAACCTCCCTTTCCTCATGCAGAGGTAAGTTGGTTTCCCTAAATGTGCAGAGCTTTCATTTCATTCATTTAAAATGAGAAAGGATAGAGATATCCTCTTTAGCTGAATAGGACTATTGGATCCTAGGCAGGGGTGGATTCTACTTAACTTTACTACCGGTTCGCAACGGGGCCGCGCACGTGTGCTCACTTTGCTCGTGCACGCGCTCACACGCTCTTCTGTGCAAGCGCAGAAGCATTTTTATTACATCAAGGTCAGTGGGCGGGGCCTCCCGCCAGCTTTACTACCGGTTCTATAGAACCGGTGCGAACCGGAGGCAACCCACCACTGATCCTAGGGCTGTGACCCCCCCCTCCAATTGCAAAATTATTGATTAGTTGTGAACTTAGATGACAGAAAGGGAGTGCATACATAAGCTTGTTAAGCTATTTAGTTTTAATTTAATTTTAATTAAGTTTCATTTTTGTCCTGGCCACCCCTATTTCTTAGACTGCATCCCTGGCATATCATTCAGAGACCAAGTGCTTAGTCTTGCTTCCATTGGCTAACTGTAATCCTTCATGGTCTGCAGACCCAGATAATTTCTGAGGCTGCTTTTTCTTGGAATTATGGTTGAGTTGAGGCAGGCAGCCCAGGTGTTGTGAGTTTGGATTTCTGCATTGAAGAGGAGATTTGATGACTGGCCCTTTTCTATTCTGTGGGTTTTATGTTTTATAAAAAGAAGACCCCCTAACTCTTAAGCCCAATTTATAAGTAATTTAGAACAATGTAACCTTCCCATGGTGGTTTTCTGGGATAAATGAGTGGATGTTCATTAATGAGGACTTATTCAGTGGTTTCTGCATTCCAGATGTGGCTGAAGTGGGTGTCGTTTTTAAGTCTAAAGCTATGGAAAGCTAATGTCATTTCATTTTGTTAGACTTAGACTTAGAATAACTTTATTGTCACTTTGAATGTAGATATTCGGCATACATTAAAATGAAATTTTGTTGCATACAGCTCTCAAAGGGCCTCCACCTCTAATATACACTACATAAACATGACTAAATATATACATACGTAATTATGCATATACCCACATATATTATATGACATGGAGAAACAACACAGTTTAGTTTGGATGTACACATGGACATGGCGAGAGAAACAAATCTTGCGAGTTTACCAGACAGGTGACATAGGGAACAAAGCTGATACAGAATGTGGAAGTCCTGCTAGAAATACTTTGACACCTCCTCCCAGAGGGGAGCAACAGAAACAGACTATGAAGTGGGTGTGTGGGGTCTCTAACAATGCTTTGAGCTCTAAGCACATAGTGCTTATAAGCAATATCCTGAATAACTGAAAGCAAGCTTCCTATGATCTTCTCGGCTGTCCTTACCACTCTCTGTATGGACTTTCTATCTGAGGCACTGTAGCCACCAAATCCAAACAGTGACGCAGTTGCCTTTTTTAGTAGATGGCTTCATGTCTCTTGTGCCCAAACCCATAAATAACAGGGCTTCATAATTTATTGTAACAGTATAGGCTACAATAAAAGTCCTTTTAAGCTGTAAACTATGTGAGGGAAGCTGGGGAGATAGAGAAGGTCCACTACAGCTCCTTCTTTACCAGTTGTGAAACTGGGAGAAGACTGGCTTGGAATTGCCAATTCAAATCAACGCAATATGTTCCCTCTTATTTTTTAAAGAGTAGCCTCATAGATTTCTGCAGTTTACACCTGTACTTATTGACCTTCCAAACTGCATTCACTTTATATGAAAGAAAAAGCAAGCGGTTGGAGAATGCCCTTGTTTTGAATGCTGCACTTTAAGCTTAGAAAATGTATTTGGTTTTTGTTTTGAGTTTTTGTTTTTCCATCTCCAGCCCCTGGAGATTTTGGTCAATATAGTGTAAAAGGTATCCTTGAAGCAGCTTCTTTTCCTGCCATCAATAGGAAACAAGAAGAAATTGAATATCTTTTCAAAAGTCTGCACACATTTATTTAATGGATTATTATTAAGTCGTTCTTGTCAAGGAAAATAATCCATTAACAACACCAAGGCAAAAGCCCCACATTTTTGGGCTGTGGCAAGACCTGCTTACAGAGCCCTTTATCTCTGCTCTCTAGAGGTGAAATTCTTACAAAGGAATTTATTCATCTCCTACAATTGCCTGCTGACCTTACAGGTTTCATTGCTGGAAGAAATGCTCAGAAGACAAGAACCATATTTGACTTGGAAGCTGCACTTTCTTTCTCTGTATGGGAGCCACGGAGTCTATAGCCTACAATATTGCTATGTTATTGGGGACACGGTGGCTCAGTGGCTAAGATGCTGAGGTTGTTGATCGAAAGGTCGGCAGTTATCCAGTTTGAATCCCTAGTGCCGCGTAACGGTATGAGGTCCCGTTTCTTGTCCCAGCTTCTGCCAACCTAGCAGTTCGAAAGCACGTAAAAAAAATGCAAGTAGAAAAATAAGGGCCACCTTTGGTGGGAAGATAACAGCGTTCTGTGCGCCTTTGGTGTTTAGTCATGCCGGCCACAAGACCACGGAGACGTCTTCGGACAGCATTGGCTCTTTGGCTTTGAAATGGAGATGAGCACCGCCCCCTGGAGTCGGGAACGACTAGCACATATGTGCGAGGGGAACCTTTACCTTTACATGCTATGTTACTTTATTTATAAACT
Organism: Pituophis catenifer annectens; assembly: GCF_029215685.1. Lineage (NCBI taxonomy): Eukaryota > Metazoa > Chordata > Lepidosauria > Squamata > Colubridae > Pituophis > Pituophis catenifer. Next base: position 25,771,711 of record NW_027256881.1, on the reverse strand, counting down.
AAATCTTGTAAGATCAGATATTACAACCACATGGTCTTAGCTGGAAAACTGAGAAGCAGAACCAAATTCCATTTTTATTTATTTATTTTTTAAATATACTTTATTAGTTTTGTAATTAAAAACATCAAATCTCTACTAAAATCAGAAGTGCAGTGTTAACGAATGGTTAAATAATAGGATAAAATTATGATGTCAGGGTATGCTTATTTTTTGCAATTTAAATGTGAAATATACCCGATGTATATCTTGTAAATATGTACAAACACTGCACAAATTCCATTTTTAATCCTCTGGGAACAGAGGCTGGAGGGTGGAGAGCAGGGGTGAAATGCTACCGGTTCGGGCCGGTTCACCCGAACTGGTAGTAAAAAATGCTACTGGTTCGCTGAACTGGTAATAAAAAATGAAAAAAAAAAGTTCCAACAATCAGCTGAGCGACACGCGATCGTCTGAACTTTTTTTTTTTTAACTTTTTTAGCATTTTTTTTACTACCGACTTGGGTGAATAGGTAGTAAAAAATGCTTTTAAAAAGTAAAAAAAAAGGCTCCGACAATCACAGCTGTGCCGCGCAATCGTCGAAATCTTTTTTTTACTTTTTTAAAACATTTTTATTACCTATTTGCCCGAGCCAGTAGTAAAAAAATTCTTTTAAAAAGTTTTTAAAAAGGTTCCCACACGCGCCACAGCTGATCACCCCCCTGGTGCGCTGTTCTACTTACTTTCCCAAGCTTCCTTTTGGTGCGCACTGCGCACGCACACAGTGCGCATTTGGCACAAGCACCATCAACGAATTGGTAGTAAACCGGTTCAGATTTCACCATTAGTGTAGAGCCAGTTTAACAGCCACTGAAAAAGGCAAATAACCATCTTCCTCCTTCTGAATACCAGCTCATCCAGTCAAACAAACTGAAGCATTACCCCAGCATCCATGGAGATTTTAGTAATGACTTCAAGCAGCCTTGTGTGGTGTTCACTGGTCATCCCTCGCTTCGGTTTGGCGATGTGGTGCATTTCATGGAACTGTGGGGGAAATCCAGTCTCAACACCGTTATATTTACAGGTATGATTTCGAATGTAATTAATAGCAAAACAGAGCTGTATTTCTAACGTGTGGACCTGGGTAAGTAATTCACAGACTGTATGCATCATCTTTTTACCAAGCCCACAGAGACTTCACTTCCAATAAAAACCAATATGGTTTTACGGAGACATTTTATCATTATGGAAAGTAAATGGGGTCTTAAAAATAAAGAGCAGCAGTTTTAATTGGGCCTGAAAGGGAAATGAGTAGCTAATAAAGTTCTTCTGAAATTGATCAAGTTTGAACAACTAATTAAAATGTTGGCATCCTTCTGGCTGAAAGCGACACTTTAGAACCATCTCCATGGGCAGACCCACAAATCATGTTTTGTGACAGTGTGTTCAAGAAAAAGCAGGTTTGCTGAATGAGACCCAAAATAAATCAGTCCAGCACTTGGAGTTCAACATTAGCCAGTTAAATGTCCTACGTGGGTTCTCAGAAATTGTTTTTTTCTGCTTTACTTAAAATATCTTGTCTGTAGTTACGTCTAGATATGTGGGAACTGTCCCAGACAGCCTGGCCATTCTGGATTTTCCCACAGGACTTTAGGTTTTTGCTATAACGCAGAGAAAAGACTTCCTACTTCAGTTTACATAACTTAATACTGAAGTTGAAACAGGGCTGCTAAAGTAACTTCGGAAAAATATGTTGGGCTGAAGCCCACAACTTTCTATTTATACGTTGGAAAGCTATGAAGAAATATTGCTGTCTATTGTATCAACGTTTTCTTTCAAAGATAGGGAACTGTTTAAGGAGTACTTTCTTTTAAATTCAATTTCGGTGTTGCAGAATGAACTATTTCAAATCTGACTCTGGTTTAATAGAAAATTTAATTAAATGCAAGACATAGTTTCCTCATCTGTCCATCCCCCCCCCCGACCTCTTGCCATTGCATCTTGATTAAATTTCCAATAGGAAAGAAGTGATAATTCTTCTAGATGAATTGCTACTGTCGTTCTACATGAGACTAATTGTTATAATTTTCTATTGATTATCTGAAAATAACTAGATTAGCCTTCCCTACCGTGGTATCTTTCGTATGATGTGTTGGTAATGGGAATTGTGATTCAGTATGTCATGTTGAGGGATGTCAACAGATAGAGATAAGCTGAACTAGATATCTTTTCCCTTGAAGTCCTTGAATAAGAGCACCTTTTTATTTATTTATGTTAAATTTGAAGATACAGTAGAAGCCCTGTTTTTATAGTGTTATACAGCTCCTTACTTTTTAGACAAGCACTGCGGTGGAAGTAGATTTAATATATAAATCTGATGATAATCCAATTTTCAGGCCCAACTATTATGGGACAATCCTATTTGTGGCTACTCAGAATTAGGTCCCAAAACATTTGGTGGGAATTGCCTGAGAATCAGTCCATCCAATAACTTTCCTCACCTTGCCTCTTCCCATATGGATGATGGGAATTGTAATCCAAAATATCTGGAAGGCACCATGTTGTAGAAGAATTATGGATCAGATGGCAACTTCAATTAACAAAGCTGTTGTAAAAGCCAGATGACAAGAAACTTTAATTCTTAATGGGAATAGTTGTACTGCTTCTGGACTTTGTTTGAAAATGTTGGGAGGTACCTGTGTTTCCCTGAAAATAAGACTGGGTCATTATATATATTAATTTTTGCTCCAAAAGATGCATTAGGGCTTATTTCCCAGTTAGATCTTATTTTCGGGGAAAGACGGTACTGAATACGTCTGTCTAGCTCCGTGATGGCGAACCTATGGCACGCGTGCCAGAGGTGGCACACAGAGCTGTCTCTGTGGACATGCACGCTGTCACCCCAGCTCAGCCAGCTGGTCGTTGGGTTTCCGATGTGTGCATGCATGCCGGCCAGCTGGTCGTCAAGTTTCTGAGGCACGCATGTGCGCCAGCCAGCTGCTCGTTGGGTTTCTGGTGCTTGTGTGTGCCCGCATGTGCACGCACGCCTTCCAGTTTAGGCACTCGGTGACTAAAAGGTTCGTCATCACTGATCTAGCTGATGATCTTAACCAGAGCTTATTTTTGGGGTAGGTCTTATATTACGAGCATCCTGAAAAATCATACTAGGGCTTACTTTCCTGTTGGGTTTTATTTTGGGGAAACACGGTAGATGCGTCTTGGCTAAAGCTTTCCCCTGTTGAATTCTTCTGTCAAAGTGATTTCATTCAAATCAGGAGCCTGTGATGAGTGCGAAGAAGGGAAAATTAAATTACTTAAAATAATGTGTTGGAGAGTTGACAGATTCATAATAAAGAAGATGGTAGTAAAATCCCTGAGCAAATATGCAGGAATCTCTAAATGTAAATTTCTCCCAAGATCCTGCTATAGCATTGCTCTGGGGCATTGTGGGAAAGAAAACTGATGCTAGCAGGCACAACCATCCAGTCCAGGGAAGCTCGGTATCAATGTGGTTTATTCCCTCGTGCATCTGTATTCAGTTGTCAGAATTTGACTGTTTAGATCAACAAAGGCTTTGAGTAATGCCAACACTTTCTCCTTTTCCATGAATGCATAAGCCCTGTCACCAGCCCTCTTTTTCTTTTGGGTATCTTTGAGTCAAACTTGATTCCTGGTGACCCACACTGAATTTTCTTAACAACGTTTTCAGAAGAGGGTTGCCCTTGTCTTCTTCCTATGTTGAATGAGATTGACTGGCCCTAAATCACCCAACTAGCTTCAGGCATAAAGTGGAATTAGTACTCACTGTCTCCTGCCGTGTAGCTCAGTGCCTTTAGCTACTACACAAAATTGATTCTTATACTCCTCTTTATTTGCCTTGCCTTTGTTTATTCTACGCATCCTCTTTGTCTCAGGACTTGAAATCTTGATCATTAAGATGTCCCCAAGCCATATAGTCCCTGTTTTCTGGTTTAAATCAAAGTCCCTAGTCCTATAGAGGAGTGTGTGGTTTGACAAAGTTTTGGCATAACATTAAACACTAGGTTTCTTTCTTTCTTTCTTTCTTTCTCCCTCTTCCCTCTCCTGTTTACAGAGCCTGACTTCTCTTACCTGGATGCATTGGCCCCCTACCAGCCACTGGCCATGAAGTGCATCTATTGTCCTATAGACACCAGGCTGAATTTTATCCAGGTGTCCAAACTACTCAAAGAAGTACAGGTAATCAAATTTACTCATCTTAATTTGCTTACTGCAAGTCCAAATTATACTTAACCCAAGTATAGGTGCCCCCAAAATTTATTCTGCTATATATGATAGAACTGAGGCACCTGTGGGGGGCGAAGGGGAGAGGTTCAAGCATTGGAGAAATGATGAAAGCAGTGCCACACCACCAGGACACAAATTCCATCCCTTTTGTAAATGTGTTCTTGTGGTAGAGTTTATGTTGCAATGGTCCAGGGTTGCTTTCGTCATTTTAATTTTAACATCATTTTAATGAAAACCTCTGCTTTTGCAGATGTGCCTAGAAATATTCTTTATGTCAATTTATTGCTCAGTGAAGAAAATCCCAAAACATTATTATTAACTATATTTGAAGACTTCCAAAGAGGCTAATATCTTTTTAGAAACTGGATTTTTGCCAGACTGCATTATGTGAAGTTTTGTTGAGCATGTAACTGACATTCGTCCTCCTATAATACAGACTTGTATTACAAAAGCAGAAAACATTCCAACCTCCAATCTAGGTTGGCCTGACCCCATTTTTCCAGCCCTCTAGGGCTCCTTGTCATTTATGTTTGTCAGTGCAATTGTCCAAAATCAACCATGTGGCTGATTGCCGTTTTGAGATGAGGAACATATGGGACATGGTAAGTTCTAAAATAATTTTAACAGTAGTTGGAAAAAAACGCAACCATAAAGAAAAAACAGAATAACAGAGTTGGAAGGGACCTTGGAGGTCTTCTAGTCCAACCCTCCACTTCAGACAAATGGTTATCTATCATCTTCTTAGAAACTTCCAGTGTTGGAGCATTCACAACTTCTGCAGGCAAGTTGTTCCACTGATTAATTGTTCTAACTGTCAGGAAATTTCTCCTTAGTTCTAAGTTGCTTCTCTCCTTGATTAGTTTCCACCCATTGCTTCTTGTCCTGCCCTGAGGTGCTTTGGAGAATAGCTTGACTCCCTCTTCTTTGTGGCAGCCCCTGAGATATTGGAATACTGCTGTCATGTCTGTATGACTTGTTCTCACCCACTTAGCATCATCATGTTAAAGTATAGTCCTCAGGGCCCCCCAGAATTTAGCAGGTCATTATGAGACAGCTGCATCTTTCGAATATTATATTCCTTAAAGCATAGTGTCTTACCAGAACTGTAGTAGTACAATAAAACCCCAGTTTTCCACATCTCAGCTCAACGGGAGCCACATACAATGGACAAAATACAGTTGGAAGTTGCATAATGGTATGATTGGTATCCATTTATGTTATTTGTGTGATGACATCATTATCTAAATGATGTAATTTTGGTATCATTTGTGTAATGGTGTCACAATATAAGTGATAACAATTTACAATATATCTACATTTGCATTACCCAATGGTGTACTTCAAGTTTAACTGTAATATAAACCTTACATGAACTGATCTGAAATCTTGAGACAAGCTACCATTTCTTTCAGTTTTTCAGTATAATCAACTTTTTCTAGTTTTCCCCAGATTCATGGACATTTCCTCCAAGAATTCTCAGTAATGATCCCGTAAGGTGAAAAACTCTGGGATTTGAAATTCACCCATCTGCAGATCTTCCCAGAATAGCTTTTCTGTCACAAGACTCAGGTCTTGGCTTATGGTCCTGTAATGGTTGAATTTGTAGGCTGGACTTTTGAGGGGGTGGTGATGGAAGGGGGGAAATATGTCCTATTTTATTATTTTATTTCATTCCTTTCCAAGCAGAAAACAGACTGGTCTGGACATTTTCTCCCTGACATGCTATTTTTTAGTTTCTGTAAGTTTTATTAGGCAAAGCCTTGGAAATAACACCTCCTTCTACATACAATATATAAACTGTATATGGAGTCATTGGGAGTTAGCATATATTCTTAATTAATTAATCTTGAAAAAAGTGTGTGAAAAACTTTTTTTCACACTTTGAAACTGCACTGTATCTTACTGAAAATCTCAGGAGTGCTTTCCTTGTTTTCTTAACAGCCTCTCCATGTGGTTTGTCCTGAGCAATATACTCAGCCTCCTCCAACCCAATCCCATCGCACAGATTTGATGGTTGACTGCTTGCCTCCACCCATGTCCTACCGTAGAGCAGAGGTGCTAACTCTTCCATTCAAACGCCGTTATGAGAAGATTGAAATCACCCCAGAGGTGAGGAATGAAAGGTGGGCTCATGAAGGGACTGATAAGAGAGCTCTTCAGGATTGTTTGGGGAGGGGGAGTGAAAGGCCTTGAAGCAATGGGTGAAGTGCATGAATAGAGCACCAAGATGTTGTTGATTGACATACTGTAACTGGTGTCAGCAAGACACAGATATGTTTTGTTCAGATTTTCTTGAGAACAAAGACCAATAGCTGTTGCTATTGATGTTGCTGAAATGAGGTCATATTTTGCAGGGGGAAAAAGTCTGTTATATGTCTTTCTCTTCTAGCAAACTTTCTAGAACCTTTCAGTTCTAGTAAGCAAAATTGGGTTACTTGCATCAGTGCTCCGACTTAGTTTTGTAACAGATTCCACCTTGAGATTACCAGTGTGTTGGCTACATGCACCAATGTGCCTTTGGGTAATTTTCTTGCTGCCCTTACAATGACCATTCCCACCGGGATGGTTTGTTTGGAGCATGGGTCAGCAACCCACGGCTCCAGAGCCACAAGCAGCTTTTTGGGTCCTCTGATGCAGCTCCTTGTCCCATCACTGGTTGGCCCCGCCCCTCATTTCTTTTTTGGACTCCAGCCCGAAGCGGCAGGAAGCAAAGGCTGCCTCAACACAGTTGAAATTACTCCCTCAGGAAAGACACATGCGTGTTCTCTCTCTCTCCCTCTGCGCTCGGCTAAAGAACTGCCGGGGGTGGGCGATGACATGGCAAGGCGATGACCGGAGCATTAGTACAGGAGAGAAGCCGTGTCCTGTTAAGATCCTCCTGAAGTGAGCAACTGCCCACCCCACACGGGCCTTTGCTGCACTTTGCTCCCAGACAGGGAGTTACAAGAGAAGGGGGGAAGGAGAAGGACAGTCGGCTGAAGGGAGGGGGGAGAGAGAGAGAGAGAGACACACACACACACACACACATATACAGAGAGAGAGAGAGAGAGAGAGAGAGAGAGAGAGAGAGAGAGAGACATAGAGAGCAGGTGAGAGAGGGGAAGAGAGGGAGAGAGAGAGATACAGAGGGAGAGAGACACGGGGGGAGGGACAGAGCGGAAGATAGGAAGAGGGACAGACACAAAGATACAGAAAGAGGGGGGAGAGAGGGGGAGATAGGGAGGGGGAAGAGAGACATAGAGAATGGTTTTGTGGCTGGGTGGGACTGGGTGACTGGGTGGGAGTGAGTGACATCAAGTTGGCCATGCCCACCCAGGTTTTGTGGTTCCCGGTGTGTTTTTTTTTTCTGTAGGAAACAGGTCCAAGTGGCTCTTTGAGTGTTTAAGGTTGCCGACCCCTGGTTTGGAGACTAGCTAAATGATCATGGCTAATCATTCCACCAATGGCCTAGCCCATTTTTTATGGCAGCTATACAACCTAGGCACAATGTCAATATTCCAAGCATAGCTACCAGCCAAAAAATAAAATAAAATAAAGGACCTCTCTCTTACAGGATATATACAGAAATATTTAACACATTGTCCAGTTTTAATTGAGGTGGAAGAAAATAGAAAATATCAATATTTTGTTTAAGGTTCCTATTAGCTTTGCTATTGTGCATGAGAACTCCATTTTGGACAACTAATTAGGGTAAATAAATTATTTCCTAGTGATTGGTTTGAAGCTCTTTTGAATCCTTCTTGTGTTTCTTTGTTAGTTGATTGCCATGTCTGAAATCTTGTTTGATGATGTGCTAATTGTGCTATTCCATTCTTCCAATTACACCCCCTTCCAGTGATCAGAGTTCTGGTGCTACACACACATACATACACACACCAGCTGATGTCGACTTTAACAGGCTTATTTTGGGATGGGTGGGTTAGGGCTTATATTAGGAGCATGGTAAAAAATCAGGCTAGGGCTTATTTTTTGGGTGGGTCTTCTTTTCGGGAAAACATGGTAGTTGTCCTATAATATAGTGTTCCACATTGATCAATGCCTTTTATCAAATAACACTTGAATTAGATGGGAGTTTATAAATGAGAACTGATACTTTGGTATAAATGGAGGATGTGTATTTCGGAAAAATTGAAAATTCTGTGACGGGCATAACATTTGTCAGTGTATTATAAAAACAATAGTCCATGAAAAATAACAAACAGAATAGACAAGAGGGGGGGCTTCTATATTTCATTCTGAATTGGCATCTGACTACCCTATCTGGGATACATAATTGTAGGGTTTTTTTCATTTGATCCAGCTTTGTTTTACAAAAGGGAGGGGATAAAGACTTCTAATGTTTGTGGGCTGTATATTCAAGTATTGAAAATTGGATGTTTCTACTCTATGACTTTGGGGCTAGTATTATTTCTCAGAAATGCTTCCATTTTCCATCGTGGTTAAATCGGTCAGTCTCCTAGAAACTTACATTTCATGATATTGAACACTGGGGAGGCAAAACAAAGGAAAGCTATTATCCTCCTAACCAACTTCTATCTGTGCTGCTGGAAAGAAGATGCTACTGAGCTCAAGTGGCTTCTGTCTGATGCAACAAAGCCTTTCCTAGATTTTGTGTCCAGGCCATCGGATTTTCCATGTACATTTCTGTTTGATATCAGACTGAAACCCCGAGCGTGTGGTCTTTTCTTCAACTATCAGTTGAGCAGAAATAATGGGAGAGCAGGCAAGAAAATTTTCAAGACTAGTACGCTGTGGAATTGATACCTTGTTCTGGATTGCAAAGACTTGATTACCACTTATTGGGTTGTGCGTCTGTGTGTTTTTCAAGGGCAGAATATAAAACGTGTTATAACATAGGTAGTTTCACTGTGATCCAAAGCCCAAAGTGCTAGTTTCAGTTCCTCTGGTACCCATTTCTGCCAGTCAGAATCAGTTTTGGTCCCCATCCTTGCATCCCAGGTGCCTGGCATCGCCATCTGCCAATTAGCGTCCATTTCTTCCCATAAGTTGAGCGCATCAAAGCCTGAAGAGGGAGCCCTTCCTCTGTGTAATTTGTTTTTCACAGCAGTCGGGCACAACAATACATTGGGGGTGTGCATTGGTGATAGGGGGGGGTCAAGTCATGTATCCAGCCTTGTTGAAAGCCTCAAATACAACAGGTGCTCCTGAAAGAAAAGGATGTGTTCTGTTCTGAAACACGGAAAAACCTATCGCAAGCCGAGCATTTTAGAAAGAAACCACCTAAGGTGGTAAGAACCTCCCTCCTTAGTGCAGCTCAAAGCATCACCGTTTAGTATAGAATGTAAAACTCAGCACAAAGCCACAAGCCACTCTGGCATGTACAATTAAGCTGCTTCCCGAACAAATACTGGCTTCCCCCATTCCTCCTGCCCCCGCCCCCAGACGCCCCCATTCAATTGAAGAGGGAGCTCTGATTTGCATGCCAAGAGCCCATTAGCCTGAACAGCAGCTGGAGTCCAGGAGTGTCTTTTAAGTGGGGAAAGGATTGTGCCAGTTGCAGTGTCTCAGTGAGCTCTTAAAGTGGGAATATTAATCAGATTCTGCTAAGATAGAGCATTGTGATTGTTGTTGATGGCAGTATATTGAATAAAGTTGTCCCATAGAGAGGGATTCTGCTAGGTTTCTCTGGATCGCGGTTCGTGTTCACGCACTTAATTCTCAAATCTTTTGATTTAAATTTGCTTGAAAGATTCTAATATCTCGAGCGTTAAATCCAAGGACAATTTCTCATTTGCGTAGATCAGGGGTGTCAAACTCACGTCATCACATGACATACCGCAACTCTTTCCCCTTTCGTTGAATTGGGTGTGGGCGTGGCCAGCGTGTGACACATCCGGCCCACGGGCCGCGAGTTTAACACCCCCGGTTTAGAACTTAAGCACAGCAATTACCCAACAAATTTTGTCCCTTTCCCACTCAAGTTTTCTTAAAATCTCTCCTGCAGTGGTAGGTTCTTTGTGATTTCTGTCATCCCTGGAGCTCCCCCCGCCTAGCCAAATATGTGATGATGACAAAATATTCAGCAGGAGGATTTCACAGACCTGTTTCTTTCATCCGTTGGGGGTTTTTTTGCCAAAAAAGCTAAATGTACATGATTTGTTAATACATCTATGGTAGGTCTTTTTTGTTAAAAAGACCTACCATAGATTACCTTTTTTTACCATAGACCTACCTTTTTTTTTGTTAAAAAAAACCCCCAAACATCAAAGAAATCAGCAGCTGGGAATGCCAGCCTTGCTTCTCTAGGTTCACCTGATATTACCTTTGCAGTCCCAGCCATTATCTGTGCTGGCTGGAGGACACTTGAGTCAGTGGTGAAATTCAATTTTTTTTACTACCAGTTCTGTGGACGTGGCTTGGTGGGCGTGGTGTGGCTTGGTGGGCGTGGCTTGGGCATGGCAGGGGAAGGATACTGCAAAATCTCCATTCCCACCCCACTCCAGGGGAAGGATACTGCAAAATCTCCATTCCCACCCCACTCCAGGGGAAGGATACTGCAAAATTTCCATTCCCACCCCACTCCAGGGGAAGGATACTGCAAAATCCCCATTCCCTCCCCACTCCTGGGAGAAGGATATTGCAAAATCTCCATTCCCACCCTACTCTGGGCCCAGCCAGAGGTGGTATTTGCCAGTTCTCCGAAATACTCAAAATTTCCGCTACCAGTTCTCCAGAACCTGTCAGAACCTGCTGAATTTCACCCCTGACTTGAGTTCTTCATTTGTCTCTTAGCTCCCGTTCACCTAGTGCGGTCTTCAAATAGAGCTGACCAGGGATTATAACTTCCATTTCTGGAGGATATAATGCCCCCTAACCTTGCATTAAAAGCAGCATGGCTCACAAGAAGTAAAAAGGCTTCTGGCTAAGGCTGTAATGCCGGATTTGCCACACATGACAGTGCAGCGGCATTGAGCCCCTGCAGTAAGACAGAAAGCGCCCTGGTGAGTGTGCCATCATTTAAAGGCGGATTGTGATCACTTTGCCTTCTAACGTGGTCTGTAGTTCTGGATCTGCCTTCTTTGACATCAGTCCTTTAAAATGTGTCCTTGGGAAATGAACTTCTATGGGTTTATGAGAATTCTGCAAATAGGTGAAGGTGGCTCCCAACTTCGTCTCTAAAATGTTTCAAGAAACCCCTTGAGGCTCGTTACAGCCCCTCCAGCACCAAAATGGCTTTAATGACATCCAGGATGAAAAGCTGTTAAATGAAAAACCTCCCCACCACGCTTCCTGCTTCAGTAATAAAAGCAAAGGGGGTAATCATGCCTGCTAAACTTCCTGAGACTGGATTCAGCTGCTTCTGACGGAATCCACTGAACTGGATGGTGACAATTTGCCTTAATGAAAGACCTCTTCATTCCTCCTCTCCTCCTACATTTCTCTTTAACATTCACTACCAACACAGCAGGTCCTCTCCGGGGAAAAGAAATTGTATCTCTCAGGAGACCCAGAGTTCACTTTGAGTCTCTGGAACCTGGAATGAGGCATGTTCACTAAGCTTTTCCAAGGTGCAGAATGGGTCATCTCAAGACGATTCCCTTGGTAGTGGGGGAGAGGTTATTTTGTAGCCCCAGATGTTTTCTGCCTTAACTGGCCTAGTAGATGATTGGCAAGAGCTCTAGTCAACTTGGGTTTCTTGTTTTCATTCTTAAAAACAGGAAACAGGAACCTTCTTTCTAATGCTAGCGGTAGAAGAAAGTTGGTTATTGAGGGGACCTTGATGCTCTCTGAGCTTGGTTGTTTTCTTGCAGATGTTTCATTACCCAAACTAGGTAACAACTGATGAATGGGTAATGAAACATCTGCAAGAAAACAACCAAGCTCAAAGAGAGCCAAGGACCCCTCATTTCAACCTTGAGCTACACATATTCTCCTTTATAATGTTGGTTACTTACTTATTTTTATTTATGAGTGGATATACAGTATATCCAATCTTTTATCCAGGAACTCAAGGCAACATATATAATTCTTCATCTTCCCAGTTTTCTCCAGAACAACCATTGAGAGGTAGGCTGGACCAGGAGAGAGTTATCCGCCCAAAGTCATACAGTGAGTTTCAGTGGCCAAGAAAAAACTTCTAGGCCTTGCTTTGGTCCAGCTCCTTAAACATACTCCATCGTGGCATAGAAAAGGAAGCAGTGCCTTGAAGCCGCTAATCCCCTAGGGCAGTGATGGTGAATCTTTTCTGGACCAAGTGCCCAAAGCGTGTGTGCGCGAATGCACGCATGTGCGTGCGAACCCCCAAATGCAATGTGCGCCCCCTGCATGCGCCCCGTCCCTGCATGCGCACGAACCCTGCATGTGCCCTGCCCCTCCATGCATGTGCCCCACCCCCGTACATGCACCCCACCCCCGTACATGCACATGTGCCCCCCACATGCACCCCGCCCCCCCTGCATGCACGGCAGTGACCCGAAGACCAGCTGGCCCATGGGAGGTGCACACACATGCGCGGTGGAGCTGAGCTGTGGTGATGGCTCACGTGCCCACAGAGAGGGTGCTGCATGCCACCTCTGGCACCAGTGCCATAGGTTTCCCATCACTGCCCTAGGGCCTAGGCCAATATTGTCAAGGTCCATATTTTAGTGGCCCATGTTCTCTTTCTCCCTGTATCATTTTGGGTAGGTGTAGGAATGGCAAAAGTGAAGATTAGTTAGAAACTCATGCAGCTAAAGTAAATTTGCCTTCTATCTGTTGATCTAATATATATATATTTATTTTATTTATTACATGTATTTATATTCCGCCATTTTCCCGAAGGACTCAGGGCGGCGAACACAAGTTAAGAAACAAGTACAATAAAATCATAATTTAATCCAAATAATTAATTAGTAGTAAATAATAAAGCCCGGAATCAGTCTCAGCCTATTTGTTTGAAAAGCCAAGTCTTCAAGTCCCGACGGAAGGAACAGAGATCAGGAGCCGTCCGGAGCTCAGTAGGTAATTCATTTCAGAGGGTGGGACCACCCACAGAGAACGCCCTACCCCTGGGCACAGCAAGGTGACATTGGCTCGCCGTCGGAACCCTGAGAAGAGCGGCCCTATGTGAGCGAACAGGACGGTGAGAGGCAGGCAGGAGAAGGTCATGCAAATATCCCGGACCTAAGTCATGAAGGGCCTTATAGGTGAGGACTAGTACCTTGAAGTGGACCCAGAGAACCACTGGTAACCAGTGCAGCTCACGCAGGAGGGGTGTTATATGGGAGTAACGAGGGGCTCCCATAACAACCCGTGCAGCTGCATTCTGGATCAGCTGGAGTCTCCGGGTGCATCTCAGGGGCAGGCCCATGTAGAGGGAATTGCAGTAATCCAAGCGGGAAGTAACCAGGGCATGAGTGACTGTGCGAAGGTCATCTCGGTCCAGGAAAGGATTTATATTTTATATAAATAAAACTCAGCCCATATAAATAAAATAAAGCAAGAAGCCAACTGTCTTTTACTCTCCTTGCTTTAGGGAGGAATTTTCCTGGCTGTTAATAGATTTATTTATTGGGGTGTAAGTGCGTTGGAGGCCCTGAGGCACATCACATTTTTATTGAAGACAGTCATCACAGCTGCTGTTTAGGATCTTCACCTTTTTTATGATACTCTCAGAAAGGTGTTTTTTATTTTTTCCGATACATAGTTTGAATACTAATATGGTTTGTAATGCATGGTGTAGCTGCAGGAATCTTTAAATAGTGGAGACTCAGATAGATTCAACGAAAAGGTTAGAAAGGGAAGCTGAATTGCTTGATTGATGTACTATCAAGTTGAAATTGCCACACAGATTTTCTCCAGAAAGCTCAGTCCCCAACCTAGTCATTCAGGTGTTCCAACAATGTGCTTGTTGCAGTAATTCGATCAGAAAGGGGCTGTCTCAATTCAACATCTTTGTGCCCACTTTGGCCAACCATCTTCTCTTGGGAAATCCACAAATGGAGCAGGAAACCAACAACATCTCCCTAGCAAAGGTTTTTTTAATAGAATCATGGGTTGGAAAGATTGGAAGGTCTTCCAGTCTAACTCCCTTCCCAGAGCAGGAATACTCAAATAATCCCAAATGTTATCCAGACTTTGTTTAAAAACCTCTAGTAATGAACATGGGAGATTCTCGGTCATCTGGATCATGATTGTCCCAAAGGTGCTTTTCCAAGAGGCAACTGGATGAGAAATGTCTTCAAAGAAAAACGGGAAAGTCCAGTTGCCTCTTGAGAAAGCACCTTTGGGACTCTAGTAATGAAGGACCCACAACTCAAGGGAAAGACTGTTTCACGGCTTCATAGCTCTGATAGTTAAGACGTTCTTCTTTATTGTAGATTTGGATCTCTTCCTATAAAGTTTCCACCATTGGGTTTTTTTTCTACCCTTGGACACTACCAAAAATAAATTCACACCTTCTCCCCTATGGCAGTCCTTCAAATATTAGAAGACAGCTATCAAGTATCCCTTTAGCCTTCTCTTCTTCATGCTAAACATGCCGCAGTTCTTTTAACCCAGTTCATAGGATTTAGCTTTGAAGCCCTTCACTGTTTTTGTTGATCTTCTCTGAATCTTTCCAGATCCTCAACATCCTTCTTGTATTGTGCAAACAAAAACTAGACACAATATTCTAGCGACAGCCTGACCAGCACATTATAGATTAGATCTCTACATTTTAAGTCTTTTGATGTAAACCAGGATTTATTTGGCTCTTTAGCAGTTTGCAGCACACCACTGGATCATGCTTCATCTGTGATCTGCCAGGACAGCCAGTTCCATTTCACAAGTTCTACTGCCAAGCCAACTATTACTTTTTTTGTACTTGTGGATCTAGTTTTTCTTACCAAAGTGCATGAAATGTAACATTTTTTACATTGGAGCAATTTGTTGGATACGGCCCAACATTCAAGTCCATCAAGATCCTTTTGAATCTTCAGTGTCTCTTTGAAAGTATAAACAATCCCACCAACACCCACAGCTTTGTGTAATTTGTGCATTTACTGCGCATCTCATTTATTTCCTCTAAATCATTTATAAAAGTGTTGAAGAGCACAGGGCTGAAGATAGGTACCCCACTGAAATATTTTCAGATATATTGCCTTTGACCATAGAGGTTTATATATTAATTAAATTTAGTATAGCAAATATATTTAATATATTCTGTAATGTCCATCTACTGCAAGCTTGAAGATCCTCTATTACATCAGAGATGTCTAGAATTCCCAATTATGAAGCCCCATATTCTATTAAAGTCTATATTTTTAAGGCCAACAGGACCAGTGGTCATCACTGTACATTTAACTAGTTTCATAGATATGAGGGTCTCTTTCTCTTTAGCTGCTTATATTGATTATATAAAACTGCTAATTAGTTCTATTGACCCATTGCCCAAGTCCTAAACTATGAGGAAGAAAAGAAAAATTCCTTCTGACCACTTTCACCATGTCACGTGTGATTTTAGAAACCTAATGCAATTGGCTATGCTAGCTGGGGAACATTGACAATTGTAACTCCAAACATTTGAAGGATTTTGTATTGGGAAAGACGGTCATATTGTATTCATGTTCAGAATTTTTCTTTCTAAACTACCAGGCCAGCTGTGCTAAACTTTTTTTTCTCCATCAAGGAAAATGCTCTGGCTTATTTTTAACTCATCTTTTGCTTCAGCTTGCAGATTCACTGGTACCCACCGAGATGAAACCAGGTATTTCCTTGGCAACTGTTAGTGCTGTTTTGCACACTAAAGACAACAAGCATGTGCTCCAGGTATGATGTGACTAGTGCTGTGGGGTGGTCATGCATGAAAGCTGGGGGGAAGTGGAGGATTCCAAAGATTTGCCAGTTCATAGGGGCACGATTTGCCTTGTTCAAAGAGGTGTGATGGCCCAGTGGTTAAAGACACTGAGCTTGTCATCTGGAGAGCTGACAGCACAGGTTTGAGACCCGAGCTCCGGGTAATGGGGTGAGTTCCCATTCCTGCCTCAGTTTCTGCCCACCTAGCAGTCCAAAAGCATGCAAATGCACGTAGATAAATAGGTAACACTTTGCTGGGAAGAAAACCGTGTTCTGTGCGCCTTTGGCGTATAGCCATTCTGGCCACATGACCCTGGAAATTGTCTTTGGACAATGCCAGCTCCCTTGGCCAAGAAACGGAGATGAGCACCGGGCCTCAGAGTCAGACATAACTGGACAGGGAACTCTTTAGCTTTTTTTATTTTAATCTTTTTGATTGATGTTCATCTTGTTTTTCTAGAAAAGTGTCCCCCCCCCCATGAAAATTTGTTGGTTTTCCAGTCTAGCCAACACCTGGGATTCTTTTTGGAAATCTCCCAGTGAACGATAGGCAAGTCTGACCCCTCTTCCTTTTTTATTTTAGATCACCCAAGCCACTTCTTTAGCAACTATATTGCTGTGGAACTCTGTCTCCAATTTACATGATAAACCTGCTCGCTTTTAGATATGTATATAACAGGGGTGGGTTCTAAATTTTTTTTACTACCGGTTCTGTGGGTGTGGCTTATTTTGTGGGCATGGCTTGATGGTCATGTGACAATTCTTTAGGATTTAGCAGAGGTACTGGTCTACCAGGCTGTTAACTGCTTGCAAAGCTGTACCAGTCTACTCATGTATTTTTGCAGGCACTGGTCTACCCATTTATTTTTGCAGGCACTGGTCTACTCATGTATTTTTGCAGGCATCGGTCTACTCATTTGTTTTCTTTTAACACTGATCAGCTGTAGGGCGGCCCTTTGAAGCCCCACGGCAAGAGTTTAAACAGTTTTTTCCCCTCTAGCCGATCAGCTGGGACTCAGGAGGCAGCAATAGATTGGGGGTGGGACCAAATAAAAGGTAAGAATAATGCGAGGGGGAGCGGAGGGGCAGAACCGGTTCAGTGACATCATATTGTCACCACTACCGGCTCGGTGGAACCGGGAGGAACCCACCACTGGTATATAAGCCTTATACTGCTATTGTGCAAAAAAGAAAAAAAAAGTCTGGGCAAAACTGATAGATTAGACAATACTTGAAACCAATGGTAGTGTATAATGATTGCTCATATTCAATTAAAACAAATTAATAATTAAGTGGATGCTTCTTTGAAAGATAGATAACAGAGATTGGACAGAAAGATGTGGAGAGGATTAAGAGTAAGGATAGGCAACGGGACAGAAGGAAAAACAAAAGGAAGGCAAGGAGAAGGAAATAATTTAATGTATGAAAGAAAAAGAGAAAAAAAAACACTAGCCCCCTTCTGCAAACAAGTATTCAGAAGTTTTGTTGATGTACCTCTAGACAGATTTTATATCCTAGACCAGGGGTTGGCAAACTCCTTGCCCACTGCTTGTTTTTATATGATCCACAAATATTTATGCCTTAAGACGTCTATATGTTATATATGATGGGCACGGCTGTCTTGATTAAATGGCTTGACCATTCATAAGAGGTTGACTCCCCAATGCTTGGTTGGCTGAGGGTATCTGTTCCCAGGCCTCTTGAGGCTTGCAGACTAGTAGAAGGCTTTGGTGTAAAGCTTTAGCTACGTAGATGCTCTTTACCTTTTTCATCTCCAATCTTCTTTTATTGATAGCTCCCGCCAAAACCTCCCCAGCCTCAGCCTGGCAAAAAGAGGAAGAGAGTAACGGATGACGTGCCAGAACTCAAGCCTACCAAACCTCTCCTAAGTGGCTCTATCCCAGTAGACCAACTGGTACAGACTCTGGAAAAGGTAAAAGGGAATACTAATAGAAAAAACCTGGTCGATTGGCTAAGCATCTAATGCTAAGAAGCTGGTCCTGTTGATCAGTGTTTATTTTTAAAGCATTTATTTCACTGTTCTCCTAAGAATTCCAACAGAGCTACAAAGGTCATGGTTTATTAACCTTATCCTTTCTGAGCCTCATTTCTAAAAGAAAGAGGCAATTTTAACTTGTTTGTTGCTTACCTTGTCCCACATAATTGAGCAGGAGCCATTGAGCATCAAACCACATCAGTTTACATAGCCTTACCCTGGGTTTTGCTCCTTTAAAAAAAAATAAGAGCAGCCTTTGCCAGCCTGGTGCCACCCGTATCATCTTCCAGATATATTGGACTGCAAGTGCCAAATCCTCTAGCCAGCCATGTGCCAACCAGGGGAAAAAAAAACATAGAGGAGTTCTTTGCTAGCGCACTTGAAGGATGCAAAATTAAGAAGGCTGTTAAAGAGCCTACTGAATGTTGGACTGCAGCAAGTAGGACAAAGAAAAAGAAGAAATGTGGTGATTTGTCTATTTTGAATACATATGTAAAGATATAATTCATATTCCTAAACAACATATGGCACAGACTAATATTAACCAGATGCTTATCAGATGGAGGGTTTTAAATAGCTCCTATTTGGGGCGGATTGTTTTTTTTCTTCTTCTTCTTGTCCGTGGTGGCTACAGCATGGCTTCAGCGACATCAAAGTGGAAGATACCCCGAAAGGGCATCTGGTGCTATTCCAGGATGTGGAAACTCTAATCCGCATTGAAGAAGATTCGACGCACATCATGTGTGAGAATGACGAGTCGCTTAGGGTGAAGCTGCAGGACCTGGTCCTCAAATTCCTGCAGAAATTCTAGACTTTATCCTGCCAAACTTCACACACCCTGCTCTCTTTAGCCTTCTGAAGAGAGAGAAGCCTAAACCAAGGATTTGGGGTTACAAGGTCGGGGTGCAAGCTTGAAAACCATGTCTGCAGTTGCCCGCCTTTGATTTGTGAGTGACTCAACAGGTAGGCGTGCTATTCTCTCTCTCTTGAAACGAAGATGATAAGAACCACTGTTTATAGGAGCCAAAGTTAAGGAGACCCGATTAATTCTATCTAGATACCTTGCTATAAAAATGCCCTTCTGTTTATTAACTGCAGCGTAGAAGATGGGATTTGGCTTATATTACAACTGCAGCAGAATCCAGAACAGTTATGAACAGCCTTTCCTGCCATCTGTCCTTTTTTTTTTTTACTAAAATTGGGGGAGAAATAAATGTTAAAGATGTATTTAGTTTCAAGTTTAATTTTATTTTTTAAACTTTGTAATACTGAAGTTCTTTATACAGACCTGATATAGACCCGAATAAAATACAGACCTGCTTTGTTTTAACTGAGGGCTCATTTTAAATACATGATAAACAAAAAGCTAAGAAATTACTTCTTAGCTGAAGATTATTCAGAAGCTGCAGTGGCTTTCACATGTATAGAAGTAGCATCGACGATAGAACAAATATCCAATTCCCCCAACCTCACCTCAGATTTGAAAGCATGCTCTTAATTTGTCTACTGTTCCTCAGAACTAAAACAAGAGATGACAATCATCTATCAGATCTGGGAGCAATGGAACTTTGTATGAGTTCACCACCAGATTTCAGCAGGTTCTGACCAGTTCTGGAGAACTGGTAGCGGAAATTTTGAGAAGTTTGGAGAACCGGTAGTAAAAATTCTGACTGGCCCCACCCCCATCTATTCTCTGCCTCACAATTCCCAGCTGATTGGGAGGAAATGGGGACTTTGCAGTAACCTTCCCCTGGAGTGGGGTGGGAATGGAGATTTTACAGTATCCTTCCCCTGCCATGCCCATCAAGCCATGCCACACCCACCAAGCCACACCCACAGAACCGGTAGTAAAAAAATTTGAAACCCACCACTGTTCACCACTCTCCATGTGATTACAGTTGTGGGGAAAGTGTTCTACTTGGTATTCTACAAATCTGATGTCACTCATGTAGTTCCTTCCATAATCTCATGAAACTTGTTTGACCAGTTCAGATTATGGAGCACTTTTCTCTTCTTTAGATTCAGAGATCAAGCAATAGCACTGAGACTTATATACCGCTTCACAGTGCTTTTACAGCCCTCTCTAAACGGTTTACAGAGTCAGCCTCTTGCCCCCAACAGTCTGGGTCCTCATTTTACCGACCTCAGAAGGATGGAAGGCTGAGTCAACCTTGAGCCGGTGAGAATCAAACTGCTGGCAGTCGGCAGAATTAGTTTGCAATACTGCATTCTAACCACTGCCCCACCACAGCCTGAAAATCATTTCATGTCAAGCTCTCCTGGCTCATGCATCATAAACATGATTTTTATTTAAAAGTATATTGGAACTTACACGGTAGTTGTAAGTCTTACCCTTAAGTAGTGCCCTGCTTACAATAGCATCTGCTCCTAAGTATACTTTCCTTTTTTTTTTTGGCTCAGTTGATCAGGCAGAAATATTATGATTATACAAGACTAGTCGTAATGCACGACTTTCTCCTATTGCTTTTTGTTTTCTTTTTTGGAGAAAAAGAAAGAAATCCTCTAACATTCATTTGGGGAAGGAGTTGTGAATTGCATTACTTCCTCTATTCCTGGCCCAATCATGCAGAAAATGAATATCTGGTCAGCTACAATGAAAAGCTTAGTTAAATGATCAAAGGATAGAGCAGTTGCTGCTTGTTGAGGTCACAATTTGGCCCCAGCATAGCTATTTAAGACCTGCTAATCTTCTCCTTTTCATTCCTGAACAGACCCTGCATAATATACTTTTTTTCCTCTCCTCCCTTGCTTCTTGAAAGGGCAAATTTTGGCTTATCTGTGAATACTACTAAAACAAGCACTAGTTTTATTATTGACCCCAAATGAAAGAGACTTGAGGGATTTTTCCCATCATTATCCCCCCACCCTCCCCAGGCAATGATACAGCCTCTGCACACTTTATGTCAAAGTACTGTAAAGCCCACAGAGAGAGGTTTGACTGCCTGTGGCTGAGACATGACAACTGCTTTACAGAGCATGAGAAAGAAAAGCTATTATCGCTTATAACAGTTGGTGACGCAGGTTACATGCCCATCACATTTATGTTAAATTGAAATAACACAGATGCAAACAAATTGGAACAGCGAGGGGCCAGAGACCTCCCCTACCGAGAAGCAATGCACAAAAGCCGATGTCTGAAAGCGGGAACGTATTTCCCACTGGGGACCACAGCAAGTCTGCAATTACTTAGTAAACACAGTGGAGAATGAATAAACAGAGGCACAAAATGAAAAGGCTTCAGCACCAGCCCCATTGCCCCCCCCCACCCCCACCTGCCCTCTTACTGTATCTTGCTGGGTTTTGCAATTTTCCTCCCAAATTGTGTTCTGTCTTTAAAAACTGTGTTCCATCAATGGGCAATCCCTTTAAGTTTGGCAGATGGATGTCAGCCGTCCCCGAAATTGGGGTGAGGTCTTTTTTTTTTTCTTCCCCAGTTCCATTAAACTGTAATTGTTTTCTCATCTTGGGAAAGCAGACCTGGTTTTAGCTTTTAGTTGTGTTAATAATAATATAAAAAAAAAAGATGAAAGGAAAATTCAATGGGCAGCAGTACGAGGATCCCAGGATTTTACTCAGTGGGTAGAAAAAGACAGAAAATATACAACATCTGTATAGCAGACAATCATTGTTTTCTGTATAAACAAATACAAAAAAACCCCACCTAACCCTTATGTGAATGCAGATGGGCTAGGGTTAGGGGTGGATTCTGAATAAGACAACTAGTGTTTGGACATGGAATTGGTTGCTTTGCTCCCGTTTCTAATAAAGCACTAGAAAAAAAATGCAGCTTTCCATTACAGGATTTGAAGGCTGTGTGTCTTCAAAACAGATCTCTGCAGTCAGTGAGAGCTTTGACTAGAGATCATTAGAGGCTCTAATACCTGCCTAGCAGTCATTAAAGTGCTTTGAACATCTGAAAGTTCCACAGAGTGCATCCTTCACGTAGCAGGACTGTTTCTGAATCATTAGCTGTGAAGCCTCTTCATTATCTTGTTCTTGCCGTTTAATCTATTATCCTTATACTTAAATGCCACAGCAGTCAACAGCATGGAAGTTCATTTTTTGCTGGATTTGGAAGTTGGATTTGGGAGACCACCAAGATATGCCAGAAGTGTGGACTTAAAAGCGTTCTAGCAGGAAAACCTGGCAGGAGTACATCACGAAGCCTCCAGGGTGGCTTGACTTTTAGCAATGTGGCAGAACTAGGCAGATCGTCAGTGCCTGAGCCAGAAAAGGAATTTATTTGGTATTGGATTTATATCCCACCCTTTTGTGTAGATGGTCAAGACAGCATTCAGTGTTCCCTCTTAACAGTACGCTGTTTCCCCCAAAATAAGACATCCCCTGATAATAAGGCCAATCTGGCTTTTGAGCGCATGGCAATAAGGCCAAGCGCTTATTTCAGGGTTCAAAAAAATATGACAGGGTCTTATTTTTGGGGAAACACGGTAGATTGGGCTGAGTTTTTGTGGATTTTAATACGCCTTTGTTTTCCTTGACAGCATGTACCTCTTACTCGGTGTTAGGATTCTACTGGTTCGGGCGAACCATTAGCTCCGACTTTCAGCCATGAGTGAACTGGTTTGCTCTGATTTTGAAGTGGGCCTACCCGCCCACCCCTGCATTATACTCACCTATATTTCCATTTCCAAAGCCCAGCTGATCGGCGCGGCAGAGTGGATTGCCGCGCCTCAGCTGTTTTCCTTGCCGGCAGCAATGCGGAAGGCAAGTTTTCTCCAAACTGTGCACGCACGCACAGTGTGCATCTGGTGCGTGCGAGCATAGCGAGAGCATGCATGCGAAGCGTGCTTTTAGCAAACCAGTTGTTGAACCAGTAGGATCCCACCCCTGCTCTTACTGGCTTTTATCAAATAGGCAAATGATGACATTTTATTCTGAATGGAAATGTAAAGCACTAAACCAGTTAGCATGCTTGGTAGAGAAGGTTAAACCTGCTTTGAACGAGTCACTTTCTGCATGTCCCCTAAGAGACAGGGTCTTAAGACTGCATCCGAGCGCCCGGGTCTTTCATAATGCCATTATTTGGCTGCGTTGAGACAATACAATTATTGGGTTCTTGGTGTTCTCTTACTGGGTTGTTGTCCTGCAGTAACATCAACAACCTAAGCAAGCCCACCCCAACCAAGATTGTCAATATATATAATGCATGTCTTGCCTTGACAGTTTTGGCTGAGGTGGGCTTGATTAGGTTGCTGATATTACTGCAGGACAACAACCCAGTATATAAGTTTGCAAATAACCAAGCTCAGAGAAAATCAAGAACTCAACTGTTTAGCCTTGAACTACATATATTCTTTATTAATGAACCAATGCAATTAATCTGGTTACTGAATTAACTCATTTTCTGGATTTACCCAATGCTTTTGAATGCAAAAGACCTTAAAACTGATTTAATAGTGCACAGTTAATTTGAGTAATATACCAAGTAGCAATACTTAAGACAACCTTGTATGTTTTGAAAAAGCCAAATAAAACTTCCCCCAAGTTGGTATGCCGAGTGGTAGGGAGATTTGTTTCTCTTGCCAACAAACAGCTGACTTTGCTGCCAATATTGGTTCTTTGGTAGCCTGCTCCCTAGATCTGAATGGGAACAGTTAGGAACTACCCCACACATGGATGATGGTGTAGTTACCCAGGAAGAGGAATCTTGAGGATCACAATTCCCAGAAGGAGCCATTGGAAAATTGGATCTCCATCTTTCCTTTCAGCTGTTTGGGTTTTTTTTTAAAGCATACCTTGGTTTTAACTGCACACTTTGAATTTTTTATCTCAATCTTTCTTTTAAAAGTTAACTGACTGGCTGAATGCTGATTTACTCCAATCCCTTCCCATTTTTTAACTGTTTTATTCTGCCATTCTGAATTACTTTCGCTTTCTCTGTATGGAAGTTGGACATTTTCTGGGTAGTGAAAGTGACTTGTTTGGGTTTACATTTACGTTGGGTTTTCACTGCAGAGATTTCTCATTTTCTTAACTTTTAAAAAGCTCTGGTCTTAGTTTTTTTAAAATCTATTTTTATTTCATTCAAAAAGGTAAAGTCCAATTTAAAAAAAAGAACAAAACAAATATTTGTAAAAATGCATAAAAAAACCTAACACATATATACATATTAACTTTTTAAATGTTTGATGGATGAGTTTTTCTTTTATGTTTATGTTTCTGCCTACAATGCATCAACTTAAAGGTAATGGTGACTGGGAAATGGTGTTATAACTAGTAAACAATTTGGACTGGACTTTTTTGGGAATATGGATCGACAACAGATTTATGATTCTGGGGTAGAAGATACAATTGTTAGGAAAATTCTCAACCAAAATCTTAAGGAAAAGTTATTCTATTAAGATTCAAACAAGAATATTTGATCCCGGACTGATCTATGGTAGATAAGAAATCATTGTAGTCTTTCTATAAGTCCAATACAATAAAAGATTGTTAATAGAGGGCTTTGAAGTTTTGTTTTGTTTTTTAATTTGATTTATATGCCACCCTTCTCCGGAGACTCAGGGCAGCTTACAATGCGCTAAGCAATAGCCTTTATTCTTTTGTATATTTATACAAAGTCAGCTTATTTCCCCCACAACTGGGTCCTCAATTTACCTACCTTAGAAAGGATGGAAGGCTGAGTCAACCTTGAGCCTGGTGAGATTCGAACCTGCAGTAATTGCAGGCAGCTGGTCTTAATATCAGGGTGCTTTAGACCACTGTACTACCAAGGCTCTTTTAACTTTGTTGTTGGTTCACCTGTTAATTACTTTGTATTTATATAGGAGATGGATGGCAGGTCAAACTGATAACAAGTAGATGTAGTAGTTTATAAATTTTGGGCCTGCTTTGCAAGGGAGGGGGAAACCAATATTGTTGCAATACATTTGGTATTTAACTGAGGGAGGATAATATATTTGTAAAAAAATAAATCTTTTTTGGGGGGGGAGTTTGTATTTTACCTTAACTCTCTGAATAAAATAAAAAAAAATATTCAAAAAGAAAAAGAAATTAAAAAACCAAACAAGACTAACCAGAGCTAGTTAATACTTGGAAAGCACAATGTTGTAGGCTAGGCCAGGAAGTTTTTAAGAAATTCCCAAAAGCACCAGTGGAAATTTATTGATACAAAACTAATCACCATGAGTCAAATTTGATTGGCAAAGGCCTTTATAGTTAACGGATGCAATCAACACATTGATTCAAACCAAAAGGCTAGTTCCATTATCAGAATAAGCTCTGATTAAGGTCACAAGATCCTGTTATCTATATATATATGGAATTCCAGACTAGCTATGTTACAGTCTAGAACGGTTATCTCCCTGATCCAGATACGAAGGTATGTTTAAATGATTTCATTCACCCACCTACAGGTCTGGTCATCTGGAGGAGGGAGGGCCTGACAAGATTCATTGAAAATTGGAGTACCTTTACACTCAGCCCTGCCTCTTTAAGTGTAATAAATAATATTAACACTGAAATCTCCAATAATTCTCATGAAAGTCAATAGGACTAGGCTCTCTTGGCATGTCCCAGGCTCTTCGCCACGTAAGTTAATATTTATATATAAATAAGCATTGTAAAAAGTAGAAGCTGGACTCTGCAAAGATATCTCCAATATAATTCAAGACTATTAAAAAAAAATCTACCATGATTCCCCGAAACATGTCTTATATAAGACCCTGTCTTATATTTTTTTGAACCTCAAAATAAACCCGTGGCCTTATTTTCGGGGGCGGTCTTATTATTTTGCGGTATGCGGAGCAAGACAGGGCTCCTCTTGCCATCTTACCTGATTTCCACCTCTGTCTCCCTAACCCTAACCTGAGGAAATGGGGACCGGCTACGTATGCATTTAAATATTTTCAGGGAGGGCTTATTTTCAGGGGAGGGCATATTTTAGCACATGTGTTCAAAAGCCCGATTGGGCTTATTATCCGGGGAGGTCTTATTTTCTGCATCTAGTGTACAAACAGAATCCAAATGTTTTATTTAAAAAAATTAAAATGGGCAAGTGACGGCAATCCAGTGCTTTGTTTGGAAGTTAATTAACTTTCCCAGCAGGAAAAAAAAAACCGATAGTGAACATTATTGTTCATTAATGCTTTGTGGCTAGTTTGACCTATTGCAATTGTTTTTGTGAATGGACACATCCTCCCTTCACACCAGCCAGTTTGAAAGAGAAGAATATGCTTTTAACATTCCAAATGTGCTCAGCATTCAAAGAAATTAGAGAGCGCTGTTATAAGACAAGCTTCAGCCATAACAAGGAAGGAAGGAAGGGTATTGTTCGTATCTGAAACAATCACTATTCAAGTGAGATGGAAGGGAAGCTCAATCCAGCAGGAACAACATGAATATGCTTGTATATCTTTTAACACCTGTTTCTAACCTGGAGGAACTTTCTCATTTCCTTCCACTTCCACTCCCTTGTGCCAGAGGGCAAGATGTATTTTTTAATACTGATGTGAGCCATTTTAAGATACAAGCTTTGTCTAAAAACAAGGGTAACGTGCAGTAAAGAAAGCTATAAAATTAAAAAATGAAGGCTCTAAAATTAGTTTTTCAGGACCCAATCATCTTCCACAGTTTAGATTCATGTTAATGTTGAAATTTAAAAAAAAAATAATAATCACAAATTGGTAGTCATGATAGATTTTTTTTTATCTTGAGTGCACACTGCTTTTTCCTAGCCAGGGCTGATGCTTTGCACCCTCTTTAGACAGAGCCATCAGATGGAGAGCCCATTGATACCAAAACAACAAGTGTGAAATGAGTTCTCCTAAGGGACTATTTGTTCCTCCTGTCCCTTCAACTTCATCACAGTTCCCAGGAAAAAATCGCAGCTTGTAGTAAGCAGTAAGATGGCTGTTCCAGATAGAACACAGCAATAGTGTTGTATCTAAATCATTAAAGCCGCTGGCCAAAGCACATCTTTTTAGTTGCTCCCTTGGGTATTTCCTTAAAACCTGAATCAAAACATTTTTCCTGAATTCTTTCTATAGAATATGTGCTTTTATAGCATGGGTGTCAAACTCGATTTCATTGAGGGCCTCATTAGGGTTGTGTATGACCTTGGGGGGGTGGAGGGGCGTGGCCAGCTTGGCCTCACTTGTGTCGGGGGCCTGTGGTGACCCGCATGCTCTGCCAGCAAAATCAGGCTCCCAAGCTCTGTTTTTGGCTGCGACAGCATCCTGCAACCCTCTGCCAGTGAAACGCAGCCCTCAGAAGCTCCATTTTCACTGGCAGAGGCACTGCGGGCCAGTCCTTTGCTGTTTCCAGGGCAGTCCTGCGGGCCAGATCTAAGCACCCCATGGGTCGGATCTGGCCTCCAGGCCTTGAGTTTGACACCCCTGCTTTACAGTCTCATTTGCTTTTGATCTACTCAATACAGATGTTTTTCCAAAAACATCAAACTCTTTTATTATCTGCACAGGGTTTGGTTTTGTTTTTTACAAATTCTACTAGCTCTGTTCCTGGCAATAACCAACAGCTGCAATATGGGTAAAACAGAAGGCCCTATCCTCTTAGGAATACTGCTGCCACTTCTGTGAACAGTGGGAACATGTAGGAAGCAAGTAAAGATCAAATGAGATGTTGAACCCTGTTTTCCCTCCTCCCATTTGAAAATATAAAGCATGTAGATTTATGACTGCCAGCATATGTACAACTGTGAGTTAAGGATCAAATCCTTAGTAGTCCAAATCCAATACAAGTTCTCATCCTTCTGCCTAAAATATAAAATTAACATTTTATTTTTCACATCTGTGCATTTCCACAAATAGCATTATCACTAACACCACAGCCAACATAACCACTGTAACAGTAATAATAAAAGAGTTGCACAAACCAAAGCAAATGTAATTAAGACGTTCAATGGCTCAGGGATTTTTTTAATTGATTTTCAATTCAGCACCATGGCCAGTTCTGTGCCAGAAAGGTCAGCTGTTGACAATGGAGCATTTGGGGCCATTGGTTTTCAATCTGCATGGCTCACATGTTTTCCATCATCAACTTTCTTTCATTGTGAATGGCTGACAATTAGACACATTCAAGGTAAACTCAGTGTTTATTTTATTCTTTTACAAAATTCAGCATATGAGTATTGTGCTCAAGGTTTTAGAGCCCCAAGGCTTTAGACTCACTTTTTTTTTTTCTTAAACCATTATTTAAAATGTGACACTCACCAAGCTTTTTTTTAAAAAAAAAAAAAATCCTGTAGCAAAGTAGGGAGAAAGGAAGGGCCATTTACAGTGGTTAGCATTCCAGAATGCCATGAAATAGGAAGTTTTCCCTCTGTTTTACCATCCTGTTCTCAAAGGAAAGGAAATCCACCATTTTGACAGAAAAGCATATCAACTACAGCAGAGTTATCGGTTGGAAATTTTTATCATGTGTGATCAAAGTATGATGAGATCTGCTGATTGATTTGAAGGCCTGATAAAAGTACAATTCATATGATTGTTTATTTTCTTCTTATTTTCACTGGAAGAATGATACATAAAAAGCAACATGTTCATTCTCCCAGCAGATCAAGCATGAAATCCAGTAGAGTAAGACTAGATTTAAGCTTCTTCACATTCTATGCCTTTCCAAATTCATATTTGGGATGATATTTAAAGTGAGTATCCATCACCAGTAGATACTTAAAACCCAAGAGAGGGTACGTGTGTTATAAACTTTATAAATGAAGAGATGGCACTTGCTTATGTCTTTGAAGCATATTAGCGTTGTAATATGAGTTTACATGATAGAGGTCTGGAAGCATCACAGTTTACTATGGTCGATCAGGATAGCCCTATCTATTGAGGGGAACAACTTGGATTAATTGCAAGCTGTGACACAAAGATGGAAGGACTCCTGTTGCAGCGTAAACACTCCAAGCTTAAGAAAAAAATACAATCTCAACTCAAAATTGATGCCTGAAAGAACTGGGTAAGCAAATGCATTGCTCAGCCTGGAAAATGGGATGAGTCACATATTTACCAGGAAGTAATTTTCTGAGCAAGTAACAAGAGTCAGAATAAGACAAAATACCATCAACGCATAGCTACCTTCACCCCCAAAAGGCTTAGTTTAAATTAAGTATAACAAACAATGCCCTGAATACATTTAGGTCTGTATGTGCATGCAAACCTAAATGTGTAAAAGAGATCACAACAGGCCAGTCAAACTCAACTTAAACCAAACATGATTGATGAAATACTTCCAACTTGCCCTTCTTTTTGCCTTTTCTTTGGGAGACATTCAACCACCTATGAGTTCAGCAGAATCACTAAATAACTGCAGTCTAAATGTGAGGCATGGACCCACTTCAGTGAGGAATGATCAGCACCATGTTCTGTTCCTTTATCAAGGAGAGACCTGTGCTGTTCTTGTGCAAATGAGAGGCTATATACCTAGGATTGGCCATTCCTTAAGACTGTGATAGAACTGATAACTCTGAGCATTTGTAATTTAAAGTAAATGTTAAAAAGGGAAAATAAGGAAATGGGTAGTTAATACTGCCCAAATATGGTAACATTCAGTACAGCTAAGCTACAAATCAGCAGTGCAACTCTACAGAAGTTTTGGCATTACCAAATGGTCCGTGGGGGAAGAGGCACATAGAAATTATATTCCCTCAGAAACATTTGTTACAGGAGTGCCAACTTTTTATAGATGCTATAGGAATCTGGGTAATTTATTAATAATTATCTTTCCACAAATGAAAAGAAACAGCTCAATTAAGGTTAGGGGTTTAGAAATGACAGCAGTTATTACACCCATTTCTCAGTTGTTCCAAAACTGTTTACTGGTGGCCTATTTTGGGAAGAGTGTATTGGAATGGACCTCTTTGAAAATTAGCAATTTGGGGTATGAAAGGTAGAAAAAAATGCAGCTTATACATAAGTTGAGACTCACTCACACACCTACACACACATTTCCAACAAGAAATTTCCAGAATGTTTTAACAACGGCTATGAATGTAGTTAAAATGAAAAGGGGATACCGGGAGGAAAAGGGCTAAGAAACTAGGCCACAGAAACCTGTTCAGTTCATGCCTGTGTCTGCAGAATTGATCCCAGAGGTTGGAATCGATACAAATTCCATTACCAAGCCAGAACCATTTCTTTGTCTTGAACGACCACATAGAAGGAAGACGGGGGACAGAAAATATCCGCACATGCAGGAGGTGTAGAATTATGGCAGATTCACTACAAGTCCTCATCCAAAGGGTTTTCACAGAGATCTCACTCATCTTTGAGACACATCTGCTTCTTTTAGCCTGTTCTGTTGGCACTAAGCTCATAAGTAACATAGTTGTCCATATTTTATGGCTGTATTCACATGACACATTGAAATACAAACTAGCAATCCACCAGTTTAGATTCCCATGCTGCCCAAACTCAGCCTGTGCAGTTAGTCTGTGTTTTCAGTATGTCATGCAAACCCAGAAAATTGGGTCAATTGAATAAAACCATGGTCCAGTTAACCATAAGGAAACTTGGCATGAAAACAGAATCAATAAATAATCTGTCAATCAAGACCTCTGAGCTGAACCAAATTTTCCAAGGCCAGGGAGACAGTGGAACAGAGCTTTGTTAATGGCAGAAAAAGCAGCATCTAGGATCTGAGAAGGAAAAGTAGAAAGGGGGTTCCAGCTATCTTTCCTCTGAGGCAACTAGCAGCCATAAATTGGGAGCACAGACAGGAAGTCACCGTGGTGTTGTGAGATAATCCATCAGCAGGCACACAGGACAGGCAGCATTCTGGGAGGACCTTGCTTTACAACGAGGTCAGTGAGAGAGAGAAAAAGGAAAAAGCTTGACCATAGCAATGAGCTCCTTGGAGCTACTAAGGGAAACAAGTTCTGGGTGGAGGGAATGCATAATTTCCTCTGTGAAATCCAGATCTGAAGCACATTAGACCAAAGAGCAAGCAGTTATGAGCCTCTGGTGACCAATCCAACTTTCCCAACTGCACAACTTGCTCACTAAGGAATACAGGAATTTCTTAGGTCTCTGCTTCCCTACAAGCATCATTAGGCTGGGAAGAAAAGAAAATCAAATTATACTTCCCTCCCCCCCCATCCCAAAAGGTCTTAAAAGGTATATCTAAAACACTTTCATTTTAAATAATAATTAATATTCTTAAAACCCCAGTTATACCCTTGGTGAAACAACTTACTGGGGATCTAAAGAAAGTCTTTTATTTTTTCTGAGTAAGTGAGTCAAAGCTGTCTCGTTCAACGGAGTCCTGTGCCATACAGTTCTGGCAGAGCTTGTGTCCCAATATAAACAGAAAGGGGCAACTGTCCCCCAGTTCAATGACCTTTCTGCCTTGTCCATAGGCCAGTTCCAGACATCCACAGCCGTGTCTTCTGTTTAAATGAATTTGAAACATTTAGTCTTGTCATGTGGTAACCGGGTCTTGAAGAGGACTGAGTCAACACGGAACTGCGTATACAGCAAGGGCATGTAGCCATAGACTTTGACGAAGAAGTTGATGCATTTGTGCCGCTCATGAAAATGGGAGTCATCATGAGAGAGTGCCTGAGGACAGCCAGGGCAACGGAAAGTCCACCGGGAAGTCACCTGGGCACAAGAAAGCAGGAAACATGATCATATTATATTCATGTTCTTGGGAAAAATCTGCCTTTCTCAATATTTCGGCAAGCACTGACCTTGATTGGTGGTTTCCTAGTAATATGAGAAACCAGGAAGTTCATGGCAATATCCTCACAGTTGATATATTCGTCTACCATATCACGGATGGCCTGTGGCATCACATAAGAATACAGGTAGGCGTAGTACTACAAACAGAAGGAAAAATGAGCACACATTTAAAAAGTACAAAAATGTTACTGAAGAAGTAGAAGCAAAATCTTTTATCCGATGACGTTAGATATGCATACTAACTTTACCCTTTAACCAAGATACACATGTATAATAAAGTTTTCATGACAGCTAACATATGTGTTCTTTAAGAGGCAAAGTGACATCACCAAAAGTGGAAATATGAATTTATTATCTCTAGATACATCTTCTCACTGGAACAACAGAATTTGAATGAGTCTGGATATAAGGCAGGAATCAGAGATTCAATAGGCAATTTGTGACTCAAATTCAATAATCCCGATGAGCAAACAACCCTATTCAGTCCAAACCCAGGATTTTGATTGGTCAAAATGGTCATACAGTAAAATGTAGCCCTTGATAGGGAACAGCAACACAGAGATTATTAGTAGCTGTCCTCCTTTACTTCCAACACATAGTACATCAAAGCCAAACATACTTGCACAGCAACACATAGCACATAGAAATGCTCCTGGAGCACATAGAAATGCTCCTGGTCACAGATTGAGATCACTATTTCCAGACTACACTTGCGTTGGAAAACTAAGGAAAAACTTAAATTCTCCACAACTAGTAATCTTGCAGTTTTCCTCATTAGAGCAAGTATTTGGCCTAAGTCATCATGAAATACGGTTCTCTCTAAGGATTTGCCCCTTACTTTGTGGAAAAAAGCAGCCCCCGTCAGCACCATGGACAGTTCACAGGAGTAATTGGAGTTGTAGAGCCAGGACTGGTGAGGGATGTCCCATGCATGATACCTCCCAGGGAATCCTACAATGCGGTCCCGAGCTTCTCTCCAAACCCTACAAAGACAAACAAAATAACTTAAAGCAGGCAGAGAAGAGGTGGGACACGCTGGAGAGACAAGAAACAGAGAGATGTTTGCTATTGCATGATCCCTATTATTGAGTTGTCTACATTACACATTTAGATTTTTTAAAACTTAGAAAGGTTTAAAGGGTTCCTCCACCCCCACTTTCTAGAATTGGAATGAATGGGCCTCCAGTTCAGATGCATTAAACTACAATAATACTCTCAATCTTTTTTTGTGAGAAAAACTGGTGAAATGATATAACACTTTGACTCTCTTTTTCACTGCTTGATCTTGAGCACAAATAACAATCCAAATTCTAATTGTTTATTTTGGCAGTGAAACCTGAGACCATCTCCTATAGCAGTGATGGCTAACCTTTTTGCCATCGTGTGCCAGGAAGGGGGGGCGGTGGAGGTTTGCGAGCGTGCATGTGCCCACAACCATTATTCTATGCACCCCGCCCTGCGCATGCATGCATGACCCTGCCCCTCCCCGCCCCCCGCTCCTGGCACACAATGGCCCAGTAGGCCCGTTTTTCTTTCTCACCTGGCTCCAGATCCTCTCTATGCATCTGGGGAGGGCAAAAATAGCCTTCCCTACCCCCTCGGAGGCCCAAAACGGCCCATTTCCCAACTTCCGGTTGGACAGGAAGTGACATTTTTTTGTTGTCCCCAGCCTCCAGAGACTCCTAGAGAGGCTGAGCTGGCGTGCCAGGTGACATGGCTCCATGTGCCACCTGTGGCACGCGTGCCATAGGTTCGCTATCACGGTCCTATAGCCTACTGAGGCTATATTCAGACATTTCAACACTAAGAGAGCGTGTAAAGCTTTTGAAAAAAGGTGCTTCACAATGGTAGGAATGAATATAAAGCACCTCTTTTCAAACCATTAAAGCAGCAACATCATTTTTAACGAAATTTCTCTATCTTTCTGAAGCAGTTGTCAAAGTTTCAGAACCAATTTGGTTGCTTTTAACAATTTGAAAAGAACTGCTTTTCTTGCATGGGAACTTTTATCCAAAAATCCTGCCTTCTTCTTGCTGCTCTGTCTTCCAATATTGGCTTACATCCCTGTCTGTGATATTCCCATGGCTGTTTATGTCATGCCAGCAAACAGGCTCTTTTAATAGTGGTATAAATAGCAATTTGTTACTAAAAATGAAGTATGCTAAAAACAAGTCTCTCCATATGGTGGGAGTTAAGAACACAGAGAAATGCAATCATAAAGCTGATTTTTCAGAAAATATCCTATAAGGTTGGGAAAGATTATTTTTACTTGTAAGGAGGGAAGGGAGGGAAGAGAAGATAGTCAAGGCCGTAAGGTAATTGTTTTTGTTCTTCAGCTTTAAAAATATTATAAATAGAACACTTGCACACTCATTATTAAGGAAATAATAATAATAATAATTATTATTATTATTATTTTATATATATATATATATATATATATATATATATATATATATATATATATATATACATACATACATACATACATACATACATACATACATATATAAAGAATTGTCCTGAAGATGCGAGTTCCAGGTATAGTTATAGAAGAAGCGATAGACATCACGATCTCCGGAACGTTTAAAAGTTTAAAAATTTTATTTTAAAACTTGTGCTAAGCTTTCGTCGGCCCCTACTCTGACGAAGTCGGTAGGGGCCGACGAAAGCTTAGCACAAGTTTTAAAATAAAATTTTTAAACTTTTAAACGTTCTGGAGATCGTGATGTCTATCGCTTCTTATAGATAGATAGATAGATAGATAGATAGATAGATAGATAGATAGATAGATAGATAGATAGAATTTATATTTTGCTAATATAGCTAAATAATTTTATTGGTATAAAATGGTTTGTCGTGAATGCGACTGCTTGAGGGCTCCTGGACTGGAGCTGAAAGGCAAAAGGGATGCAGTACGCTCCCTCCCACATGCTCAGGGCACTTGGTACCATGTCCAAGAATTTTATAAGATACATCAACAAATTGCAGCTTCCTACAATAACACCAGCGGAACTGCAAAAAACTGCACAACTTGGAACATCGTACATCTTAAGAAGGTACTTGGTTGATACCTAGGACACTGGCAGCAACCCGTATCAACCATTAGCACCAGTCAATGGTGTTTGTGATGCATTTTTGAATGTTCAGTTGACTGAGTTTCATGTTTAATGAATAAAGTAAATAATAATAATAATAATGCATGAAGACCAGTGTTATAATGGCAAACATGAAAAGAAAGTTATACATTGGCTTCAAAATTCCATACTTCCCAATCAGCACAGAAATGGCCAAAGCAAGTAACGATAACAGGAATTGTAATCCTCCATATCTGCAAATCTTGATGGAAACAGACAATTAGTTCAGACCTGATACTAATGGCTGATGATTAAAAATTAGATTTCACTCACCTGAATCCAAACATGATCTCATCATGGCGAAGGTGGGCATCATCATCAATGGACAAAATGGCTTCTGTTTCAATCTCATCCCAGGGCAGAAACCGATTATTCAAACTATTCTTCTCAGTCCGTACAACCTAAAATATATATATACCTTAAGACTTGGTTTTTTTGTCTTTTCTTTAGGGTGTCGTATCTAATAATGGCCATAATGGATATAATCACACCAGAATTTGTTTAAGCAGATATATGACATAAAGTACAAATCAAGATATATCAGAGCTCATCACCTCTTGTGCTGGCCACGCCCATCCCCCCGAGCTTACTTTTGGGGTAAGGCTTTTATTAGGCCCACCCCAAAAAAGTCAGGCTAGGGATTATTTTTGCGGTGGGTCTTATTTTTGGGAAAACATGGTATATAGGCATAGCAGAAGAATAGTAAACTACATTTCTCTTGGGGGAGAAGATAGAGTTTTGGAAAAATGGTGGGAAGTTATGACAGTGCTTGACTCCAGTTTTGTCCTTAACTTAGGGTAGTCTTCTCTTGCCTGCTGGCCCTGACCTCTCCCTAAACTTTAGTGCTTAAGATCACTCAGTCATCTATCTGGGTGCTCTTTTTGGACTTTCCACAACAGACCATGAAAAAAAGATTCCCATTTGGATGCTGCCTTTCCCCCATGATGTCTACTGGTTATTGTGACGGGCAAAATATGCCAGTTTTTGGGGGGTGGGTGGGTGTTTATTTGCATAAACCTTCTCATGGGGAAAATATCAAACACACAGTGCAGGGTTTGAATTGGTATATCTTATTCAAAGAAAGATTTTGGCACTAAATTGCCAAAGAGTTTGTTGCCTGTTTCTGTCTCTTTGGGATAAGAGTCCCTCTTTGAGGGAGATGGGCAGATCAGAAAATGGGAAAATAGTTCAACAAGCAAACAAACAAAGAAAGAAACAAGTAGGGCTGAACGGAAAGCCAGGGTTCTGATCTCTACTCAGTGTATTCTTTGTGAGTTCATCGTGTACGGGTATACATTCATTGTAGAGCAACTGTTTGCCTCCTTGGGAAATCAGAGTATATAAACTGCTATTCTAAAATATCAAGTTCCCACTGCTACAAACATACATAACTCTTTCCCACAATCACCAGAGTGATATTTTTTTTAAAGCAAGCAATACCCACGAAGAAAGATAGAGCACTGTGGCAATAAAAGGTCATTAAATAAGAGTACCCTTGGATCCTATCATAAAAAGAAATCCTGCCCTGAACAGTGGAAAATATTTATTAAAAAGAACTGGGTGACAGTTGATATGATTAAGATCCTGCATTAAGTCAACATTTTAGAAAATATTAATCCAAAGCTGAAACATAATTAATTAGAAGGAAAAACACAGTAAAAACAGAATGGTTAATCAATTACTAAGCCCCAATGCACAGAACTGCCACTCTGGGTTCTCCTGACCTTTGGACATGAGAAAAAAAAAAGACATGTTCCACTGTATTCCCAAAAGCCTCTGCTGTTATAGCATGGTCTATCCTCTCTAAGAAGGATGAGAAAGCGAAATACTTCCAAATACCAGAAGCAATGGATGAAATAATAGAAGAACTGTTATTTATTCAAAGCTCTACATGCATCTATTACAGCCTCATCTCTATGAAGATTGCAAAGCTTTAGATTATGTGCAAAAGATACACATTGCATATATATGCCCGGGGTGGGCTTCAAAAAATTTAGCAAGGGGTTCTCTGCCTGGTTGCTGGGTGGGCATGGCCATGTCGGCCTCCTGCACCATGGTGGGGAGGGCGTTTTTGCCCTCCCTGGCCTCCGGAGGCTTTCTTTGAGCCTCCTGGAGGGCGAAAATGGCCTCCCCAGGTTCCGGAGGCCCTCTGGAGGCCAGAAACAGGCCCATTTCTGGCCTTCCCAAACTTCCCGAAGTAAGCCCAGTTTTTCACCCTCCCTGAGCCTCCGTGCATGCCCTGCACTTACCTGCATCCAAAAAGGGCCATGTGGGGGCTCCTGGGAGGGGTGGGAAGGGCCAGCCAGGAGTGAGATTTGGGGGTTCTCTGAACTGCACAGAATCTTAGCTAGAGGTTCTCCCGAACTCCTGCGAACCCCCAGCAACCCACCCCTGCATATGACTTGATAGAACGTATCATTTTTTAAATAAGGAAATTAGTAATATCACACAAGCATAAAAATATCCAGCTGTTCTATTCTCAACAATTATGGTGGCTAATTAATTTTTAAATAATTAAAAAGCGAAATTAGTCCTTATATTTTCTGGATCTTAAATATAAAATAGTCTACACCACAGAATGCATTCAGAAAGATTTTACATTTTTGTTCCACACAGTTTGGGTAGCAATCAATAATCATTATTGTACTAACAATCATGCACCTGTAAAGCTATATTGATTTTTACAGAAGGAAAGAATATTTACTTGGAGATATTTAAGGTGCAAAAAGCCTGTGAATCAATATATTCTAGGCAAGTGTCTCAACCAGTTACATCAATTCTCCAGCTACTTTCTTGTAAAGATCACCATATACAGAAAACACTGTTGAGGAAAAAGAAAGTGGTTTTTTTTCTTAGGCTATCTGAAATAAGCAGCTTGATACTAGGAAACAGATTGAGCTCGTAATCCTGAATACATTCACTAAAAGTAAGGTTTGATTTAAATCTAAGATATTCATTTGGATACTTTTTGCACTAATAATCTGCCATAATATACCATATAAACTGCATACAATATTGAGCCGCGGTGGTGCAGTGGTTAGAGTGCAGTACTGCAAGCTACTTCTGCTGACTGCCGGCTGCCTGCAATTTTGGCAGTTCAAATCTCACCAGGCTCAAGGTTGACTCAGCCTTCCATCCTTCCAAGGTGGGTAAAATGAGGACCCAGATTGTTAGGGGCAATATGCTGACTCTGTAAACCGTTTAGAGAGGGCTGTAAAGTACTGTAAAGCGGTATATAAGTCTAAGAGCTATTGCTATACAATATACAGTGAATATACCGTAAGAGATTAGTAAAACAAACAACATAAACCAAACCTGAGGATTTTGCTAGCTGAAAACCTTTTCTCTTGATATCTAGGTGGCATAAGGATCTTTCTTCTCTTCACTAGTAAAACAATTACCTATTATATAGGCCAGTGATGGCTAACTTTTTCCGGACTGAGTGCCCAAAGCGTGCGCATGAATGCGCACACATGCAACCAAACTCCCAAAATGCAATGCATGCACGTCCCCCACGCATGTGCTCCAACCCCTGCGCATGCGCCCTGCCCCCCATGCATGCGTGGCAGAGACCCGAAGACCAGCTGGCCGGCGGGAGGCACCCGCACATGCGCAGCGGACCTGAATTGGGTGACAGCTGGAGTGCCATCAGAGAGGGCGCTGAGTGCCACCTCTGTCATGAGTGCCATAGGTTCGCCATCACAGCTAATTAGAAGAATCAATGAAACACATCAGCAATGAAGAAGGGCCATATTTGACATTTGAGTAGAGTACTATAGACCAACTCCAAAAAGTAGACAGAATCAAACCACACCTAACCTTAAATTCTTTTTTTTTTTTATTTGATTTATATGCCGCCCTTCTCCGGAGACTCAGGGCGGCTTACAATGCGTTAAGCAACAGCCTTCATACTTTTGTATATTTTTACAAAGTCAGCTTATTGCCCCCACAAACTGGGTCCTCAATTTACCTACCTTAGAAAGGATGGAAGGCTGAGTCAACCTTGAGCCTGGCAAGATTCGAACTTAATAATTGCAGACAGCTGGAGTTAAATTACAATGCATTAGTCTGCTGAGCTATCCAGGCTCCTGTAATTTAATTCAGATGTGACACTAAATATTTTATTTATTTAGTACTGCATTTAATATTTTCCCCCACTGTGACTTTAAAAATTATAGTGACAGCAATGCAGATAAGGATATGCACTTCTGTTTTATAAGCAAGAATATCCAAATCAAGTTGTGTATGATTGGAACTTATCTGATCCTGAAATCAGGATTTCATCAGCAAATTTGTAAAAAGTGTTTATGAGTGTCCAGGTTTGCTGTTAAACAAGCTCCCAAACAGCTGCCCAAATTCTGCAGACAATATGACAATTGTCATAGATTGTGGAAGTTGTCTACACTGCTGGAGGTCAGCTAGATTGAAAGAGCTACATTGAATTTCATTTTCTTAGATAGGGCCCAGGGTTCAAATCTGTTGAGATCCATCTGGATCTTGAGCCCACCTTCTGGAATGTTGGCTATTCCTGCCAGTTTAGTGTCATCTGCAAATGTGATGCTTTGTGCTTCTATTCCCTCATTTAAATCTAAATTCCTCTCTGAGCAAAGGCAGTATTGCTAACAATACTGTGCCATTATGGAAATAAATTTGTTTGGTTCTGTGACGTAATTACATTTGCTATGTGGCTGCTTGATGAATAATGGGATCCAAAACTGTTGCAGACTAAGGAAACAATGGCTGCCAACAGTCTAAAACAGTGTTTCTCAACCTTAGTAGCTTGAAGATGGGTGGACTTCAACTCCCAGAATCCCCCAGCCAGCAGCGCTGGCTGGGGGATTCTGGGAGTTGAAGTCCACCCATCTTCAAGCTTCCAAGGTTGAGAAACACTGGTCTAAAAGAAACAGTAAGGCTAGAAAGGTGTAGACAAGTACCTTCTTTCTTGCAAAGCAAGTTTCTAATTCTAATTCTAACAAACTAATATTACCAGTTAAAAGAGTAATTCAGTGTCGTACATGGCTGATCAATGCATTTTTTTTTCAACTTTATTCAGTTAAGAAACTAAGCAAACCAGTCTTATCTATTAAGAGCCCTGGTGGTGCAGGGGTTAAAGTGCCAGTATTACAAACTCTGCCCACAGCCTGGAGTTTGATTCTGACAGAGCTCGAGTTTGACTCATCCTTTCATCCTTCCAAGGTTGGTCAAATGAAGACCCAGATTGTTGGAGGCAAGATGCAAATAATGCTGACATTTTAAACTGCCCAGAGAGTGCTAATAAACACTATGGGGCAGTATATATGCCTAAATGCTATTGCTATTGCTATTGCTATTAATCAGTACCAGATTCTGGCTAGCCTGGCAATCAACCCAAAAAGAAAATTCAAAGGTAGCATTAAAACAGCACTTAATCCTGCCAATTTAAAACTCAGCTTCACTTGGTCCCATTATCATATTATCACAGGGAGATTTTTGTGCTTATGTTTCAAATTAAATGTCAAATATAATTTCCTGCCAGAACAAGGAACATGTCTGCTCCCTTGGAGGAGTTCTGACACGGTGACTCAGCATCTCACTCCTGCCAAAAAAAATGGGAAGGGATACGGAGGCCTCTCCCTCTTCCACAGAAAATCACAGGCACCTTTGATTTGTTAACAAATCAAAGCAGGTTGCGCCTCCTTAGTTTCATTCTCCCCTCTTTGTATCAGAACAAACTGCTGGCTTGGATCACTCTGTGGTAATTCCACAGTAGCTATTGCAATACCAAAATTGCTTTCAAGAAAATAGTAAAAGGATGAAGGATGTTATTTTAAACGGAACCCTCCTAATAGCAAATCAGGTCTAACATTTCACTAAAACACCAAATCTGACAGTTTTGACTGATCGCAAAAGGCACACCAGTCTGATCACCTAAGCCTGAGTGAAAAGACTGGACATGCGCAGGAGGTGTGGGCGTATCCTAGCTGTAGAGGAAGTTTGAGTGGCACCCAGGCTGTCCAGTGAGACTGAGAGTATCCCAATCGGTGGAATGTCGGAGCAGCGAGGTGGAAAAACATAACTTCACACAATGCCCGCTACAAAGACAAGATCCACAGGATATGCCTCTTTAAAGCAGGAAACATCTCTAGTTCATTGCTCAGAGAAGTAAATAGCGGCATGGTAGGAGTCACATCACTTTGTCTTCTCGTAGGTTGAACTAACCAAATGGCAAGGACAAGATGCTGCCAACAGCAAAAAGGCCCTCTGAAGCTTGAGGGCACTGAGTGAGAAGAACTGGTGTTAAATGATCATTAAGACCGTGATAACAGGTGGCTACCACTCATGCCAGGAGCTTCTTTTCGTTTTGTTTTGTTTTTGAGGAAAGCTGTCTCTGCAAAAGGTTGAGAAGCACTTCTTAAATTCGAAGTTCAAGGTGCGTATGGTAACGGTGCCAAAGAAAGCTTCCCTTGGCAGAGCTTCTAAATATTTCGCAAGAAAAGCGGAGTTGCCAAAAGATTCAAACATAGTTAGTAACTTTGTGTAAAAGGCTCTGCCAACTTAGGAAAGCTTTTGTTAACACCACAGCACCTCTGTGGGCGTTTACAGCAGTGATGGGAAAGAGTATATTGGGACGGTGTTTTGACACTCTTACTTAAAGTAAGGTTAATCGTACAATCACTCATTACATCTTTACTGAAAAGGCTCTGGAGATCCCCCCCCACCTCTCAGATATAGAAATGGGGTGACAAGGTGGAGGTTGTCTGCATTAACAAGAATTTAAAGTCCAGAAAGGTCAAGAACAAGCACAACTCCATACTTTCCTTATTATCTAGCTTTTCATACAGTATTGATTCGTGTGGATCTTATCCTGGGAGCAGATCCTGGGAAAGGGGAGAAGACAATGCTCTTGTTGAAGGCAGATGGACAACTAAAAAGAAACTGAAAAGAGGTTAGAGGGGCACAAAGATATACTCCAGGACTTTCCCTTATGGTGTGATGTAGCACACTTTCCTGAGGAGAGCAGGAAGAGGAAAAATGGGAGAGGCGATGGCTTAGGGAAGCAGCAAGGCCAAGATAACCAACAACCCTTATGGCATGAACAAAATGGAAAAACAGAGAAGAATAAACAATGGCTATTTCTCATTGTCTTTCCTCATTCTTTCTTCAGTATGCAATCATTTACTGTGGTAACCACCTGTAACTCCTCCCTTACACAAAATGAATCTTCCTCTATAATAGAGTCTACCATGTTACATCTTATTCATGCCAGGCTGTAACTTAAGAGCCTTAATTGGCCATCTGTGGCTATCATAAATCTTCACACATGAAGATAACATTGATCTAACTCCATGTAAAAGTTATTTCACCTCCTTTATTTTGTCATATAGCATTTTTTTTAATCCTTAGGTCAAATGGGTTAATTCTTTTTACTTTCATCAACTTACTTACCAATTTAGTTCTCATAAAAGTATGCAAAATGCTTCAAGATCAAAACATTTTAAAGGTCAGACCACTTCTGGTCACTTGGAAAGATCAAATAGTCCTTCCAAGGTCAAGA
This sequence comes from Pituophis catenifer annectens, assembly GCF_029215685.1. NCBI lineage: Eukaryota > Metazoa > Chordata > Lepidosauria > Squamata > Colubridae > Pituophis > Pituophis catenifer. The sequence continues at coordinate 25,729,344 of NW_027256881.1, read as the reverse complement.
GGTTTCAATTTCAAAAACCTGTCATATTCTAAATCTCATACCCCAATATGCATCACTTCCATTTAATGAAACCAATCTTCTGAATATATGTATTTATCATCAATGAACCTAGCTCATTCTTAGCATTTTTCCCTCACTTTCCTCAATCCTCCTGATGTAAGGAAGCAGAAAATATGTGGCCAAATATTTATAACCATTTACAGACCATTAAAACAGGATAAGGTCAAAGCTGGTATCTGTACTCAAGGGTCTTATCACTTCTTATTGAGGCCCCGTTGAAAAAGTAAAGTCCTCTCATTTAAATGACTTAAAGAATTCAAACCAAGAATTTGGTTTGGTTGCATCTTATCAATTATACAGAATATTTTCAGTTCAGCAACTCCATCTGTTGTTGCTCACTGCCAAGGTTCTTCAATGAGCTAACTCTGGCCAATGCCAGCGACTCCGAAATTGTAGCCCCATGAGCAACATATGAGAAGCATTATATATTAAAAATAAAACCCCTAAATTAAAAACATCCATTAGAAACAGAATAGAACTGTTAACAGTAATGTAATAGTTCTTGAAAGGAAACTGGGCTGAGATTTGTTCATGAAAATACCGTAGCAATTTGATCCTTATATTCCACAACACTTCAATGTTCAACGTTGCAACTCAGCTGTTCTAAGATACAGAAGATGCTCCAATGAATATATCTCATAATTGGTGGGAAGCAGGCAAGAGTAACTTGCAGGACAATCTCCAGATTACAGATCTCACTTTGCATAGGATGCATGAGTATGCTTGGGGTTAATCTGGGCTTTGGTTATACCTGTGACTTATTTGCCTAAATTTGCCTGAAAGAACCAAGGAGATATCAAAGACATTCCTTTCTTACAAATTATTCTAAAACTTATGATAGTGGAAATGATGAGAGATCCTCAGAATTTAGGGCACTTCAAAGATGTTTAGATGCATATTTAATCCCTAGTAGTGGGGAAGGTCAAATAGGATTGCCCTGCAGAGACATCCTGAAGAACAGACATGTCCTAGAAGTGTAAAAGCAATGAAATGTAAAGCCATCTGTTACAGAATCATTATTTAAAATGATGATCATCATTAGTTAGGAAACCATGGTGGTTAAGTGGTTGAAGGCAAAAAGCATGGAGTGGAAAGGTCGTATGTCAATATCATAATATCATGGGCCATCTCAGGAATTGTATTGTCAACTGGCAATAAACTTGATGCTCCAATTCCTAACAGTTAATCCCGGCAGTTTCGAATGCTGGTGGTAGAAGGACTCTTGCCAAGAACTCTGTAAACGCTACAAGATTTCAAATGAAATCTACACAGGTGCATAACTTGTACATGCAAATTATAGAGACCGCAATGAAGAAAGTGTAGTTGCACCTGTTCTGTATTTTTAGTAGAACACTATGCAAAAGCATAATTTTCCTTCCCTGCAAATGGAAATACTATGAAAAATTCTGAAGACTGAAGAAGGAAAAATTTGAGTTTCTTTCAGGTAGGCTATGCTATTTGTCTAAGAAATTCCAGCAACGGCGTTAATAATTCAGGTTTGCTGAATTCCCAGATTGAGTATAGTTAACACCTACAGTAAATGCAACAAATAGTTTAAAAGCTTTCGAACAACAGGAGGAACCAGCTTTCTCAAACAGAAAAGCTCTTTCAGAATCTGTTCATATTTAAAACGCTACAAAATTCACATCCATAAAAGAAATTTCTTTGAAACGGACCTGCAGAAAATAAAAGATGAAGAGAGCTTCTGTCAGCACTCCGATCTTCCCAGAGAAAGTTATGGAGTTAGGCTGCAGAATAAAAATTTCAAATGATGCAAAGGCAGCAGTATTTACCAAGATACTTTAAATCAGCGTTTAATATCTGGTTTTGGGAGGCATAAAAGAAAAAGAAAGTGTAGGAAGCTATTTCCTTTTGCCTCAAATATCATAGGTGGATGAGAGATGACTATGCTGAACATCTTCAAAGAAACAAGGCAGACAATTTCTCCAGTCATCCATTTTCACTCCTAACAAATAGCCTATGTAATTAAGGTATTGTGCCACCATTATGGGGCTTTATTAAAACAGAGAAAAATGTGTAAATAATTTTATTTTCCTCTCTGTCTTGAACAGCATATCTGATCAAGAGGAGTAAATGGAGTGTGGACTGTTCCCATCCACAAAAACTGCATCCAACAACTGAGATTACAAGCTCAAAATAATTTTGTTTTCAATGTTTTCTCAAAGCTGAAGTGATCAATAATGAAACAAGTAGGCAACCTTTCAGCAACTGGGAACTATTTCCTCCTCACACATACTACGCACACACAGGCATGCTTTACTGAGACATAATTTTCAAGATTTTCCCCAGTTTTTATATTTGTGGAGAGAGTATTTAGCATTACCCTTGATAATTTGAATCCAGTTTTAGGCCTATCACATTAATCTGAACAACAGCAAAAAAAAAAAAATGCTGTTTTTTTTAGTGTTTTGCACCAAAGCTTTGTAGTATGTTTAAGAAAGAGCTATGGTGGAAGCAAATTACAGCTTTAGGGACCGGGTTTGTGTGTCCTATAAGTCAGGGGTCTTCAACCTTGGCAACTTTAAGACTTGTGGACTTCAACTCCCAGAATTCTCCCAGGATTCTGGAAGTTGAAGTCCACAAGTCTTAAAGTTGCCAAGGTTGGAGACCCCTGCTATAAATACACCTTCACATGTACAAATATGCCCATATAAGCTTCAGAGTAACAGGGCACTTATCCTCCAGCAAGCCAAAAATATGCTGTACAAATAGGAATTTTTATTTATGCCAGAATGATCCTAACCCAAATCCCCAACTGTGCCATTCCAGACAAGGTACTTTACTTCTAGCAGAAATGAAGAGAGAGAGTTTGCAAGGCACCTTGAGCACAGTAGGAATGGTAAATAATAGACATTATCGGGCAAACAGGGAGAAGGATAAATTTCAAAGCAGCACCAAGAAATCAGACAGCTTTTGCTTATCTTTTGTTTAACAAATTTTAAACCATTTAAAATGGTTGCCCACTCAGTAATCAACTCCGAGCAGTGAATAACAAATTAAAATAGCAATAATCATAAAACAAAACACATCCCGTCAGTTTATGGTTACCAAAACTTCATATGGCAATGAATTCCACCAGCACAAGGAATGATGATGTAACTTCATCAATCCACTGCTCTTGTGATAAATAACTGGTAATATTTTCAATGCTGTTTCTTAGCAACTCAGGAATATTTCTACTCACCTGCAAGGTTGAACACATATAAATTGTAGATCTCACTACTTAATATCCACAAGGCATCTCACAACCTTCAGAGTGTTTGCATAATAGGATGCAGATTTGCATACAGACATTCACACCACACAAACAAGTATGCCCCTGAGATCTACAAGGAAAGCAATAATATACTCCAGTGGTAGATGACAAAAGTAATTTATAGCACAACAATGAAAGAAATGCTGTGCTCCACAGTGCCCTAAGCAGTTGCACCAGACTATCCAAAACTATAGAATGTTTTAAAATGCATGACTCACAGCAAGAAACTTGAATATTCATGGCCACAGGGATTAATAAGAACTGGTAGACTGACTTTCTTCTATAGGGACAACCTTTTTATTTGAGTTCAAGCTGCAGGTCTCTGTAGAAGGAAAAATTAATCTGAATTTCACGTACAACAATTCAAGAGGAACACTTATTATTTTATGTATTCATCTGTATATATTCAACTTTTGCATAAAACCCCCAAATTTATTGTACTGTAATATCAACAAAATATCTAAACTGCATGTCTGCTTTGCATAAAGGAGGCGACTCTATTTTTAATAGCTCTCATCCAGTTCTATAGGGCAAAGCCAAAATGTTGAGAAGATGGGAGTATAGTAGTTCAGAGGTCCACAACTCCCAGGCCGTGGCCCGATACTGGGCCACAACCCATTTGGAACTGGGCCTTGCAAGCAGCTGGTGAGTACAGCAGTAAAGTAGATGGACTCAGTTACGATGTTGATGAGTGCATGATTGGAAATGCTGAAAGACCAGGTCAAAGACATATCATCATGGAGAAAAATCTATCTATGTGGTCACTAGGAATTGAAAATTATTTGATGGCATATATTCAATCATTTACAGCCCTTGCATTCTTCGATGATCTACCATTGATATACTATCTCAGGGGTGGGCAACTGTGGCCCTTTTACAACCTGTGGATTTCAACTCCCAGAATTCCTGATACAGCCAAGCTGTAACTGGACTTTGTTTTTCTTTGAAGACCTGAGTAGTGCAAATGGGTGTGGAGCCTTCTTGGAACTGCTGGAGATAGATGGTGTCACATCCCTCCCCCTCTGTGAGAGAGGGCTATTCAGAGGGAGAGGGATACGACATCATCTCTCTCCAGTCTACAACACAGTCCTTTCAGCAGTTCCAAGAAGGCTCCACACCCATTTGCACTACTCAAATAATAATAATAATAATAATAATAATAATAATAATAATAATAATAATAATAATAATAATAATAATAATAATAATAATTTATTTCTATACCGCCCTTCTCCCAAAGGACTCAGGGCGGTGTACAGCCTATTTAAAAACACAAGACAAACATCAATTTAAAATTTAAAATTATTAAATAAATTTGGCTCCATTTAAAACCCCAGAAATTTAAAATACCCCAATTTAAAATTATCATGTCGATAGCCCGGCCTGGGGGAACAACAGGGTCTTCAGTGCACAGCGAAATACCCGGAGGTCGGGGATCTTACGTATTTCCGGGGGCAGTTCATTCCACAGGGCTGGGGCTCCCATAGAGAAGGCTCTCCCTCTGGGTGTCGCCAGCCGACATAACTTGGTCAATGGCGCCTGAGGAGACCCTCTCTGTGGGAGCGAACTGGCCGGTGGGAGGCTATTGGTGGCAGAAGTCGGTCTCGAAGGTACCCGGGTCCTATGCCATGGAGCGCTTTAAAGGTGGTAAACAGCACCTTGAATCGCACCCGGAAGACCACTGGGAGCAAGTGCAGCTCGCACAGGAGGGGTGTCACATGGGCACAACGAGTTGCGCACATAACCACCCGCGCGGCCGCATTCTGGACCAGTTGGAGCCTCCGAGTGCTCTTCAAGGGGAGCTCCATGTAGAGAGCATTACAAGAGATGACCCTGAGGACACAGATAAACCCAGAGGTGGGTTTCAGCAGGTTCTGACCAGTTCTGGAGAACCGGTAGTGGAAATTTTGAGTAGTTCAGAGAAGTTCTGACTGGCCTCGCCCCCATCTATTCTCTGCCTCCCAAGTCCCAGCTGATCGGGAGGAAATGGGGATTTTGCAGCATCCTTCCCCTGAAGTGAGGTGGGAATGGGGATTTTGTAGTATCCTTCCCCTGGAGTGGGGCGGTAATGGAGATTTTACAGTATCCTTCCCCTGCCAAGCCCACCAAGCCACACCCACAGAACCGGTAGTAAAAAATTTTGAAACCCACCACTGGATAAACCTTCAAGTGGCCTCAACAACTCTCTAAAAGAATACAAATGACCAGCTGTCTGCAAGGAATATAAATCCTTCCATTCCCAACCATCCAGTCAGAGCTGAAGAAGTTTCTTGGATGAGAAGCGAAACATCTTCAAAGAAAAACAAGAAAGTCCAGTTGCCTCTTGAAAAAGCACTTTTGGGACCACCATGACCTGGATGACTGAGAATCTCCATAGACATACTATCTGATGCTGCTGAGCATCCAAGCTTAGATACTGCTGGCTGAGATGAACCTATAGCTCAGTTTATGTAGTATTGGTAAGATGCTTTAGTTTGTAAGAGTTCAAAATCTGCTTCTACCAAGAATCTAATGCCCCCAGGGACAATGTTAGCTCCATCCTAGCAGTGTATACATACTAATTTTCTCCTGCAGAAATTAACAGTCTCTATTTATTACAACATAAAAAGTAGCACTTGGTAAAACTCTAGTGGGAATAGCAGTAGCACTTAGACTTATATATCACTTCATAGTGCTTTACAGCATTCTCTAAATGGTTTGCAGAGTCAGCATATCGCCCCCAACAATCTGGGTCCTCATTTTACTGATCTTGGAAGGCTGGAAGGCTGAGTTAACCTTTAGGGAGGGCAACTTCTGCCCCTAAAATTATGTCTTTAAAAAGTACAAGTCTTTTTTCCGAGTGGACTTGGGCAAGAAATAATGGAGGTTATATCTATAAAGCAGGTATTTATGTATAAATTCACTGCAAACATTTGCTGGGTTTTACACAAAAATGTGAAGGGCTAATTATTTTTATTAGCTTCCCACACAAAGTATTATTAATGAGAGCTGGAGGTGGGAGGACCTTTAATCATATACTTTACTGGCAGATCTGTGCAACTGTTCTAAAGAAGGTGCATCTGACGTGGCTATGTTCTTCAAAGTACTGGTCTTGACCAGAGGCCTTCAAACTTGGGAGCTTTAAGACTTGTGGACTTCAACTCCCAGAATTCTCCAGCCAGCTATGCCAGCTATGCCATAGCTGGCTGGAGAATTCTAGGAGTTGAAGTCCACAAATCTTAAAGCTCCCAAGTTTGAAGGCCTCTGGTTAAGACTGTTCAATAACTGTGTAGTACTTGAAAGAATGATGTAATAAAACAAATGAAAAGGTGACTACTAGATGATTTCTGATCCCAGTCTGTCCTAAGCTTTCTTAAATACAAAACCCTATTTCTTGGCAGAAAAGATAGCCCTTATTCCTCATCACCCTTAACCTGTGCAACTGAGAGGAGTATGGAAATTATCAGAACCATGTGCTTGTTAAGAGCTCTGTACAGGTACATCACATGGATATTACGAGAGTCAATACTTTATGTGGGCCTGCAAAGCAGTACTCTAAAGAGGAATTATGAAGCATGACTAACTGACCCTATTCCTCTTCCAGTGTGATCGATACTATCAATAATATCTTACTACACATTATATTAGATCCGCTGCCTTGTCCATATTAAAAAAGAAAGAAATAGACTGATATAAATCTTTTCTCAAATAATACAATATCCCCCAATTAGTAAGGAAATACTTCAATTCCCAGGATTTTGTCACTGATGTGAAGGTGGCCATCTTTTAGCGAAGGGTGTTACACTGATTAGATTTAAGAATATTCATCACAAGTAAATTCCATGTTTTTTTAAAAAAATCACACTCAAAGCATTAAGCATTGCACCAATTTTTTTGGGTGGGGGGGTGGAATGGCCAGTATTGGCAGGTAATTACATCTCTGTATGCCTGCTTTCTTTTAAGAACTACACAATTTTCCTTTCTGATACACATTCATCCACCTGAGTATTGAAATTGCTGTGTATGGCAGAGAATTGGACATTAAAAGCATTTATCACCAAAGGATCCTAAAAGCTGGCAACTAATTGATTCCAATAGATGCTAAATGCCTTTTCCTAAAATAATCTGAAAGTAAAGGATCACAAACAAAATGAGCAAGGGGAAAGAGATAACTCTTGTAAAATTAAAGATTCCAGCTATGCATTATTCCTTGAACTATTAAATGTAAGTACATGTATAATAAAAAGTAAAACTGAAATTTACTTTATTTTGTGTGTGTGTGTGTGTGTGTGTGTGTGTATACATATATACATAAGGTAAAGGTTCCCCTTGCACATATATGCTACTCATTCCCGACTCTAGGGGGCGGTGCTCATCGACATTTCAAAGCTGAAGAGCCAGCGCTATCCGAAGATGTCTCCGTGGTCATGTGGCCGGTCATGTGCACGGAACACTGTTACCTTCCCATCAAAGATGGTCCCTATTTTTCTACTTGCATTTTTTACGTACTTTCAAACTGCTAGGTTGGCAGAAGCTGGGGCAAGTAACGGGAGCTCACCCCGTTACGCAGCACTAGAGATTTGAACCGTTGAACTGCCAACCTTTCGATCGACAAGCTCAGCGTCTTAGCAACTGAGCCACCATGTCCCTTCATACATATACATACATACATACATACATACATACATACATACATATAATACTTTTACTTTTAACACTTTTCACAAGACTAAAATAACCATTTACTTTTAAAATATTTTTACATTACTCCTTTTTACATTTTTTTACATTACTGCTCAGTTAAACGGATTAAATGGAAGGAAACTCCATTAACTGGCAGAAGCGTAAGGATATTTTGAAAAGAAAAGGCAATTTGTAACATGCGTTTAAATCCTTGCTTTAAGTGACAGACCATGTTCCTCTGCTACTTCCATACATTTAAAATTCTCACTCAGATTATCAAGATATAAGTAGTGCTCACCCTTCTTTCAAACTCTCTTTCAACAGCTTATTCTTATCAGTGAAGCTGTTACCACTGGATCCAACTCACCAGCCTTTCACATTGCTGATACCATTCAATACACAGATATCAATGCATGTAACCAGACATACAGAATAAAAAAACAGGGGAAAAAGAGAATACCAGGCTACTGGATTATGTAAGGCCTCAATCTGTGTTATTGGCTGGACTAATTTCTCTATCCCAGTTGGAAATGCATTTAATATGAAAACCAGTATCACATAGTGGATAAAATATCAATTTGGACCAGGGAGACATATATTCAATTCCTGATTCATCCATTGAGATCATAGGTAGACTTTTTAGTGAGGGTAAAATTGGGCAGAACATGATATATGTGCCATCAAGATGATAGATGAGAGAGAGAGAGAGAGAGAGAGAGAGAGAGAGGGAGGGAGGGAGGGAGGGAGGGAGGGAGGGAGAGAGAGAGAGAGAGAGAGAGAGAGAGAGAGAGAGAGAGAGAGAGAGAGAGAGAGAGAGAGAGAGAGACGATAGACAGACAGACAGACAAATGCATCAGGTAGCAGTAGCTAGCTCACCTTGCTGGATCTTTAAGAAAAAACTAAGTATGGTCAGAACTGTTTAGTATTTGGAGGGGAAATCAAAAATGAATTCCCAGGGTACAAGAGAAGGCCAAGAGAAATAAAGAACAAAATTAAGCAATATGATATATTCTAAAAAAGAGAGAGAAATTATTCTAACGCCCGGTAACAAATACATTCACAGGTTAAAGCCACTTACAGTGATTGCAATCAAACAAAATTTGGAAACTCTTTGTTACATTTCAGTTGACTGAACTGCTAGTAGAAAGAGAGCATTTTGTCCCACCCATCTCCTAAAATCCTTTTCTCCCCAATTTATATTATCCTTAACTAATCCAGTCTTCCTCTAACATGGGAGAAAATTGTTTTTATTCAACTGGAAGAAGTTAAAAAGAGAGAAATTCTACTTGCTATATTGATTAACCAGACTTTCCATCCCTATCTCTTCAGTCATTATAGGAAGGATTTCAATCCATCCTGAATTTCCTGCATTCAAACTTAGCATTCAATTCATTCCATTACTACTGGCTCTCCTCCAATTGGTAGCTTCAGTGTACTGGTTGCTATGACTTTCGCAGTTACTCCTACTTCAAAATGCAGAAGGCATTCCATATCACTACACTGTAATTTGTTGGAGTTCATTAGCCACTTGCTTGAGGTGCTTTGATCAGTAATCACTTTGTCATGGTGGCATTATCACTGTTCTGCACCTGGCAGTCTCATGATGCTTGAAATGGTTTTAGTGTTAATAGGAAAACAATTTTTAAATGATGCCAGTTCACCCCACCCCTTCCATTTTTAATTAGAGAAAAACTTTGCTTTCTTAACTCTCACACCTTTTGCTAAATAGCTTGCAACAAAATAATGCCAAGTAAAGAAACAAAAACACATCACAGCCTCTATTAGAGAAAGGGGAATGTTCCATTCCTTGGTTTCAGTTATCAGGTTTTAAACCCCATGGGGATTTAGACACATGGAATGCTTTCCTACAAAAGCATTCAGAGTCAATGAATGGAAGTATAAACAGGGTTGCAAGTACAAATAAACTATTTCAAAGAATTGAAAATGAAAATCTGTGCCAAATCTGTGATTTAGGTTCACTTGTAGCATATATAGAATTTGTAATCTGTACTGTACTGCCTAAGAAAGGCTGGAGTTGTGAATCAGTATATTCTCAAAATTTCAGCTTTTGAATGAAATCAATAGATGGTCTTCCGTTCACCACTATCCACTCAGCAAACTCACCCATAATATGGTACAATTATTTTCCCCACCTTAGAAAGATGCCATTAATTTGGGGAGTGTGAGGAATGTGTGGAAAGTTTGGAGTGGGTGGAAAATTGATGGAAGAAAAAAGTAAAGCAGATCAGTTCTTTTCTAGAGGGTTTATAAAAGAAAAGCCACCAGTTCCCAGTGAGGAAAGGCAGGTATATTGAAATAATTTAGTTATTCTATTTAAAGTGCATTTGGTTTGTTTTCAGCTATATTTGCATTTATCATCTTTTATTTATATTATTTATGTGATGGATTGATTGATTGGTTTAGGTCTTTGTTAGAAGTTAACCTATCTTTCATTCCTTTCAAATTGTATTCCCTCCCAAAAACAAAGTAATTTGGGTTGAGACAGAGGGACGGGAACAAAATCACCCAGTGAGTTTCCATGGTTAAGGAAGATATGAAATTGGCTCTCCTTAATCCTAATGCAATGCTTTAACTACTATGTCACATTGGCTCTATGGAGGGCATTCAAAGAAATATTTATATTGACCGCTGAATTGCTAATTTAGGGTTAGCTTCTTGGGTACCACCCTCCAAAACGACCCCCTAACCATTTCAGATTTACCAATACAGTCCCTACTCAGAAAATAAAATACAAAAGATTTCCTATTCTGCCTAGAGCTGGGTTTTTAGCCTTGGCAACTTTGAGAAATGTGGATTTCAACTCTAAAGAATTCCCCTGCCTGACTGAAGGACAGTATGGATGTAACAGAGAGGGTATTATTGGAAAGTAGTGATGTGGCCCGCTGGCAGCCAGCAGAGCTGGCAACAGAATCGGACAGTGAGGAAGTTGGGGAGGAACATGGGCCAGTCCTGGGGGCTGGGGAAAGCTCGGACGAAGGCTCTGTGTAGGAGGCAGAGAGGGAGCTAGACAGCAGTGAGCCAGAGGAACAGCTGGAGCCTGTTCCCAGTGTGCGCACGTGCAGAGCTGCCAGAAGACAAGAGCAACTCAGGAAGCAGGGTCGACTTGGGAGTAAAGCCACACCTTGGAGGTAATTGGCCCCTCCCAAAGGAAACAAAAGAGGAGCGAACAGGGAGTGGGCTTTTGCAGGAAACAATTCGTTCGTTCCATGACTCTGAGAGACTCTGTGCCACATTTTGCCTTGTACTTCGTTTGGAAACAAGTTACGTGGCAGCTTGCCAAGCGAGATAAAAGTGTATTGATAAATATTCCTCTGAAAGACTGTTTGGACAGGCCTTGCTGACTGCGAATGAAAGTAATTCACAGTCGTGGAAATAAAAGGTTTTACTGGGACCAAGACTCTGCTTCCTTTTTAAGGGAACCTAAGTCAGAACAAGTATTTGGCTGCGAAAAGGTCCAGGAAACTAAGAAAAATGGTGGGCGATGAATATTAAAGAATGCAGGTTCATTTTACTATATTTGAAATAAAATTTCTGATCAACTTCAGGTCTGTATTTGCAGAACACACTGTTTCATGATTTCTTCAACCCAATTTTCAGATACAATGAACCCTGTAATAACCATGCTGGCTGAGTTCAGACTACCCACTACTCACTAAATTAACGTGGTTTGCTAATTTTTCTCTCATTTTGTCATGCAAATAAAGCCACTGTATTGCTGGAAATGTTTTAGAAATAATTTTATAAGGTAGATCAACAATATGGGAGCCCTGAAATATGAAGAGAGCTTGGGTTATGAAGCTCTTTATCATCAGAATTTCTGGAAACACAATTAAGCAAGTTTGATTGCCAAGGTCTCACTAATGTCTATCACATATCTATGTGTTTCCAGGATATACACTAGAAAAGGCTCTGTACAAAGCAGAGTATCTGGTATCTTCTGAAAGCTAAAGTATATTCTAAACAGCATTAGACTGCAATGTACACCCAGCCCTAAATACAAAGTCTATGATTCCAGGTCAACAAACAGAACACTTTAAAAGTTTCTTCTAATCTAAAGGTGCAATGAATTCAGTGAATTCAGCCATAGAATGAGCAAGGAAAAGGCTTTATGTATTCTGTAAATGTCCAAGATACAAATAATCTTCGCATCTGCCTCACCTCCCTTATTAGTTTAACCAGTAAAGAGAATAGATCTTCAGACAACTTTTTTTTTTTTAGCCTGGGGTTACAATTCCTTTTGTACCCACAATCCACTAGGAAGCTGTTTTGCTAGTATGTTGATTTCACTGAAAAGCCTTTCAGCCTTTTGGTTTTATTGGGGTTAATTGCAAAATAGGTCTGTTCACACATTAACACATTGCCGTTTGCAGCACATAAAAAGCAAGACATTATTATGAGTTTGTCATCAAATGCTGGAGGCTTGGTCTCGGGGAGGGGAAGGGCAATGCATGCGGGCAACAGATTGTCCACTTCTGACTAAGTAGCCAATTAATGGTCACCATTTACTGTATATTAGTATTGCTGAAAATATTCGGCAACCCTAATACAAATGCCCATTTGCAGTGAGATAAGTATTTTATATTATTGCTCTCAGAAAAAAAGTGTTTCATTCACTGCTGTCAGAATTGAACAGCGTGATTCATTAGCTAGAAACTGCAAGATGAAATATTAATTTCAGTTAACCCGATATCAAGGTCCTAGATGACAACATAATAAATTGTTGTTCTATCATTGGGTTTTTACACACACTCTCTTTCATGCACACACACACTGCGTGTGTTTGAATTCAAAGCAACAAACATACCATCATCCCAGAAAGGCAGAATATTATTAACTTTCTTCTGTTGAGCCTCTTCCACAAAGTCTATTCATTCCTCCTCCCACCCAAAATTGATGATTTTATCTATCACAATTCAAGTAGATGCAATGCTCCAAAGATGCTAGTTAGGAAATAGCAAACAAAATACAAGACCCCATCATCTACAGGGAAGCTCAGATTTTGAAGCAAAGTACATTTGCAGCCCTCAGCACAATATCAGAGAAGTTTAAAGGGGCCATCCTGTTCCAATGGATGGAAAAACAATCAGAATCTTTTATTTTTGCAATACCTAAAAGCATTCTCCACTAGCACTCATGAAATTGTATTTTAAAATAATATTCTAGGCCTTTAAAAGCAGCATTGCTTTAATGGAAACTTTAAAATTCAAATTGGCCATCTACCATTAAGTTTGCAACTTTTACTTTACACATCTTTTCCACTATTTGTTTAGATTCTACATCTTTTGCACCTTTGGAAGTGTTAAACATACCCATATATAAGGAGTTCCTGGTGATCTCTGAGCTTGGGAAACTCAGAGAGCACCAAGGACCCCTCCTTTCAACCCAGGAGCTACATATATTCTCTTTTATTGGCATACCCATATAATAACATCTATTTCTGTTTGGTGATTGAAAAAAACAAAACCATTTGTCTTTTCACTGCCGTACTGCAAGCAACATACTGGGGAAAATTGCTTCTAATATTATTGCAATCTTAAATTTTTATAGTGGATAACAGGAACAGAATTGCTGTACATTGTTGACAACTGTCCTCCTTGATTGTGATATTCCAAGAGAAACAATCTTGAACTTGGGGAAGGTAAAAAGTTAACCAATGAGTGAACTCATGTTAAATGGAGCAGAGCAAGTAATCTCTGCTCAGGACCAATCAAAGCTCTGAGAGAAACCAGTGGGCATATGGTCATGACTTCATTTTTTCGTGAAAACCCTCTATTGCTCTTTCCCATTCCTTGTACTTTGGGTTCATCTACAGTCTCAATTTCTTGAACCAAGAGTCCGTAAAACTTACATCATGAACACTTCAGTGATATTGCACAAGAAATTAGAATCTAGTGTTGAAATATTTTATCAAACTTTAAATACATTATTCTTTAAAATGTCAGATGTATTATAATTTTAATCAGAAGGCCCGATAAAGGTGTAATGGGAAACTCAAAGATCTATATGACCATTTGGTTATTCAAAAAGTGTATCGTGTCATAATGTAAAGTGTTTTATGCAAACATTAGGATGCTTTTGTGCGTGTGTGTGGTGGGATTCAGCCAGTTCGCACCTATTCGGGAGAACCGGTTGTTGGAAGAAATCTTATTTTGTTTTTTCCCACTTTACAGGGCTAATCCTGTAAGGAACTGAAAAATTCTGGTGTTGTTTCTAGCCTAATCTTTATCGCCCTGCTTACAGAAACTGCCTCTCTGGTTATCCCTTATTACATTGTAACAGCTAAGGTGTAGCGCCAATCGACATGAATGATGTTGAGTTGGCCACACCCAAACAGTCACATAACCAGTGAGCCACGCTTATCCAGCTCATCATTAGGGCAGAGAACCGGTTGTTAAATTATTTGAATCCCACCACTGAAATATATATAGATATATATAAACACTTAATCTCTCCCCTGGCTCAAGCTGATAAAGGGAGAACTTGTGGCTCAGAAGTTAATAAAACTGCCTAATATGCAGGCAGCCCAAGTTTGAATCCGAGTAAGGGTATGGCTAGCTGATAAGAGCTAAATAGCTTCAAATAGATCTATACTAGTCTCCCTTTATTTCTTTATCAGCAAAGGCCACATTATATATATGCAGCTTTAACTGTAACCCAAATCTCATATTTTTATTGAATGTCCTGGACAATTTCTGGATCTCATACTTTGCTCTAAAATCTGTAAAAATACATGCAAACTGAGAACATCTTATGGCACAACTGAAGACCAACATTTTATATAAATAGTAACTTGAGTTTTCTCGTAGGAATAAAAAAGGAAATATCTGAATTTGACTTACCACAATTGGAACACCAATGTCTGGCCAAAGGAGATCTTCTGATGGAAGTTTGGGGGAATTCCAGACCACTACAACTTTATTTAAGTAAGGGAGGCCATTGAGTCTCTCTAAAGAGTTCATTAAGACTTCCTCTCGCTCATAGGTTAACATGACTACTGTAAACTGCTCCCTCGGAACATTGCCACCCAATGAAGCTTGGAATTCCTTCCCAGAGCCACCAGCTCCACCACCAATAGGTCGAAATCCAGTGCCTGACCCTAAAAACTTGGCTTCTGAGGGTAATACAGGATCAAAGGGTGTGTGAGGAAAGAGGTGGAAGGGACCAGGAGCTGAGTTCCAATTTCTGTAAATATCCATTGCTGTGAGAGTAAAATTGCGTAAATATTTAGGAGATGAGTAAGGTGGTTCAGTTTCTACTGGCCCCAAATCTAAATCCCCATTGTCCGCCATATTGGGATCTGTGCCAGCAGCTTTGCCAGAACGGTGAGGGATCTCCACCGCCATTTCCTCTCGAATGGGAACAGCTGGAATTTGGATTCGAGTCCTTATGACAGCCAAGACTGTGCTAAAAACACTGTCTGAAGTGGAAAAGTAGGTTTCCCATAAGAAGCGGCCCTGCCTCCTCATGGCCAAGAGGTCATTGTCAGAAATGCTCCTCAGAAGGAAGTGCACTTCTGTAATACGTGGCTTTGGTATAATTAAGGCCGCCTCATTCCACCGAATTACATCATGATAAGGCAGTTGGACTTGCTCTCCAAGGATGACTGGAATAGCCCCAACTTCTAGAGCCTCAAACAGTCTCATTGCACAGCCAGCAGAGATCATAAGATGGGTATCACCCGGGGTGATTATCAGTGCAAAAGTAGATAATTTCAGTAGCTGTAGTCTGTCTTCCCTTTCTCCACAAAGAGCCCACTCAGTGGGCAAACTTGCCTTTGGCTGATTCTTACATGTAAATTCCACCAAGACAAAGTCCAATTTGCTGTCTTGAACAGCCTTTAATGTGGTAATGATCCTATCATCATAATCTGCTGGCGCATTTCCTTCGATTTCTTCCTCAAATGATCGTACTTCTTGTAAGCTGGATCGGAGAGATTCAACCTTCTCCCCTTGGAAACTGAATAAGTATTTTCTCTTTACTGGCACCTGGGGTGGGATCTCTAGGAAGTTGGGTTCAGCCATGGCATGGACAAGAGGAGATACCACAATGTCAAAACCTGGACGATACTGTACATCATAAAAGGTGGACTGGGCAATCATGGCCCTCCCAGTACTGACATTATAAAGGAAGTTTTGAGTTTCTGACTTCCTGGATAAATTAATAATGAGATGGTTATGTCCATCTGTCCTCCAATATGGCAGAGCGTGCAACTGTTGTTCTAATTCAGTAGGTTTAGACATTACAGGTTCCTGCATTTCCCCTACTAGGACAATGTAGAGACAGGCAATGTTTGCATTTTCAGTAACATATATGTTAGTTCTGACAGTGGATTCAAAGGCTTGCTTAATTAAAGGATCCAATGAACTCCCAAAGTTAAATTGGTCACTGTTGTAGACATATACTGGAAAACCAGAGGTTAGCGGACAACGTGAATAGTCAAAGCAATTATGCAGCCGGCAGTTTCTATTGGATTTTGGCATGGGAAAACTAGAGTCATCTTTGTCTGGTAGCAGCCGAATCGGCAGTGAAAGCTTGGGCTGGTTCTGAGCCATCAACTCTTTATATGAATGTTCTGTTTGACTGATAACATTCTTTAGTTGCAGAAGATCCTGCTTCGCATTCTCAATGCTTTTCTTGCAGGCTTCAATCTTGAGATTCAGCTTGGCAATTTCACTGTTTAACTCCTGCCGCTTAGCTTCCAACTGGAGCAGCTCTTCACTCACTGACTCTCGAATTCGGCATAAATCCTCGACATGCTTCACCTCACAAAGTTCGTTACCTATGCGGGGACCAAAGATGCGCTTGCCAGCATCATCTACATCATCTATGGTGGTTAAGTAGTAATGGGCAATGAGCGGAAAGAAGACCAGGATAATGAATAATGTGAAGCTAAGCCAAGTGAGTCGAATCCGACTAGACCATCGTAGCATCCAAGGTTGGCCTCCATTCCCTACTCCCCCATTCCGCAACATTGTATACCCAGTCATGAGTCCCAAGGTTGGTGCCACACACCTCTATCACGTGGGATCAGTAGCCATACCCAAAACAGTTTGTATCCCAGGATTTCCAGAAGGAAATATTATTGTGTCTGTTTGACAAAAAGCCAATAGAATGGAAATTTCATCTTCTTGCGATGAAGGATACAACTTTTGATTTGACGGGAACCAACAATCAGTAACACTTCGCTCAAGCTTCAATTAACTGGGTGTCGCAAGGCAAGAGAGAAGAGGATTGACATGGCAATCAGAAGTCTTCTCTGGGCCAGATACACACAAAAGGAGCACTTCAAATTTACTGTTGTAGTCCGCATTCTGAATTAGCATCCAGTAAGCAAGGCAACCATGAAGAATCCCATGCTATCAATATCCCTCGCCGTCATCATGCTGCTGGTAGTCCACTAACCTAAAAAAACAACAATGATATATCAGATCATATAAACAGTGAAGTTTCCATTAGCCTAATTGTTTAAAACACAATGGATACAATACAGAGCTTCCTGCCAAAACTGTCTTCCTCTTACACATACTGTTTAGAATTTCTGATTGGTTAAGTGTAGTAAGTATATTGCCCGCTTATCAAAATGAGATAGAAAACATAATTTACTTAATAGCAACTCCTAAAAATGGCATAACCTTTTTATGGGAACATGTATTTGAACAACAAAGGAGAAATAATAGCATACTGCTCTACCTACTATCTTTACAAAAATTATGCTGATCAAACATTATTTGAAAAGTATATCTGATGTTAGTGTCTTTGATGCAAAACAGAGATTGTCATTCAAATATAAAATGTACAAATGTATAAATACTGTATCTGTCCATTCTTAGATCTAACTAGAACACGGGTGTCAAACTCGATTTCATTGAGGGCTGCATCAGGGTTGTGTTTGACCTCGTGGGGGTGTGGGGGTGTGGCCAAGGTGGGCATGGCCAGCTTGACGTCACTCTTGTTGGGGGCACCTGTGGTGGCCCGAGTGCTCTGCCAGCAAAAACGGGCTCCCAATCTCAGTTTTTGGCTGGGACAGCCTCCTAAAATCCTATGTGAACGAAAACTGATCTCGGGAGGGCGGCGCACAGCCCTCCTGAGCTCCATTTTTGCTGGCAGAGGCACCCTGGGCCAGTCCTTCACTGTTTCCAAGGCGGCTCCGCGGGCCAGATCTAAGCACTCCACAGGCCAGATCTAGCCCACGGGTCTTGAGTTTGACACCCCTGATCTAGAAAGATCTGCTTTTTATACTGAAATATAAAGCAAAGGTGGCCCTTGATAACTATTCAACTTTAATTAGCTTTGGCAAAATATTAGAAACTTTATGACAATGATTGAGCAAGAACAAGTTTCTGAAGTAGAATTTAAGAACCAAATTAATAAAGAGCTTTTTTCCAAGTATCTCTGTTCTTATACCTTACTAGGCAAAAGTTTTCTGATGCAGATTTCCATCACTGACATAAAGGGAACTGGATGAAGATAGGAATTAATCATACTTGAGGAAAAAAATCAACTGAGGTAATGAAAGGAGCAGATTTAAGAGGATTTTCCTCACATATCATAACTGGCTTACAGAATTTATTGCAAGACACGATGAAATAAAATAGTTTTTTTAAAAGAAAGGAATAGACTAGTCACTAAAAGATTATGAAATGTCTGCTCGATGATATAGTCTCACATTTAAACAAAAAGAATATCTAAGTGATCTATTCTTGATGGTCCCCCTTCAGTGCTAGAAATCTCCCACCTTAGAGGACTCCAAATATATATCAGACTACAACTTCTAGGATTCCCAGTCAGGGTTGTAAAATTATAAAATGTGCAGGTAGTCCTTGACTTACAACAGTTCATTTAGTGTCCGTTCAAAGTTACAATGGCACTGAAAAAAAAAAGTGATTTATGACCATTTTCACAGTTACAACCTTTCTGGCATCCCAGAAAGGTCATTTATGACCGTTGCTGTGACCCAAGGTCATGTGATCCCTTCTGCGACCTTCTGACAAGCCAAGTCAATGGGGAAACCAGATCCACTTAACAATCGAGTTACTAACTTATCAACTGCAGTGATTCACTGAACAACTGTGGCAAGAAAAGTGGGGCAAAACTCACTTAACAAATGTCTTACTTAACAACAGTAATTTTGGGTTCAATTGTGGTTGTAAGTCGAGGACTACCTGTAGTTAAATAAATGCAGAGAGATGCAAGCAAGGTCGCCATAGTAGTTCACTAACATTCAGGCCTGAACACCCACCAGAAGTATTATAATAGCATCTTTATTTGGGATTGGCTTTTAAATCACGAAAATGATCATGTGCTAAAGTTACAATTCTTCTTACTCAAAGAATTTTTTTGTTGTTGTTGCTTTGGATAATTCAAGAATGTGAAAACAAGATAAAAATACACTCAGCTGAATTGAATTAAATGCCAGCGAAGTCATTTGCAAACACACTGCCCCCATTCATTCACAATGCCGCCAATAAAGGGCATCCACACACATTTCACAAGGAAAAAGTGAGAAACAATCCTGCAAAAACAACATGAAATAACTCTGGATTTTTAACATTAAAGGTTATGGGATATTATATGGGATTCCTATATGTAGGTTATAGGAATGGAGGCATGCAGGTATTGGGGGAGGGACGGGGGGGCCTTCAAGTCAACCTTGACTCCTAGCTATTACCTGGACAAATCCATGCAGTTTTCTTGACATGGTTTTTCAGAAGTGGGTTGCTTATTTTATTGTTCTATTATTTTACTACTGTTCTGTTTACACTCTTCTCATTTCTCCCTTTTTATTGTTATAAGCCGCCTAGTGCAGTCCCACAGTGAGATAGGTGGCAAATAAATATATCAAATAAATAAATAAAATAAATTGGCTTTGGGCCTAAGACTATGTTAGAACTCACACTGTCTCTTTGGTTTCAAGCCTGGTGCCTCAAACCATTACACCAAACTGGCTCTCAAGAAAATAAAGACCCCTCTTGAAAAGCTACATTGTTTATGGATCTGTGTTATTGTCCTGATATAAGCATTAGTAGGTATTGTGGTATTGGTATTATGCTGTCCAACTGTTAAATCTTCAAAGTAACATGTTATTGTTGTGCCCCTTGGTCCTACTGCCATCCCTAGGCTGTATGAAACAGATGGGCTTTATTGGATGCAGAATGTATGCAGGGACTAGCCGCTTAAGCTAAGACAAAGGTTACAAAATATGCTTTGTTAAAAATGTATACAATTTATACCAGGGATCTCCAACCTTGGCAACTTTAAGACCTGTGAACTTCAACTCCCAGAATTCCTCAGCCAGCAAAGAGGAATTCTGGGAATTGAAGCCCACAAGTCTTAAAGTTGCCAAGGTTGGAGACCCCTGGTTTATACCATCTGAGCTCCTGCCTGGAAAGGAGGAGATTCCAGGAGAAAAAGTTATGACCAAATCTTACTTCTGTGACCTTTTTTACTGACAGCCTTCAATCTCTTACAACCCTCTCCCTCTCCTCTACTATTTCTGATCCTCAAACCAAATGCTGCTAAGCTTTATCTCCTGCTGGACTGCTCTTTTTTCTCTTTTCTTCTAATACTGTAGTGTTTTTCAATACCAGCTGGCTGGAAATTCTGGGAGTTGAAGTCAACATGTCTGAAGAAGACATCTAATGTATCTTCTCTATTGTATCATAATCTTGTTTTTATTTTTTTGTGCACTTTTATGCAGCATACCTGGCAGCTTTAAATTATTTACATGATCAGAAAGGTAATTTGAGGTAATTTGATTGAAATAAAATTCATGTATTTTGTGGTAGGCATAAGAATAATACTACAATATGGATCATCCAGTTATATTAAACATGAGTGATTCAGGCCACACAAGAAAAAGAGAGTATATCTGAGAGCAGACAGCAAATACTATCATCTTAATTATCACAAGATTTAGTGACAGCTATCAATGTGAACAGTCAAGAAAGAATTAGATAAAGTAGACATTCCCCTTATTATAAAGAAGAAGGGCAGGAGGGAATTATGTCATCCAAAATGGTACTTCCATCTGCAACTTTTAACAGCTGTAAAAGCTGGGCAGTAAGACAATACAAATGAGGCACAAATCTAGGAAGTCTTATAAAAGGCTTGTTACTGACAACACCTCAGTGGTTGTGTCTCAATGCTGATATTCAGGTATAAAAGTGCCTGCCTCCAAACTTTATGCCTAAGTAAAAATTGATGTAGTTTCCCAGGTTTTCAAGGATTTATTATTTATTTTTAGCAGCTCCCAATTATTTGGCCTTCGAAGATTCCATAATCAAATTTAAAAGTATAATACAGTGGTACCTCGGTACTCATCATTAATTGGTTCTGGGAGATGCAATGAGTACCAAAAGCGATGAGAACCAAACAAATTTTTCCCATATCTATATATATATAAAAGCGAAAACCACTCACACCATAATCACGAAATCTCCAGAACCGTAAAGCCTACAAACTTGAAATTTGCCACGTATTGGCTTCTCGGTACTCACTAAGAAAGGATTTTTCAAAATGGCCATCAGAGCATTAGTATTTCCTATATTATTATTATTATTAACATACTCTGATGCTAAGGAGTTCTACTCCCCCTCCCCACCTGAAAAGGAATCTGTTCCAAATGCAAAACACAAGCAGAGAAGAGGAGTTTCACTTTCAGTTTTACTTTCACAGCAGGAAGCAGCTTTAATACAGAACACTTGAGCTAAGCCACGGCCAGGCTCCTTCCTGTCTCCTTCTTGCTCACACAGCAAATACTGTTTCACTTTCCAAACAGCCCTCTGATGCTAAGGAGTTCTACTCTCCCTCCCACCTGAAAAGAAATCTGTTCCATGCTCTGATGCTAAGGAGTTCTATTCCCCCTCCCCACCTGAAAAGAAATCTGTTCCAAATGCAAAACACAAGCAGAGGAGAGGAGTTTCAATTTCAGTTTTACTTTCACAGCAGCAACCAGGGGATAGGATAGGGGAGGCTTCTGTGGGGCAAGGCTGAGGGAGAGAAGGGGAGAGGAGAGGCCGATTGTAACTACTCATTAATTGTTAAGATGTAAGTGTCGATTTATCAAGCCCCATGACATAGTTTTGTAGCAAAGCACAGATATCCATCTAGTGGAATAATATAGTGAGTCACAAGGTAATTGACACTGATTAAATTCTGGCTTGTGCATTGAGTACCAAACCAACAATGAGTACAGGGACAAAATGCTTTCAGTACCAAATTCAATGAGTTTCAAAGCAGTTGAGTACCAAGGAACTACTGTAATTTAAAACAATTAATCAACCTGGAAATCCTATATTTGAAAGGTAGGACAAAATATTTGAAATAAGGGCTCCAATATTTCCCTACTCCTGCTAGAATATTTTGCTCAAATCTCTATTTTTATGCTCTTTCCGCATCTCAGACTGAGATAAAAGAAGATCTCTTTTTTTGCTTGCATTACTGTGGGCAAAAACAGCTTTTGGATTTTAAAATGCTTTATGTGACTAATCTTGAGCAGAAAATCACAAAGCAAAAATTTAAAAGGAACCCTTGGAGAATTTTCCAATAGTGAGATGCCAGATTTCATAATACTGACACATGTTTTGGGTTACAAAGACGAGCCAAGATACTGTACGCAGCCTGCCTTGGAAGCAATAGTCCAAAAAAGTGACTGCTTGCTTTTCAGGAGGTTAATTCTTAGCTAGTAAAAACTTTCCTAAAGCCACAAAAGGATAATGATGATCAAGAAACAAAAATGGCTTAGATTTCTACTTTTAATATCATCTTAAATGAACAACATATATAATGCTGAGCTTCAGGAAAAATACATTTTAATTATTACATGGATTTATCTAGCATGTGTCTGTTAATACACTACAGGTTCTAAAGTAATAGGCATCATTATGGCTGAAAATGTTTAGCTGTCATCTATATGGGGACTTTACACCCTGCTATGAAAGTTGGACCATGAGAAAGGCTGAGCACCAAAGAATTGAGGCCTTTGAACTATGGTGCTGGAGAAGACTCCTGCGAGTCCCTTGGACTGCAAGGCGAACAAACAAGTCAGTCCTAGAGGAGATCAACCCTGACTGCTCTTTAGAAGGCCAGATCTTGAAGATGAAACTCAAATACTTTGGCCACCTAATGAGAAGGAAGGACTCACTGGAGAAGAGCCTAATGCTGGGAAAGATCAAGGGCAAAAGAAGAATGGGACGACAGAGAACAAGGTGGCTGGATGGAGTCACTGAAGCAGTAGGCGTGAGCTTAAATGGACTCCAGAGGATGGTAGAGGACAGGAAGGGCTGGAGGAACGTTGTCCATGGGGTCACGATGGGTCAGACACGACTTCGCAACTAACAACAACACACCCTGCTATCTTGTCTCAGCATTCAAATAATTATAATTTGAACTAAGGCTTCATCCAAAAATACAGAGTCCACACTATTATCTTTCTGTCTAAAATACATAATGGTAGGAAATTCTGAGGATCTGATATGTAACACAAAACTGTCATATAATTGCTCACAATCAATTCATCATCTGAAGGTTTTGTGAACAATTCCACCTTGATATCTTTGCCTGAATTTGTGTATTTATTTAAAAGATGGTATACCCAAAACTATGTGTGCCACTGTATTCTGGACTAGTTATAATTTCTATGTGATCTTCAAAGGCAGCTTCATGAAGTGTATGTTGCAGTAATCTAACCAGGAAGTGACCATACCATGAATTTCTCTATTAATTTACTGGATCTAAGACCTGTAAATTCTTCAACTGACCAAATTATGTTCCTCCATCAACATTTTACTTTTTAGCCCGAAAACCTGGTTTGGAAAACTTATTTAGCAAAATAACCAATTTTTTAAAAAGATGTACTGTAATTTTGAGTAACATGGGAAACTACTACCGGTTATCATATCCAGCATAGTAACTGTTTAATGAAAACCACAATGATTCCCTAAGATTTGAGTCCGAGAAGGACATTTCCATGCCTACCAAGCTTCTTTTTAACAGGAGATGTCGCAGACTGAGGGATCTTCCAAAGGTGCTCCTTTGGAGAGGAACGTGGCTCGGTGGCTAAGACACTGAGCCTGTCGATCAGAAAGATTGATGGTTTGAATCCCTAGTACAGGTCTCCTGCGTGAGCAGAGGGTTGGACTAGATGATCTCCAAGGTACCTTCCAACTCTGTTACTATTAAAACATGAGAATATCCACTACATCTCCAACTCAGGCTAAGTTAACAATGGTGGTATGTTTTGAGATTGTTCTGCCACTCAAACAAATATGTTGCATTTGAAATGGCATAGCCAACATTTCCTAGATGTGAAAGTTCTATTTCTAGTTTTTGATAAAACATAATATCCTCCCATTTATGAATCACAGCAGCCAGCATCGAGAAAATACAGATTTTAGCACTGTACCACTATTTTAACTATGGCCAAAATTAACTTTTGACTTTAGCAAAATTAGATGAGGTCATCTGCAGACAGCTGATGGTTTTAAAATGGATTTATTTTATGTTTTTAATATTGTTTTTTTTTCTTCTGAGTTTGCACTTGAAGTTTAATATATATCTATTTCATATACCTGCAGTTACAAAATAAGCATTTAAGGGTAGAGCATAAAGTCTGCACATCTATACACTGTTCGATATGTAGCATGGGGAAGTTGTTGTACATAGCTGCAGTACTATAGAATAAATATCAGAAGAGATTTTTAAACTCTCCTTTGAAAGCCAGAAGAGCTCAAAAGTTGCTAAAGAGGTGGTGGACTCTGCCATTTCTATCTAGAAGCGATCTTAGCCCTTTACCCTTTCATTTTCTGCCTTGTTCCTCAGATTTTTTTTCAATAAGAGCTCATCAGCAAATTATTAAAGAGCTTTACACAAAGCTCTTGTAATAGAACATTAATTCCATACCAGCCCTCTTTGCTGCCTCTAAATAGCAAGTTAATTTTATATAAAGGCCTTCAGAACTAGTCACAAAAGGCATGCAATAGATGCCAAGAAAGATGTTCTTGACTTTAAAAATTAGACCAATGTATTCTCCATTTACAGCAACAGTGGGTGTGAGGAGAAGATATGTGTCAGATGATTCAAGCACACAGATATACACGACTGGGTTGTGTTTAAGCTTTAAAATCCCAACTTTGAAATTCTAGACCAGTGATGGTTAACCTTTTCTGGACCAAGTGCCCAAACTGTGCCCAAACCCCCCAAATGCAATGTGCGTGCGGCCCCCATGCATGTGCCCCCCATGCATGCACGCACCCTGAGCACACGCCCCCGTGCATGCACGGCCACCACGCATGTGCCCTGCCCCCCTTTCATGCGAGCGTGGGCCCGCCCCCCCACATGCACGGCAGAGACACGAAGACCAGCTGGCCAGTGGGAGGTGCACGCGCAGCAGAGCTGAACTGGGGCGACGGCTCATGTGCCCACAGAGAGGGTGCTGCGTTCCACCTCTGGCATATGTGCCATAGGTTCACCATCACTGTTCTAGACCTATCCATGAATCTGAGAGAAAAGAATGGCCATTTTTTTAAAGCATTAACACCACAAATGATATAAAAAGAGATCATGAATCAATAGCTCTTTATTGGGGAACTGCAGGAAGTTCAAACAGAGAAATTTTCAATGTTCTAGAAAGAGTCCAGATCTAAATGAACCTCCCAGACTATCTAATTTTCATTACTTTAGAAAGCTCAACCTGTTACTCCAATCTGCCACCTTTCTGATTAGACCATGTTTGCCATTTCTGTCAAGTAGTTACTTTTTTCAAAACTTTTTGATAGTAGCTCCGCACTGTGGAACATGCTGACCCACCAACTGTTCTGACATTTCAAAAGGCATCTGACCTTTTTTTTTTTCCCCCAATGGGCATTTGGGCCAGAGTGAAAATTCCAAGTTGCCATTTTTTTAACGAAATATTAGATTGATTGTAATTGTTCCTTACTTGTAGATCACCCATAATATTTAACTCTAGGACAATCTATAAATATTTAAAGTAAGAAAGAAGTAAAGTTGAACCCTGCTTCTGATCCCACTAGACTGAGAACTACTCTACTTCTATACTCTAGAAGCTAAGGGTTTGGGAACAAATTGGCTGCACCAACCCAACAGTACAGGAGAACAACTCTGGGGTCTTTGAAGCTATTGAGCAGATTAGAGCTGCCATGGCACAGTGGTTAGAGTACAGTACTGCAGGCTACTTCTGCTGACTGCAGGCTACTTCTGCTGACCCATACTAGTAATTTAACTGCTTTGTTAGTAGCTTGGTGGAGCTTCTAAAGTAACAGAGTAAGGAAGTTGCGAACCACCTCTGCAAAAGGCAATCTGGTTCTTCATACTATCCCTTAGAGTAAATGTCTTGGTAGTTCTCACCACCAACTCTTATCTTCTAGAGAGTGCCTTACATAGCATCTTCTCCTCTAAATCCAGAAGTAGGGCTTTTTCATCCTGGGTTATTTTCTGGCAGTTACTAGATAAAAGCACAAACATAGGATAAAATAATTGCTACTGCATCACCTCCTGGTCATATAGTACTGAAATATATGATTAGAGAATTCAGGTCTTTCGTCTATGAAATTAAATCAATCTCACAAAGTACAGAAAAAAAGTTAACTTTATTAATAAGAAAGTGCACACACAAACACAAACACTCACACAAACACACAGTTTCTGATTTCATTAAATCAGACTTGGGGTTTTTTTGTTTTTTTTTAACTTCTCTGGAAGTTCCAGCCTTCAAACTTAATCTGAAGGAGAATGATCTCAGCTTTTGCTTCTCTCCATCCAATCCCAATTGTTGTTAATTTCTCTTCCTCCAGATATCTCCCTCCAATCTCCCAAAAGAACAAATCATCCACCTCTTGAGGAGTGAGGGACTGGGGGATGCGTTTCACTCAGTGGTGAAATCCATTTTTTTTTACTACCGGTTTTGTGGGCGGGGCTTGGTGGGCGTGGTGTGGTGTGGCTTGGTGGGCGTGGCAGGGGAAGGATACTGCAAAATCCCCATTCCCTCCCCACTCTGAGGCCAGCCAGAAGTGGTATTTGCCGGTTCTCCAAACTATTTCAAATTTCTGCTGCCGGTTCTCCAGAACCTGTCAGAACCTGCTGGATTTCACCCCTGGTTTCACTTATGTGCCAAAGCCCAGACACAAAAGGTACAAATTGAGTATGTCCTACTGTCTGGTAGGAAGGTTTTGGGATGAGTTCTTTCTCAGGGCTAATTAGAAGTAGATTGACAACACCATTTAAATGGTTAACATACCAATGGCTTAACTAGCCTGAATTTTAGAAGCAAATAGAAACCATACTTTAATTTTAGCCCTTAACCCAATAGGAGAGATTCCCTTCTAATAAGAGGTATGTTCTATCCCTATAATATTTTAGCCTTCGTGAGCAAAATACTCGCTTTGCCTTCTATAATATTTTGACAACAGTAAGTCATGCCACTATCACCTTCAGGATAGATACTGCAGTATGCTTTATAAGGTGCTGCAATGAACTGCAGTCGATACAAATTGCAGTGGCCCATTATAGCCATGTAGCCGCACTGGCCTCCAGTAGGTTTTTGAGTACAACTAATCAGAGGGTTAATTTTGATTTCTATAATCCTTAATGACTTAACCCTGAAAATAACTGGAATGATTAATAAATCAACATTGAGCAGGAAATAAAAAAAAAAATATGTAATGTTTCCTCAGATGCTTAATATATTTATGGAAAAATGTAAAAGGAATATTTGTGTGACATTACAATAGGTTTGACTGGTGTGTGTGTGTGAAGATGTATATAATGAGAATGAGAACATTCAGACAGTTCTCAGTTGTTGGCTGAGAACACAAATGATTTGCATCAAGTATTAGGCCATATGATGAGGAATGGGGAATATGGATTTGAAAATTTATAAATTAAGAATCAAGGTAGCTTTGTTTGACAGGGGAAATGGAGTGAATGGTTACAAATAATAGATTGGAGGGGTGGGGGGAAACTGCAGTAAGCAGACGGATTTTTGTACTTTAATAGAATGTCCACCAAAGATGGGAAAATGGACGGAGAAACTTTAAGACACACAAATGCTGGCAGAAACACATAAATGTGATTTATTATGAGAAAATATTTGTTGAAAGTAGCAAGGGTTGTTGTGCAGAAGTCCTTTGTCCCACTAGATTATATGAAAGTGAGAGTTATAAAAAGAAGTTGAATACTGTGAGAATTAGTTATTTAAGAAGTGTGGTAAAACAAGAAAAGAGAGGGCCAAGAATGAATTGGTGCTGAATAAACATGGATTGAATGCAAAACTCAGTTACTAGTATGAGATGAGTACTTTGTGGTGGTTTGGTTATATATAGGAATGAATCACAAAACAAATATATGAAGAACAAATGGACTAAGAAGAAAATGAAGACTGAAAGCCATTGTCATGGACTCGCCTCCGAACCTCTCTCCAGAGGCAAGTTCAGAGGAGGAAGAGGAGGATGAGCCGAGTCCTAGCATCTTGGGGGAAGAGAGCATGGAGATGCAGAGAGCTCTAGTTCAGGGAGCGGGGCACTCCAGCCCTACAGAGCAGCCTCAGCTGGGATGGTTAGCTTGGAAGATAGAGGCAGGAAACCGAGCATCTGCCAGCAGTCAGCAAGGATAAACAGGTGAAGTTCACATCTCCTCCTGATCACATCCTCCTCCTGATGTGCAGAGCAGAGAGGAGACAGGTGCAACACTGGTCGACCAGGTTACTCATGAGGAGGCAGTACTGGCGTTGCCTATTTAATCCCGCCCAAAGGAAGGGGCATTGCTGGAACAATATGTTCAGTTTCTTCCCTGGTGTTACTATTTCTTGCATCTTGACCTGCGACCCCGCGTTTGGACCTTGGACTGGCCTTTGGACTATGTTTGCACTTCTTAGACTAAGTCTTGTCTAACTTGGGAACCAGACCAGCTTGTTTGGTTTGCAATTGAACCAAGTGTGAGTGTGTGTGTGTGTATGTGTGTTATAAATAAAAACCTCTGAACTCTTTGTTGTGAGAATGTGTGCATGAGCAGGGCATCCCAGCCATTGGGATTTGAGGAACTGATTAGATCTTAGGAAGCCATGATGGTTTGCAATGATAGAAAAGTACAATGAATGCTCTTGTTGTAAATCAAATTTAGGTATACTTCCTTTCCTTTTATTTCATACATTTAATTTCTTTTGCTTATTATTTATCTTTGTGGTAATTACCAAGAGACAGAATAAATTAGTCAAAAGCAGATCTTGCAGTCATCCTTCCTCTTTTTTTTTTTAGTTAGGAAGTTAGGAAGACTAACTTCCTTAATATACCGTGGGAATGTTGTACAAATAATAATACACATTAGCATCAGCAAAGCATTTAACAAAGTACCCATGAGATATTGATTAGGAAACTAGTTTATAAAGAACTAAATGACATGACAAAAAATTGACATATAGTTCACAGGAATTGCATTCATTGAATGCTCATCAGTGGATCTTTATCAAACTGTAGAGAAAAATAACAAGCTTCTATCAACTCTTTAATATGTTCATTAATGATGTGAATGAAGAGTTGACAGAATGCTCATCAAATCTGCACATAATAAGACAGCTAGTACCTCAAAAAAATCAGAAATGAAAATTCAAACCGTTCTTGACAGAATGGTGAAATAGGCTAAAAGTACCAAAAGACCAATGAAAACTTTATTTATTAAACAAAAATCTAATGCACATGGGAAAATATCTGGCTTTGCTAAAAGAACCTAAACAAACATTTCAAAGGTCCACCACAACCAGTTATTGTTATTGTCTCCACACCACTTCTCCTTATCTAAGAGTGAAAGGAAAAAGCTAATTATCGTAGCTTATCTTTCATTAATGGCAAGTTCTACTGTATATATCAAACTGGTGGCCCATGGGCTGGATGCATCACGTGTAGGCCACACCCAGCCCAGCTCCACAAAGGGAAAAAACATCACGATACCTCACATGACGGCAACGTGACACTGCAAGTTTGACACCTGTGGTATGTGTGGCCTTGGTTACATAAGCAAGTGACTTCTAACTGCTTGGTTTCCTTTTTATAGGCTGAAGCTGTTCCTCCCACTCCCTTTTATCTATCTAGCAGTTCACTTTCACTTCTCTTAGATTCCCAGACAGCTACTGCTTTTAGTTAATCTGTAAGATTGCTTGCTAGATTGCCCATTGTACAGTTGAATGATCAGCAATAGAAGGCAAGCCTTGAAGAGTGAAAAGCAGAATCCCTGCTCCCCTTGGGCTCCTAAACAGTCACTGTTCCTCGCTTCTTTCTTGTCTCATTGGCTGGATAATACAGAGCAGCAGCAATCTCTCCACTTTCAATCTGCAGTTAGTGAAGGAAACTATTAACCAGCGCCTACACAGCAGAGCAAGGAGCAGCAGCAGAAGTTCCATCAATCACCAAACCACGTTTGTCCACTCAGACAACAGAGCAATAGTGAGCACTGAGATATTCTGGATTGCCTCATAATTATACTTGCTATACTTGACTACTGGCAATAACCTGAAACAGCAATGATTAGATTGTTAAGTAGCCCTATCGTAGAGGCTGGTCCAGATGCTTTCGCTGTCACAGGCTGCAATGGAATGCTAAGTAAAGTGTCAGATCCATCACAGGCTTGGTTCTCCAAAGGATGAGCTCTGTGTAGCATCCAAAAGCAATTACACCTTCTCTTCTTTTGTAGTCAGCAGTGGGTCCTCCTGGAATGGGAACCCAGGGACATTTTACTTTCTGTCTGCCTTGCCTCTAGAAAATATTAAATACCACTTCAGTTGACTGATAAATCATTCAACAGCAGCCATCTCTTTTCTGTGTAGTCTGAGTTTTAATCAGTTATTCACCCAACCCATTATTAATTCCAGGTACCATCATATGTTAAGAAAGGAAATAGAACCACACCAGGGAAATAGAAGGATTACTCGATATAATTTTCCGTAGTGACAGATGATTAGTATCATTGACCTTTATTTACGTAAATCTGGAAGCTAAAAGCTTGCTGAATTCTGCTTTAGCACAATGCATTTACAAAGATGGTAGCTATATCCTCTTGGCAAAAAGAGATCTCTCGCAGATATGATCAATCACAAAGCAACTTACACCCAGCAGAGGGCAGTGATGCTCACATAACGTCCATATTCCAGTGTCTGAGAAGTAACGTGGGTTATTAACTTTATACAAGCTACGCAGGACAACAATCTAAATCACATAATGTTCTTGCAACAGGCAATTTAGTTGTTCCAAATGAGCAGTCACCTGAACAATTGCAGCATACTGGGAAACACAGATGCGGGGGTGGGGTGGGGACAAAAATCAATAGACTCCAATTATGAAGGCCAGTAAAACTAGAGTTTAAAACCACCTCTCTTTGCTAATATCGTCACATATTTTGTAAAATCTTTCCCTGAAGGTGAAATATTGTATTAACAAAAGTTGCTGTAACCTCTGCAATTGTGTCAAACCATGATGAGTTAAGTGTGCTTCAACAGACAATTTGACTTCAGGTGACCTGAAAAACACAGTCAAGGAATCTTATTGATGCTTCTTTTTAAGTTTTATTCACCTTCATTATTTTGATGAATAATTCAAGGCAGCAAACATACCCAATACTCCTTCCTCCTCCTCCTCTTTTCCCAACAACAATCCTATGAGGTGGGTTGGTCTGAGAGAAAGTAACAGGCCCAAAATCACCCAGCCAGTTTTCATGCCAAAGGACTATTTATTTAAATATATACACTTAAGATTTGCAGATGATGTTGTTCTCACAAGTGCCAGAAGAGCTATAAACACACATACAAGAGCTGCACAAAGCAGGAGAACCATTCGGATAAAAATAAACCTGAAAAAGAACCAGGTTTACATCTAATAAATTCACCAAAGAAAGAAAAAAAAATTATATCTGGGTTTAAGATATATAAATCTGGAGAAGAACTAAACCAGTGGTGAAATCTAAAATTTGTTACTACCGGTTCTGTGGGGGGGGGGGGGTAATGTGACTGGGTAGGTGTGGCCATTTTTTTTAACTTTTAAAACCATTTTTTCTATGAAGAAAGGTTGTAAAAAAATGCTTTCAAAAGACTCTGAGGATCGGGCGATCCGGTCCAAACCGGGAGCATTTCACCCCTGAACTAAACGTAGTAGACCACTACATATACCTTGGCCAATGGATCTCAATGGAAGGGGATACAATAAAGGAAATTGAATGGCATGTTAAATGTGGTTGACAGGCATTTGGCAAGTTAAGCGTAATTTTCAAGAGTAACCTCCTCCTACACCTGAAGAGAAACGTTTTCAATCAGTGTGTGCTACTTTCTCTAACATATGCCAGTGAAATATGGACACTAACCTCACAATCGATACAAAAGCTTCTTGATTGCCAGACACTTCTTGAGTGACACTTTCACCAAGACTGACAGGGCAAGCCACTAGTATATAAAAATAAGAGCAGACCTCACTCCCTTCTAGTATTGATGTTACCCAGTTTGGTAATGAAACATCTGCAGGAAAAACCACAAAGCTTAGACAGCACTAAAAACCCCACAATTTAACCCTGAGCTGCAAATGTTTTCTTTTAAGACTTTATCTTATGGAAAGACTTTCACAGTTGAAGAATTCCCTGTGATACAATTAAAGGACAAAAAAAAAAAACTTTTAGTAAGCCAAAACATATGTCAGTCTTCCATGGCCTAAAAGAGGCAAAGTGAAAAAAGTGGTTTATTTTTAGGATATTTTGCTGCCCAATAACAAGAAAATGGTTCTTCTTGCCAAAGACCCTCAGATATTAGCTTTTATGGAACCCCAGCATAAAAATGCCTTGCAATTCATTGCTTTGCCAATTAGAGTATACTCTATAGAATTTCCGAGGCCCAACAACCTAGTCTTTTTGAACTATGGATCTCCTTCAATATGCTGGACAGTATGTGGAAAAAGAGTTAATGGAAGAGAAAGTAGCAGATGTATTTAGAGTAAAAATAACTGCATTCTTGCAAATGAACAATGGAACCACAAAAGGAGATCAAAGGTGACAAAAGATTGTGGAAGGTAAAGAAAAGGCAACTGGAGGCTGATATCATTTTGAATGACTTAAAAAGGAAAATATAGGGAGATGGATTACTGAAAGAGAGAGGCTATCCTAAATTTCAAATCTTTATTGTCAACGCACAACATATGTACAATGAGATTGGTTGAGCTCCCTCAGTGCAGCCCCTCCCAACACAATACAACTCACAGTGAAGACAGAAAAAAAGAGCAGAAGAGGCAATTATCAGAGAAGAAACCATAATGTACACAAAATAGAAAGAAAACCAAATAGGAAAAAAATTGAACAAAACTTGTATATTGCTCCATTACACAACCTGTTTACTTCAAGGAGTCTTTGCTGTTTCCTCTAGTGACAGTTTATACCCAGCAAAGGTGAAAATTGGTGGTTTTGGCACCAGTTTTTTACACACAGATTCCTAAATGTACATTTCAACAACTCAGCAGGTACTTGGCTTTTCCTCCAGCATGCGTTCTCCAGTTTGGCTGCAAGATAGCTTCAAGGTGAAGGCCAAAATTACTCCCAATCCAAATAGAAAAATAAAGAGCACCTGTGTTTTAAGTCACATTGATCCTCAATGACAAAAATAATTCACTCTCCTTCACTTTTCAACTTTCTTCAGCCAAATACCGTTTCCCCTAAAATAAGACATCCCCTGATAATAAGCCCAAACAGG
This sequence comes from Pituophis catenifer annectens, assembly GCF_029215685.1. NCBI lineage: Eukaryota > Metazoa > Chordata > Lepidosauria > Squamata > Colubridae > Pituophis > Pituophis catenifer. The sequence continues at coordinate 25,695,601 of NW_027256881.1, read as the reverse complement.
CTTTTGAGCGCATGCACTAAAATAAGCCCCAACCTGAAAATAGACCCTCCCCGAAAATATATAAATGCATGTGCAGCCGGTCCCCGCCATTTCCTCTGGTTTCCTCCAAGCGCCCCAAAATAATAAGACCTCTCCAAAAATAAGGTCAAGCGCTTATTTCAGATTCAAAAAAATATAAGACAGGGTCTTATTTTTGGAGAAACATGGTATAATTAACAAAACTTATTTCCCCCATCTCTCTACCATTCCCAGTACTTTCCTTGTTTCTTTCTTTTACCTTTCCTATTCCCAAAACAATGTTTTACTATTATTCTTGCTTAAAACTCTTCCTTCCCTCAAAAAGCACAGAAGTGGGGAAGAGCGATAAGTGGGGACTATTGAGTACAGATCTGGACAATAAAAGTCATTATTAAAAACTCTGGCTAAGCTTTTGAGCTGCTGACAATGGCTCAAAACAGCTGCATTGCCCTTTTTATTTTCAGCATCAAATGCTTGTGTCCAAAATTTACAAGGCACATATTCAGCCTCATTCTTGGCATATGGCAGTAGAACAAAATTACTTGAAGAATCTGTTTCATTGCTGTACTATTGCTTAGTTTAGCTGTGGAATAAAATATACTCCTATCTTTCAGCTGCTTGTCTTTTATGGCAGATACAAATAGGAGTGGGTTTGGGAGAAAGGTGAAAGTGAGAGTGGGGGAAGAAGCGAGGGAATGAGAACTAACTTTTTTTGGTGAAAAGTAATCCACAGCTGTTGCTCAAAGGCAGAAGAAAACAAGTACTTCTAGCAGAAAGGGGGAAAGGATATCTGAAGCCTACTCCAAATGAGAATATACATTCATATAGCCCAGAAATATCAAATTTGACTGATCACAGCTCTCCTATATCTCTTTCAAAAAAGCCATACACCAGCTGCTTAAAACTAGAGATTGCCTATTTTCAATTTCTCAGGCATTTCTAGCACAACCTAAACACTCTTCATCATCATTTTTCGATGTTGAAAAGATGAATTTTGATTTTCAACTCTTCGCCATTTTTCCTGTAATGACAGACATGCAGTAACCCCCAAGATGGGGTGATAGTCACTAACCTGTATGGCTTTAAAAGGGAACTGGATACATTCTTGAAGAATAGGCATATCAAGGACTCAAAGTGATCAGCAGGCAATAGAGGAAACATATCCTTTTATGTTTCTAATATGTAGAATAGTAGATTCTAATAGTAGAGCTATTATGCTGCCCTCCTCCCAAACTCACTATTCTCCCCGTTTCACAGCTCATCCAAGCCATTAAATCCTACTTCTTTAAGATAAACTACTTGGAAGCTTCAGAGACAGCCTACTCTACCTGTTCCATAAGAATAGTTTCCCCAAAGAGTGCTAAACTAACATATAAAGGCAGCAGAAAGAAAGTAACCAGCACACCTAGGTTTCTGGCCCCTTTGGGAGCTATCAAATATGCTACTGCATGAGAGCAGGGATTAAATTATGTATTGAAGCTACTGCCAAGTGCTGTTGGAAGGGTTTTTTATCCTTGAACTCAAAGTGGGTTTTTGAAAGGCCTCATCATATAGCGCATTCTAAGCAGATGCAGGGAATAGAGCATTTCTTGGCAGGCACTTACTTCAATGTCCTTGTAGAGAAACCTGGTCATGGATATGGTCCAACTCTTTTCACCACCAATTTTCCCTGAATAATTTGTTTCTTAAATCTCTAGTTACAAAACTCTGAGGATCTTAGAGACGAGGATTAAACAGAAGCAGCAGTTTAAGGGAATGGTGAGAGAACCCTACGGTTGTAATTCATGATTACCACTTTTTTTTTTTTATTTACCTATTCAGGCCTGGCTCTGTTTCTCCTGTAAGAGTATCTCTAAATATGACAGTTAATAATTAAGCCTATAAATTGATCTGATTCAGAGGAATTTTTGGAAATATTTCTTCTTGTTTTGAGCTATCGCAGTTGAAGGCTTTGGCATTTCAACATAGCTTTCCTGCAGTCCTGTTTACCAGAGTGAGATGGAGCTGCTTAGAGTGAATTATCCTCCAAATATACTGCACAAATTATATAAACCCGCCTTGTATTAAAATGACTAATCCATCTATTGTTCTCCACAATTTTTATCCTGGCATTGAGAATGTGAAAATGTTGAGGACTGAACTTGAGACCAATTCACATACAGCACCTATGAGGTACATTTCCTTCATTGGTATGAGAATCCCAGCAATTAACAGTCCAGAGTTTCATAAAGACTATAGGTTTAAACCAAATTTCTTCCATTTTTTTCATTTCTCTCATTTAACTACATGGGTACCTATACTTGTACAGCAAGGATATACATATACACATACACACATAAAGGATCTGGGTTTGATTTTATCTAATCAGAGTGAAGCTGAACGAGAAACAGGGTGGGAGGGGGGAATCTGCCTGACACTCTTGGAAGCTACTATCATTCAAAGCAGACAATGCAGCATCACCCTGACTCATTATTAGGCATCTTCAATCCAAATGAATAAGGCTTATTGTAAGACAGTGTATGGACTCTGTACTGCAAGGCCAGGCGCAGAGCAGAAATATAAAAATTCCAGTGGCCACTGACCTCACTAGGTATCTGTACTTATTTTAACAATCAACATGTGGCAGCAAGTAGAAAACAAATTCCTTCTGTAGAAAACTAACAGGCTTCTGACTTTGAGAAATATTTCTACTATTGCCACAAGCCGTAAAATAAGAATGTTTAATTTTGTGGTGTTCTCCCTAGCATCCTGTCTCACCTCTAACGTGAACTTTGACTTGCTTTCCCTTCTGCCTCAATGAATTCATGATTCCTATAATTTATAGTCAGGGGTGCCCATCCAACAGCTGACCATCCAAGCTGCTTAATACAATAATTGCACTTATGTGTTTACTTAAAGCCTTAGCAGAGCCTTATCCTGGAGAAAATGCAGTCAATCCAGGCTCCATACTATATAACACATGTCGTGGATCTAACGAATGCCATTATATATGTTGATTGTGAGAAGCATATGAAAAATATTCCAGGTTTAAGATAATTCTAGGCAATTTGGAGATTTAGTCATTCTTTGGTTTTTCTTCATGGGCAATTCAAAAGGAATGTGGTGAAAAACTCCTAACAGCTCCAGCAAGCATAGTGAGGAGTGAAAAATGCAGGTAGTTCAGATTCAGTACTATTTAGAGAGCCTCAGAAAGTTCCCACTCACCAGCAAGTACACAATATGAGTAGTTAGGATAAACTTTAAAGGCATAGAAAAGGACTGGCCCGAAGTTGCAAATCCAGCAGAAATCTTGCATGCTCTCGATTTTTGCTCTATGCTTCTTCCATGGCATGCATGCTCTTCCCAATCTAAACAAGTTATAAAACGTTTACTTCAGGACACATCAGCTGCCAGAAACCAGCCAACTGACTATGTTGGCTCAAAGGCGAGAAGCAGCCTTTATTTACCTCCATGTTACACCTCCCAAAAAAATACAGCAAATATTTAAATATAAAACCTAGTGAGTGCACCAGCAGATCCAGAATTTTGAACACAGCTCATCTCCCTAACCAAGATACATTTCTCTTTTTTTATTTTTTACTGTGTTCTAGTAGTTTACTATGTTCTTTTGGAGCCTATTACAATCTGTCTCAAAGCTACAAAACCTTTTGAATAGAAGACAGCACCAGAGAGCTTCGGGGAAAGGAACATAGTTTCGTGAATCAGACCAAAGGTTTATTTTCCTCTGGCTGGCCAAAAAATATAGCTCCAAGATCTGATGAAACATTCTGTTAAGCACTCTGCAAATGGCAATGTAAACAGAAACTTTGCTATGCTGCTATGTTTGCTTCACAGGATTAAACAAGTATTATCCGATTCAAGTCCCTACCTGTGGGTGAGAACCTTCAAAATCAGAAGCTGTCTGAACAATCACCAGTGATCCATTACCTATCCGTGCAGCAGATAAGGGGGATCACATGATCCTTTGCAACACTATGCAGGGTAATTTGTACTCCCATATTAATCTCTATGTCTGTGCTCAGAAATGTTGGCCACTGCTGTATAGAGCAGTGCCCCTCAACCTTTTGGGCACCAGAGACCAGTTCCATGATGAAAGGTTTTTCCATGGACCAGAGGGGACATGGTTTCATGTGCTGCCTGCATCCCGCGGATGGGACTTTGCTTGTTTACGTGACCCGATTTCTAGCATGCCCTGGACCAGTGCTGGTTCATGGACTGGGGATTGGGGACCCCTGGTAAAGAGTACACGAGCCTCAAAACCTCAGTATTGGCATCTTTTCATCTTCATTGGGGAATATGTATTCACAGCAGGAAATGCCAAGCAAAGTGATACTTATTTAGATATCGACTGGAGAAAGATTGTGTCTCAGCATGCTGGTTGGAATCAAGCCTGACATTCATTCTGTCAAGGAAAGAGGTTAGAGGAAAAACTGAGCAGATTGAGACACAGAGAACTTATTTCAGTGCACAGGGATTGGCTAAACCTCACAGACAAAATCCATCACCGCAAAAAACATCTCTCCAAACCATATTTGGAGTTTTGCAATTATCTAAAAGCACAGCTGCACGGTCTGACCCAATTTAAATGGCCTGTCTGTGAATTGGTATGTCCAAATGTATCCTCTTGCAATATAAAATTGTACACAGAAAGCTAGCACAGAATACTATTCATTAGAAAGAACTGATTGATAAAATAATCATGTCTATATGCTATCCTGCATATTCCTGATGACTAGTAGCTAGGGGATATAGGCAGGAGGAAGCGTTATAATATTCATGTCCTAGAGCAGTGTTTCTTAAAGTATGGTCCAAGGAGAACCAAGACCAAGGCCCTCCACCAGGAGTCTGCAAAAATCAAAATTATTTGACAGATATTGAAGATATTTGCAAAAAGTTTAACAACGCTCTTATTTTTATTTATTAAAAGTAGATTTTTCATAAAAACGTATTTATTTCATATTTATTTCACTTTTGAAAAGTACCTTTGGGATAACTATGACCTGCATGATTAAGAATCTCCGTAGACATTAATGGATAAATCACCACTTCTTCCCCGTGTCCATCTTGCTCTCTTCCTTCCCATCTTCTCAATTTTAAATTTATTTTAGTGTTAATATTTATTGATTTAAGGTTTAATGTTTTGTCTTGTTTTTATGGTTGTAAGCTGCCTAGAGTCACTTCCAGGCAAGAGAGGCAGAATGTAACTTTAAACAAACAAATATCATTCCAATTAAAAGTGCCAAGAACTGAATCTAGAACCGTCAGCATTCAAAGCATGTCGGCTGCTTCCCCTCTTTTATTACTTTTCATGCATTGGTTCAGCAAGGCCATAAAAATATAACACCTCATGTCACTTAACTGAATTGTAGATATACCATCCTCCTCCCACCTCCTTTCTCATTCCCCACAGATACATGACACACATATCTGATGAATCCATTACTCCGTTCTTATACCAATTTATCCACTATTGAAATTGTGCGTTTGGGAAATGTGTAGACATGGTAGCCTTAACTGGGGTCCTAGAAAGTCCCTATAAAAAGCAAAGACGGTTTCAAAGGCAGCATCATATTAACCTAGACAGCACTGAAATGTTAGATCACCTTCTAGAAAAAAGAATTCCAAATAAGAATATAAAATTTGTGCCAATAATAATGTTGTGACATATGAGCAGCATCAATACTGTGGTTTTTATATATACAAAGTTTTATATTTTTATATAAAGTTTATATCCCAGATTTCACCAGGAGCAAAAGGCAACATACACAGTACTCCAATTTTCCCCCCACAATAGCGAAACCCTGTGAGACAGATTGGATTAAGAGATTTACTACTCAAAAGTCACCCTGTGAGTTCAAGGCTGAGGATAATGTTGAATAGGGGTCCCCACTGCCAATCCAACATCTGGACTGATAGATCACAGGGGCTCTCTTATAAATATTTAAATGCTGCAATTTGGGACCCCTAGATAGCTAAATCCCATCATAGCCACTGAAAACAGTGACATATAATATTAACAAACCTTTAATATAAAAAAAACCAATATGTATAACCTGATACGTGGTTTTATAGCCTTTTACTGTCAGAATTTGACAGGAAGCAGTTTAAGAAGAATTTTAAACGAGTTGTACTTTTGACTATTGCAACTCACGAAGCCAATTACCTATTCCACAAGACAAGATAGCCAATACTTGAAATTCTGTTCCTTGTTTCTGCCAATCTAACTAATTTCAAAGGCAAGCAGATAAGTACTGCTGTTAATCTTAGTATTGTTTTCAGAGACATCTTTAATTGGCAGATAGCATGACTGAGACAATAGACAGCATTCAAAGAAGAATATATTTCTATTAATCTTTTAACTCCTTCAGTCTTCTAATGACAGATTTTACTATCACTGCTGAAGTGAAATCTATTGTCTAGACCTGACCAGACTTTACTGGCATTTAGGAAATCTTTGGAAAAAACCTCAAATGGGGAGCACAAGATGGCTCCTTAGTGTTAAGATGCTGATTTGTTCTCCCATGGTTTTGCTTTTTATGTTACTATATTTGTTTTTAATTATTTTTAACTATTGTTTTCATTATTTTAACTGGTTGTTTATTGTACCCTGCCCAGAGTCACGTGTGTGGGATGGGCAGATTTATAAATCTGATTAAATAAATAAAAATGCAGATAAATACAAACGTTTCTTGTATAAGGATTTCTTCAAATAATCTGGCCCCAAACCAGATTTAAAGGCCAAAGCAAGTGCTTCAATTTGGTCCAGAAATATATAGCTAATCAATACTGAATTAATGTAGTACCTTTTGCCTATCTGACAATAGTAGGCAACCCTACTACAACTCTGTATTTCCATTACAGAGCTTATTCCAGCCTATTTTTCACATTCTTGATTCTCCAGCATTTTAGGAGGATTCACAGTTTGGGGGCTGCTGTCCTTATTTTTAATGTAGAGGACATCAGTTTTTAACCACATTAATTCCCATTTTAAGACCTGCCTAAGGGGGGGGTGGGGAGAGTCATTGCTACCAGAAAGAATAGATATCGCTGAGGAAAAAGGATCAAAAGCCTGAAGAAAAAGAAATTCTTGCATCAAATTGCCAAATTAGGGAGACAAACTTCAAGAGATCAGCAGGGACCCTCACCTGGGTTGCCCAAATATCCTCCTCCAAAGAGAGGCCTCCTGAATTAGCAAGAAGGCAATTCAGAGCTTTGTAGCTTCAGATAACAATCTTCTTTGTCCTTATCAACAGCTTTAAATGCAAGGGCCTTGAGACATTCCCCTATTTATTCCCATCCTCCTGAGTGCAGCAAAGTTAAACTCACCAAACACTTCAAATCTGTCAGGCTAATCTAAGATGTACATTTTATATTACACACCATCTCCCCTGGTTTGCTGCAGGGCATATAAAAGAATGAAAAACACCAATGCCACACCCTGCTTTTAACAAGCAAGGCACATAAAGCTTGAGATTTTAAAATTGTTATGAAACTAAACAGCATCTCATGACAGAGTACATTTGTAAAATACATACACTGTAAAATAAGAGGTAAACACACACTACTCCATAATTCTCAAATAGTTAAGAACTATGATTTAATACTAGATAGGCAAAAATTTTTTGGAAAGGATAGTGCAATTGAAATGCAAATTAACATTTCTCCTAAGCACCAAAAAGTAAGATGATTTGAATGCCAGTTTGGCCCCAGGAAAAGGCATTCCAAAAATTTTGTAATCGCTTTTCAAATAATAACAAAAAAAAATTTTTAAACCCACAAAAGTTACTTATGAGAGAAATACATATACTGCCAAATAAAAGAAAAAAAACCACATAGAAAATGCTTTTAAAATATGAAAATATAATTCAAGCATGTATATATTTTGAATAATTTATATAAGCTATCATTTTTTAATATACTGTATTATGTACAAATGAGTCCCATATTTCGTTCTACTTTTCCGTACAAGTACGGAAGTTCTACACGTATCGGCAATGTGCTCACAGGTGACAAGTGCAGTCAGGTCTTCAATCTACTGCATGAAAGAGCCTGTGCATTTCTCTTTCCAAAGCTAAAACACCATGCCAGAAAAGGTGGACCATCCGTGAGAGGGGCACATGGAGGAGCAAGTGATGTAATATCATCAAGTAAATGTATATTTGTACTTATATATTTGCATCCCATGTTGGGATGCAAATCTATAAAGCAAACAAGTTGCCCAATGGCATCATCACGTACATTGTACATCGCTGTGTTTTTTAATCTTACCTGTGAAAATCAGGTTGGTAAGCAACTCAGTATTGACTTGAATGCCATGTAGGCACAACACATGTATTAATTAATGCCAGGGGTGCTATTTAGCAGGTTCTGACAGGTTCTGGAGAACCGGTAGCAGAAATTTTGAGTAGTTTGGAGAACCGGCAAATACCACCTCTGGCTGGCCCCAGAGTGGGGTGGGAATGGAGTTTTTGCAATATCCTTCTCCTGCCACGCCCACCAAGCCACACCCACCAAGCCCTGCTGACAGAACCGGTAGTAAAAAAAAAATTAATTCCACCACTGATTAATCCTGAATGCTATAGGATACTGATCCTATAGGATCAGTATGACATGGTCAATAAAGTATGTTTCAGACAGCAGGCTGGCTACTGCATTCTGCACAGGTGCAGTCACTAAATCATCTTTAAAGGCAGACCAAGATAAACTGCAGTGCAATACACTAACCAGGAGGTTACTAGAGAGGAGGCTGTTGTAGCCAAGTCATCCCTGATATGAGCACTACTATTTCTCCTTGCTAGCTTCTATAATTGCACCTATCAAGTACATAAGAAATCAAATCTATTGCCTCTTTGGGAAGAGAACTAATCTGAAAGAGTTGCTGAATAACCACACTGCGATAATATTCATAATAGGAAAAATGTTGCTCAATTCAATTCTCTTTCAAAATAGTAATAGTAGTCTCTCAAGACTTTTTTCCGCTTATGGATATGTGTGTGTCTGTGTATGTATGTATATATAGTATATATTTTTTTCTTTTGAAAGAGGGCATCAGAATTTCATTTTTAATGTATGCCAGCGTGTACACAGAAAAAGTGACAGTAAAGGTTATCTTATCTTAGTATGCAAGCAACAGAAAAATGACTTCCAGATTTCCAGGGCAATTACTTTAGCAGTTATTCACATATAACACTTGCAATGGCTTTCTCAACATCCATTCCTAAGGGCTTGGCCCTTTTCTGTTCTTTCACTGTTACTACAGGACTTAAACCACGTTGTAATAAGTTTATTTCTTCCCCCTGACACTGCCCTGCTCCCATAACTGCATTAATCATGACAGGATGCCATGTGGCCCAACCACTATACCCCAAGAGTTTCCTCACTTGCTGGTCCTTCCTTGTTCCTTCAGTATTGATCTCACCTTTTCAAACCACCACTCATCAGTTATATCACTCTTTATGCCTAGCATTGTTTTTCTAAGATCCCAGGAAAGGGAAAATTCTTTGCCAGTTATTGATGGCTAACAAGTGTCTTTCTTGGGTCAGCCTCCGCTGCATCCTACTGGAAAAACAAAAGGAATCTCTTTAATTGTTCAGAAGGCCTTCCTTTTCTACTTAGATATTGTAATAAAAGTTTAACCTAGAAAAAAAATGAAACCAAACTCATATTTGTATTTATGTAAAGACCCTCTTGTTCTAACAAGCCGGCCTGGCCTAATACGATTTTTAGAATGGGTGTATGTGTGTTTTAATCTATGGGCCAAATTTTTATATATTCAATTTTAAATTGTTTTAAATTTTGTATATTTATATGTGTTTTAATATGGCTGTACACCGCCCTGAGTCCTTCGGGAGAAGGGCGGTATAGAAATCTAATAAGTAAGTAAGTAAGTAAGTAAGTAAGTAAGTAAGTAAGTAAGTAAGTAAGTAAATACATACATACATACATACATACATACATACATACATACATACATACATCCCAATTCTATTCCACAAAATATTACTTTTCAAGCTATTATGTCCTTCATCCTTGCTTCTCTTACTAGGTTAACAGGACTACAGCGTTAGCATCCTACAGTATTGGGTTCTATATCGGTATGTTTAGCTGTGAAATAAATACAGATATAGATCATTCGATACTGGGAAAAGGAAACCCTGCTCTTAGACATAGCTTTTTTTTAAAAAGCTATCTTTATTGTTCTTTAAAGTTTTCATTCAAATAACATATACTTTCTCTAACTTAATTCTGCATCTTTTATATCTTGGCAAATTCAACCAGGTTTCCAAGTGAATAGAGGATGATGAGTCTACAAATTTGAAATGAAGGGTCTATACACAGAGACTTTTTTTTAAAATATGAAAGATGCTATTGTTCATTGTTCCCGCAGTACCTGGAGGAAACCGTCTATCTAGATCCGTTCCAGTCCGGCTTCAGGCCCGGGTACAGCACGGAAACGGCATTGGTCGCGTTGGTTGATGATCTCTGGAGGGCTCGGGACAGAGGTTGCTCCTCTGTTCTGGTCCTATTAGACCTCTCAGCGGCTTTTGATACCATCGACCATGGTATCATGCTGCGCCGGTTGGAGGGGTTGGGAGTGGGAGGCACTGTTTTACGGTGGTTCTCCTCCTATCTCTCCGACAGGTCGCAGTCTGTGTTGGCTGGAGGGCAGAGGTCGACCTCAAGGCACTTGGTTTGTGGGGTGCCACAAGGGTCGGTCCTCTCGCCTCTCCTGTTCAACATTTATGTGAAGCCGCTGGGCGAGATCATCCGTGGTTTTGGGGTGCAGTGCCATCTGTACGCTGATGACACCCAGCTGTACATCTCCACCCCAGACCACCCCAACGATGCCCTTGAAGTGATGTCCCGGTGCCTGGAGGCGGTGCGGGTCTGGATGGGGCGGAACAGGCTCCGACTCAATCCCTCCAAGACTGAGTGGCTGTGGCTGCCGGCGTCCCGATATAGTCAGCTGGTGCCATCGCTGACTATTGGGGGCGAGACATTGGCCCCCACGGAGAGGGTGCGTAACTTGGGTGTCCTCCTGGACGCACGGCTGTCCTTAGAAGAGCATTTGACGGCCGTGGCCAGGGGGGCTTTCTATCAGGTTCGCCTGATACGCCAGTTGCGCCCCTTTCTGGATCGGGACTCCCTATGCACGGTCACTCATGCCCTCGTTACTTCCTGCCTTGACTACTGTAATGCTCTCTACATGGGGCTCCCCTTGAGGAGCACTCGGAGGCTCCAACTGCTGCAGAATGCGGCCGCGCGGGTACTTATGGGGGCGGCATGGCGCTCCCACGTGACACCTCTCCTGCGCGAGCTGCATTGGCTTCCAGTGGTCTTCCGAGTGCGCTTCAAGGTGTTGGTTCTCATCTTCAAAGCGCTCCATGGCTTAGGACCCAGTTATTTACGAGACCACCTTCTGCCTCCGATAACCTCCCACCGGCCAACACGCTCCCACAGAGAGGGTCTCCTCGGGGTGCCGTCTGTCAGGCAATGTCGGCTGGCGACCCCCCGGGGAAGAGCCTTCTCTGTGGGGGCACCCGCCCTCTGGAATGAGCTGCCCCCAGGGATACGACTAATCCCGGATCTCCGGACCTTCCGCCGGGCCCTGAAGACTTTTTTATTTCAGCAAGCCGGGCTGGGTTAAAATTTTTTAATTGGTGAATTTTATGGGTAACGGGGTTTTAAATTGGAGAAGCCTAAGATAATTTAATTCTGTTTTAATGCATTTTAATATTTGTATTGTGTGTTTTTAATTTTGGCTGTTCACCACCCCGAGTCCTTCGGGAGAGGGGGCAGTATAAAAATTTAATAAATAAATAAATAAATAAATAAATAAATTATGTCAACAATAAAAACCCAAAGGCTTGCAAAAAAAAAAAAAATCTAAACTAGCCATCTCGGTAGATTAAAAGGTTGATGCAGCATGAGAATTATTGGAAGCAGACTTATAACCATACATAAGATTGTGCGGTAGTTCAGAGTTTATTAAAAAGAGGCATTCCATAATACATGAAAATAGAAACATCTCTGTGACTCATTAAAGCAGGAACCTCTATATCAGAGGTGAAATCCAGCAGGTTCTGACAGGTTCTGGAGAACCAGTAGCGGAAATTTTGAGTAGCTCAGAGAATCGGCAAATACCACCCCTGGCTGGTCCCAGAGTGGGGAGGGAATGGGGATTTTGCAGTATCCTTCCTTGGAGTGGGGTGGGATTGGAGATTTTGCAGTATCTTTCCCCTGCCACACCCACCAAGACATGCCCACCAAGCCACACCACACGCACCAAGACACACCCACAGAACCAGTAATAAAAAATTTTGAATTTCATCACTGTTCTATATCCAGGAACATATGACTGCTAGGGAGAAGTTTCTACAACAGCCATGCAAGCCTGGAAAAAGATGAGGCTACTTTAAAAAGATGCTACATTCATGCAACGGGGCATTCCAAAACATCCCTTTGCAAATGAATTCAAACCACTGCACTGTGCAAAACCAAATATTTTTATTTATTTATTAAATGTATATGTTGCCCATCTGTCGAGCAACATTTTTAATGCAATTTTTAGCAAACTGTTTGTTCTCTTTCACTTTCCATGCTTACAAAAAACAGTAATAAAAGCAAAATTCTACAGCAATTTAGGAAAGTAGCACCAGCACATACAAACACCTCCAAAAGGAAAATCTTAAAATAGAATAAGCCAAAATCGCCTTGCACTATTACTATTCTCAATGCTACCTTTGAGGATTTTAATATTACTGTGATGTAAGTATTTAGAATATTAACATTTGAATAAAACAGTATAAAACAGGTGGTTTTTAAAAAGTGTTGTTTCTTTAATTTTGAAAAGCCAGTTTGCTCTGAGCATCAATATCTGATTTCAAGAGCCCTTAGATCTCTTGGCAGTCACCATCTGGAACAGCAACACTGAGCTCCACAGCTCCAAAAGAGCATTTTTGATGTAAAGTTAATAAGAACTAGAAATCTCAGTATTCAATAATAAATGCAGAAGCTGCCTGGAAGAGAAAGCTCAAGGGGGGAAAAAACTATAGCATTTTCTTGCTATACTGAATTTCCACATTTTCCTAAATACGGATTTCCTCCTGCTTTTATTGACTGAAATAAAATGGTATTCTATTCCTTGTGCTACCTTTATTAGAAATGGAATTTTCACTTAAGATATCCCCTGTTAAAATAATGATATCTGAATGACACTCATCTTTTATTTTTAACTTAATTGATATTGGAATCACTGGCCTATTTTAAATTATAATTATGGTTGGAAATGACCATAAGCTGTCCATATATGGTGATGATATACTACGTTTTATCAATAACACATGCATGCATACATACATACATATATATATACACATATGTTTTATGTACATTTTACATAATTATCCAGCAATTATTTAATAATGTCAATGAGGCAATCCTATTTGCTTTATTTACTTTCCTTGGGTTTTAATATAGAAATCTGTAAAAACTGGTGGTTTAATTGCGGTTTGAATTCCTTTAAATATTTGGGAAATGTTTATTTTTCATAATTAAGTCCCTCAACCAAATCAGTTAAGGCTTTGGGTAGCTAACATGCCCAGTTAAAAACATAATATAAAGTCCAAAATATTATCAACAAAATTCTGTTCATGATTTTAAGCATTCATTTTTAATCACAATGAACACTACTGTAAATATATAGTTAAAATTTCATTGAGCTTAACAGGAAAGGTATATTTAACTAAAATGAATATTATTCAAGACTGATATAATTATAATAATTATAAAATGATTTTGAATTATTTCCGTTTTAATCCAGCTAAGGTTGATAAAACATTAAAATATTTATATAATTTTTATTTAAGAAATTTTAAAGAATATAAAGTATAGAAAATAAGGGAAAAAATAAAATAAAATAAACAAAGCTATTAAATAGTGAAAATACAAAATTTTAAAAAGGAAAAAAATGATTATAAACAGGCACTGCCAAACTTCTTGACAATGGTTATAGTTACATTTATATTTTGCCTTCTCTCTCTAAAGTTATATCATAATTTTCTTCTTTACTGATGTAAAGAAGTTGCTACCCTTTCTAATCCTCAAACCCATATATGTCAAGTTCATTTTTCTCAGGGGTATCCAGTCACTGATAAATGTACATGTTGATCTTTCTCTAATCAGTCAAGTTAGTTTTGCCATTTGCTAGTTCTGTTATCTTCGCTAACTGTTCCTCCGTTATGGGTGTTTCAGAGCCATTAAAATTGAATCTGTCATTGTATTTCTATAACTGTCTGGTTTGGTACAGCAACTAAACAGGACAGGTACAGACTCTGACTAGTAAAAACTGCAGAAAGAACAATTCAACCAGCCTGCCTTTTATAGAAGACCTTTATATGGTGCAGGTTAGAAGGAAGTCTCAGAAAATATCTATAGACCCCTGACATCCTGGACATAAGCTGTTTTAACTCCTCCCCTCAGAATGCCACTATAGGGTATTGCATGCCAAAACACTTAGAAAAAGGGACGGTGTTTTCCCTCATGCCATCACTGTGCTGAATATCTAATTCTCACAATAGTGTCTAATATCTATGTATATTTACCCATGTTGTATGGATGTAGTGTTATTATTATTATCCTTGTTGTCTTCTTTATTATCCCCTTTTATTGGTATGATGATGATGATTACTCTGTTGCTTTGCATGCACACTGAGAGTTTCTGCACCAGAAACAAATTCCTTGTGTATCTAATCCCACTTGGCTAAATATTCCATTCCAGTCCATTTTTTCCGCCTATTTGAACCCAGAAATTTCTGGCATTTTTACAAATGGCATGGTAAAATGACCATGTTTTTCACATTTCCAATGTAAATTTGAAGTAACTTTATACATTCTAGACAATTTTTCTGAAGTCATATACCAACAATACATCATTTTATACAAAAACCTCTTAGATTATAGACTGATGTAAGTTTCAATCCTTTTAAACAGATATTTTCCCACTATTCCATCAGTTTATTATGTCCAAAATTCTTAGCCCATTTTATTATACCTTTTTATTTGTTATTCTTCAGTTTCAAATTTCAATGAAAATTTATACATTTTGATAATGTATATTGCTAAATTACATGTTCATCATTTGCACATTCAAATTCTATCTTCTGCTGCTCAATTACAAATGTCTCCCTTAACTTTTTCTCTTAATTTCATACAAAAATTCAGTTGTATAAATTGGTAGTTTAAGATCTTCAAATTTTGTTAAATAGGTTTCAGGACTGGTACAACAAAGTGTGCTAGTGGGATCTTTGCCAGTTGTGACTGGGATTATAGGCTCACAAGACCCAGACTCCTTTTGTTCCTACTATTAAAAGTAGGAACAAAAGTAGCATTCTCTTCAATGTATAAATTAGGGAAAAATTATTCTCACTAATCAGCCAAGAAAACAATTCATGGAATCTTCTGAGTATCTATTCTTATTATATTACTGTCCTAATATATGTTTTAGGAAACTGAAATGAGCTTGCATTAACCCTCAGATATTTTGGAAAAGACAGAAGTTCCCACATCTCAGGTAACTCATCACTTTAGACTGAGCTGGGATAGTCCTGTCTTGACATATTACAGCAATAGCACTTAGACTTATATACTGCTTCATAGTGTTTTACAGCTTTCTCTAAGCGGTTTACAGAGTCAACATATTGCCCTCAACAATCTAGGTCCACAGGTGGCACGCGGAGCTATATCTGTGGGCACACAAGTGTTGCCCTAGCTCAGCTCCAGCGTCCATGCGTGCGCCGGCCAGCTGATTTTCCGGCCTTCCGGTCCCACCGGGAGTCGGGAAACGAGCCGTTTCCAGCCTCTGGATGGCCTTGGGGTGGGGGGGTAGGGAAGGCAGTTTTCACCCTCCCCAGGCTCCAAGGAAGCCTCTGGAGCCTAGGGAGGGTGAAAAATGGGCCCACCGGGCCATTGCGTGCCAAAAGCGAGGGTCGCACATAGGGAGTATATGCGGGGAGCGGAGCGCATTGAATTATGGTTATGGGCACACTCACACATGACCCCCACTTTTGGCACGCAACGGCAAAAAGGTTAGCCATCCCTGATCTAGGTCCTGATTTTTACCGACCTCGGAAGGATGGAAGACTGAGTCAACCTTGAGCTGGTCAGGATCGAACTCCTGGCAGTGGTCAGAGTAAGCCTGCAATACTGCATTCCAACCAGTGCGCCACCACAGCTGCTGGTGATAGCTAGCATTGATGGTGCAAGCATAAGATAGCAAAACTAGCTAGCAGAACTTTTGCAGCAGCAGTTTTGATTAGTTGGAAGATTCTGAATACTATTCAAAGGCAGGTACATGCAGTTCATGTTACAATAGACAAATCTTAAAAATCACTAAGTAAAATGAAGCTCAAGGGATTCAAAGCTTACCTTTGAAATAAACGTTCCAGTTATACAGTATTACATATTCCTTACACTGCCTAGAGATGATACAAGAACTACTCTCAACTGGGGACAAAGTATTCAAACATTTTAATGACGAGGTTGTGCTATATACTGAGAACTCTATTCCAGTGTTGATTTAAGAGCGTGGGAAGGCCTCCAAAAACCTGAGCCATCTGAAATGAATCTCATTATTCTAAAGTCATCAAAAATTAATCCTGTGAGATAAAGTACACAGTATCCTGGGAAAATAAACAAATAAATTGTACAAAACTCTGGAGAGAATTACAAAAAGGAACAAAGATGCTTCCCTTTCCTCCAATTCATCCTGTTCAAGAATACATTTTACTTCATCTGCATTTTTATCTTTTACCTCTTTTAGGCCTATCTCTCATGCTGTCCTAATGCCAAGGTTTAGTACAGTAGTGTTTCATCCCAAGTAAAATTACTCTATTCCACAAAAACTCACAGGCTGCTGAAAGGACAGTGGCTTTATAACATTCCCTTTACTCCCTTTAAATTCTCATAATGTACCTACACTACTTTCTGTACACCACAGTACATGAATACCTAATTCAATCCCAAATGCACATTTCTTCATTTGGGGGCCTGACAAATAATAATCAGTAGGACATCTGACAAGTCATTCCAATCCCTGAAATAGAGCCATCTATTTTACAAACCTTGAAATATGACCTGTGATAAATGACCCTGCTAGTGACTAGCTGGCTGGAGACAGACCTAAAGTCAAGTTTCAAGTTACCTCTCAATATGTTTACATATATCAGGTGGTCTGCTAATTAAATTATCTTTATGAGGCTCTCTACTCCTTAAAGCCTTTTCCCTATGTTCTGTTTGTGCCTTCTCTAATCCCCATGTATATATCCTGCATAATGGGCATCATGACTAAAATGTAAGTCTTAAAAACTGCTTTACTCTATTCTGTTATTTCTTCTGTTCAATCAAAGATTTCTTCAAAGAAAATTTTTTGAAGGGAAGCCAAGATCTTTGTCCAGAGTCCTTGCCCTATTGCACTTTATGCTGTGCCCAGAGCCTCTTTATTTAGTTGATAGGTAGGACCGGCATTTCTTTTGAGCTGAAAGGATTTCTGAAGTAAGCAGGAACCATAAAAGGAATGAAAGGTTTCACAAGAATACCAGCTTCGTTTAGACCCCAGGATGCAGTCAGGCCAGCTCATAATGACTGCAGTAACAGCTATTTAACACAGTAATTTTAACTCCAATGAATACAAATGAACCTTTATTTCTTTGGGAAAAAAATATGATCAAAATAATAGAGCTGCAATGTGATCTGCAGAAACATTCTGTGCAGTTGCTAGTTGTGTGAAGAGATGAGAAACCATGCTGAGCAAACAAATCTTACTCATCTCATTATTAGAAGTCCCACTTGCACTGGATTCAGAGACTTTCCTAGGCAGATGCATTCCTGCTGCCATGAGAACTAGAAACCTTTGCTTATATGATTCAGACTTTTAAAAAGAAAAACAAAACTCTTATTAATCCAAACTTCCAGTTTGGTTAGGAAGACAAGATGGTTGAGAGAATGAAAGATGGAAAATGTGATCTGTCTAGCACAGGAGTTGGCAACCTGCGGCTCCGGAGCCGCATGCGGCTCTTTGGGCCCTCTGCTGCAGCTCCCTGCCACCCTGTCGCAGCAGAGGGATGAAAAAGCCATCGTCCTGTGCGGCAATGGCATGGTCGGAGCACCACCACAGCTGGCCAGGGGTTTGCGAGAAGAGAAGGGGGAGGAGGGGGAGGAGGAGAGAAGTCTCTGCCACAGGTTGGCTCATTCTTCACCCAGCCCAGATTTCCAAAAGGAAGAAAGAAAAACGGGTAATGAAAAGCCCCAAGGAGAGCACGCAGGGCTTTCCAAAGAGAGTGAGAAGAGACAGAGACAGGGAGCGAGAGAGAGAGATACACACACACACACACGGGGGGGGGAGAAAGAAAGAGAGAAAGAGTGATGAGGGAGAGAGGGGGATGAGAGGGAGAGGGAGAGGGAGATAGAGGGAGATAGAGAGAAAAAGAGATGAGAGAAAGAGATGAGAGGGAGGGAGGGAGAAATAAAGAGAAAGATGAGAGAGAAAGAGAGAGAGAGACAGAGAGAAAGAGAAAAGAGAGAGAGGGAAGAAAGGGAGAGGGAGATAGAGAGAGAGGATGATAGAGAGGGAGAAAGAGGGATGAAAGAGAGGGAGGGAGACAGAGAGATTAGAGAGGGAGAGAGACAGAGAGAGGGGGATACCTATTTTCCATAGAAAACAGGGGGAGCCACAAAACCTAGATAGGCGTGGCTGGGGGAGATCATGTGACTGGGTGGGAGTGAATGATGTCAAGTTGGCCACTCCCACCCAGGTTTTGTGGCTCCCTGTGTTTTGTTTTCTGTGGGAAACGGGCCCAAGTGGCTCTTTGAGTGTTTATGGTTGCAGACCCCTGGTCTAGCATGTGTATACATTATACAGGGTTTTTTCTTCGTCTGTTTTCTAAAATGTATTTTTATTTGTATTATATTATTTCTAAAATATATATTGTTATGACAGTTACAAACACAATAGGTCTTCCACTGTTGTAACAAATTGGAAAACGAGAGTAATTCTAGTTAACTTCATCCTTCTGTTTTGAACCATAGACTTGGGATGACTTGCATGCCTCAAGAGAAATATATGTACAATTGTAATTTTTAAGGTGGCAGTTCAAGGCCAGCATTGTCTTCTGTCCTGAGTAGAATATCTGGCTTCCAAACACTTCCACTGGGGGGGGAGGCAAAGAGGAGGAAATAGGTAGCTTCCTCTCTATAATTATTAACAAGGAACACAAAACCAAACAAGCACAGCTGACATTTACTTAATGACACTGTCTTTCTGTCAGCTAGCACTTCTGTAAAGTTTTTTTTTTTTTTTAATTTGATTTATATGCCGCCCTTCTCCGAAGACTCAGGGCGGCTTACAATGTGCTCAGCAATAGCCTTCATCCTTTTGTATATTTATACAAAGTCAGCTTATTGCCCCCACAAACTGGGTCCTCATTTCACCTACCTTAGAAAGGATGGAAGGCTGAGTCAACCTTGAGCCTTGGCGAGATTCGAACCCTGCAGTAATTGCAGGCAGCTGGTCTTAATAAGCTTAATAACAAGGTGCCTTAAACCCCTGTACTACCAAGGCTCTTAGCACTAGACTGCTGCATATTTCTCAAAATACAATTCAGTACAAACAAAGCAAACAAACAAATAAGAATTCAGTATACAGGAACCCGCCACCACTCCTAATTTTTTGTATGGACAGTGACATATAAATCTATAAAAATGAACTAAGTGTTAGCAAATATTTTCTGCTAATGCTCTCAGTCATTAAACTGCACACGGAAGTAATCAGGGACATAGCTGGAGATGTTTCATGTTATATGATTTGTTACAAAGATCAACTGACCACTGGGAAACAGGGGAACAATAGAAATCAAGTGGAAAGGAAAATGGAATGAAATTCGGAGCATGATACTCTGTATTCTCATCTGAGGCAAACAAGAGTGCTTTGAATCTGACATGGACACCCTCACTGTAGAGCTGCAATTATATAGGCTCAGGAAAATACAATTTTGAATAAAATAGATGTTAGGTGATAAGGCAGCTAAGAATGAAAACTGAATAAGATAAGGCACATACAACTTCATGACTATATGGTATCTGCTAAGGAAATTCTCATGTTCGAAGATTACAATTTGCATCTTTCTATGCCGCATAACGGGGTGAGCTCCCGTTACTTGTCCCAGCTTCTGCCAACCTAGCAGTTCGAAAGCGCCTAAAAATGCAAGTAGAAAAATAGCAACCATTTTGGTGGGAAGGTAACAGCGTTCCATGCACTTTTGGTGTTTAGTCATGCCAGCCACATGACCATGGAGACGTCTTCGAATAGTGCTGGCTCTTCGGTTTTGAAATGGAGATGAGCACCAGCCCCTAGAGTCGGGAACGATTAGCACATACGTACGAGGGGAACCTTTACCTAAGTGCAGTAAAGGTGGCATTAAAGCCTATAAATAGCTGCACCAATATCCAAGGAGATGAACCTGGTAAAACTACTGAGAGGATCTGAATTAAAATAAGTGGAAGGAGCAGAAATTATACTATTGCTCTGATATACTACTAACCAAGTAAAATGAAAAGATATAGATGATGCCCTTCACAATAAATCACATATTTTAATTACTTCAACACTAATTCTTCAAAGGATGATCTTCCTAGTAAATTCCTAACTTCCCCTAAAACCAACTTTCTTCTTCCATGGATTGAGGAAGCCAAAGGGGGAAGAGCTATCTCCCATGGAATGTTAATCAACAAGGAAGACTGAACAGATAAAACAGGAATAGGTGATTTGGAAGGCAAAATAATTGTATTGCTAGAGTTCTTGATTTTAAAAAAAAATCCTAAACCATAAATTTAGTCAGCAATGTACCTTGAGATTCAAATTTGTAATGATTAGTTCAATTATATCCAGATTTTATTTATTTAAAATTAATTATTTCATATAATTAATTAGTTACAAATTATATTCATTTATACTTATTCAATTCTTTCCTTAGTGCATGGATCCCCTGAAATATATTCTAGTCTATAAATCATAATATCTATTACCTTTTAAAAACTGTTAATTACAATACACAAATATATATCCATATACAGTAAACCTTGGTTTAATGGACCTTTGGTTAGTAAATTTTGGAAACAATGAACACATGTTTTATGTTTCAGCATTTTACATATAAAGTTCTTTGTTCTACAGTAATCCAGACAAGTTTCATCATTTTTATAAATTTATGTTGTCTGTATAAATCATACAATGGTACACATTAACAATGTAATTTATATTATTGCCCTCACTACATAATTATATACATAACAAACATTGATGTAAATGACATAATTTATGTATTTGCATTAATCTGCCACATGTCATTACTCAAATGAACAAATTGTTGCAACTCACATAAATTCAGATTTAATGGCATTTGGGCTTAATGTACATCCAGTCTCTATTTACAAACGGTCCATTAAATTGAAGCTTTACTTTATATCTGTCAAATCAGCTGTTTATGAAGACTTGCATTAAAAAAAATCCTTTTTTAAAAATTACATCATTAGCTTTCAAAAATTTTCTACCCAAACAACATAGCAACAATTATATGGCACAGGAGAGACCAGCAGATAAATTATACAAATGCAGTCTGAGCAATTTTCTTATACAGTCTGTAAGCAGCCATAATCATTAAAAGCAGAGCAAATAGGATAGAAATGCTGAGAACCCAAAAGAAAGACACTTTTTGCAAAGATGCATTTCGAGTAAGTATACACATTTTCCCACAAAAGATTCAACAGTTTGGATCATTTTGCAAAAAAAGAAAAAAAAAAGAAGTAAAGGAAATTGCCAACAATGACAGAATACCATCTTACCTTCAAATTTTGCAGCCCAAGACCCCAAACTAGCCTCCAATCCATTAATCTGAAAGATTAATCTGAATCCCTTTTGACTCTTTTGGCACCACAAAGACATAAACAGATGATGAGCAGAACAGCTGCAGAACAGCAAAATAAATGAGAAATATCAGTCAAATGAAGGCATTTATAAATAAGCAAATATACACAGGTGGACATGTAGGCAAATATACAGATTATTTGTGACCTTTGATTGCTTGAAGCATAATCAAAGTATGGGTTTCTCAGGAAGGGTCACTACTAATGGATTTTCTGAGTACAAATTTCCCCCCAAATGCATTTTTTGATAATGATAATAATCCGAATTATACACTTCAAATATAAACCAAACTACACTCTGTGAGCAAGAAACAAATTTATGTAAATAAACATTCTAGGGAAATTAAATTAGCAGTGATGCCTATTGCATCTTCAATTCCAGCAGGATCAGATCAGTGGTGGGTTTCAAAATTTTTTACTACCAGTTCCGTGGGTGTGGCTTGGTGGGCGTGGCATGGTATGGCTTGGTGGGCATGGCTTGGGCATGGCAAGGGAAAGATACTGTAAACCCTCCATTCCCACTCCACTCCAGGGGAAGGATACTGCAAAATCCCCATTTCCTACCGATCAGCTGGGACTTGGGAGGCAGAGAATAGATGGGGGCGGGGCCAGTCAGAATTTTTACTACCGGTTCTCTGAACTACTCAAAATTTCTGCTACCGGTTCTCCAGAACTGGTCAGAACCTGCTGAAACCCACCTCTGGATCAGATGTATTATTAGGAAAATAATGTTCTTCCTCATATCTTTTTGCCATTATTAAAAGCCTCCCATGCATAATTATTTGTTCAATAATTTGTCCACTGGTTAAATAAATCCTGAATTTCCAGTATTTAGTGCCATGCCCAAGCCATGCCCACCAAGCCATGCCAGGCCATGCCCACCAAGCCTTGGTGGCACAGCAGACTAAAGTACTGTTAAAGTACTGTTAAATAGCACCAGCTGCCTGCAATTACTGCAAGTTCAAATCTCACCAGGCTCAAGGTTGACTCAGCCTTCCATCCTTCCGAGGTAGGTAAAATGAGGACCCAGATTGTGGGGGCAATAAGCTGACTTTGTATAAAAAAGAACACCGCTGGGGGGGCTGAAAGCCCTACTAAGCAGGTATATACAAAAGTATGAAGGCTATTGCTTAACGCATTGTAAACTGCCCTGAGTCTCTGGAGAAGGGCGGCATATAAATTGAACCAATAAATAAATAAATAAATAAATAAATAAATAAATAAATAAATAAATAAATAATGACAGTCAGCCTAGCAGCTGTAATCAGAATGCTAAATTCTCCAACTTTTGGAAATTCTCTCTTCTGTAATTCTCAAAAGAAATGGAAATGGAAATGGATCACACAGGAACCAAGGGGAGCCTTCTCAGGACTAATGGATTTTACTGCTGACAAAATGGAACCTGAAATCGGTCCCCTGAGAAACAAAAAAGATTGTGTTAGAATGCTCTTGGGATCCACTGGGTTTGCTTATAAACTTTAAAATCTTTGATTTTGAGCTAAAGCAAGCAAATACATTGTTGGCCATCACCTCTTCTAATCAGCCTTTCTCTCTTTTTCCTCTCCCAACCCATTCTGCAATTTTGAGCATTATCTTTCAGGCATGACAGCTTCTTTCATTGTATTTGCAAACTAAGCATTTAAGTGAACAATAGTCCTTGTGGGCATAGGAATATGCTAAATAAACCCTGAGCAAAATAAGTTTGGTTGATGTCCAATGATGGGATGGAGGCAATTAAAATTGATACTTTATTTTCTCCTTTTGGCGGAAATTAAATGAATTGTGCAAAATCATTTACCCAAATAATATTTGGTTCTATTATCCCAATGAATTAAAAGGAATATCATTATAAAAAACTATTGAGAGATCATGTACTGTATATCTAGAAAGTTCATGATTTAAGAAATCATCCAACTATATATACAACTCCCCCCCCCCAAATCTTTGCCTTTTCATGGTTCACATATTTTACATTAAAAATAGAGGAGAATATTTCATATAACATTTTGCACAAAAAAGCCCCACAGGTTCCAAGATCAGTTAGGCTTTTGAGAGAGAAAGCCTGAAAGTATTGGGGACTTAAAATCATACAAATCAAGTAATAATTCATGTATTGTTCAGGGCAGGGCACATTTTTTATATGTTGCGTTTTACTGTGGCTGTTCACCGCCCTGAGTCCTGTTGGAGAAGGGCGGTATACTAACTAACTAACTAACTAACTAACTAACTAACTAACTAACTAACTAAATAAATAAATAAATAAATGTAAAATCTGTTACTACCGGTTCTGTGGGCATGGCTTGGGGGGGGTAATGTGACTGGGTGGGTGTGACCAACTTTTTTTAAAAAAAACTATTCAAAGCATTTTTTCTAATGCTTTGAAATGCCTCTCTGCCAATTAGGGAACTCAGCTGGGATCATGTTGTGACTCCGGCTCCCGAGCCTGTCCTCACGGAGGAAGATGACTCTAAAAGTGATGGGGAGGAACTGACAAGGCCTCCCTCTCCAGGACCCTCCTTTCTGGCAACACCTCAGATTCCAGCTGAAGGCCAGGATGAAGGCATGTCGGAGCACCCACTAATAGGGAGTGATGAAGATCAATCTTGGATTGATCCCAAGCAGTGTCGGAGGGAGTGACGTGCGCAGCAAAGGAAGAGGTGTGGAAGGGTCAAAGATTGCTGAGTCACTGAGCCATGCCCCACAGGGGATAAAAGTGCATGGGGTTGTTCTGCAGGCTCTGTGATGGACAAAAACTGCATATCGTGAGCTTTGGATAGGATATCTTGGATTTTGTAAATGACTTCTGACTACTCTTTTGTGCCTTGTGAACTCTTGGTTGCCCCAGCAACGGACTATAGATACGCTGACTCCTGTTTCTAGAGATGATAAGAAACTTGGCAGGCATTTGGAAAGTAGTTGCCAGCACTTTTATCTGCCAAAGGATTCAGGTCGGCTTGTAAAAATAAATTACTGGTAGACGTCTTTTGTTTGTGTGTCTGCCTATGTGAGGTGGGGGAACAGAACAGATCGTCAGAGAGGCTCTTTAAAAAATGCCTCTGCCGATCAGGGAAGTCAGCTGGGATCATCAGAGACTTTTCAAAGCATTTTTTTTACCACCTCTTCGGCCAAGAGGTTGCAGAAAAAAATGCTTTGAAAAGCCTCTGATGATCCCAGCTGAGCCGCACAATCATCAGAGGCTTTTTTTTTAACTTTTAAAAGCATTTTTTCATCGGAAGAGGTTGTAGAAAAAATGCTTTTAAAAGTAAAAAAAAAAGCCTCTGATGATCCTGCGGCTCAGCTGGGCATGGTGTGGTGTAGGGCATGCAGGGATTTTTGCTACCGGTTCTCTGAACCACCCGCCGCCATCGCTACCAGATCAGGCGATCCGGTCCGAACCGGGAGCATTTCACCCCTGGTTCAGGGGCTTTTTAATTGATCTAGTGCAGGGGTCAACAACCTGTGGCTCTGGAACCGCATGTGGCTCTTTCACCCCTCTGCTACGGCTCCCTGTCACTCAAAATATGTGTCGCGACTGCCAATGTACAACATGATTTATTGAGCTTTTCAACCTCCAGTAGGCCAACCATGGATAAATCCAAGAAAAGAAAAGTTTCAGAAGAAAACAGAACGTTTAATTCAACTACATATGCTAGTTTTGTGGCAGCTCAAGAAATAGTCAGGCATGGGAAGGGTTTTTGTGGCTCCCGTTGTTTTCTTTTCTGTGGGAAACGGGTCCAAATGCTCTTCGAGTGTTTAAAGTTGCAGACCCCTGGTCTAGTGGTTAAGGCACCAGGCTAGAAAGCAGAACACTATCAGTTCAAATCCCTTCTTAGCCATGAAAATTGGCTGGGTGACTTTGGGCCAGTCATTCCCTTTCAGCCCAACTCACCTCATAGGGTTGTTGTGGGAAAAATAGGAGGAGGAGGGTGTGTCTGAATATGTTGACCGTCTTGAGTTATTATTTGTAAAAATGATAAAGATGGGATATAAACAAATAAAACTTGTATTTATATGATGTTCTTATATATGATGATGGTGATTTCTTATCTTTGTGAACTGCTGAAGACCTTTTGTGATTACACCAGGATCATTACAAGACTCATTTCATTTCTATATACCAGTAGATACACCCAGTCTAAAAAAAGAATGTTTCCATTTTTTAAAAAATGAACAGCTGTCATTGCCAAATAACCTTACAGATCAGATTTATTTAATCAAAAACTCTATCAGTCAACTCTTTAAGCAGAAAGGGGAGGAAAAATCAATTATGAGAGATGCACTATACGTTATGAAATATTTAGACAAACTGAAACTTAAATCTTCAAATTAATGCAATACCAAAAATAGAAATGCTTAGAGCTTTCTCATTATTCAGTGAGTTTCAGACACTGAAGACTGTGAAGGTGGGAAAGATACTCAGACATGTTTGGTCTACCATTTAATCCTTGCTGTTCTTAGTTTATCAAATCTAGTAGGGAAGGGCTGTCTGGTGGCTCCAGATTTTCCATGCCAGCAGGCAAACTGCCAACCTACAATACAGTATTCCAGTAGAACACAGCAACATCAAGATCTGCTTTATGCCAAATCAGATTATGATAGCCATCTAAGCAAGAGCATTCTGCTCGGAGAGCAGCAGCTCTGCAGGATTCTCAGGAAGAGATTATCTTTCCCAACACTTCCTACCTATTTGCTCATTTTAATTAGATTTGCTTAACAGCTGCAGTAAAAATGGTCATAAAATCTGTCTGGTCATGTGATGACCAGTTTGATTACTGCATCGCCTAATGATCAAAATTTCAGTCCCAGTTATGGTCATAAATCAAGGATTACCTGTAGTTAACTGTTTGGAAAAAAATAACCAAGCAAACAAAGCAACCCTAGAAAATTGATATTAAGAAGTGAGCCAGACAAAAAAGAATGGATTCTGAGGACAGTAGAAAAATAAGTAGTAAGCAAGCAATTCAAGAACAGAAAACCGACAGCTATTGTGTACCAAGAAAAAGAAGCTAAGATATTGGATGCATAGAGTAGATAATGAAAGGTATGACCCATCAATCACTAGGCAGACAAATTTGAGGAGTACAGATGATACTCTTGATTTAAAATTCAGCTAATGTATTTAGATTAGTTTGGCAAGCAGACAGAGGGATTGAATGATTTCTGTTGACAGTCTCTTTTAATTTTTTTAGTTCAATGAAATAAATTTGAGCAGAAGAAAAACATTGGAAGTAATTTTTGAGGGTAAATCCCTCAAAATTTGAGTCTCCAGAGAAGGGCGGCATATAAATCAAATCAATCAATCAATCAATCAATGTTCAAGTGGGAAAAGCAAGCGAGTATTAAGACATGTGTTTAAATAAAAAAATTCACATCTACTGAAATCATGCCAGATTTATATATTGATTCTCAAGAAATTCCATTCCTTTCTATTGAAATGACTGCTCTAATACGCAAAGTAGTTGTGTAAAAAAAGCTGTACAAATCAACAAGTGCTCCTATTTGTTCTATTAGAAAATCTGAAGTCATTTCACTTTCACACAGAAATATAAGAATTCTAGAAAAAAATGGCAAACCAAGCCACAATCATAATATGAGTCTTTAAAAAGGCAGCATCTTCAACTGGAGCCTTCCACAGCTGATTACAGAGGAATTAAAGCAGATTGCAACAACCAGGCAGGTTTGTGTGGGAGAATATAATCCTTAAGGAATGCTGAACATCAGGGATTTTAAAAAGCTTAAAATCAATATTTTTCATTAATACCCAGAAATGGGGCTTTAAGCCATGTGGTTGTTTAAAAATGTAAAATGTTCTCTAAAATCTGTTAGCAGTATGCTGATCCACAGCAATCTCCAAAGTGTCTCTCTCTATATATATACATACATACACACACACACACATATACATACATACAAAGAACCTGCCATTAAGCAACAATAATGAAAAACTAATGTACTAATCTATCATTTTGCTTACCGAACCTGAAAGGTCCATGTACATTTAGAACTGTGGTCTTCTGCATATTACTCGGTGGGGGGGCTTCTTCCTTGCTGTGCTTATGCATTTAGTATTACAATTATATGCTGCAATCTTTCCTACACTGATTTCAAAAGAAGCTGTTTACCAAGGATCCCCAAACTTTGCAGGTCCTAGGCACATTGTGGGCAGAGGTGGGTTTCAACAGGTTCTGACCAGTTCTGGAGAACTGGTAGCGGAAATTTTGAGTAGTTCGGAAAACTGGTAGTAAAAATTGTGACTGGTCCCCACCGCCATCTACTCTCTGCCTCCTGAGTCCCAGCTGATCAGAAGGAAATGGGGATTTTGCAGTATCCTTCCCCTGCCATGCCCACCAAGCCATGCCTACCAAGCCATGCCACTCCAACCAAGCCACACCCACAGAACTGGTAGTAAAAATTTTTGAAAGCCACCACTGATGGTGGGCACTTAGGGAATGTGCAAAGATTCTCAGAGATTTTTCATTAAAATATTACAATTTCCTTTTCCTAGTATAACATTTTCTCAATAGAATTTCATCTGGAAAGATCCGGTAGGCTAGAGGGCTGGGAATGGATTTAACAATGAGAAGCATTTTCATTCCATTTTTCTGTGGGTCCTGAGGTTGCTTTTGATTTGCCTATTTTAAAAAAAACAGCTATGGCAGCAGCACTTTAAATATCCAGATATTTACAGCAATGCATATCTAACACAGTAAACTGGAGAATGTTAGAAGATGAGCAAGAGAAAAAAAATGAACTCCAAGAAACAGATTACGGCTCTTGTTCTCATTTTTGGCACTATGCTTGTTTTAAAATCCAAAGTCTCTTATTTCCGCTCGTCTTGTAATTACTCCCCGCTACATTCAGACATTTGGTAAAAGCATATCAAGAGTAAAACAAAAGAGATCTTGAAGATCTTTGAAGCTGGCTTATCCCCGCAAAGCTCAAGTCAAATGATCAGCTATGTGTTTCAAAGCTCCTCGTCCAATAAGCATTCCAGCAGAACACAGCAATACCAAGAACACCAAATCAGATTACGCACCCATCTATTCTAGTATATTCTGCTCTGAAAGTAGCAGCTCTGTAGGATTCTCAAGCAGAGATCGCCTTTCTCAATACTTCCTACCTATTTGGTCATTTGAACTGAATAGAGATGTGAAGGACTAAATCTGGAGCTTTCTGTTTATGAAGCATTTATAAAAGGTTCATTTAGGCCTTTTTGGTAGATCTGAGACTCACCCATGATCTAATCCAGTTCGGGAATTCTGGGAGTTGAAGTCCATATATCTTAAGAGTTGCCAAGTTTGAGAAACACTGACCTAATACAAATAGACTTGGTTCTCATTCATTAAAAGAAAAGATATTTTTATTTGAGACAAAAGATTCCATCCTGTGGCTCTGCAGATAGGTTTAGGATGTTGTACAGTAACAGTGACACAACATCAGATTCTTTTTATGTTAACTTATCCTATGACAAATAGGATTAGTATTTCAAGCAGGTATGCTAGAGCAATTTTTAAAGATTGCAGGTACCTAGTAAGTAAAAAAGCAAAATTGATACACTGGTAGTTTTTCCAATGCTCATAGCCTGTCTTGGGGAAATAATCTGGAATCTGAAAATAGAGCTGCTGCTGTTGTTTTCCTGTTTGTTTGGTTTAAAAAAAAACCTGCATTCTTTTAAGACATTTCTAAAGATGATGGAAGCATTCAGTGCTGTGTCTGAGACAAATTCATCAACCTCCCAATTTAGGCTTAATAAGCAAAGCCCAGCTGTTCAATAGTTGGCAGCCAATTTCTGGCCCATTTTCAAAATCATAGTTGAGAGATGGAAATGTAATGGCACTGAGGTGATATTTTAAAAAAAGATGCTAAAGAAGTAACAAATTCAAGTAAATCTGGAGATAGGTTTTTTGCTGGATTCTTTTGGGCAATTCTGTAATCAATGTGCGAGTTTAGAAAGTAGTAAAGATTGGAACTCAGTGTCCTAAAAAAGATTTGTTGGTTTCTTTTGATAGAGCTACATGTTTTCCCAAAAATAAGATCCTGTCTTATATTTTTTTGAATCCTGAAATAAGCGCTTGGCCTTATTTTCGGGGAGGTCTTATTATTTTGGGGGGCGTGGAGCAAGATGAGGCTCCTCTTGCTGTCTTACCTGATTTCCAGCTCTGCATTTAAATAATTTCACTGAGAGCTTATTTTTGGGGGGGAGGCTTATTTTAGCGCATGTGCTCAAAAGCCCTATTGGGCTTATTATCAGGGGATGTCTTATTTTCGGGGAAACAGTAGTTTATTGCTTAAAATCAAGAAGATAAATCTGAGCTGATACAGGGAATGCCTTATACAAATCTCTAAAGAGATTGAGGGAAATTGGAAAAAGTTTCTATAGTATTTTGAGTTTCCCCCAAAAGAATGCCTAATGTAAAATAAATATAACTGTGTCGATTATGCAGGGGGAACAATTTAATTTGTCTTGATGCCTTTTAATTAACAGGCAGGAGTGATTGCAGTTTGCAAGAATGAAATCACCAACCTCCTTGATAATCTTGATCAGAATCTCTTCCACTCGTCTTTGAACTCAAATATGCAATGGGCTCCATATTTTTTCCGTTTTCATCTATGGGGAGTGACCTAAAGGGTCTTTTTACGGTAAAGGGGAGTAGATTTTGGTAAATACACTGATGTTTCCAATATACATTTTTAATTACATTTTTGCCATTCTTATACTTTTTCTTCAAAAATATTAAGAGGCTTTTTCAGGAAAGGAATTGTACCAATTAATTTATTACAATATTAACTGGAGTAAAGTCTTTACATGAGCAAAGCCCAGTTCTTCAGGCACATCTCACAGCATGAATGCTAATCAAAAGAAGCTTGATGTCATAATAAACACACTTAGTCTGCCACAACAATACCAAAAATCAGTATAGCCTTATCACACTTAAAGATGAACATACCCTGCCCCTCCCTTTGCAAAAAAAAAAAAAATGGCAGGAATTCTATGGCTGAGACCAATCATAGATCAAGGCATAAACTATTTATGGGTAATAGCTGGCCAACTGTCACAGCAGGAATTCCAAACAGGGTTGGGCCCAGTTAAAACTTGGATGAGATTCCTCCATAGAAAACTAATGTAGTGTTGGACCCTGGAAAGATTTTAGAACATCCCTGAATACAATGGTCAACTAGTTTCATAATCATGCTGAGAAAATTACATAAACATGTTCATGAGATCACCATGGACATGTTTATGAACATGGTGATCTTGGTTCAAAGGAGGTATTTAATATTTGGACTTGGTTCAGAAGAGGCATTTAATGTTTGCTTCACTCAAGTAGCCTGTTTTATGGCAACTAGTTAAGAACAGAGAGTTTTCAAGTCCTTCTATTTAAAGTTCAGATCTAGTGCTTCATAGATATGAAAGTTCTATGGCCACTAATTGCTCTCCTTCTTCTGAATATTATATTAGTCTAATATTAAACTATACTTTCAAACAATTGACTATTGTTACCCCACCACCCTTTTGAAAATAACTGGAGAAAGATTTTATATTAAAGAGAAATTAATCCCATAGATATCCAAAACTGGGTTAAAAAGCAGCTAGTATCACCATTAATCTTGATACTAGTTTTAATAGATACAAACAGCAAGGAATGTTAATATTAATACCAGTAAAGAAATTTGCTGCTCCCTATTGAGCCTGATAAGAGGAAAAAAAATGAGTAAGAATTTATTGGTTCCCTGGACCACACAGGGACTGGGATTATGTAGCATGCTAAATCTTAAACCTGGGTTAACAAAACAATTACTGAATTCATGTAACATGCTATACAAAAACAAATAAACTATATATTAACAACACAGGCTGTGAAGACAATGATTAGGTTCCTACCAAATGCTGATCACAAACTATGCACTCTCAATTGTGCCTTGAGGGCTGCCTGCAGCTCACAGCTTGCCCATTTTTTCACAAAGCAATGAAATTTAGTTTCTACAAGAAACATGTTTGTCAGTTAGACAAACTGCTTCAATTCTGTATTTGCAGGTCACTGGGTCAATAAATTAGAGACGAAATGGTTTCCAATACTTTTTTAAAAAATGCTCTTGTTTTATCTAGATCCTTAACAAAGAAGCAGCAGGCTGAGAAAATGAAAGAAAAGTCCGACAACTAAAAGCAATTGGCTTATTAGCCTTCAAACTCTTCAGTCAGGAGCATCAGCAGTTGGAGGTAAAGAGTTACAATGTGCAGGAGGAAGAGTATGGTGTCATAATCTAAACTTAATGTCTTTTGGATCTGCAACATAATGCTGTGCATTCTTCCAGTTTTTGATCCCTCCTCCTCCCCGCCTCCGACACTTCTTGCTTTCAATCTGTCAAAATCCATACCAACTCAGACTATGTTCTGCCCCAGCTACGGATCCCAAAGAATGTAGCACACACAAACTCCGAACAAAACTCAGTTTACTTCAAAACACAGTTTTTTGCAAATGCAGGCTGTTAATAAAACGTTCTTAACAACCTGCCAGAAATTCCACAGATAAGATAGAGTCTTACTAGAGTTGGCAGAAAGCCCAGAAGCCAGGTTTGCAGAGAAAATTCAAACTCAGTGATCAGCGAACAAACGAACACACATTGTTTCCTGCAGCTTTTTACAAACTGTGTGCATTCTTAAATAGGCTAAGGGAGTGGCCAATTAGCCCCAAGCCTTACTCTCGAGGAGACCTCCTCCTGAGGAACCACTCCTGCCTTTTGGCAGCTCTGCGTGCTCGTGCATTGAGAAGAGGCTCCTCCTCTTCATCCTCTGCACTTAAAGGAGCCTCTGGAGGTTCTGAAGACCCTGGCTGAATCCCTGCCTCTAGCACCATATCTTCTTCAGCCTCCTCGCTATCCAATTCGAGCGCTGACTGCACAGGCTGCTGGCGCGACACCACACCAGCCTCCTCGACGTCGGGATCAGCAACAATCCGCGCAGGCCGCTGGCGGGCCACAACAGACTATGTCCCCTTTATAGGTTATAACAGGGGTGTCAAACTCAAGACCCGTGGGCCAAATCTGGCCCACGGGGGTACTTAGATCTGACCTGCGGGGCCACCCTGGAAACAGTGAAGGACCTGCCCACGGTGCCTCTGCCAGAGAAAATGGAGCTCAGGAGGGATGCGTGTGGTCCCCCGGGGCTCAGTTTTCAGCCACAATGGCCTCCTGCAGTCCTCTTCTGCGCACTCTGAGCACTCTGTTTTCGCTGGCAGAGGGCTACAGGAGGCTGTCATGGCCAGAAACAGAGCCCAGGGGGGCCACTCACGCCCCTCCCGAGCTCCATTTTTGCTAGCAGAGGGCTAGCAAAACAAACTACTAGCAAAAGTGGCATTTGTTCACAAGGCAAGGAGGCATCGAGAAATTCCTCCGCTGGAGACAATGGATCACCCACGTCCCACCCGGGCCACCGCAAGTGCCGACATAAATGATGCCGAGATGGCCATGCCCACCCTGGCCACGCCCACACCTCTGGCCCCGAGGTCAAACATAACCCTGATGCAACCCTCAATGAAATCAAGTTTGACACCCCTGGGTTAAAAGGAAGTAAATATTTAGAATCCAACTGATCATTTTCCTAGGTCTGCTCCTGAACGAAAATCCAAAATGGTAAATGGTTCCTTTGGCTAAACATAAGAATTCCAGCTTCCCATTTTTAACAACAGCCTGGCTGGCCAGATTTATCCAAGAAGTTCCTAAATGGGGCATGAAGGAATCTGTTCTCCCTTCTTTATCTCCAGCATCTAGTATTGAGAAACATACCACCTCTGGACAGGGAAGCTCCATCTAGCCTCTGTGGCTTATTGCCAGCAGGCTTATCCTCCGTGAATCTATTTGTGACTAAAATAAAGCTCTAATGTCACTGCCTTGTGTTAAAAGCCCATCAGTCTGTCATCAAAATGAAATGCAAAGGAATTAGAGTACAATTTTCCCATGCTAACATTTCATTCTTTTTCACCACCATTATCCACATTTGGGGCTTGCTGGCTTTTCAAATTTCTTTCAAGACCCTCTGGGGAATTAACCAACTTCAGCAAAATGTTGTCACTGGTAGACAATAAATGTACTATGCTGGCACAGATCCAGCCCCATTTTATTCCCAACAGAACAGATTATGACTTCCCTCTAGGCTCTCTGGGGAAGGGTGCAAGTTATAATACAATACAGCTGGGCAGGCAACTGGAAAAGACAATAACAAAACTGCCATTATTATCCGAGCTCCTAATCCACATGAACAGACATGGGCCATAAAAGTATTTCTCATTAATAAACTTTTAATTGTCCTTGGGTTTCACTTTTTGGCATGCTTTTCATAATAGGTCTCTAATGACTTACCTTACAGTAAGATATATGTACAGTAGTGGCCAAAATTGGGGAAACCTTTTGGGAAAAGTATATTTTTGAGGTTTGATGGCTAATAAAACCACTTTTTTTTTTTGGAGTTTCAAAATGATCATATTCCACTGCTGGAATGGCCTGGGAATAGCCCAGACCTTAACCCAATTGAAAAACTATGGAGCCGACTAAAGAAATGTGTTAGCCAGAAGCGACCCAGCAATAAAACTCAGTTAATAGAAGCAATCATTCAATCTTGGTTTCACATTATAACAGCTGCAGAACTAAAAGACTAGGTTCATTCCATGGGAAGACATTGTAAGGCCATAATTCGTGCTAAAGGTTACCCAACTAAGTATTAACTGACGTGATAATTTTTGTATTTCTCATTTTTTCTATGGTGATAATTTTTGTATATCTCGTTTTTTTCTATGTTTTCTTTATACTGTAACTGCTATTCTAACAGCAAATCTTCATAAAAATTATTGCATTACTTTCTTGATTAAATTATCTTTCCATTGATATATAATTTTATGGTACTACTCCAAAAAAAAAGTGGTATTATTAGCTAGTTTTAGAAAATACACTTTTCCCAAAAGGTTTCCATAATTTTGGCCACTACTGACCACAATGAAAATCATTTTTCATTAAACTCTGGAATTCTATGCAGGAGCTTTTGCTCTATCCAAACAGCACCTATTATAAGGAGCCCTATCCTCCAACTACAGTAATAGCATCCAGGGAAAAGCCTGTAATATATAGACATAACACCTCTGGTTGCAGAAGGTAGCAAAGTGTTGTATTGATAACTGGCTGTCGTAGCTCAAATTAACTGAAGTTTGTCCTGCTAGTGAAGCCTGCTCCGAAGAGTCCTTATCTTTCCTATTTAACTTCTAAAACAATCAATCCCTCCATTTCAGCATAAGAATTAAAGATTATTGCTTAATATTTATACTGTGTTCTAAAGTCTTCAAAGCACTTTAAGGCATTATATAAATCAGTCTTAATATCCCCATATGAGAGGCAGAAGGGCTGAGAATGAGCGCCTTGTTCCAGTTAGCTATCTATGCAAAGTTTAAGGACTTCTTGATTCATAGATGTTAGTTACTTTATTTCATAGCATCTCAGATAAGACAGGTTGTAAAACTCCCACACGAGCAAAATTCTCCATTCCTTGGTAATCACGCTTGCCGCAAGCCTGAAACATGGATGAAATATAAATTAAGCACACAAAAGCAAGCTGAGCCTTTTTTTTCCCTGGCTATTAAGTCAAGAAATTAATTGTCTATGGACTTATCCAGTTCTTTAATACGGCCCTGAAGAAAAGGAAGTCAAGAACGTTTTTTCTTCCTTTGACTTTTAACCAAATTCCATCAGGACTGAGGATAAAGAGAATCATTTGCTTTACACGTAGATCATAAATCTTGACATGCCAAAGGCACCTCTGTTCATAAAGCATGGTATTAAATATTCCCCTACCCACATTCTGCAAGGCTAAGTAAGTACTCTTCTTGAGGCTTTGCTACTACACCTATACAGCACAGATTCTTAGCAAGAGTTGCAATTGTGCCTAACCAATACAGAATTATTACTGTAGAAAAGGGCAAAAAAAAAAAAGGGAGAAAAATCCCTCTTTTTTGCTTCTTTGTAATCTAGGGGAAGGTAGGTAATATTTTGTGTGTTGAATCAACATCGCATTTGCAGATCAGCCTAGAAAGCAAATCAGCTACCTTTGCTCAAATGTATGAGACCAAAGTAATCATGATATAGCTTTTGTGGGTTTGTAAAAGAGGGACTTCTCCATGAAAAATTAAAATAAAAAGGATGCTTTTCATGTTGATCAATAACCAAGAGAGATGCTTTTATGCAAATGGTAGCCTGATTGCAAGGCGATTACAAGGAAAAAGGAAACTGGTTGGCACCTTCTTTTACCATCCATGTTGCTCTCACTCCAGGTAGCCAATCTAAATGCAAATTCTGAGAAAGGAAAAGCTACACTATTCTAGATGGATAGCAAAGAACGTTTTTAAAATTGCAGACCAAACAGCACAGGAAGTACTTGGAAGCCTAATCCTACATAGATTTTAAAAAATGATTGAATTACTTATTATACTAATTATAATATGGACTAAAAATACAGCTATATCATGATTACTTTGGTCTCAGACATTTGAGCAAAGGCAGTTGATTTGCTTTCTAGACTGATCTGCAAATGTGATGTTGATCAACACACAAAATATTACCTAGCTTCCCCTGTATTACCCTAAACTACTGTATTACTAAGGCTCCCGCTAGAGATTTCTGCAAATGTGAATATATTCAGCAGGTTCTGACCAGTTCTGGAGAACCGGTAGCAGAAATTTTGAGTAGTTTGGAGAACCAGTAAATATCACCTCTGACTGGCCCTACCCCCATCTATTCTCTGCTTCCCGAGTCCCAGCTGATAAGGAGGAAATGGGGATTTTGCAGTAACATTCCCCTGCCATGCCCACCAAGCCATACCCACAGACCCGGTAGTAAAAAATTTTGAATCCCACCACTGATTGTCAGTCATTGCATTCCAAGAAACAGGTAAAATCAATTTCCAAGCTTCAGTTAGTTATTAGTATGTTTATTTACAACCATGGGTTTTAGCAAAGTTCATATAAAATTGTAACAATTTGTGTCAGTTCCATTCATCCCCCTTAAAATTAACAGCACTATCAGTCAATATCAGTCAATATGACATTTATTGATTTTTTTTTTCTATAGCCCTCCCCATTTTAGTAGAGGATTATAGAAAACCAGCCTCATGTATCACAGGAAAACTGAGTCCCATGCTCAAGCAGGAAGAGAAATTATAGTTAAAAGGGATCAGTTATAGCACAACATGAACAACGAAACTGTATGGTTTAGCTCTCAGCTTCCTCCATAATTCCAAGTTCAGAAAAAGGGCACACAAGATAATTCCTGCTGTCATTCTAAATTTAGGTTTGGACTGACCAAAAAAAGAGAGGAAGGGATAGTCAATTGGTGCACCTGTACCTTTTGATTTCCCCTAAAGGTGGTTGCAGCTTGCTAACCTTGCCTGTGTGAGTGTG
Organism: Pituophis catenifer annectens; assembly: GCF_029215685.1. Taxonomy (NCBI): domain Eukaryota; kingdom Metazoa; phylum Chordata; class Lepidosauria; order Squamata; family Colubridae; genus Pituophis; species Pituophis catenifer. The sequence continues at coordinate 25,658,171 of NW_027256881.1, read as the reverse complement.
TGTGTGTATTTGATTTTCCCTAAAGATGGTTGCAGCTTGTAACCTTCCCTATATGTATGTATGTGGACCCTGCATATTCGTGGGAATACGCCAGGAGGAGGAGGAGGAGACGACAACACACAAAGCAGTAGGACAGAATGGAGAAGTTAAACACCATCTTTGTGGTGATAATGTGAGAAAGTGGGAGGAAATCAGATCAAGTTTTTCATACACAGAGTTTCATGGGCAGGAAAAGCTGAAATGAGTGAAAAACCTGGCAGGAAGTAAGGTAGTTGGTTGAAGCTGAACTCAGAGGAAAAGAAGAAAAATGATTAGCAACCAGTGAAATTAGGCAGTGCCCAAGTGTTGAAAGAGAGGTGCCTCTTAGAATGATTCAAGATCAACAAACAGAAAGAGATCATGGGTTGGGATTTCTCTACACAATACAGACATCCAGAGAGAGAAGAGGATCTGAAGACATAGGAAAACTCACTAGCCACAAAAGACTGCCAGCTGAGAATTGCTTGAAGCCCTTAGTTAATTCTATGGACAATTTAATAGCAACTACATTTTTAAATGAGCACACAATTATATTAAAAGATGCACTATTCTTCCAGTCAGGAAGATAGTTAATCACAGAATGATACAGCAATTTGGTTGTAAAATAATTTACCATATTCCATACTCTTTGGAAAGCAAAGGACAGAAAGGGGGGGGGGACTGAAGCCAATGCTATTTACATAATTATACAGGTGAAAGAGTTTTGTAGAGAAATTAATATTTTTCTTTTATAATAGAAGTACAAAAATGAGAAGATATTGTGAATTAACATGGAGGTGTTCATTAAAACATCAAGAGTCCAGCTTGGCTTGAAGAAGACTTTGAACTATATCTTTGACAATACAATAGCCTTAAGAGCAATACAATCAAAATATATAACTATGTTATGTCTTCCTGGATATGTGCCAAAATGCATTCTTAATGGGAATTGGGTGGTACTTCTATGGAAACCCACATGAGAATTTGTCACCTGAAATACTGGCAGAAATACATTCAGCCCATCGTAATTGATAACTTGCCCTGCCAGTGATGATGAGGGTTATGGTTTTTTCCTTGATTAGAGTATTGATTTTTGCTCAATTGTTTGTCTAGTGTTAATCTCTGCTTATCTGGAATTGGTTATTGGAAATGATGTATTCTGGTCTTTTTATTTCCTTTTTAACATGTTTATTTTCCCTTTATCCATGTGTTCGTGCAATACTCTGGTAGTCTTCTACCTGTCTATCCTACCAGACAAAGTATCAAGCAAAAATCAATATCCTACTCAATAAACTAACTTCTGCTTTCTACTGAATGCAGTCTTTGCTTCTTAATAACTGAAACACTTAAAGAAAAACCAGAAGAGTTACCTGTATGTCTTGGTTTATTTCATTATATGGTTTATGGAATCTCCATAGATATATATGATTTATAGTTCTTATTTTTTGAGAAATGTGTCTGTTAGAATCTTTGATTTATAGTAAGAGAAAAAGATATATGAAAAATGAAAATTCAAATACAGAAAGTGTGTTTTAAGGTCCACATAGACGTATGGTGAAAATCAAAGGGCCTTCCGACTCGATTTAGAAGCCTACTGTGCCAATGACAGAGGCCATAAATAGACGTTCAGTGGCAGACACATGTCATTCACCAACATTCAAGCTAATATAGAGAAGATTCCCTAAATCTGACAAAATGTGAAGTTATTCCATGGTGGTAGGAACATGATTCATTCTGTCAAAATGCATCACTGCACTCAATCAGGACAATGTTTTGTCGGGTCTGTTAGTGCATGTTTTGCCTCCTGGGTTAGTTCAATTGATCAGACCTTAGCATATATTTTCAGAGGCACTTTGGGTTGCAAATGATGTGCTCAGCTTCCTCTCTTTAAAGTGTATAGAACACAAGGGCAAACATGCCCCTTGCATTCATAACATTTGAATTAAAAGCCCTAAGCAAAACTGCTGTTTTCCCAGGGGAGGGGAACAGCTGTTTTGGCAAAGGCTCAGAATAACATTCATAATCCTGAAAATTGTAGCAGAATCAGTTTCCAAATCCCTATCAGCAAATGTCACAAGCAAAATATTTGTTACAGGCTCAAATTCTGAATAGAGTGTAATCAAGAGCAAAGGTACAGTACAGGCTGGTCCAGAAGCCCAACAGCTGCAACTGAGCTGAGAATGCCACTACAGCAACCAGCAAACATTTCTGCAGAAGAGTTCTGGATTTATTGGGGCTCCTGAAGCATGCAACAGGTGTCCCATAGACAACTGAAAGAACAAGAGGAAAGTTGCAGTCAAAATTGGAAATGTGATCAATGAGAAAATATAGCCAGAAAGTGGATTTACGAGAGATGAAGAAAAAAGGGTGATATTTTTTTAAAGAAATGGAATGACAGCATTCCTTGTTGAAAAGTATAACCTGGGGTTGAAAGATCAAAAATGGAAATGCACAGATGTGTGGATTTCACAAGTTCAAGCAGCCTCTAAGTTTCAGTGTAAAATTTGGATCCTGTGAATCTCAACATTCAGTTTTTATTGTTTGTAAAAAGAACATTTCTGAATTGTTTTGGAATTATTGAATTATTATTAGTGAATGCTTCTTGACACTTTTGTACTGCATTTGCAAGCAGCTGGTAAAATACATGATAATGGAGTCCCATTGGTGATAATATCACTTGGCAGACACAAGAAAGGGATGGGATACAAAATTGAGTTTTATCTTCCAATACATTTGTCACAGCAGCATTCCCAACCTGTGAACTTCAGTTTGGAATCAACTAAAATACTGATCAGTTCCAACTAGAATATTTAGCGGCCATTTTGGGAGTGATGTTAGCTGTAATCCACCACATTTGGAAAGAACCAGGTTGCAGCAGCTTACTTTATGGGGAAAAATAAAATAAAATATGCATTTTGTTTCCTGGATAGGTAAGTCCCATCAATAGACACAAACACATGAATACTTGAAAATGCCATAGGCATGTCAAATTAATCTATAGTAGCCCAAAATTAGAAGGAGCTGATAGCATCTTTTCTGACTAACACATTGTATTAATGACTTTAATACATTTTACTAATACCTTTTAATAAAACATGTTAGTACCAGACTGTTGATTTGGGGAAGTTTAAAAAAAACTTCTGATTTTCCTCAAAACTATTAACTGTTTAAGGTGAATTTCTTATGTAATCAAGGCAAGCTGCTACTCTTATATAATCAAGGCATTAAGACAAAACAGTTACCCAAACTTTGTCACCACTCATTCTTACTGTATCCTCAAGCACATTCTCTCCCCAAAAATCTCTTAAAAGAATTGTAGCCAAATCTAATGGAATAAAGTCAGAGTAATAGTAAAAAAACAAATATTTTTACTTTCAAAAAGGAAAAAGGAAAATAAAGAGAAACAGTCATTCTTAAACAGACAAGATCAAGCAACTTCCTACTGACATGCTAAGATAAAAAGTGAAGACCACAAGTAACTAGGACAGCAAGGAAATACAATAAAATTGATGTCATTTGTCTGCTCCAAATGCACACCCAGCTCAATAGCTATGGCCAGTTATTGCTAGGAAATGGCGCCGGAAAGTAGGTATAAGAAAATACTGGACTGAGTAATGCAGGAACTCTAAATAAATGTTTTAAAAGGAGCAGATTCTGCTAGTAAAGAGGGGGGAGTAAGAACTCAGTACAGAAGGATCTGGGGAGAAACAGAACTATGAGAAAATAGTTACGTGTGCTCCTAGACAGCACTTAGAACATCATTGCTCTAAAACCTGCATTTTCCACTTGCTTCTGAGTTCAATTCAAGATGCTGATTTTAACCTTTAAAGCTCTTCATGACATGGGAAGAGATTATATGAGAGACTACCACTTTCCAGTTGCACCAGCCCACCCATTAGATCTAGCAGAGAAAGGATGCTGCGGGTACCATCTGTTAGGGATGAACGTGGGTTCCAGGATGCAGGCCTTGTCTGCTGTGGCACCCACCTTATAAAACATTCTTCCCTTCAAAATTATATTAGCTCAGTCCCTCTTGACATTCTGAAAGTCCCTCAAAACTTTTGTGTCACCATTCCTGAGGGCTCCAGGGAACTTGAGACATTTCTAAATGGCTCCACTGCTGAGGTGAATATTTTCTTTTTTCTTTTCCTAAAGCAGAGGTCCCCAACCCCCAGACTGTGGCCCATTACCTGTCCTTGAGCTCTTCGGAACTGGGCCGCAAAAGTGGCTGGTGAGGACATGCATTCACACATTCTCACTTGCAAAAGCAGTGGGAAAGTGCGGGCACACACAGTCCATTTGCAAATGGAGCTGCACATGCGTGCAGTTGCCCGCAGCTTGTGCAGAATCATCCCTTCTTCTCCCACCCCTGCCAGTCCGCAAAGCCAGAAAGGTTGTGGAATTCTGGCCTAGAGCTTATATGTTTTACTTTTAATCAAATTTATCTTTTAATACTGATTCTTATATTTTTATAATGATTGCTTTATGTATGTGCTGTTTTATAACATTGTTGTATGGCCGCCCAGAGTCAATTTTTCTGAGGGGGGGAGACCATACAAATTTGCTTAATAAATAATTTTATTTATTTTAATAAATAAAAATGGCCAGAATTAATCTACCACCTCAGTAGTTGCAATGAGTGAAGCACCCCAAAATAAAGAAAATATTATGATTTGTAAAATTAAATGTGGGTATTCGCCTGAAAAAAAAAAGAGTTAGGATATATAGTACTGGAAAAACACAGTATCTCTCAGGAGGTTCATACAATTCAATGTGCCCAAGAGGTCTTTCAGAGTAATATCCCAACAGCAGTGGAGGGTGTCACCAATCTCCTATTTGGATGGGCTCCACAGAATCAAGCAAGCAATTTCCAAAGGGATCCATGGGATAATGTGAGAATTTTTTAAGAGCTGCAGTTCCAGGTTCCATCAACACTCCAGATCTTTTCATGACATGATAGGGAGGGTGTTTATTCATAAAAAAAATATGTAATCCTGAATAATTTAGACAGCTACATGAAAAACTAAATATATCAATAAAAGTGGCCACATAATTAGCCATCCCATCAACTTTATAGAAAATGTTTGAAACTATTGATGCAATGAAAATTGAAGAAGCTCCAGGTCCAGATGTGATTCCTATAAAATACTATAAAAATTTTAGGAGCTTGGCTTATATTTTGCTGAAAGTATTTGCCAGTTTCATACTTTGAGGCCTATACAACAGTTATTTTTAAAAGAGGCAGAAGACCTCTAAACTGTGAAAACTATAGTTAATATTAAACGTCTATGCCAATTTATTTATACTACGTATATGCTCACTCATCTCAGACTGGTGGACAAAGATTAAAACACAACTATGCAGCCTCTAGGAACCACGAGTAAAACACTAATTTTGTTCACCAGAAATACATCAACAGTGGAGCTTATGTAACAGCTACTATGGCACAAAAATTCAAAAAGTATTATCTTCAATAATATTTCCTACACAATCTAGTTTTATGAAAGGGCATCAAGCCTCTGATAATATTAAAGATTTAGTGCATTTATTACCATTATGTAAAGATAAGAAATAAATTATCCTGGTATCACTAGATGCAGCAAAAGCCTTAATATTATTGCAAATTGAATTTTTGACGCAACTGATGAAGAAAATTGGATTTCCTAATTAAATTTATTTCTTGGCAAAAAATTATTTGAATACCTTTGCTCACATAATTACGAATGGCATTATTTCCTCTCTACTAAAGCAATGTGTATCAAAGACTCACTTTTATTTCTGCTTATATTCTTAGCACCTGTGGAATGTTTAATAAGAAATGCAACAACCACTCAGGAATTCTATGAGGTGGAATGTAAATATAAGTTGCAAGTTTGACAGCTTAAGTACAGTTGGCCATCCTGTTATGAGAACCTCCAGTCAAGAAAGCCATAGAAAGCTAGTGGAGAAGAACAGATAACAATCTAGGTTTAAGAAAGTTTGAATTGCTGAAGGCATGTTGATTCCAGGAGAGCATAAGGTAAGATTTCTGTAGTGTTCCTGGGTAGGCTCTGTGGAAGGCTATGACAGAGACCAATTGGGGGGTGGGGGGGTATCTTTTCTTAGAGCAGATGGTCTTGCAGGGAGAATGAAGCAAGAATAGGTTCTCTGAGCCCTTTAGGTAAACGTTTCCCTCGCACATATGTGCTAGTCATTCCCGACTCTAGGGGGCGGTGCTCATCTCCATTTCAAAGCCGAAGAGCCAGTGCTGTCCGAAAACGTCTCCGTGGTCATGTGGCCGGCATGACTAAATGCCGAAGGTGCACGGAACACTGTTACCTTCCCACCAAAAGTGATCCCTATTTTTCTACTTGCATTTTTTACGTGCTTTCGAATGCTAGGTTGGCAGAAGCTGGGACAAATAACGGGAGCTCACCCCATTACACGGCACCAGGGATTCGAACCACTGAACTGCTGACCTTTCGATTGACAAGCTCAACGTCTTAGCCACTGAGCCACCGCGTCCCTTATGAGCCCTTTACTCATCTCCAAATGGGGAGGGGAGTGTAAGAAAAATTGTACATCTAAACAGTCACAAGTTTAAGCTAGCTAGGTAATGTTACACAGAGAGAAGCAGTTAACTTAGATAGATTGGTACAAGTAGTAATTAATCACTGCCATATTCCCACTCCTTTTCAGCTGGTTTTAGAAACTCCAAACAAAACTCTCAGTGCATGCTGTTATCAGGGAGGTCACATGCCTGTTTTCCCCAAAACAGAACAGAAAGGTTTCCTGATTTCTTTCTAAAATATGGGATTATTTAGACAATGAAAGAATTACGAATTGCAATTCCTTACAGGTTGAAGACATAAATATATCCAACAAAAAATAAAGACTGGAAAGCAGCCGTGCTTTCTCCTGTCTAAGTCAGCACAAAAACCTCTTTGTTATGAAAACAAATCTATGCACGTTCTGTTGAGCACAGATACAATTTTTGCTTCTTTCTAAGTGTGAGAAATCATCCCAAACATGCCAATGGCTGGCTTAAAAAAATGTATAAAGCAAACAACTTGCAAAAATGATTAAAACTCTCCTACCTAGAGCAGAAGGCTCCCCAGGAAAGAGGTAAAGTTCAGTGGGTAAAAAAATCCATGGATCACTGCTCAGTGTGAATTTGGGAAAGAAAAGGAACAATGCATTCACACTCTCATACACTGCAAAAAGAGATCAAAGGGGAAACAGATGTTGCTAAAATGTGAGCGATTTTACGTTGAAGAACCTTTGTCCAGAAATAAAAATACACCTCAGAAAAATGGTCATCATTTTGATCAGGCAAAATAAAACAAAGTTCTTAGAGTGGACCTGCAGTTTTCTACTTTGGAGCAGCAGCCTGTAGCTAATGGCTCAGATTCTCCAGAAACAATATCGAATTCGCAGCAGGAAAGAGAAAAACACAAATGCAGTTTTCATTATGCTAACACTTCATGCTGCGAAAGTTTTAGATGAACCCTTTTGAATCTACTGCCAACAAGCCACACCACATCACCTTCCGTGCACCACAACAAAGCCTTCATGTTGTTGTTCAAGGAAGTTTTAGCTCTTGCTTTAAACCACTAATTTTAAGCAGACACAAATTAAAGTGGCTGAAATATAAAAGCTATCCCATGTTGATTTTACATTGTTGTTGTTATTATGGTTTGCTATACAGTCAGCCAGATGTTCAGACTAGATTTGGCATTTTTATCCTTCCTAAGGACCTGGGATAAGTAGATGTGGATATTTGTTGGTGTTAAAGGTATCATCGCAGGATGTAAGCTGTTCCAAGTAAAGTTACCTTTTGCAATTGACTGATGTTGATTTTGTCAATGCCAATGGTATTCAAGTGGTAATCCAGTTGTTTTGAGACTGCAACCAAGGCACCTATTATTAGCAGTATTACTTTTGCCTTTTTTTGCCACAGTCATTCTATTTCTATATGCAGGTCTTCTCTTTGCATTATATTATCTTCTCCAGTTCTTTCTCTTCTCTTCTACTGTCTCCAAGTGCTGTCATGTCCACTATCCCAACTTTTTTTGTCTTTCTTGTTGATGACTGTTAAGTCTAGAGTTTCATCTGGCAGATGCCTGTCAGTTTGAAAACTAAAGTCCCAGAGTACTTTAGCTTCTTCATTTTCTATGACTTTCTCTATTTTATGGTCCCATCAGTTCTCGCTTACAGGCAAATGTTATTTCTTACAGATCTTCCAATGCAGCATTGTTGCTACTTTGTCATGCTGTTGTTTGTAGTCAGTCTATGAGATCTTCTTGCAGCAGCTAACCAGGTAGTCCAGTGTTTCTTCAGCATTATCATTATTAAATGTAATAGTAAACATGATTGCTTAGTCCACTATCTATGGAAGCCACACAGTATACATCATCTCAATGTGACAAATAAATATGTCTAAAAATAGGCTACTTGATCTTTGCTTCAAGTACTGCTAGCATCAAGAGGTTTAGGGCCCAATGGCAATTCATTACAAGGCTAATATTATTACTGTGTGAAATCTGATTATTGATTACTGTGTGAAATCCACAATATTGTAGAACTCTCCATGTTCTTTTCCTTTACAATATTACAATAGAGCACCATTGAATATGCTGAAGTATTTATTCATCTATTCAATCCACAAATGTTTATTTTAATGCTCTGAGTTACAATTATTTGGGGGGGGAGAAGAATTATGTGTAGATTTAACAAAAACAGTCCCAACACCAACCTTGAAGATAACTATGAAATTATATCTGCCTCCTCACTTAGCCCAGCACTGCCTATTATTTCCATGTACACCTCTCTGCCATCCTTCTTGTAAAAATGATAATGGCCAGCAGCCGCCACCCACACACAATATAAGTACACTTGTACCATGAGAAAAAGGAGGGAATTATTAGAGGGCCACTTCCTTGTGTTACAATGTTGTTTAGTATTTCTTCTACTTGGAAACAACGAAAGGAAAATGTAAATATACATTTATAGGGGTGTCTTTTAAAATGAGAACATTACTGTCCATTAAAAAGGAAAAGCTTCAAGATTCATAAAAAAAAAATAACAGAAACTTGAAATTAGAGTGCTATGACCAGGTTTCACTGAAAGATACAAATAAGCAAGCTACAGCAAAGAGTGGATATGAAGAAACGAACTCTTTGCTGGATGTACATTAATACCACTACCGCAGCTTTCTGCAACAAATCCGATGGAAGCAGGTATTTGTCACATCATATTATTACAATATATATATATATATATATATATATATATATATATATATATATATATATATATATATATATATATATATATATATTCTTACTTCTTCGTAGGGTCTATGTGTGTTTTTCTTCTAGCCAGGTTTTTTTTTTTTTGTAGCTGGAGCTACAAAAAAAACCTTGGCTACGTAGGGAAAACCTGGCTAGAAGAAACACACACACACACACACACACACACACACACACACACACATATATATATATATATATATATATATATATATATATATATATATAAATTAGACAGAAGCGCTGGTTTCTTAAAGTATCTATCCCTAACTGGCTTAATATATTTAAATCGATTTTGTTAAACATCCTCCTGTAAATGCAAATCCCTCAAGCATGCAATTTTAAAACACAGACAATAAAACTTAGTATCAAACTGCAGCAGTAATCTTTAAATCAATAACATGTAGTAGAGCTATAAAAACAATTTGAAAACTACTTATAAAAATTCTCTGGCTGAGAAATTTAAATTTAAGATTTAATAGAGGCAACCTTCATGGAAAGAGGAAATATTCCAAATACAAGGGGCCACAATTGAGAAAGCCCCTAAGAAGCCAACTCACTAACTTGACAATCAGAAGGACCTGGAGCCAGACTTCTAGTAATGGAAAAGAATTCAGGCAGTGGAGTACAGAAACCTTAAAGGCTTTCTTTAAGCCTTTGCAACACAAAATTACAGTTCTTTTTTATGTAACCCTCCTAGAAATGCTGCCCCACCCAGGTATTGTATATATGTTTGGGGTCCCTAGACAATTTTAAGAGACTGAAATTTAATGTAAGTCAACAATCAAAGCCACAGCAACCCATAGGACTGGAAAAATGTGATCCCTTGGCATGCTTTGGAACAGCCTGGTACAATCTAAGGAGCATCAATTGCATTCGGAAATTTTTACTGTTCCTCTTCTAGGAAGAGAAGCAGAAATACTCTTCCAGTTGGCAGCTAAACAATCTATTAAGAATGCAACAGCCAAGTTATTAATGGGAAAGAGCATTGCCCTCCATATGCTTTCCTGGCCCAACTAAAAGGGAGAGCCATGATCGTTAAAACTTCATTCAGTTTAGGAAGAGGATATCCGGAAGGCCCTTATCTTTTATTTAATAGGGGCCCCCAGTGTGCCTCAACAATCTCAGAGCTGATTGTGTCAGGAACTGCAAATTCTGTTTCTCAAATCAGACCTATCTCTCTCTCTCTCTCTCTTTTTAATCACTGTCTGATAATCTGTCATAAGATCCCTTCTTATAAAAGTTTTTGGGCCATGCCAAGAGAGAAAGTTTACGCTACTAGAGGTATACATTCAACATAGATTTAATGACTGCTTCTTTTTTTCCCCTTTTCTTTCACCCTGCCATTCCTTTTGCCGTACTGATGCATTAATAAGAAAATTATTAAAGTTTATGGATGCATTAACAAGAAAAGTATTGTTTATTTTAGTCAAAATCATTCCAAAATTTGAAAAAGAAATCCAAATTTGACATTAAGGCAAAAACTTTCATTTATGTTAGCTGTTATAGTTCTGTAATCAAACTCATCTGATTTTGAAAGTTATTAAGCCACAGACCACATTCATAACTTGTAGCCCACCATTATTATATCCTCTATGAAAAGCAGAGATAATTTCCCCCAATCATACTTTTTTCTTAAACCACAACCTTACTAATAACCAAAAGAAGAGAATTTACTCACCCTTCTTACGTTTTCCAGATTCTGTTTCTAGAGGAGATTTCCTACATGGTACCCATGGGCATCGTACCTGACATGTTCTGAGTTTTTAAAATAATGAACATGGTCTTTTCAGAAATGGCTTAAGAACTTTAGGAAATAACCCCCCAAAAACCTAGCATTTTAGGAAATGTGTTCAGGTTTAAGGAGATTCTGAAGACCTGTTCTGCAACCTGGCTTCTGGTAAATAAGTGTTTCATGGTGGGCACAACCTATTTTGTTAGAAGAGTCCAACAAGGTTCTCAAAATTTCTGATTTGCAAACTATCTTAAAGAGACGATGATTTCTGATTCTGTAACGATTCTGAGTCACCCAGGTCAAGGGTCACCAACCTTTCGGACCTCAGGGACCACTAAATTCATAATTTTAAATCCCGCGAACCACTAATATGATCTGCCTAATGACTGGATGGGTGTGGCTAGATGGTCATGTGACTGGGGGAGAGCCTTCTCTGTGGGGGTACCTACGATCTGGAACGAGCTCCCCCCGGAGATACGGAGGATCCCGGATCTGCGCACCTTCCACCACACGCTTAAGACTCTTCTATTTCATCAAGCCGGCCTGGCCTAAATCTTCCCCCTTTTAAATGTGGAAATTTTAAATTTGTTTTAATTATAGGGTTATGGGTAAGGCGTTTTAAATTGGGGAGCCATTTTGGATTTAATTTTTCTTTTAAATGTATTTTAATGTTTATATTATATGTTCTTTAATCTTGGCTGTTCACCGCCCCGAGTCCTTCGGGAGAGGGGGCGGTATAAAAATTTAATAAATAAATAAATAAATAAATAAATAAATAAATAAATAAATAAATAAATAAATGGCCAACTCGATGTCACTCGCGTTGAGGGGCACTTTGCCAGCCTCTACTCACTCCTCCTCTGCCAAGCACTCCTTGCCTCCCTGCCCAGGCTCCTTAGGGCCCCAACAGGAAGCAGTGGTTGGAGCTAAGCAGCCACCATGAGAAAGAATTGGCAAAACAGCTGGCTCAGTTCAAATTGGATCTGACCGAGAAGGCGGCTCAGCAGAAGCACCTCACTGAGGACTATGAGCATCGGCTTTCCAAGCAGAGGGAAGACCTGTGGGAGTACAAGGCCAGAAGTGAAATGTCTTCAAAAGAAAAACAAGAAAAGCCCAGTTGCCTCCTGAAAAAGCATCTTTGGGACACCGTAATTCCAGGTAAGGTTAAAAAGCAAGTTAAAGGAAGTTAAAGCAAGTTAAACAGGTGTTTTCAACCTACCAAATACCTCATCCTCACAATATGCACTTCATATGACTTTTCCTAATTTGGAGGCAAAGTTCAGCCCCCCCCCAATTTTAAATACTCTTTTGTACCATATTATTTTCAAGACCAGGCAAACTCAAATTATGTTTTATTTTCAAAACTTTTCCAAACTATGCCTATTTAAAGTTTGTAATATTTTTTTTAAAATTGCCTAACAAGTGCAGATCTCTTTTAGGTTACTGAATCATACTAAAGATGTTCCCATAGCACTTTTATTATAATTTCAGGATCCTTCTTAAGAGTTCAGAATTATTGCCTAAATTGGAATTTTAAAAGAAAACACAGCTGTTGTTTTCTTTAAATGAACTGTAAGAGTGATGCATCTTGCTGAAATAATACCTCTCTTCACAGTGACATGCAAAATAGAAGCTTTGCAAAAGACCACCCGAGATTGTGAACTGAATCTCTAAATCATCGTGCATTTAGCAATCTTTACCTTGCATAGTTCTAGAGTTTATGTTCATGCAACTAGTCTTCATGGTGTTCTACAATTACATATTACATTTACCAAATTCCACCTTTCCAGTTTTTCACCAAATATCTACCTCCAATTTAATTGGGTAAGAATTTATATTAATAATAACAACTATAGCCATCTCCAGATGGCTATAGTTGTTATTATTAATATAAATTCTTACCCAATTCCTCTGGGTAAAAAGACAGGATATAATTGAAAAATGAATGAATGAATGAATGAATGAATGAATGAATGAATGAATGAAGAGCTGTCATGCTGTGTCATGATACAGTCCTGTTTGTCCTTTGTTCCTCTCATGTTATCTACTTTAGCCTGTACTATACCTTAAGCACAACAGCCAATCATTGCTACACATCATTTTTGGAATTTAAGGAACATTTAACAGATAAATGCCACAATGCATCCCTAGAGGATGGGACTGCTTATAAAATATTGTAACAATGTAACTGTCTCCAGTGAAATAACCATAAACCTGCTTTTATGAAATCATACAGACAAGCAATACTATTTCCTTGTCAAATAACTGTGTAGCAGAGGTTACTATAGGAAGTTAAAACCCACCCCTCTCCTAGAAAATGAAATATTTTAGGAACTATTAAAAGGGAGAATATTTCCCCTAAAAGGGAGGCAAAAACTCCCCCCCCCCTTTGTTAATGGGCCATTAAGGCCTGGGCCAGTCTATTCTATATAAGAAAGATCTACCTCCTTCAGGCAGAGCCATTTCATTGCCCTTCATTGTATCATCCAGCAAGATTCAACCAAACTTAACACACAAACAACCTAAAAGCTAGCTTTGACCTCTGACAGCAACCAATCAGGATTCTCCTCCTGTGCCCCAGAACTTCCTGAGAAGGTATAAAACCCAGGGACTCTCAGCATCTCTTCCCTTTCTTCGCCCAAGATCTCCAAGGCATGTGATCCTGTCCACCAATAAACCTTCTTTCCAAGCAACTTCCATGAATCCAGTGTCTTTTTCCCCACCTGGAACTGAATCCAGAAGGATATTTCTTCCAACATTATGAAGCTGATATTAAAGAATGAAACCTACTGCAAATTAAAACTTTTAAAATACAGACTGCATATAAGCAAGTACGAAATACCCTTCCAAAACTATGTTAACAATACACCGCTTTGCAGTTTCTTCCCACGGTACTCAATGGGACTCATAAAAAGGAGGAAAAGGTAGGAATTAAACCTACATGTTTCCATTTATTTATACACTTTATGCTTAGGAGGGCACCAATTACCTACCATAATCAATTCTGAATGCTTGATTATAATTATTTTCTTGATGTGATAGTGCATACCAATCGGAATGACAGTTAAAGCCAGAAAGAAGAAAAATATAATTGCCAATATAAGTATAAACATCTGTGTAGCTATCAACACATACTGATAGCTATTTAGCAAGAAGTACAATGCTAAAAAGAACCGTATTATTCATATTGGAACACTTTACAGTTTGCATTATTAATTGAGTAATCAAGGCAATATTATCCACCCACATCCTTTCTCCAAACAAATGGTCAGGTTATTTAAAGTCTGGCACTTTAAAACCAATACACTTATTATCATATAGTCTTTGTGTCTGGTAGGTGGATTGAAACTGTTGCTTTTGCTTCAAGAAACTATTATACTGCAAGTGCCCCTGAGGAAATATTTTGGAAGGATATTTAAAGACCTGCTACACCTCCATGAACATTGAAATAATGGGAAAACTTCACAACTATCTTGAAAAAGGCCAGACAAATGTCTCCTCAGAATTATACAATTGTTTCATATATTGCCTCCTTTATAGGAACTATTCAGTTCCTATAAAAATTTTCAGGATTCATTGAGCTTCACAATTCAATATCAATTAGCCAGGCTACTATAGTAGCTGCTCTCTTTGGGAGATTTTTATTAGCAATTATTTCTGAAAACAAAGATGTGCAGTTGAAAATCAGCTCTCCTCCTCTTTTTTTCTTTTGAAATAAGTTTATCCAGCTAGACCGCAACCAAAACTTCTAAGTCATTCATTATCTATACAAATACAGATGAGACTGTTAAATGTGCTCCATCAGCACTGTCTCCACCAGCATGTATTTGTATATGTGTATATATGTGTGTGTGTGTATGTGTATGTGCATGTGCATGTGTATTCGTTTATTTAGCTTCCCACAACAGAGATTCTCAGCAGAACAAGAAAACATCCATGGTGTAAGTATGATTACATAGCAGTAAGCAAAAATGTCTTTAAAAACTGAAACACAGATAAAATTATAAAACAATCAATAGCAACATTCATGTCAACTAATAGCATCTATCAATCAAAGACTCTCTTAACATTTCTGTTTTTAATGATTTCCTGAAGCCTAACAAGGATAGGAGCACCAGGGGACTCTGTCTAGAGAACAAACCCCCCAAAAAACATCATCAAGAAACAAGGTTGACACAGTGTGACTACAGTCACATATTACTATATGATAATTATAATTTGGAAAGGCATCCCACCACTCCAGGCCATATTGCTTTGCCTCTTCCTCTTCCAGCTTTCATGGTCAAGTGCCAGAACTTGGGTTTTTAGTTCATGGTGAGTTTGCATACAAACCAAAGGCATCATTTCATAGCTAATAACAATCAGTTGTGTCTCCTAATCTGAAGAGTTGGCAAAGATGTATTCATGGAATCCAAAGAAAGGACAAAGTAGAACATGAAACAGCAATATGTGGGTGAAAATCTCTGTGCTGATGTTGCAAATAAAATCTTGATAAAAGAAAACATAAAAACCATCTCTATTCCCTTTAACAGAATTCTAACACCTCACAATTCATTAACCATTTGAGTTTGCAGATTATTTCTTGTCTATAGAATGCTTCTTGTGCTGAAAGCCACAAAGGTGTTTTCAGGCTCAACCTGGGTTTATATCTATAGGTAGTCCTCAATTTACAGCTATAATGGAGCCTGGAATTTCAATTGTAAGTTGAGGCACCATGAGACCAACCTGATTTTATGAGTTTTTTGTAGTGATTGTTAAACAAATGCTGCAGTTGTTAAATGAACACCACACTACTTTCCAACAAAAAGTCACAGGGAGATGACACCTTTGGAACTCAGGAGCCAGGCCATTAAGTACCTTTTTGGGCAGGTCCACTGTAACTTCAAACCGTCGCTAACTGACACATCATTAAGTGAGGATTACCTGTAGTCCATATTCTCAATATGACATGTCTAACATAGTTATTTGTGAAATCTATATTAACCTTAGTTTTCACATACCACAAATATCCATGCCACTCAAACCTTGGCTCCTGTTTTTCTAACTCTAAAAGGCTCCTATTTCTTAGCAGCACCTAATTCTTTAATCCAAACCAACAACAGCCCCTATGTGCTTGTGCCATGCCAGCTTCTTGAACATATCTGCATGTGTCCTGGCTGCATTTTTTGCACACCCTTCATTACCTGTGTCACACGCTCCCCAACCTACACTATGCCTTTTATACACACCTTCACATCCTCTTGTAATTTTAATATCATTTTTTCTTTTCATAATTTGTATACCAACCACTTCTCTGGTTTATTTCAAAGGGTTTTTTTGTTTTGCATAATTCATTTTTATTTCCATTGATTACTATTAACATAGATAATTGTTGCTTTAGAAGCTTAATTTGTTGAGAAATACCTGGAAACAACTTTAATTTCTTTTTTTCTTTTTATCTCATCCAAAACAGCTTATGTTTTCCCTTGCCTCTTCTTTTTGGAGTTCACTATTATGTTGTATAAAGTAGCCTCTTATGAAAGCTTTGCTTGAATCCCAAAATGGTTTGGGATTCATCTTACATCTTACACCCTTAAGAGTATTTTCAAAAAACTCTTTTCTTTTTACAGTCCCCCACTATTACTTCTCTCTGTAATAGCATTTCATTTAACTTCTAGCTGAAGGAACTGGGTTTTCATTTATAAACCAAACTTACTGGATTTGACAAGGTCTTTGGTAATATCTCTACTTTATGCACCTTATTAGTCAAATTCTTCAAAATCAAAACACGTATATTGTGGGAAAAGATATGTGTATTTTAGAAAAATAAATGTATTATCTTGAATTGCTCCACATACCAAGCTCAAAATTGTCCATCAAGTTTTTTTTAAAAAAAATGACAATGTAACTTGCATAATTTTAATTTTTTTTCTTAATTCCTAGAATTGAGAAACAATTTTGGTTGAGATTCAGAGCAATTCCAAAGGATTTTGGTAAAGATGTTAGAGATAAGGTTATCAAACATTATCTATTTTTTTTAATGGGATGAAGAGGTACTGAGGCAGAAATTGACAAAGTTTATAAAATAAATACAAGATTTCCAAAATTAAAACTGTTCCAAGGGATATCCTGATCAGAAAGAAGATAAGAAGACAAGAGACAAATTCTGCGCAGCATTTTAATACAAAATTGAAGATGTATAAAACAGAAGTAATTGTGCTTAAAGAGTTTCCAATTAGAATACTGCATAAGAGAAAAGTACTTATTTCTGACTAATAACTTTCAGTTAATGTTATTTCTGATAGATTCATAATCTAAGAAAATCAGAAATTGTAAATGTAGGCTAAGTAGAACCATCCAAAGATGAAAGTTCTCAAATTAACACTTCATTATCATTCTGCATTTATTCAGTTTTTTTCTCTATCTGCTCCCTATCTCTGATATATGCCTATATCTAAGCAACACAGTATTCTTCCCACTGTATTTGTTCTCCTTTCAAAAAAGGTGTCTGACATTTGTTTTGTAATGAAATGGACGTTGTCTTACCTGAACGTCCCTTTTCTGGGCGCTGCGTACACTATCCATGCATGGGTTAATCCTTCAGTGCTTGGCAAACAACTGAGTGAAAACAAAAGACCTTTCCTCCCCTTTCCGGCTCCCAAGCCACGCCTCTGTTCCCATGATTCCCCAGTCTGAACGAAGGCGCAGCAGACAAGAAACCACACTATGAGTAACTTAAAAACTCAACTTTATTAACTCGAATTAACGTAATGGAAAAAAGGAGCTAGTCTCAGTCATAAGCAGGGGCAGTCAGCCCTAACGGGTGGGATATGGATAGTGTACGCAGCGCCCAGAAAAGGGACGTTCAGGTAAGACAACGTCCATTTTCCTGTGCGCTGCTCCCACTATCCATGCATGGGATATACCCAAGCTTAAACTCCCTGGGTGGGAAGCTGACTGCCTCCAGAGTCCTCCGTCAACACCTTCTGCAGTACTCTGCGGCCAAACGATGCCTCAGCCGAGTTGAACACATCGATCT
Organism: Pituophis catenifer annectens; assembly: GCF_029215685.1. Taxonomy (NCBI): domain Eukaryota; kingdom Metazoa; phylum Chordata; class Lepidosauria; order Squamata; family Colubridae; genus Pituophis; species Pituophis catenifer. The sequence continues at coordinate 25,640,110 of NW_027256881.1, read as the reverse complement.
TGTAGTGTCGGATGAACGGTGTGAGGGACGACCACGTCGCAGCTCTGCAGATGTCCACGACCGAGGCTTGTGTGGCCCAAGCCGCCGTGGTGGCCGCGCTGCGCGTCGAGTGCGGTAGGATCTTGCCGGGACCCGGTTTGGAGGACAGGTCATATGCCAAAGCGATGCAGGCCTTGATCCATCTGCTGACCGTGGCTGTTGATATCTTCTGACCCATGGACTTCGGGTTGAATGAGACCAGGAGACCCTCTGAACGACGGAAGGGAGCGGTCCGTTGAATGTAAATGCGGACGGCGCGTCGGACGTCTAGAGTGTGCCACCTCTCTTCTCTGGGATCACGAGGAGAAGGGCAGAAATCTGGCAGGATGAGCTCCTGGGCCCGGTGGAACCACGAGTTGACCTTTGGGATAAAGGCGGGATCCAGACGTAGCGTCACGGTTGAGTCGTGGAAGATACATAAGTCCTTGCGGACTGAAAGAGCTGCTAGTTCTGAGACCCTTCTCGCCGAGGTGATCGCCAGAAGGAAGGTCACCTTAAAGGATAGGTACTTCAGCGAGCTTGAGTCTAGGGGCTCAAAGGGGGCCTCGGTCAGCGCCCGCAACACTAGCGGCAAATCCCATGAAGGGAAACGGTGCACTGTGGGGGGTCGCAGGTTGGTGGCCCCATGCAGAAACTCCTTGATGCGCGGATGGTGCGCGAGGGATTGGTACGGCGGGCATGTGATGACTGTTGACAACGCCGCAGTCTGTCTACGTAGGGTTGCAGGGGCCAGGCCTCTTTCTAGACCAGCTTGTAGGAACCGCAGAATGTCCCGAGTAGTAGCTGACGTGGGGTCAATGTGCTGGTTGGCACTCCAGCGACAGAACGCCTGCCATGATGACTCGTAGATGCGTGTCGTAGACGGGCGCCTGGCCGCCTGGATAGTGGCAACTACCTCGTCTGGCAGGTTATCCTTCTTCAGGATGACCCGTTCAAATGCCAGACGGCTAATTGCAGCCACTGAGGCTCTGGATGCGTGACTGCTCCCTGGCACAGGACGAGCTGTTGTGGTGGGATCACCCATGGTTGTTCCACGGACAGTGCCACCAGGTCGGCGAACCATGGTCTCCGGGGCCAGTTCGGGGCTACCAGGAGTAGGTCTGCTTTTTCTGCCAGTAGCTTTCGGATGAGGCGTGGGAGTAGCGGGACTGGTGGAAATGCGTACAGGAGACCCCTGGGCCACCTGCAGCGTAGTGCATTGTGGTCCTCCGCCTGTGGTGTCGGGTAGCGAGAAATGAAGCGGGGAAGTTGGGCGTTGGCTGGGGTCGCGAAGAGATCTACTGCCGGGTTTCCGAAGCGCGAGGCGAGTTCTTGGAACAGCTGAGGGTGGAGCTGCCATTCCGCTTGATCTATTGTTTCGCGGCTGAGCCAGTCCGCCCTCACATTGGTTGCGCCCGAAATGTGATCTGCTCTGATCGAGAGTAGGTGTCTCTCTGCCCAGCTGAACAGCTCTGCGGCCTCCCGCATCAGGGTACGAGACCTTGTGCCCCCCTCCCTATTGACGTGCGCTTTGGCCGAGATGTTGTCGGTCAGGATTAGGATGTGATGCCCCTGCACCGATGGCTGGAAGCTGCGCAGAGCCAGCTTGATCGCCCGCAGCTCTAGGAGATTGATGCTGCATAGCCGTTCCTGAGGCGACCACTGACCCTGCGTGACTAAGTTGTGGAGATGTGCTCCCCACCCCCGAAGGCTGGCATCGGTGGTAAGAATCAGGCGGTCCGGCTCTAGGAAGCTGGACCCCTTGAGGAGTGATGGGGATGTCCACCACCTGAGAGAACGGCGGACCTGGGGGGTGAGACGAACTTCCCTCTTGGAGTTGGCCCTTCCCGTTCGCTGGAAGGGAAGGAGGAACCACTGCAGGGGTCTCGAATGTCTGCGTGCCCACGGTACGATGCCGAAGCAGGATACCATCTTGCCCAGGAGGCTTGAGAGGTGGCACAGTGCAGCTCTCCTCCCCGACAGGGTCTGCAGGATCAGAGTTCGGATGCTCTGGACTCTTTCCGGTGACAGGAACACCTGGCCGCTGGACGAATCTATCACCGCCCCTAGGTGGAGAAGTCTGGTGGTGGGCTGAAGTTGACTCTTTGCAAAGTTTATGGTGAAACCGTGATCCTGGAAGATCTTCATCACCATCTTCATATCTCTGGAGGCCTGGTCGGGCGTGGACGACAGGACAAGAATGTCGTCCAGGTAACAGAGAACCCGGATCGGGACGGCTCGGAGCCTGGCTGCCACCACCGCTACCAGCTTGGTAAAGGTGCGCGGGGCCAACGAGAGTCCGAATGGCATCGCACGATATTGGTAATGCCGGCCCACATACTCGAACCTCAGGTACCGCCGGTGATGCGGGTGAATGGGCACATGGAGGTAAGCCTCCTTGAGGTCGACCGACTGAAGGAAGTCGCCCTGTCTCACCCCCGCTAAGATGGACCTGAGGGAGTGCATTTTGAACCTGCGGTATTGAACGGACAGGTTCAGGCGCTTTAGATTGAGTATGGCCCTCCAACCCCCGGAGTTCTTGGGCACCAGGAAGAGGGTTGAGTAGAAACCTGAGCCCCGCTGATTGTGCGGGACCGGTTCTATGGCTTCGACCTCTAGGAGGTGGGCAATCTCTTGTGACATTAGGTCCTGAAGCTCCGAGGATCGAGGGGTTGGGCAACGGACGAACCGGTGGGGCGGCAGACCGGCAAATTCGATGGATAATCCTGAAGAGATCGTACGCCTTACCCAGGAGTCCGACGTCGATCTGGCCCATTGTGGATGAAAGAGGATGAGCCTTCCCCCTATGGGTCCCGTGGGCCCGGAGTCATTTTCCCCTTCTGGCGGGCTTAGGGCCGGCTCCACGGAAGTTGCGCTTAGGCTGCTGTTGTCGTCCTCGGTCTCGGAACTGCTGCCTGTCGTGAAATCTGTCTCCTCCCTGGTATTGGGAGCGATGAGAGAAGGACCCCCTGGGTCCGGCGCTGGCGCGAAAGGGCTGCTGGAGCGGGTAAGGTGTGTATCTGCGCTCCTGGCGCCGGTATGTCGAGGGGAGGATCTTCCTCTTGTCTTTCCCCTCGACCAGAAGGGGTTCTAGCGCCGCTCCGAACAGCTCTGGCGCTTTGTATGGGGAAGTGGTCAGCTTCCACTTTGCTTTAAAGTCAGCTTTCCATGGCTTAAGCCAGAACAGCCTCCTAGCGGTAATGGTTGAGGCTAGAGCCCTAGAAGCGAACTTAGCAGAGTTCAGAGAGCTGTCGGCTGTGTATTCGGTGGCAGCTATTATTTTGTTAAGATCTTGATGCAGCCTAGTGTCCTCCGGCGGGAGTCTGTCCTGGAGGTGCCGGAGCCAAATGAGGGACGCTCTGTTGAAGAAGGAAGAGGCGGTCGCGGATCTGATTGCCCAGCCTGCTGCCTGATGAGCCTTGCGGAAAGCCCCCTCCATTCTCTTCTCCTCTGCTTTGAGAGTGTCTAGCGGGTCGGTGGAGACCAAGGAGCTAGAGGATAGCGTTGCCACTGGTTGGTCTACTGAGGGCAGCGCCAGAAGGTCCTCCAATTCCGGGGCTGAGCAGTAGAGTTTCCTTTCCAGGCTGCTGGGCGTTGCCAGGGAGGCTGGTTGCGCCCAAGGGTTCTGAATGACCTCCGTAAAGAGCTGAGGGCACGGGATGAAGTCCTTTTGTGGTTTTGACGATTGGAAAAGCGCGTCATGAGGACCTGCTGTTTGCGGGGTAGTAGTTGCGACGTCCCCTGGAACTCCGAGGTTGGTTGTAAGCCGCGCCTTGTGGAGTAGGGATTTGAATAGCGCCGGGCGAAAGAGGCCAGTAAATGCCGGGGTGTCCGGTGCCAGGCCCTCGTCCTCCGATAGCTCCATCTCCTCAGGCCCCTCCTCCGCTTGGTCTGATTCTTCAGACGACGAGTCCTGCCCTTGATCTGGGTGAGGACGGAGTTGCGAGTGGTGCTGTCGTGCCTGGGCCGGTGCGGCTTGTACCTGTGCCTGGGAAGCCTGCTGCATGCTTGCTGTGAGGAACGACGAGAAGGCCGAGAACATGGCCTGGAAATCCATTGGGGCTGTTCCTCCTGCCCCCCCCTGGGTCTGTTGGTCTGCCCTTGACAGGGTGAGGGTTGCCTCCCTGGCCCGAAACAGCTGGGCTGGGGAAGGAGTCAATGCGGCCTCTGATCCGGTCCCTGGGCCTGTGTCGAGACGGGGGGTTGCGTGTCCCGGTCTCGTCACATCTGGGGTTCTTGGCGTGATTGCAAAGTCAGCCACTGAAGAAAGTCCCAGCTCTATTTCCCCTGGGGGGGGCTGTGCTGGTCCCAAAGGCCCGGACTCTCTGGCTGTGGCTCCTGCAGTCGCTTTGTGCGCTCTCTCCCACTGCCGCTCGAGTGCATTGTGCCTCCTTAAGGCGTCCCTGTCCCGGATGGGTAGGGAGCCTTCTGATGCGGCCCTGCTGGTCGAGCTCGCGTGTCTCCTCTTGGATTTCTTTTTCCCCCCTTTTGAGGTTTTGCGTGGGGGGGTGAGCTCGAGCTCCATATCCGAAGACGGGGGGGAGCGAGACATTGCCGCTTTAGCGACGATTGGGCCGGCGTGGAGGTGCGCTGAGGCTTGTCCCCCGATGGGGAAGAACTCCCTTCAGGCGAGGAGTGAAAGAGGAGGGGGGATTTGTAGCTGGCTCCCTGGAAATGAGGGAGGCGTAGGCCTGAGGCACTTGCCAAAATGGCGGCCCGAGGGCCCGTCAAAATGGCGCTGGCACGTGGTGCGATCACCCGCTGTGCCAGTCTTCAGCGTCGGACTCACAATGGCGGCCCGAGGGTCCGCCAAACGCCGCGCGTTTCCCCTTTGCAAGCCTTTTCCGTAGTGTAGGGGCAGGCTGCTTGAATTGGGGCCCTCCTCCTCTTCGCGCTTCTGCCGCTGTCCTTTCGGCGCAGCGCGGCTCCCCAGGAAGCGCTGCGGTCCGCGCCACGTGGTCCAAGGCTCCGGCCCCGACGCCCAGCTGATTAGCGCGAAGCCGCTTTGAGCGCGGCGCGCGGTGAGCGAGGGGCGTGCAACGAGCCTGCCGGTCAGCTGGGGAGCGCGAGCGAGAGCGGCGGCACCAAAGCGGGAAAGGAGCTTCTTTAAAGGTGATCCAGCCGATCGGGCGGCGTGGGCAGCTTAGCTCCGCTCCCCCCCCTTCTTCTGATGCACGTGCAGCAGTAAAAATAGATAGAGAAAAGGAGCCGCGAAAAACCAATCTATTCAAAATTAAATCAAAAGCCTAGACGCCCTAAGGAAAGGGAAGATTAAAGAAACTAGGAAAGGAAAAACAAAGAGGGAGAACTATCCCCACAGCGGTACAATACCTTCCTGGAAACTGTGGAGCTCCCAAAATCACTACAGTGTTTGCCAGCAACTGAGTGAAGACTGGGGAATCATGGGAACAGAGGCGTGGCTTGGGAGCCGGAAAGGGGAGGAAAGGTCTTTTGTTTTCACTCAGTTGTTTGCCAAGCACTGAAGGATTAACCCATGCATGGATAGTGGGAGCAGCGCACAGGAAAATATTCAATATTGCATGGACTTTGGCACCATATTTTCACTGCTAAGTCAATTTGGCTGTACAGAGCTGAATTCTAAGGAAGATAACAGAAACTGCTAGAAATGAAGTAGATCAAAACAAAAGAACTCAGCAAGACTTCACAGAATGCAGAGTCTTTCAGAGTGTGCTTGAAGATGAAACTGAAGAGGCGTCAAAATGTATGTGCACAAACATGCGTGTGCACACATATACACACAAAATTACAGTAAATACAAGATATATTAATCGTTATGCCTACACAAGGCTTCTTGCTGAACGCAGCATTCCCCACTCTGGGGCCTTTGGCTGTCACCACAATTGCTGAATCTGTTCATTTAATATTGATTTAATCCAGCAGTGAAAGTCTATGATAATAAAGTATTTGATAAGTCCTAAGAAAAATACAAGGCAAAGCTTCAGACTCAAAGGAGCATAATAACATAACATAAAGTAGAGACTAGATTCATCTGATTAAACTCTAGGCCAGTCAATTTAACAATTTAAAAGCTGTGCACCTTTTTTTTCAGAAAAAAATCTTACTGACTTTAATGAATATTATTCTGTAACAAGTGTCTTCAGTATAATTTTAAAATGTTCAGCTAAAGTCTACAGAATTACATACCAGTATTTTAAAAATTAATATAATACAAAGTAATACAAAATGTTTTCATATTTCATGAAATATCTTTTCAACGCCAGCACAGCCCATGACATACTCACAACATCTAATAGTAAGTTATAATGTGATTTATCTGATTTTCACTTAGCATGTCATATGAACTCAGAAAGTCATGGTTTACCCTCAGAGCATTTCAAACAAACCCTGGTTTATCACAATGTGAGAACCCAATGAAGATTCAAGTCTGCATCATCCTAAAAATCACCGCAAACAAGTCAGTCTGTAAAAATTCTGATCCTAGAGCCTTATTCTGGCAATTTATCCTTCACTAGCACAAAGTTTCTTCTAGCTGCCCATATGCTTTTCCTCAGAAGTTGCCATTTACCTGGCAGAATTCTGGATGGCTATCGCTGGTGTTGGCAATACTGTGGTTAGTCTTCCTAACCCTTTTGGTTCTGTCACTGCCATTTCCAGCATTGCTACCATTATCACTAACTATCTTAGCTTCTTCTGCCAGGACAGGCTGATTATCCATGGCCTGCCAGTATCTGAGCTCTTCATGAAAGTATATCTTGCCCTTGTCTCTTCTCTGGTATATTACCTGAAGCCCTCTTCTAGGGCTTATTCAACAAAACATTATTAAAACAAACTTAGCCCTAACCCTAACCATACAACCTAGATTAAGAAAACCATGTTCCCTCTCCCAACAAATACAGTTGTTAAGAATTCTTCATCTATAAATATATGTTTGCCAAGAATACATGATCCAAGGCATTTTCTGTATTAACCTCACAGAAAATAGATGGACAGATGAAATGGGCAAAGGCATTGTCTGATGATCACTTTATCCAAGAAGATTTACTTGCTGCTTCTATTCTTCGTTACAAAAAAAAAAAAGCTCTTTGATTTAGACTTTGGAAAGAAAACGGCATTTGATGTTTTCTTTATTTCAAGTATGTCTACATACAGTGCTGCCAACTATAATTCAAAGTCCCTTCAGTGTGTATTTATTTACTTACTTATAATTTGTCTTTCTATGCACTTCAAGAGGTTTAAATAAAGATCTTCCTTCATGTTATTCTCATAATTTTATGAGTAGGCTGGACTGAGAGAGAGTGACTAATATTAAGAAATTCACCCAGTGAGGACAGCCCTGAATCTGGCCTTTCCCAGTCCTGGTCTAACACCTACACAATTAATTTCAGCTTCAGTTGGTAGGGGGAAAAGATAAAAACAAATGTTACAGCAATGTTAAAATAGCAAAGTAGTAGTACTTTCAGAATATAATCAACATCGTTAAAGGCATGCATGCACAGTAGTCCTCAGTCACCTGCCAATCCATCTCTAGTCTACAAAATCTCAAATCACAATAAATTAATTAGTCTTGAAATGTGCACAAGACTTTTTACAAGACAGATTCAGCATTTTTAAATTGTATCAATATATAATTTACATTTGGTAAAGCTTTTTTGAATGCAAAAAGAACTAGAAGGCATATTTTTTTTTTTACTGTGAATGTTTTAGTTATGAATGTTTTTTTAATCTGACGTTATTGTCTTTGTCTTCAGAGCTATTGAGGGTGATAATAAAAGAACTAAAAAGGAAGTCTGGAGTAATGTAATGCAACATTCTGAATGAATGAGATCCATGAAAACATGGTGTTGTGTGACATGAATGGATACATAGAAACAAAATGATAGAGAACAGAAAAAGCAATTGGGCCATTCACAGACCCACAATAAACAAGAATGTTGACTAGTAAAAATCTGCTTAGAAAAATACCTGTTTCAAATACATGATTTAATGCCTAAGTTTGTTTATATGTTATCTGGTGAAGCAATAAAAGATAAATCTAAAAGCAGATTGATGTGACTGTTTACAATAAAGGACAGAGATAATTACAATGAATATAAAGGTGATGAGGGGTTCTGAATGTGAACAGAACATGATTTGGTGCTGTCAAACCAAATTATTAGAAAAATGGACATTAAAAATGAAAGTGAAAGAAACTGAAGTGAAAGTATGAGTTCGGCATGTAGAAGCACTAGGAAACAGATTAATCTTTCAATAGATTAAGTGCAAACTGGGCATAAGAAAAAAATGTCAACACTGCTTGGAACAGAATGAAAAAAATGTGAATTATCATAGTAGCGTATAGTGTTATTTAGCAAAAAGAATGAAAAGAAATGCTTGGAAAAATTATAAGGCACAAATGTGAGAAAGAAAATACATATTTGCTGATTTGGAGAAAGTATGCAATATAGGCAATAGACTTGAACTAGATAATAATAAAATAATGTAAAGTTTTGTTACACGAAAATGAGAGATATGTCAAGCAAAATAGAAAACTGTCTGAAGCTGGGTACTTAAGCATGTATAGCTGAACAAAAAAAGGACCAGTACAAATAATAATAATAAGTTGAGGTGGTTCGAAGTCATGTAGAGCAAGTGAATGAGGAACAAAAAGCAAATATACACATGAATGAAGAGTGCAAAACAAATATAGCAAAGGAAGTGAATGAGTGGACAGAAAGAAAAAGAGCAAGAAAGTCAAGGTTCTCAATGAATTCCTGAAAAAAAGATGAGAAATTAAAAAAAAACAACAAAATGAAATGTATGAATTGGTAAAATAGATATAATCAAAGCAAGAATTGTTGCAAGGATGAAAAAAATATGTAGAAGTACAATAAAAGGTGTGGGTATAAATTGTGAGTGCTTCATCACTGGAGGTTTTTAAAATTGGACAGTCACTTGTCTGAAATTGTATAGGATCTCCTGCATGAGCAGGGGGCTGGACTAGAAGGCCTCCAAGGTCCCTTCCAGCTGTATTCTGATTTTGATTCTTTCTTTATCCCACACCTTTAACTTCTTCAGTTTACTATTTGTTATTCCTTTGTTGTGTTTTGCATAACACCGCTTATACACACATAGACACATATATATATATTATGCATATATTCTGAGCTGTGAGATGCCCTGAGAGCATTTCAGGTAAGGAATATCAATTCCTTCATTAAATTAAACGACCAAGAGAGCTCTTTGAATTGCAATGCTGGCTCCAGACTTGTCAAGAACACAGCCAATTCTTTCTCCTTCGGCAGATTCTTCACAATTAGGGCCCTTGGATTCACAACGTCGGAGTCCTAACCATGCCTCCATCAGTCCTCAATTTGGGGGGGGGGGGTCCCTGCAGCACCACTCCAGGTAGCACCCCTGAGCTGCCTAAAACGGGAGCAACATTGCTTTTCGACTGTACCATTTTGCAAGAAAGGGGGGGAGGAACACTTTCTTCTCCTCTAAAACCTTTCTTCAGACAGTCTCCAAAACGTAGCATATTTACACACGCACACAACCCCTTCATCAGTTATAGTATGACACCTCTCACCCGCCCCACTTGCCTTTTGAGCTTAGCTCTCCCTCCTGACGCCGCCGCAATATTAAGTCAATGGCTCCCACGATAAAGAAGCGATCGCTTTTTCGAAGGGGAGAACGAGGCTGCTTGTTTTCCTCTTCGATCGCCTTCGTCAATACATTTCCTACATTTTTCACCTCCAAGATAGCCGCAGATGGTTCGATCCCGAGTTAGCAATCCAACCCACAAAGTCTCTGCTCCCCTCTTGCTTTCCCTACTTTCCCTCGCCCGCCGCCGGTTCCTTCAAAGCGTCTTCGGTCATTTCCGAAAGCCGACAGCGGAAATAGTCGAAAAGTGGTCGGGAGGGAACGAAAAAGAGTACGGGAAAAGACGAGTGTGAACGGAAATTACCGAACGGGAAGATAAGACAAGAGGGAAATCCACAGACAGGAAAAAGAAACAGGAAGACGATCGGCAGATAATGAGAACAGCCGACTCTTTTCAGAATCTGAACCCTCATCCCCGATTTTCCCCGTATAGGCGAAACTTAACTTTCCCGCCCCAAATATTAATTCCATGCGGCTTAGCACCTTTATATCACAAATACTTTACGGACAAAAACCAAATAAATGGCAATTAATGGCAATTGTTTGAAATATTTTTTTTTTCTTTTACATAAGTTTTGATGCATTCCTTTGCAAATAACAATCATTCTTTTCTCCATACGCTCTGGCCGATTTAGAAGCCTCCATTCTGATATTTGGGAATTAGCTATGTCTAGTTTAATGAAAAAGACTAGGGGTGACATGATGGCAGCGTTCCAATACCTCAGGGGCTGTCACAAAGAAGAGGGAGTCAAGCACCTGAAGGCAGGACAAGAAACAATGGAAACTAATCAAAGAGAGAAACAACCTATAACTAAGGAGAAATTAACTGACGGTTAGAACAATTAATCAGTGGAACGACTTGCCTTCAGAAGTTGTGAATGCTCCAACACTGGAAGTTTTTAATAAGAGATTGGACAACCATTTATCTGAAATGGTTAGGGTTTCCTGCTTGAGCAAGGGATTGGACTAGAAGACTTCCAATGTCCCTTCCAACTCTGTTATTCTGATAAATGTATCTGGTTGCTTGCTTCAAAGAAGCAAGGGTTGATAGTGAAACCAGTCTTCCTATCTGATAATGCATTATAAAGGAAGGAGCAGAAAGTAAACTTTTCAAGCCAAAGGGATGGTCACATTTCCCAGCATTTTAATCTAGCTATCACCACCATGGAGTTGTGGGTGCTTTCTGAGGTTGTTCGTTTGTTTGCAAATGTTTTATTACCTAAGTAGATAATATTATGCTACCTAGTTGGGTAATAAAATCTCTACAATACAATCAAACAACCTCAGAAAGCACCACAACTCCACAGTTCAACCTTGATACACAAACAGTCTTCTATTACCCTACCATGTTTAATTATCCTTTGGAGAAACACACAACTGCTTAAAATCCAAGGGGCAAATCTTGAAGAAGCTCAGCTTTGAGTTCCTTAACTCAAAGCAACAGGTAGTCTAATAATAAATTGTCAGTTTATACAGCTATGTGAGAGAAAATTTCAGGGAATACACTGGTCAGGTTCACATTATGTCAAGATGAAATCAAACCACATTATGACTTATCAGAATGTATAAGTCCAACTGGTAAATGCAGATATAAAATTATGTTGCTTTAGAAACATCATCATCATCATCAATGTAAGAGTCACCACCTGTCTTTTGTACCTGCAGCATTTAATCACATGTGCCTATTCCAGGTAACGTATACAAACATGGGTTGTCTAATTTATAATGTTATTTCATTCTTGTTCATAAGATGTTGGACAACCATTTGTCTGAAATGATATAGGGCTTCCTGCCTGAGCAGGGGGTTGGACTAGAAGACCTCCAAGGTCCCTTCCAACTCTGTTATACTGTTACTGTTAAAAATATCAATCCCCAGCTTTTGGTCAAATTGCTGCCCTCTGCTATACTAATTAAAATTCCCACTGTGAAACTGCTGGTTGGAATTATGTAATACAATAAATCCCAAGGAAACCACTTAAAACAATTTGTGTATTGCACACATGGCTCATGTGTATTTGAGGGCTGATTAAGACATAAGCACTAGGTTGCACAATATATTAAACTAAGCTAACATGGGACTTGGTATACTTATCCTTTGGAGAAACACACATCTGCTTAGATCTTAAATCTTAGGCTCAGATCTTGGCTCTTTGAACCTAGACTCACCATGCTCTAGGGACCAATCACTGTCTTTTATATGTGTGTGAATCAGGTTAGCACATTATTAAGCCATAAATTGGTTTGTTTAGTCATTGCATGTTCACAGCAATTTTGTTTTTGTCAGCTCACAATTGGGCTTTCTACTATGGCTAGCATAACATTTAACTTATTTGACCCTCTTGCCATATACAGCTGTGGCAGAAAAAGAGCAGAATTTTCAGAGGATTGCTCCTTCAGGATCAGAGCACTGGCTTTGCTAGAAAAAAGGCTGAGAGTTTCTTTCTCAGCCTTTCAGATGTTTAACATTCCCAAACTGTACAATCAGTATGAGTACTGGCCCTGCTGCCTGGATTGGATAAAAACTGAATACACCTGAAGAGAAATAGATGGTGAAAAGCTGGGATAGAAAATACAAGGCTAAAGAAAGAAATGGCTATGACGTGGTACTTCCATAGTCCTGAGACACCTGGAGATAAAAAGATAAATTCCCATTTATTTACTTTTTTCCCCTAAACCAAACATCCCAAACATTCTAACTTGACTTCAGATATGGAGGAACAGGAATGTTTCCTTCATTAGGCAAGTTTCCCATTATTCTGCTTCACTCTCTCTTACATATTGTTAATCTCATATTCTGTTTCAATGCCCCCAGAAACATAAAAGCAAAAGAAAGAAAGAGTCTTTTTAATCCTAGCCTTTGCAGTAAGTGCTTTTCAGCAACCTCTGCACAGCTGTTGTCACACTGAAGTAAGAAATTATACTGGAGAGAATCTTGTGCTATATTGAAACTAGCAAACCTATTATTATACACCTATTAAAAGAGATTAAAATCAGTCTGATTTTTCACTCCCATTTTCTGCAGAACCTACATGTGCATATACCAGTAGATGAACATTCAACAAAGATGGCTTATTTTAACATCCCTTAAACATCTTCCTGTATTCTATAGTGCTTAACAATTTATGGGCCAACTGGGAGGACCGGAATTAAATAAAAATATTACATTGATAATACCGAGCTCTGTTTCTCTAAATCTTCTAATGCAGGGGTATCAAACTAGGAGCTCGTGGGCCGGATGCGTCACGTGCAGGCCACGCCCACCCCAGCTCCGCAAATGGGGGGAAAGTCACGAAACGTCATGTGACAGCAACATTATGCTGCAAGTTTGACACCCGTGTTCTAATGCTATATTGCAATAAATAATTATAGAATAACAGAATTGGTAGGGTCCTTGAAGGTCTTCGAGTCCAACCCTCTCTTCAAGCAGGAAACCCTATTTCAGATAAATGGATGTCCAATATCTCCTTTAAAAAATTCAGTGTTGGAGCAATTTACAACTTTCAGAGGCCAGCCATTCCACTGATTAATTGTTCTCACAGTCAGGAAATTTCTCCTTAGTTCTAGGTCGGTTCTGTCCTTGATTAGTTTCCATCCATTGCTTCTTATTCTGCCTTCAGGTGCTTTGGAAAATAGGTTGAGCCCCTTTTCTTTGTGGATATTAGATATTGGAACACTGTTACGTCAGCCCTAGTCTTTCTTTTCCTTAAACTAGACATACCCAATTCCTGCAATCATTCTTCTTTTGTTTTAGCCTCCAGTCTCCTAATCATCTTTGTTGCTCTTCTCTTTGCTCTTTCTAGAGTCTTAACATCTGGATCCCTATTGAAAAAACCCTGAATATGGCAATACAAATGTACAAGATACACATTTTTCTAAAAAGAAAAAGAATGTAATTTTTACAATAATTTCAGATCCATTTATGTATGTGTGATTGTGTGTGTTATGTGTATGTAAATATACAAAATGCTGACAAAATAAGTGATCAGGATCAATTTTATTAATATAATAAATTTATTTCTAAAATCAGAAAACTGATAATCTGAATTTTTGAGAGGTCCTTCAGATTGTGAGATCCTAAACTATAGCTTGTTTAGCTTATACCTAAATCCGGCACTGTCTGAATGGCCACAGTCCAGTTGTGTTTTGTTGTGATGTTTCACCAGCAGCTATGGCTGGCATCTTCAGAGGAAAACTGAGTTGCTGTTCTATAGTGTATCTCCCAACAGTTCACACCAACTGAAAGCCTACACTGGTACGTTTGTCAGGACCACTTAGAGCTTATACTAGTTTTCCTTGTGTCTTCCACTTCAGAACTATAGGAAATCATGAGGGAGTTCTAGGGGCTTGAAAGTAATCACACCTCCTTCTTAAAAACCAATTAAGTATTGCCCATCATGACATGTACTACTAACCTCTTGTTCCTTGTTAATGTACGAGTTTATATAAAGCAGGGACAAGCAAACCTGTCAATATTACGATTAGTTCAATTTCTTATTTTTTCAACCGTAAGTTTTTTTTCAATTCCTTTCCACAACAGTTTGTGATTTTAAAAAATCTAGACAATAGTGAACATATGCTTGTGCATTTTTTTAAAGAACTCCACCGACAAATTCAGAAGAGAGCAGATTGCTGTAAAATGCAATTCATTTGTCTCCCATTGATTTTCTGAAATACACTTCTCCATAGTGATAGAATCATAGCATGGAAGAAAGGTTGGAAGGAACCTTGGAGATCATCTGGTCCCATTATGGCGAACCTATGGCACGCATGCCACAGGTGGCACATGGAGCCATATCGGTGGGCATGTGAGCTCAGCTCTGGCGCGCATGTGCGCCCCAGCCAGCTGATTTTCGGGCTTTCTGGGCCCACCGGAAGTAGGAAAACAGACTGTTTTCGGCCTCCGGAGGGCCTTGGGGGTGAGTGGGGAAGGCCTGTTTTTCGCTCTCCCTAGGCTCCTAGAAAGGCTCTGGAGCCTGAGGAGAGCAAAAAACGGGCCTTCCGGTCCCACCGGAAGTCAGCAAATGGGCCATTTCTGGCCTCCAGAGGGCCTCTGGAGGGGTGGGAAAGGTCGTTTTCCCCCTCCCCAGACTCCTAGAAAGTCTCTGGAGCCTGGGGAGGGTGAAAAACGGGCCTACCATGCCCACCGTGCCATCACATGCCAAAAGTGGGGGGAAGTGTGGGGGGGCACACATGCATGTGCGGGGGGCAGGGCGCATAGAATTATGGGTGTGGGCATGCACGCGCACAATCCCCTGCGTCCCCCCGCTTTTGGCACACGATGGCAAAAAGGTTAGCCATCACTGATCTAGTCTAATTCCCTTCCTAGTACAATAATTTACTATTACAGTATCTCATTCAACGAAGAAAAATTGAAAAAAGACCTCCAAATAAAGAAAGGCCACTACTTCCCAAAGCCGCCTGTCTCCCTGTTGAACACCTATTGCCCTTAGGAAAAATTGAAATAAATACCCATTGTAATTTAAAACCATTATTTCTTGTCCCAGCATAATAGGAAAAAAATTACCTCTTTTTTATTAACATTACAGCCCCTCAGACGCAATAAAGACATCATCATGTCTCTCCTCGTGCCCAACTTTTTTTTCCTCCAAACTAAACATATCCACAGGGCCTCCAACTATGTTTCATAATTTTTTCCCTCAGATCCCCTTGGCTGCTGTCTTCTGGACATATTCCGAATTGTCA
This sequence comes from Pituophis catenifer annectens, assembly GCF_029215685.1. Taxonomy (NCBI): domain Eukaryota; kingdom Metazoa; phylum Chordata; class Lepidosauria; order Squamata; family Colubridae; genus Pituophis; species Pituophis catenifer. Next base: position 25,624,768 of record NW_027256881.1, on the reverse strand, counting down.
ATGCGTGCCTAAAATATGATGTCCAGAACTACCCACACAATATTCTACAGCAATCTGATTAATGCAAAATAGAAAGGAACAAGACTGTCTCTTGATTTTGACACTGTACTTCTGTTGATGTAGCTAAAAGTTGCATTTCCCTCATTTGCAGCTGAATCTTGCATCTGACTTATGCTCAGTTTGTGTTCCATTATGATTCCCATAACATTTTGTATGTACTGCTATTCAGCATGGTACCTCATCCCATAATCACGCCTTTTTTTCCTAAATGTAGGACTTCGCATTTGCCACTGCTGATTTGTTATCAGCATTGTTATTTCCTCAAAGGGTTTTGCTATTCTCTTCTACATCATCTGCAAATTTGATAATTGTATTTTATAACCTCTTATTCAACTTATAAATATGTAATACATAGAATGGAATCCTGCAGTACAGATAGTCAATTATGACCACAATTGAGCCCAAAATTTCTGTTGTTAAGTGAGACATTCGTTAAGTGAGTTTTGCCCAATTTTATGACCTTCCTTATCACAGCTGTTAAGTGAATTACCGCAGTTGTTAAATTAGCAACGAAATTGTTAAATTGTTCCACCCTGACTTCACCTGTCAGAGGGTCACAAAAGGTCATCACATGACAATGGGATATAGCAACCATCATAAATATCAACCAGTTGCCAATCATCTGAATTTTGATCACATGACCATGGGGATGCAGCAATGGTCATAAGTGTAAAAATGGTCATAAGTCACTTTTTTTCAGCACCGTTGTAACTTTGAACAGTTACTAAATGAACTGTTGTACGTCGAGGACTATCTTTATACCAATCAAAACGTCCATTCAGCTTGATATAGAACCACTGGCATACAGTATACTTTTTGGATATGATTATTTAACTATAGTAGTTCTGTATGTGTGCTACGGTTGTATCACTTAGCCCAAATGGTTATCATCCTCTCCGCTTAGAATCAATATATTTTGTTGAATACTTTACTGAAGTCAAGATAGACTATTTCACTGCATTCTTAGAGTCAGCTAAGTTACCACTCAATCAAAAAAAGGAGATCAAGTTGTTCTGGAATGATATACTCTTGATAAATCTATGTTGTTTCCTGCCAAGTACTGCATTCTTTTCTAAACTGTCATACACCAGCTTCTTAATAACCTGTTCAGATTTTTACCCAGTTATCAGTGCCATTCTGACTCATTTGTAATTTTCTGTTTTCGCCTTCATGACGATCAAAAGAGGGCTTGACATTTGCAAGCTCCTTCAAGTCTTGTTTATAATTGTTTGGTCCTAGATATCTCAAATGGTTCATTGTATCCAAATACTAGCTATTTCTCCTTATGTTGGGTTACTACAGTACTCCCCCCTTTTCTGGGTTGTTCTCCTTAGAGCGATTTGAATTCTTGGGAAGATTTAAGCAATATACGAGTTAGAGCTCTTTATCTGATAACTACCATTTTCTCTTCAAGCCAGGTGCATCTACTGATATAGAATTTTGCTGCGCTTAACTTCTCTTTCAAGTCTATGTTCCTTTTGTTCTCTATTAACTTGGTGGTAGGTCTCCTTCATTATTACATCTTCCTTCCTTCCTTCCTTCCTTCCTTCCTTCCCTCCCTCCCTCCCTCCCTCCCTCCCTTCCTAACATGTCCTTTTAACTTCTTAGCTCATACAGAACTTCCCTCTGTATCTAGAACAGTTTCCCAAGGAGCTGCATCTAGTGAGGCAATTATGTTCCAAGGTCTAGATTTAGGGACAACCATCCTAGGCATTGTTGAAGGTGAATTTTATAAAATGTCTAATTCAGCTATCTACTTCATATCATTATTATTTTCATGTATTCATAAAAAATAAATTTAAAAAAATATTTATTATTGCAATACATAACTCTGGAAGACTAACAGTACAGTAATTAAAATAGCATGAAAAAGAAACAACAGGGTAGATATAAACCATGGCCTAAGGGGAAAAAAACACAAATCAACACAGTCATTGCACGGGCTCAGACATAAACCTTGATCCCCAAGCATGGCGACAGAAACTTGTCTTTAAGGTCTTGTGGAAAGCTGACAGGGTCACAAGACCTTAAAGACAAGTTTCAACCCTTCCAGATAGTCCAGGCAAGAAACTAAAACATGAGTACAAATACTACCTTCAATGTAAGACACAGTGATGATACCTCACCCCGTGTCTCATCCCATGCCATTGGATGAACTCACTTAGCAGTTTCATGTAGATGTTAAAAAGCAGCAAAAAGAGAAACAAGCCCCCGGGCAATTTACAAAGCAAATGCTATGTGCAGGACTGTCCTCCTCCCCCATCAACACCAATAGGAACTGGCCCTGGGGGAAGGAAGTAAACCACCGCAACACATCACCCATATTCACAACTCCCAAAGTTGATCCAAAAGGATACCACAATCAAAGGTTGCTACTAAAATATTCTAGAATGGAAAGTGATGATGTGACAGTACTAAGTCAAACATACAATTTGTGACATTTAAAACAAATGCAATAAAACAATATTTTAAAAACTTAAAATAACAAATGGAGTAACAGAGACAGTATACCCCAAACTCTGCTTTTCCAAAGGGCCTTTTGGGCTGGTGCTTTATGTTTTTTAAACAAATAGCTTCCCATTCAAATGTACTGTTATTTCAAACCATTTCTATCGCAGGAAACTAGAGTGTTGGACTTCCTAATGAACAAATCTGATGGAAAACAGTTTGCACAACCCCTAAATGGTGTCCACAGAATCTCAAAATTAAACAAAATCCCTTTAAAAATAGCAGGTACCTACTGCCTGAAAACAATGCTATCTCTTGGCCCACTATACAAAGTACAATACAATACGAAGTTCTCTACTTAGAAATGAAAGTCTTGCGCTCAAAATTTTATTCAATTTATTAATTTATATAGCAGTCCACTCAGCAAACTCAGGTTGGTGCACACCATAAAATAACAATAGTGTGCACTCCATAAAACCACGTAACAGAAAGGCATAAAAAGATAAACCAAAATGGAAATATACGAACACATAAAATACTGTGAAAAATAAATACACCAAATGAGGCATACCACTCCCAGACCCAATGCCCTAGGGAAGATTCAGGCCTTTAAAACCTTCCAAAAGGCAGTCATCTGGGGCTAGGTAGGCTTTAGGGAAGCTGATGTTCCACAGGATGGGAACAGCAACAAAAAAGACATGTCTCCTGAGTCCTACTCGGGGTGAAATGATCCCAGATCGAACCAGATCGCCCAATCTGGTAGCGATTTTTCCCTGTGGTTTGGCAATCCGGTAGCGATCGCTGCTTGGGTGTCATTACTTCCTGGTTTTAACCAGGAAGTAATGTTTTTTAAAGTAAGGTTTTGTGCATACACAGTGCACGCATATGTGATGCACACACACGCACGAACAAAGAGAGAGTGCACGTGCAGCGCGTGCACTTCCAAACAGGTAAGGAAGGTAAGTAGATTTCACCCCTGGTCCTACTAGGTAGTTTTAACTAAGTGGTGTGACCTGGAGCACCCCAACGTTGTCAGATATTATTGAACAGACAGAAATAATTAGAGACAAATAGTCCACAAGTGGCCTTGCCCTGTGCCTTGAATGGTTTTATAGGTAGGAATTAACATTCTGAATTACACCTGGAAATAAAATAGTAACCAACATAGGTTGCAGAGCAGAGGTATTACATGGGCATCCCAAGGTATGTCCAATAATTAAAGACTGCACTGAATTCTGGACCAGATGAATAATCACTAAGAGCAATTCCATGTAGAGCACATTGCATTAATTCAATCATGAGATAACAAAAGTGAACGAGTGACCATGAGCATTGCCTGATAGATGAATACCCTTTTTCCCTGAAAATAAGACCCAACCAGAAAATAAGCCCTGGCATGATTTTTCAGGATGCTTGTAATTTAAGCCCCAGTTAAGATCGTCAACCAACCAGATGCATTTAGTACCATATTTCCCCGAAAATAAAACCTAACCTGAAAATAAGCCCTAATGCATCTTTTGGAGTAAAAATTAATATAAGACTGTCTTATTTTCAGGGAAACATGGGTAGTACAGTTGGTACAGAAGTTAAAACTATGAAGTCCTCTGAGCATGGCTGCCACCTGCTCCTTGACCAAGAGATGTAAATCTAGGAGAACCCTTAAATTGTTTGGTGCATTTCTACCCATCCAAAATCAAGGAGGGGAAAACTCTGGACCCAAGGAATGTCAAAATTCACAACCAATCTGTTTTAAGAGAACTGAGTCAAATGAAGAATTATTCCATCGAACTCAGTCTATTTAAATTGAAGGTCCCAAATATAGTTTTCATTATGGTAGCTTAAGACCTTTGAAGCAGATCCGTACACTTATTTATTCAAAAGCAAGCCTTATGCCCTCCTGAAACCTTAACTGAAGATAACAGGATCTAAGTCTGGGATCTTAATTCATGTAAACCATATTCTGCTACCCTGTATCATCCTCCTTACCAATAAATTTATATTCTCAGCGTTGTTGGTAATCAGGACACTGAAGTTAGTCAGTGCCAAGTATGAATTCCAGCTCCATATCAACTTGTTTTATATATTATATATTTATATTTCTAAATTTTAAATCTAGTTTTCTTACATTTCTGTTCAAACAGCAGCCTCATCATCTGGAATGATGGAGGACTGACTCTCTTATCCATTTTACTATATTCTTAAAATAAATTCCAGCTGGATCATTTAAAACCCAGACATCCAAAAATGTTTACCATCAAAGAGCCAAAACACAAAATCAGTGTCTTCTCGGCATGCTTATGACATATCCTTTAAAAGTTGTGTGATCGTATAAATTGGTTCAATATTTATCAAATAAATGAAAAAAAAAGAGTATTATAATGAAAAACAGGGTGTTAAGCCTAATGTTTTTGAATATAAAGCATATTTAAAGTTAACAACTTTTGGCAGAGAAATTATTCACCTTTTCTGAAGCTGGAAAAGTCAAATAGAGAAAACATAATGCTATTTAGGGAAACTACTTTAAGTGCCCATATTAACCGTGAACAACAGTATTATGCAGATGCTAGAAAACAAACGATGGAAAATCTGAAAACCAATCACTATGAAGAACAGTTAAAAACCTAGGTATGTTTACCCTATAGAAAATATGATTGAGCAGTATGATCTTTAAAGTGTTGTCACATAAGAGTGGCTATCTTCAACCCTAGGGACCACTCTGCTGATCCTATAACATTATCAAGTGGGACTATACTTATATCCCCACATGAAAGATGCATGGAGTAGAAGTCAGGTCATTCAGTGATAGGCTGAACTTTATACAACAGTCTTGCCCTAGAAATATATTTAGCCGTTGTTGTCTTCTTTTAAAGCAGGGTTGCCAGGAAGGGAGTAAGACTTCTTAAAATAGGAGGGAATGGTCGAGGAAGGATTATTATATGTTTTCTGCCTCAAGTTATTTATAAAATTTGGTCTAGTGCACCACACTAGAAAAACATGAGTTCTAGTCCCGTATTAGCCATGAAAGCCAGCTGGGTGATCTTGGGTCAGTCGTTCTCTCCCTCTCTCAGTCCAACTCACCTCACAAGGCTGTTGTTGTGGGGAAAATAGGGGGAGGAAGCTACGTTGGGTATGCTTGCTGCCTTGAGTTACTTGCAAAAACAATAAAGGCAGGAAATAAATAAATAAAATGTGAGATTAACAAACCTAAATAAATAAAGAAAAGCTATTGTTTATTATTGTTGATTTTGATTATGTATAAGTTATATTTTGAGATTGGTGTTTTGAGATTCCTATGCCCCGCCGAGAATTGAAATTAGGGTGGTGCAGAAATTGTGGAAATAAATACTTATTCCGTCACTTTTACTTTCTCTGCAAAGAACTGGTAAAAAGGAAAAGATGAAATGGTTGAGGAAGGGGGGGGAGGGGCAAGTTAAGCCAAGAGCCTCCCATCTGGAAACACCTCAGCATATGACTCAGTCAGAAAAGTATAAAAAGTTCCTTGTATTTGCTAAGCCTATAAGCAAAGCAAGGCAAACCAGAAGTTGAATGGTGAACACCAAGGGCAAAACCATCACATGATTTCATCTTGCTCATTAACTGCAGTCACAAAGCAAAGTCTGAATTGCTGCTTTTATTTTTCTTCTCTTTCTCCTCAACGGTTCATCAGCTGTGGATGGGAAAGAACAAAATAACAACAATCCAGTGGGTGCCCTGTCAAGAAAGAAGGTGGGAGAAGATTCAAATTGTTTCTTTGAAAGGAGAAAAAGAGAAATCTAATGGCCATACATTCAAAAAATATGATACAAAGGCTCTACTTCCCTGATATGCCCATCACTGATTATCATTGGTATTATTTGCTAACCTTCTTATCATTAGCAACCCATTCCTTCCCACAACAGCAAATTTTGGCCAGGATCCTCAGAACCACTTTAGACATATCCAAATATTTAGTTGTATTGCTAGAATGTTTATTTTCATTGAGAAGATGTATATGTCTCATACGCTTTTCACGACTCTTAAGTGGTTTAAAAATACAAGAACAATAAACCACTAAAATGCAAAGCTATACAGACAGGGTGTCAAAACACAAAACATTAATAGGCTAGTGTTCTGCCATCTCCTAAATTGTAAGAAGGAACTATTATGCTCTACTGGCAATCTGCTCCATAGCACAGGCCCTCCACGGAAAAACAGGATAAACTACTTCTTGAGATGCATTTGTAGCAAAATCCAAGAATGTGCACCATTAAAGCAGATCCTGAGGTAGCTTGACCCTATGCCATGCATAGCTTCCTACAATTCATGAGTACCTTGGCTTGGGCTCAGAAGGCAATGATGACCCACATTTTTCCTGAAAACTCAAGTTGGCGTTCTTAAGATTTCTGCCCTAGTTTTAGGACTGCGAAGTAGGTCAAGAGAAAGTAATTGGCTCAAGTCACCTAACTAACTCAAAATCTATACTTTCTTCTTTCAGAGCATGTCTTCTGTTTCAAAAATGAAGAAATTGAGACTTGCCTAGGTAGGAGCTCTGTTATCTGTATGGAACCAATTTTCATAAACTTCAATCAACAATGATCATGATGGGAGGTCTAGCCAAACATATGCAGGAGGCTGGTTTGATTACACAAAAGTTGGTTGCTCTTGGAAAATCTTGAATTGTCTTTTCCCCAAGTTCTCATTTAGGAGCCAATTTCTTGGCTCTGCTCTTCAAGATCCTTTGAACTGAATTTTCCAGATCCACATATGGAAACTTCAGAAGAAAAGAATGTGTGCCATCCCTCAACCCCACAATTGGAAATTGTTTTGTAGTCTTTGGATCCCAGCCCATTATTTTCTCTTTGGTTACAGATTGTTGTATCAGCCTATATCAGGATTCAAACACAGGCATTTGAAGAAACCTCTGTACATCCAGACATATGGAAATGATTGGAGACCCAGCATATACTGTAACTTTCTCCTCCTCTCTTACGACTGATTGAAGAAAAAATGTAGCACAGATTTCTTTGATGTAGGCTTTAATGAAATCCTCTTCCTTGCTAAAATACCTGCCTAAACACACTAAAAGCTTTCTTTAACGTTTAATTCTCCAGAAAGCATCTGAAAAAGATGGTTGCATTTTAATTTGGAGCAGGAATGGAGATACAGCTTCCCCTGTCTCTTTTTATGTCTTACAAGATCTTCCCACCAGAACAGCATCTAACAGCAATGCCGTTGCCTGCCAATTGTCTATGAAAAATAGGCAGTTTTGTGCACCAAATGTTTTGTGCAGCTATTGAAAAGAGAAAGTAGGCCCAGAGTGTCTTCCCTTCAGAATACCATTCTGACATTAGTTTTATTTACATTATAAATGTATGCTTACAAACTAACAATTATTGTCAATATATTGACTTAAAACATACATATTACTGTTCTTTCTGAAATGTGAATTCTGTTCATATTTCAGTCTATTTTCTAAAATGGTATCAAGATGAGTATGGCCCTGTTTTTACATATATATTCTCATCTGAATTTATACAGGCAATGACAGAATTACTTGACAGAGTGTTCTTCTCTTGGCTTTCCCAAGAAGTTTCAAAGATTAGCAAACCAGATAAGAGACAAGTTAACAAGGTTCTCCCCAAATTGCACGTTTTTACATGTGGATCATTAACAGTTCATTATATTTATATTCTCACATCAGACACATTCTGAAATGTGGGCAATATGGTACATTTTAAAACAGAGGACTGAGTTTTTCAGAAGCTTTTCTACTGATAGCAAAGTACAGACTATTGCTTTCCAAATGAACTCACAGAGCTGTGTTTCTCAATTTTAAGATGTGCGGACTTCAATTCCCAAAATTCCCTAGCTGACTCTGGGAGTTGAAGTTCACACATCTTGCCAAGGTAAGAAACACTGTTCATAATCCTCTACTCCACCCTGGAAACCTTGAGATATGTTAGATATGATAGACCTCTCAATCAAGGATTTTGAAATTGCACTACCAACACATCAGAGAACACTAACTCAAATCTTGGAGTTCATGCAGACTTTGATGAAAGGAAACTTTAACCATCAAATGTTTGCTTGCCAAACAGAAATGTTCTTTCCTCTGCAAATTCTTCCATGCCTCTTTACCATCTACCAAAGACTCTGAGAGTGGTTCAGTGCTAGACAAGTCTTACTTCCTTATAATAAACTATAGACGGTATTTGAAAAATCAACATAGAAAATGTTCAAGTACCACTAAATGTAGCTTGTTCTGTTACACAACCTTGAAACTCCAGGTATAAAATTACAGTTATTGTATCTGGTTCAATAGCAATCATTCATTCATTGCAATTACAAAAAAGTATTCCTAGGTATAAATATTCAGATGTAAGCTCTGTCAAGTTCAATGAGATATATTCCCATTTTAAATGTTCTTGTAGCACTGGAGTCTAATTAATGTTCTAGCTGGTTTCTACTCTGCTTAGCCATGGTTTGTTTAAACAACTTTATTAAATGAAGTATAACTACTTAGATTCTCAGATATAATTTATAAACCACAATACACCCATGACCTCCAGATGTGTCAGGTGCTCAAATGACTTGCAGAATAAAGTATCAAGTTGGAAGAGGCTTAATGCCTACCAAAGGAGAACTATATCTTGATTCATCCCTATTTCACAGGAATCTTCCCAGACTAGCAGTTTACAGGGCCAACAGGTTCTATGAAAGTTCAACGGCAAAGGTGTGGGGGTGTCAGACCATGGCCTTTTGTGCCCAAATAAGGATTTCAGACTAACTTCCTGCTTGACTCCTTCCCCTGGTTCAGTCAGTCTCTCTCCGACAAGTATGGAGCCTATAAAGGCTTTATTATTAGGGAAACAAAATTGTTCTCTTGCAAGTTATGTTTTATGATTTTACTACTTTTAATGATTTTGGGGGGGGGGGTTGGATTACCTGTTGTACTGTACTTTGTGTATTTAACTTTGTATGCCAGCCCAAATCATGCACATGAGACAAGACAGCTACATAAATGTACTAAATAAATAAATCCAGATTGATTGTATTGTTTATATTTTTTACCATCTATTTCAATGGTCTCTGGAACCCAGTTAGTCAAACAGCGCATCAGATGCTATTGTTGGTTTGGGGGCAGCAGTCAAACTTTCAAAATACTGAAAAACCAAGGACTAAATCTATCATCCAATTCAAAACAGGAAATCTCTTTGCAAGCTGTTCCGATGGATAGTAATCCAGTTTCTGCTCACATATCTGTAAAAAAGAGAAACCACAATCTTTAGAGGCAATTATACTTGCTTTTTTTCTGCTTCTAAATCAATGTTGACTTCTGGTGACTGCCTGGATTAGTTTCTGCAGTTTTCTTGACAACATTTTCAGAAGTGGTTTGCCATTGCTTCCTTCCAAGGCTGAGAGAGAGTGACTGGCCCAAAGCACTGTTAGCTTCATGCCTAAAGCAGGACTAGAACTCAGTCTTCCAGTTTTAGTCCAGTGCCTTAACTACTATACTCTTTTACTTACTATAAGATTATGCCATTAGGATGTTCTTCCTAGTTATTAACCAAAATCCATTTTTTTAATTATTTGAAACAAATGCCAAGAATGGAACAGAACACTCAAATATCTAAACATTGGGTTTTTTTTTTTTATTAGTTTAGTTCTGTACTAACCTGAAACATCAATTTCCACTGCAATTTACAAATGGAAGGAAGGGATGGATAAGAAAGATAGGCAATATTTTAACCATTATTAAACTTTTTACTATTATTAAATAGTAAAGAGTCACGGTGGTGCAGTGGTTAGAATGCAGTACTGCAGGCTACTTATGCTGACTGCCGGCTACCAGCAGTTTGGCAATTCAAGACTCACCATCTCAAGGTTGACTCAGCCTTCCATCCTTCCAAAGTCAGTAAAATGAGGACCCAGATTGTTGGGGGCAATGTGCTGACTCTGTAAACCGCTTAGAGAGGGCTGTGAAGCACTATGAAGCAGTATATAAGTCTAGTGCTATTGCTATTATAAAAAAACAGAGCTACAGAAAATGGAGCACTGCCATGTGGGGCACCACCATGGCAGAAAGTTGGAAAGATGCTACTAATCCCTACCAATACCAATAATGTTATTATGAATAACACAGAGGCTATTGAGAAAAATCATCCTACAAATATTTCTAGAGAAATAATTATTTCTAACCTATCCCATATTTTTTCCCATTTATAACAAAACACTCATAGATATGGAGAATGCTTTTTAATAGATGGCTCTAGTAAAGGCCATCCTACACATAAAGCAACAATGGGCATTTGTATTTATAGGATTGGGAAAATATGTCTGTTAATTTCATAAAATGCTTCCACTTTCTAGTTTCACAAATTCTTTCCTCTTACTTAGGCTGAAAGTAAGTTGCTAGATTTTTAATTCAATTGATTAATTCCTTGATTGTTTGGGTGGATTTTCTTAACAATCAGATCAAGTTCAGAAGTTTTAACTGGGGTTGTTTTTTAATCCACACCCCATTTAAACAGGCAAAAAGTGACACACACTGAACGTTTATGAGACAACCTTGATATTTCTCCATTTTACCCATTTGCAATGTAAATAGAGTAAAGTTAAATTAGGTAAAATTGTGCCAGATGGATGTTTTCTTCGTCTTCATTCATTTTCCCTTGGGTTACAGTTTTTAGACTGCTGGTTTGTGGATAGGGACTAACATCTTTCATTGATCCTATGAAAGTAGTCCAGAGAGCCTTTTTAGATGAAAAGCAGCATAAATGTACTATAAATAATAAATAAAAGCTCCAAGTTAACTGTGCTCTAAAAATAAGCCAGTCCACAAGAGCAATTGAATTCAATAATCTGCCACATCTCAATCACACCAATGAGTTTTGTGTCAGCACTATAACCGAGCCTACATACTAACCCAGTATTCTTTGAAGTTGTACCACTTCAGATTGCATCTACCGTAGAGTCTTACATGATTGAGTGCCCAAACACAGACTGACTTTCTCAATGAGACTTAAGAACTTACTTCTGAAATACTATTCACCAGCTCTATTTATAATTACATTGATCCAGGTAAGAGATGTCAGTTCTGATTAGCCCATAACAGGATGGATTTGGTTTAAATCGAGTTGATTTAAATCACAATTTAAATCATGATTTAAATCACTAGTAAAAAGGCTTGATTTAAATCAACTCGATTTAAATCATAATTTTTAAAGAGCAACTGTCATCTCTGCTACTCCTTTGACCCACTGTTGACTCACCGATAGTCCCAGTGTTGCAGAATATACAGCCTCATGCTACATAACTAAGCTCCATTTCATGCTGAATAAACTAAATTATTTATGTATCTTAAATAGAAAACTATCTTATGATAGATTTTTACCCCCAAAGTTTTTTATTAAAATAAATTCGATAAAAATCAAAAAAATCTGATTTAAATCAAAAAAATCCAATTTAAATTAAAAAAATCTGATTTTTTTGATTTTTTTAAAAAAATCATTGATTTTTATCCACCCTGGATAACAACATTTCAGTTCATTCAAGAGAATTTTAACATACTTTAAAAATATGTGTAGGGCTTAACAACTTATTTATTTTAAGAAAACACTTAAGAATCAAAGTTCTTGAAGAATTAGAGCTTTAACATTTTAAAGCAAAAGAATCAACTTGAAAGAGTTCCATTTCCAAGCCCAGAACAGCAGTTATTTTCTAACAACACAACTTATATAACTCTGCTGATCAGCTAGGAAGGCTTCTGTGCCAGATCAGGGGCACCAATTGCAACATGTGCCCTTGTCATCTTACATTTGGACTACTGCAACTCACTATACATGGGGCTACCTTTGAAGATCATCAACAAGATTCAACTGATCCAGAATGAAATAGCCCAATTAATAACAAGCTCAATTTATTTTGCTCATATAATACTTCTACTACAGGATCCGTACTGATTGCAAATTGGCTTCTGGATACAACTGTAGGTGCAGTTTGTCACCATTAAAGTCATTCATGTCAGGACTTGGATATCTGCAAGATCACCTTCTCCTTGTGGAATCTATTCATTCAACAAGAGACAGATAGAGAGAGCAGTTTGCTTCACATCCTTAGGGTGAAGATGTCAACATCAAGGACTCCAAGACCCCATCTCAGTGATAGCCCTTCTTTTCTAGAAAGTTTATCCTGAAGATAAGGTTGGTTTTACCCCAGAAGATTCCAGAAGATCATGAAAAGTTTTCTGTTTAGGGAAGCTCATAGGCAATGAAAGAAGGAATATTCTCTTGAAAAGATTACATCATGGGTTAGTGAGAAGAGTGATCCATTTTTTTTTCTGTGGGAAGGAAGACTATATATTTTTGGTTTCTATTACCATATTGAGAATAATTTTATAACCTGGTAGGCCTGGTAGACAGGAAGAGCATATCTTCCTGTTCTTCGTATATCATCATCACCACCACCACCACCATCATCATCTATACAGAAAGATGGTGCCCAAGGACAAACATGAGTCTCCAAGCATAGTGAAAAGATGTTCTTCAAAGGACCAAGTAGTAGTCTAGGTCAGTATTTGGAAAGAGCCTGTCTGGAAATCCATGCATATTGCTCTGTTTTGTGTTATGGAAGCAAAATCAAGAGAGCAGTGGAAGAGATTCAATTAGTACAGGGGAGAGGTTTTGAATACAGAAACCCAGCCTCTGTCATCTCCAGGAAGAAATTGTGATTTAAACTCCTGAGAAACCACAGCCAATCCCAACAAATCAATTTCTCCTTTAAAGGTAAAGGTAAGGTTTCCCTCGCACATATGTGCTAGTCATTCCCGACTCAAGGGGGAGGTGCTCATCTCCGTTTCAAAGCCGAAGAGCTAACGCTGTCTAAAGACGTCTCCGTGGTCATGTGGCCGGCATGACTAAATGCCAAAGGCGCACGGAACGTTGTTACCTTCCCACCAAAGGTGGTCCCTATTTTTCTACTTGCATTTTTACGTGCTTTTGAACTGCTAGGTTGGCAGGAGCTGGGACAAGAAACAGGAACTCACCCCGTTATGCGGCACTGGGGATTCGAACTGTTGAACTGCCGACCTTTCAATCGAGAAGCTCAGCAACTTAGCAACTGAGCCACCGCGTCCCTGTAATTCACTGGATAGTAATTTATCCAATTTTATCAATTTCTCCTTTACTGGATAATAATTCCCATCACTCAGTTACCTTTATCAATACCAGGGCTTTTTGTGAATAGCAGGAGATGTAACTTTACATACCTGGAGGGCTTTAAATGGAGAATGTGGCTGTGGGAGGGAGGGAGTATATTGACCTGACCTAGGCAGGTCCTGTCCTTTTCTGCTGGAGAAAAGTGAATTCCTAAAGTAATTAAATATCTTTCCAAATATGATGTAAATGAGATGAGAGGCAAGTTTTTAAAAAGTAAAGAAAGCCCACCTCTGATGCATGCTGTGGAAAATATAACAAATTTAATTGTTTCAATTAAATGATGCAGACCATAGATAAAAGCAGAAAGAGAGCAGAGCCAGTAGAATCTACCCAGGGAATAAAGAACCCAGAAGTAACTACTCAGAAGATGAAAAAAGGAAATGGCAGCAGCGGGGAGTGCAAACATAGCCAAATAGCAAAAGTAAAGCACAGCCAGCCAAAATTGTGTCTGATGAAAAAAATAAATACATCTTGGAATTCAGGAACTGTTTGGAATGTTTGCTATTTGTATAAGACACCAGGAGCCCTGGCACATCATAAGAAAATATGAAGCAAGAGTGTGTTTGTTTTAACTTTGGCCTGCTTCCTGTCTCTTCCAGTCTATATGTTCTAATTCTTTTACAAAAGAAATGTTGCAAATCTTAATTTAGCTACAGAAGCAATGAAGTATCTCCTGTGTGCAGACCTCCAGATAATCTAGAATTTCCGTAGCAGAACAACCCTATTTTAGTCCAAAAATGCCTAAAGGTGTAGTTGAGTTAATGCATTGTACAAGGCGTTATTGGCTTAATCATGGTTTGCTAAATATCCACAATAGCTAAGGATGCTTAACTGTCGCCCAGTATGACTCGCCAGACCATTTTTGGCAATGCTAAGCATACTGTATAGAGTAAAGAAAACAGTCCGATTATATAAAAAACAATGGAAACTGATTTAGGGGTGGCCCCAAATGATGGTCTTCCAGGGTAGGAATCTTTGGATCATCTCAAGAGAAAGAGCTGCCCAACTTTTTGCGTTTAAAACTTCCAGTCATGACTCCAGAAGGCAGCTTAGAGGAGAGGGTTATCTTGCAAAGAACAGAAGAAATCTGCTTTTAATTGTTTAAAACCAGTTGTTTTTGTATACAGATATTATTGCTTATATGCCTTTAGTCGTATGCTTTGGTAGTTCTGTTAAGTATGGAATTTTATAATTATGCCAATATGTTGTCAATTATTTAAATACCCATGGAATGTTTGCCTTTAACAAAGACTGTCGAGGCACGGATGTGTAATGTTACTTCTTATCTCTCTTCCTTAGTCCACAGTGACAGACAGGCTCAGCTTGAAGGTATAACAATTACAGCCTTGGCACTTCCCCTATTTCAAAACAGTGCCTGTAGGGTCTTTACACTTTGAATGATACTTGTGACTTCCTTTCTCTTTATCTTGTACCCTTATTATATGGGAAACCATGGGGTCTTCTACTGGTGTTTACTTTATCTTTGATCAATATCTACAGTATGTTATCTTGGGGCTTTGCTGATAATGGGATGCAAAAGATTAATCACTCACTGTAACCTTATGACTGTAGAAAAATAAAACAGTTGTTGAATCCTCTCCAAATGACTGGGGTGAGTTTTCCACCACAGCTTTAACATACTACATGAATACATTCCATTTGATTGGTTTGTAATGCAAGGCTTTTTAAAACCCCATGAATGGATTGATTCAACCAGGAAGGGTGTTCTACAAACCCAGACACTGAGTAGTTTGAGGGAGCAAATGAGGTAAGAACGTCATGGTTTAAGGTCCTCAGAAAAATAACCCAAAACAAATTTGATACATTTACATTATTTTCTACTATACTTTCAAAAGCATACATAAGACTCCAAGACGATTACAATGTTAGTCAACAGAACCCCTTCCCTACATCTCTTACAGCAGAAGGACAATGCAGAAATAAATCAGGAGATTTTAAAGATAAATAGCATTTTTTAAATATTTCTTTGACTATAAAATATATCACATAATCATTTTTAGGATGACACTTCTCAAAGTTAGTTTTCTGTAATTCTGAAATGATTTCTAGCCCTTCTTGGTAGCTGGCATGCCATTCTATCATAATAATAACAACAACAACAACAACATCCTACTCAGAACTGCATACATACTCAGATGCTAACTTAATAGCTCTTAGGTCCTTGGTTAGGACTTGAACTGTTAAATTTTTACCAATACCAAACTGTGAATCGGATTGAAGATTAAATCAATAGTAATAACAACAACAGCAGCAGCTGCAGCTTTGAATACAAAAAGTGCCAGGTTTGAGTTCTCTCGCTTTGAATTTTTCCAAAAAGTCTACTTAGTGGGGGGGGGGGGGGGAGAGAGTGAAAAAGAATCACTACTGCTCCAAAGGACTAAATAATAATATGAATTTTAAATTCATATAAATCAATATAAATTTAATAAATAATCTGGCTCCCGAGTAAAGAAATAAACACAAGGGTGAGTCTTAATAAACTACACCCACATATTCATGGGACTCGCCAGGAGTAGAGAGGCTGACTCAACAGAGTCATACCTTAAGCAAGTTCAAGCCATGATCTCATGGATGCTCAACGAACTCCTCTTCCCTTTGCCCGCGCTCGGAGGAAAAACTTGAAAAGCCATTCAAATCCTGAAGAGAAAATCAGGATTCACATTCGCCAAGGAGAAAAAAAAAAAAGAGAGAGAGACGAGCGCTTGCAAGGATCGAGTCGCCTGAATCTGACTAGATCCGCGAAGCAGCCCCTGAAAGACCCCAGAACCTTAAGTCTCCTGCGGCACAAAGGTCTTCTTGCGAAGGGTGAAGCGGTAAAGGGGGGAGTGGGGGAAATAGGGGAAGTTCAGGGCTTATGCCACCCACGATCCTTTCAGGCAGCATTTTATGGGCTTTTTGCACGAAAACCAAAAATATCAAGAGTACAGTTTGTTACGAGAGACGCTCCCAGGGAAAGAAAAAACAAAAAAACAAAAAACCACACGGACGCAACATACACTGTATAAGGAGGCAAGCATCCGGCCACATCCTTCCATCTCCCATCGCCGCTTCCAGCCGACGCCCGATGCCTCCCCCCCCCCCCCCCAACAACCTCGACACTCCGCCGAAGTCGGGAGACTCCGGAAAAGAAGACGCTCAACTCTAGCGAGAACTAATATTCGCGTGGATTCCCTCCCCCCCCCCATCCTTCCCCGCACACACCCCCTTCGCAACGCCTGACACCGCAGCTTTTTCCTTCCTAGCCTCGGAAAGCATGCGAAGCAAATTCCCCTGGCGTGACGGAGGGGAGCAGCAGCAGCTCCGCCGTGCAAAATCCAGAGCCTGCCCACTAAAAAAAAAAAAAAAAAAGGCTCGCAACGGATTCGAATCGGAAAAGCCTCCCTCCGGCTTTCCGAATCTGCCCAGCCAGCAACGAGCAGCAGCAGCAGCAGAAGCCATATCCAGCGGTCTCCGCCTGTGCCCCGCTGCCCGCTCCGCTCCGTCCAGGACAAGCTAGCAAAAGCAACCCAATCTCCTCCGCTCTTACCTAAGCGTTTACAAGGGAGCGCGGGGGAAGAGAAGCAACTTTTACGCAGCGCTCCCCGATCGGGAGAGAGAGAGAGAGAGAAGGTTGGTTGGCCGGACGAATCGCCAGCAGCCGCCTGCAGCATTGTTCCCACTTCCAGAGTGCAAACAAGGACTACTGTATAATAACCGATGCTCAGTGCATTGTGGGAAGCCGAGCTTTGAAAGGGGAGGAGAAAAATGGAAGGATGCGCCCCCTAGTGGGAATCCCAACAAGGGATGCCAGGCAAGGGTAGCGCAAGTATGGTAGGTGATGGGCGAAGGAGGTTTCCACTTGGAAAATTCCTGAGCTTTTTAGGTGCCCGTTTTCCTGGTCCAGGAAACGAAGCATACAGTACAGATGTGTTCCAGAAAGGCAGCTGTACTCATCTTTTAGGACAAATATATTTATCATCAGAGAACTTTTTAGAGGACTGTTAACGGGTACTCACGGTAGCTTATCTATTGTGTAATATGTGCCTTAGTGACTAAAAATATCCAAAATATAAAAATTGTTTTCCTAGCAAGTCAAATCGCTGGTCTGATCTGTTCCAGCTGGATGTTTTTACTGAACATAGCAGCAATTCTCCAGGACATAAAGCAGAGTCATTCCTGTATGACTATCAAATGGGAGAAGTCAAGGACAGTCCCCAGGGGAGGAATTATAAGACAAATGAGAGACAGGACAATTTAGGAGCTGAGCACAGGCCCTGCATGCAGATGAGCCCAGATTCGGTGTTTGGCATTCCTCCGTAAATCTATAATCACTGATAATTCAGATTTGATTTGGGTAGGGATGTCATTATTTACTTTCTACTGAAACTGTTGTTAATTATATGACAATATCCAATCTAGTCCACTCTTAAATAGGATATATTAATAAGCTAAGAAGAAACTTATATTTTAGAATATCCCCCCCCCCCCCCAAACTCAATGATATATTTATAAATCATCCTTTCTCTCTATGGGGAGAAATAAAGCAATCAGTATGACTGAATGCTAATTAAATTGTAAGTGAGACAGAAAAATGGATGGAAAGAGGAATTAAACAGAACATTTTGCAAATTGTTAGAGTATGGCTAGTTGAAGCTCCAAAGAAGATCACTTCCATTTATGGGAATAATGATTTGTTTCCCTAACCCATTTTCCTTCTAATCTGAATCAATTCCCATCGGTATTTGGAATGCTAAAATACATCTGTTACAAAACTTAATGATATAGTCAGCAATTATGATTATGATTATTAATAATAATACCAAAGACTGGTCTGATTAATACTGGGACAGGAAGGATGTTAGAAACAACCAGGAAATCCGGGCCTTGCATGTTAGATTTTGAAGTTGAAACACATCTCAAATAAAGACTGTGATAAACCATAGTCATGTTATATCCAGGAAAATAACTATGGAATAGAACTTGATGTCAAGAAGACTGCATTTATACCCTATCCTTCTCCAAGAAACTCAAGGTAGCATTCATCATTCATAACGTTCTAATTTTTCAATGTTATCGTTGCAAGTATAAACCTGTAAAACAGAGTAGGTTGAGATACAGAGTAGGTTGAGAGCCATTGGCCTACAGTTATTCAGTGAGCTTGTTAGCCAACTATGGACTGGAACATGGCCCAGCACCAGAATCACTAGCTGTCCTAAGATTATAGGACTGTGTTCTATAGTAATTTATTAATTACTATAATTCATCATGATAGCTTTAATTAATTAATTCATCATGATAGCTCTAGGGGCTGCCACAGAGAGGAAGGGGCCAAGCTATTTTCCAAGGCACCTGAAGGCCAGACAAGGAATAATGGATGGAAACTGAACAAGGAGAGATTCAATCTAGAAATAAGGAGAAATTTTCTGACAGTGAGAACAATCAACCAATGGAACAGCTCGCCTTCAGAAGTTGTGGGAGCTTCATCACTGGAGCTTCATTCAAGAAGACATTGGACTGCCATTTGTCAGAAATGATGTAGGGTCTCCTGCTTGAGCGGAGGTTGGACTAGATGATCTATAAGGTCCTTTCCAACTCTGTTAATCTGTAATCAGCTGAATGCCACTGAGATCCAGATGCCAATGAGCAACAAAATGCTTTGCAAAGAAAAGATAGGCCTCTCTATATTCCAGGCACAGACTGTCTGCTGTGTTTCTTTCTGCACTGGTAATCAGAGAGCATCCTCCACTAAGGCAATAAGCTACTTCAAGTAGTTTGGTGCAAGTCATGCATGGCAAGAGCTGCAGCCAAAATAGTTTGGATCAGGGCTTCATACTCAGAAAGCATCAAATGCTGAAGCAATGAAGCTGGCCCAGCATCATTAGTCAGGCTGGGATGAGAATATGGAAGTCCACAAACACTATGGCAAAAACTTCTAATGTATTTGAAAAGTTCTTAAAAATTCAGGGAGATACTCACAGATGTACCTGCTCTGAAAGTAACCTATATTGAACTGTATACCAAAGTCAAATAACTGAAGTTGACCACAGAAAACATTTATTACATTTTGTGTTATGTCATAAACTCTTTCACGATAATTTTATGTCATAAAATGTTTTATAAAATTTGTCAAATTTCAATTCCATGGGAGTCATGGGTCCCAGATTTTGAA
This sequence comes from Pituophis catenifer annectens, assembly GCF_029215685.1. NCBI lineage: Eukaryota > Metazoa > Chordata > Lepidosauria > Squamata > Colubridae > Pituophis > Pituophis catenifer. Next base: position 25,604,896 of record NW_027256881.1, on the reverse strand, counting down.
CACAATCTGTAAGCTATTTGAGGTACATTCAGGGATGAAATCCAGCAGGTTCTGACAGGTTCTGGAGAACTGGTAGCGGAAATTTTGAGTAGTTCAGAGAACCGGCAAATACCACCTCTGGCTGGCCCCAGAGTGAGGTGGGAATGGAGATTTTGCAATATCCTTCCCCCAGGAGTGGGGAGAAAATGGGGATTTTGCAGTAACCTTTCCCTGGAGTGGGGTGGGAATGGAGATTTTGCAGTATCCTCCTGGAGTGGGGTGGGAATGGAGATTTTGCAGTATCCTTCTGCCACGCCCAGCAAGCCATGCCCACGAAGCCACACCACACCCACCAAGCCACGCCCACAGAACCGGTAGTAAAAAAATTTGGATTTCACCACTGGGTACATTGGTTCAAAAATTGTTGCCCTGTGATACACCATTTTGCCAAGTTAAAGGTTATGGGAACAGGAGTTTTAATAGTGCATACATTTTGCAGTCGTAGAATGATCAACTGCTGTAAAAGCAAACTCATATTTCTTTCCTGCAGTCAAGATGCATTTATGGTTTAAGTGAGCTTAAGATATGAATGTATTTGCATAGAATGTCTTCTCTTTTTAATCATGGCTAGCAAACTCCTTTTTAAGAAACATATTAGGAATGTAGACCCAGATGTCAAATATGGAATGGCAAACTGAGAGGAATGAAAATTGTTAAATGTGTATTTCACAATCAAAATCACATGGGTTTCTGAAAAAGGAAGGGGAGATCAGTCTGTTTACCTCTGGTCTGCTTCTGGCCATGAGAGCTGTCAAGGCCATTAGCCATGATATTGAACCTCCACATATAGGGGTAGTACATCTGAGAATCATTCATTTTTAATTAAAAGAGACTAAATGTCAGCCCTGGAGACCATCTTTTCTTTTGGATCTTCAAGGCTACCACACTTAGTCTGTGGGAAACTGGGAGGGGGGTTTGCATGGAGTTGGTAGAAGTATTTAGCCATAACAACATTCTTTTCTCTGAGAGTCAAGGATGTTCAGCCTGCACCTGGAGTGGTGTGACTGGGAGGCATCTCCAGTTGGGACAGTGGATTGATTGGACCATGTGATGGACATGTGGGTGCAAGGGAAGGGACTTCGACTTTCCTTTGGGTGGGGAAAATCTGGAAGCTTTCAGATTCCGACTTTGTGCCGGAATGGTCAAAAAATTGGCAACTCCAAATCTTAACCAACAAATGCTCTGTTGTACACATTGGCAAAAAGATTCAGAACACTAAATACAAGCTAAGTGGACATGACCTTGTAGATGACCCTCACTCTGTCAAGGACCTTGGAGTACTCATATCTAATGATCTAAGTGCCAAAGCCCACTGTAGCCAAAAAAGCATTAAGGGTTGTAAATCTAATCTTGCATAGCTTCTTCTCCGGTAATATTACACTACTAACCAGAGCATACAAAACATTTGCTAGACCAATTCTCAAATACAGCTCATCTGTCTGGAACCCGCACTGCATATTGGACATTAATACAATTGAGCACATCCAGAAATATTTCACAAGAAGAGTCCTCCACTCCTCTGCTCGTAACAAAATACCCTATGCCACCAGACTTGAAATTCTGGGTTTAGAAAATTTAGAACTACGTTGCCTTTGGTATGACCTTAGCATAGCTCATAAAATCATCTGCTACAGTGTCCTACCTGTCAATGACTACTTCAGCTTCAACCACAACAATACACGAGCACACAATAGATACAAACTTAAAGTGAATCGCTCCAGACTCGATTGCAGAAAATATGACTTCAGTAACAGAGTTGTTAATCCCTGGAATGCACTACCAGACTCTGTGGTCTCATCCCAAAACCCCCAAAACTTTAACCTAAAACTGTCTACTGTTGACCTCACCCCATTCCTAAGAGGTCTCTAAGGGGCGTGCATAAGAGCACCAGTGTGCCTACCGTCCCTGTCCTAATGTTCCCTTTAATTGTATTCATTTTATGTATTCAATTCATGCTTATACTTATATATATTATCTAATATGTACTCGAAAAAATAAAATTAAAAAATTAAAAAAAGATTCGGGTTTTCCCAGATGTGCCAATATGATATCTCTGATAAAACAGAACTTGGAGGAACTGTAGGCTTTGGAGTCTTCATTGGTTGGGGGTGTTACTTGGAACCCTGACACTAAACTCATCCCATCTACTTTCACACTTCTCTCTCTAACCACATGGACCCACCAATTGTTGGTAATAATATATATATATATCTAACAATTGCCTTTGGATCTATTATGCTTCTGGTGCAATCAGTCATTTACTCCAGGTGCTGCCAGATTCTATGTCATTTTAATTGAAAGATTATAGACATTGCTCAAACACAAAGTGAGATCTACAAATAACAAGAAGCTATGGACCAGTGAAACTGGCATTTCTAGACTGAAAATCATGAAACTGATTTTTTTTGTTAATTTTATTCTTTTTGCTTCTAGGCTGGTGCCTGAATTGGATTTATGAGAATTTGTTTGTATGAGAAGTTGCCATTTAATCATTTGTCAGAGCGACAAAACAATTAGTTTCTATTTCCTTCTCTGTGAGGGTTTTTTGATTGTTAAATTTCCAAACTTTCTGAAATGCAGAAGAGTGATATTTTGTAACACCCAGGGGGTGATTGATGCTGCAGAAGATGAAGGCTAGGGCATCTGTTGTTGCTATTATTAAGAATAATACTTTTTAAAAGGAATCCTTTCCTTAGTTGATCCCTAATGATGGATTACTGCTTTTTCCCTGCATGTTTTCAAAGTAAATGATTTATTTACTGGTATATTAAAATGTATAGGCTATTTTTCAAGCCAAAGTTTCTCTAAAGAACCATATCACAAACTAAAATGCAAATAATAAAATTAAGCAGCATAATAACAAGAAGAAATTCAATCTACCACAGGGCAAAAACATAGTTTAATCAAAAGGAGCAAATTTGTCAACAGGATAAGAATAAGATGGCTTTTCAGCAGTTTCCTGAAGCAAAGGTGGGTAACCCACAGCCCACTGTCACCCTCTTGTAGCTCCCACGTGGACAGGGCCAGTATTTGGAGGCATATGGTGATGCATTAACCTTTGTGGGTGCTGAAGCAGGGGTAAAATCCAGCAGGTTCTGACAGGTTCTGGAGAACCAGTAGCAGAAATTTTGAATAGTTCGGAGAACCAACAAATACCACCTCTGGCTGACCCAGTGGGGTGGGAATGGAGATTTTGCAGTATCCTTCCCCTGGACTGGGGTGGGAATGGAGATCCTTCCCCAGCCATGCCCACCAAGCCATGCCCACCAAGCCACACCACACCCACCAAGCCACGCCCACAGGTAGTAAAAAAAATTGGATTTCACCACTGTGCTGAAGGCAATATGTTGCCTGGAGTCAGCCTATGTGAGTTAGTCTTCTATATAAATGTGTGTAATAAATAAAAATAATAAATACATTTTACCCTGTAACATCACACAGATACACACACCCAAATCAATTGGCTTGCTTTCCTTAAATTTCCAGTATTTTAAAGGGCAAAACCACTAGATACTGAAAAGGGCCCAAAATGTCTGACTTCTGATGACATCAGTTTAAGAAAGGCTAAAAGTAAACATATGATGTTAGATAACCTTTCTTAAGTTAAATAACTTTTCTGAGACCCAGAGAGCTTTTGGGTGGATCTTTTAAAGTACAGTTGCTTTTCCTTATCACACATGTTTAGGAAGAATCTAGATAACATTGCCTTCCATTTGTCACTCTTAGGGAAGGAATAATGGGATTGCAGTATAAAAAGTTTTAATCTTCTCACCTCATCCTGCCAGTTTTTAATTTTCTCTTCTACCTACAAATGGGGAACAAAAAGGGAATTTAAATCCTAAACACATGTATTTTTTTCACTGTATCCTTGTTTAAGGCTAGCAACAAGTAATACATAACTTTATTAAGAAATGTCAGAACTTTGGAAGACACAATAGAAGAATGGAAACTCTCAAGTTGATTTTCAGCCCTATTAACTACATGGACCCAGACATGTTTCCTTCCTTCCTTCCTTCCTTCCTTCCTTCCTTCCTTCCTTCCTTCCTTCCTTCTTCTGGGATACTGTTTTTAACTTTTTAACCAGTTTAGTCTGGTTTTTATGGTTGGTCTCCCAACCACACAATAGTAATGCCGTATTAGCCTCGAATAGCTTCTTAGCTGGGCTGTAGGAGGCTATGGTATTGCATCAAAATACTGATAGCATTAATGAAAATATAATATTCTCCTATTATATTATAATGATGTGATATTTATAATATTGTAGGCATAATAGTTACGTGGAAGAATGTTGAAATAATTGTTAGAAATACCACCAGGCAGTGCTTTTTCCTTTCAAACTTATCAACAAAACAAAGCTACACCCATGGGATTCCCACTTTCAGGGCTGATAGTGGAGGTTGTAATGCAACATCTGGAATCCATGCAATCCCATGCATACAATCCAAAATATGGATCAGGTATGTAGCTGTCAAAAGACTTTTACCAAAAATACCATCCACCGCTGCATCTAAGGGCATCAGACTAAGTAGCCACTAGGCAGATACTGTATGTTTCTATCTTCCTACCCATCACTACTGATCTTTCCAAGTTTGCCTATTTACTGGAAAAGTGCTATTAAGTCAGCAGTGTCTGGTTGCCTTTTGGCATAATACTGGAAAAAGGCAATCAAGCTAGGAAACTCAGTGGTGGGCTGCTGCATGGTCGCAAGGGTTCGGGCGAACCCTTATCTCTGATCGCTGGCTGGGCCCGCCCACCTGCCCTTGTGTTATGCTTTCCATTTATAACTAACTTTTTGGCTCGTTGGTTGGCCCAGCTGTGATCGGCGCTGCACTGTGTACTCACCGGAGCTGCCTGAGTTGATTAGGAGCATGGTTGAAGCTCTGTTTCTCTCCCAAAGGGCCATGTGCTCTCACAACCAGTGAACCCTTTGTTAAAGTAAGTGCAGCTCACCTCTGAGGAAACTTAACAAGAGAAAGCTGCAATTCAAAATCTCTTCCATCCAAAAATGGCCAGAATACTGCCAATACAAATATTTTATTGTGTAAAAGTTCAATACTCTTCAGAAAATCTCTTTATGAAACAATTAGCAACTTCTAATATTTAAAAAATGTTTTGCTAGCAATTACAGTACAGTGCCCTTGATCAAGGAATTTTCTAGAAGAAGCAAGGCTTCTATGCGCTAAAATGTTTCCTATTATCCTAGACTGTTAACAAGTACTGGTGTCACAAGGATATTCACTGAAGAGAGTGGAAGGAGACTAAGGAGAACAGACTCCTTAGGTAATTATGGCAAGTTATTGCAAATTGTCTTCCTCACAGCTACTGCCTCTTATGACTCTTTCACCTTCTTCAAGTATGGATTACTGTAGATGACGTTGTTATTTCAAGGCCATAAACCACTTTTATGAGGGGTTTATAGACTGTTTTTTTTCCAGCTTAATATGCCTTTAGCATTGCTTTAAAAAAGAATTGTGTCCTTTTCTAAAACAAATCTCTCTTTTTTTATTGTTGTGGTCATCCAGAGTTTTGGTAAGATGGGCAGTTATATAAATTTGATAAATAAATAAAATTGTCACAGATGAAGGTTAATATACATGTCCCAGGATAATGTTGCAGGATCAAATCTGAGTCAGTCATGGGGACCAAATGTTTGTTCTTCCAAGCTTTCAATCTCATGCTGGAGCCCTGAGGAGGGAATCCAACATGAGTCTGAAAGCTTGGAAGAATAAACTTTTGGTCCCGGTGACTGACTCAGATTTGATCCTGCAAATAAAATTATATTTCTTCCAATAGTCCTCTTCCCCTTCATGCTGTGACTTATACAATTGAGTGAAACAGTATAACACAAGTAGTCCTCAACTTACAATCACAATTGTGCCTAAAATTTCTGTTGCTAAGTGAGACATTTGTTAAGTGAGTTTTGCTCCATTTTGTAACTTTTCTTGCCACAGTTGTTAAATGAATCACTATGGTAAGTTAGTAACATGGTTGTTAAGTGAATCTGGCTTCCCCTTTGACTTTGCTTGCCAAAAGGTCACAAAAGGGGATCACATGACCCTGGGACACTGAAACCATCCTAAATAGGAGCCAGTTGCTCACGATCTGAATTTTGATCATGTGACCATAGGGATGCTACAATGATTGTAAGTGTGAAAAACAGTTCTAAGTCACTTTTTTCAGTGCCCTTGTAACTTCAAACAGTCACTAAACGAACTGATATAAGTCAAGGACTACCTGTACTCAGTTTTTAAATCATTTTAGGTATTTTTATTCCTTGGCAGTATAGCTCCTGAGTTTAGGTTTTATTTAGTCTTTAGGGATTGGTGAGTGTGCTGTCTCTGTGAAGCTGAAATGAATGCAATGGGAGTTGGATAGAAGAAATGGCCTCTTGAATTATTGAATGGAATTATTCTTACGGACTGGCAAATAAAAAAAATACATAGACCTTGCCCTCAAGCTGGAAAAAAAATAAAAGTATCACTAATAAATCACTTTACAATAAAGAAAAAAATGGCATATCTTAATATTATGGGACCATGTGTCCCTACTGAGAGCAATCATCTTTATTTAGTGAAACACATTATTTTAGAAAAATCTGCGTTTCTTAGCGTTGGGAAAGAGAAAAAGAGAGAAAATGTCTTCAGCTGAATGCTACAAGATATGGCAGGGATCATTAGATTCAATGCCTTTGTAGCAGGATAGCGCTTAGCACTTAGACTTATATACCGCTTCACAGTGCTTTACAGTCCTCTCTAAGCGGTTTACAGAGTCAGCATATTGCCCCCAACAATCTGGATCCTCATTTTATCTAACTTGGAAGACTGGAAGGCTGAGCCGGTCAGGATTGAACTCCTGGCAATGAGCAGAGTTAGCCTGCAATACTGCATTCTAACTAGTGCACCACCACAACCCCATTGGCACGCCCTAGGCATATTAAAGGCCATTTGCCCTAAGAGTTGACTGAAATGTCTGTATAGTGGTAAAATTTAATTCTGAATAAATTTTAGGAATAGTGCTGGAAATAAGCACTAAGAGGGAAGAACTATTTCCCGCTGTCTGAATTTTCAGAGACAAACTCTAGTTGTTGCTAGAGCAAGACTCTTAAACTACACTGATGTTTTGATCTGTTCACATTTTATGATGAGCCATAATCTAATTAACCACAATTTATCAAATAAGCCACAGAGGTTGGATTCATAGCATACGCAAAATCAGACAAATTGTATTTTCTGCAGCTGAGCCTAGACCAAGCAAGATCATGATTATTTATGTTTTAACAAAATCTGAGCATCAAAGCAAAGAGAAATTCAGTGGCAAAAGTAATGGTTAATTCTGGAATGCAAAGAATTGACTGAGAAAAATGAAGAAATTGCCAGTTGTATGGCTTTTGAAGAATATTCTGGAGTCTGTAGCAGAAAAAAAGAATAAAGGTTGGGTGGTGGGAAGGCAACTAAACTACAAGAGCAGCCTGAGGATTTGTTTATTGATTTCTTTAAAAAAAAAAAAAAAGTATTGAGATGCTTAATGAGATTTTTTAATGAACTTGTTTATACAACATAGTCATCTCTTTTGGGATAAATTGTCCAGTTTCTGTCTGCCTGGAAGGGATTCCTAGGATATAAATATATATCTACATTTATTTTAATTGTACCACACGAAAATAGAACTGTTATTCTATTTATTTATTTATTCCCCCCAACACTCATTCATATAATAAAACATTAAAATTTCCTAACTATAAAATCAACATAAATTAGTTACTTAAGACCTAGCAGCATAAAGCACACACACACACACACACACACACCCTGGGACAAAATAGGCAGTATTTTTTTCAACCTATCCATCAAGCACTGGTAAAAAGAGCCTTGGTGGCGCAGCAGACTAAAGTGCTATTAAGTAGCACCAGCTGCCTGCAATTACTGCAAGTTCAAATCTCACCAGGCTCAAGGTTGACTCAGCCTTCCATCCTTCCGAGGTAGGTAAAATGAGGACCTGGATTGGGCAATAAGCTGACTTTGTATAAAAAAGAAAACTGCTTGGGGGGGGGGTGAAAGCCCTACTAAGCAGGTATATACAAAAGTATGAAGGCTATTGCTTAACGCATTGTAAGCCGCCCTGAGTCTCCGGAGAAGGGCAGCATATAAATCGAACTAATAATAATAATAATAATAATAATAATAATAATAATAATAATAATAATAATAATAATAATAATAATAATAATTCTGCTGATCGTAAGAAGGGGACTTTTCTTACATCAACATCAGGTGGAAGCCTTGGGGAAGTTATGGAGAAAGAACGCCTTGGTTTTGTCACACACAACCCTCCAAAAAAAAAAAAAAAAAAAATTGGAAAAAGAGAATCAGCAACAGACCTTGCCACATAACACATTGCAGGAAGGAAAGATTCTATTCAGATCATAAAAACTGCAGATCAGAGTCAAGAAGAGCATTATAAATTATAAATAGCACTTGGAATACTACCTGCAGTGTAAACTTATTGGTAGCCAATGCAGTTTTCAGATTATGTCTGTAATAACTGCTAAAGTAGGACCAGCTTCATCAACAGTCAGGTAGCTGCACTTTTCTAACTGGATCCTCCCAAGTAATTACAGTAACTCAGTGTGAAATAATGAGTGACAGTTGTCACAGCACATGGTGCAACTTTTTCCAGCAAGAGCCATGAATTCAAATTAATCTCCAGATTCTGGACCAGTTCCTCTGGGAAAGGAGCCTTGGTACTACAGTGGTTTAAAGCACCCTGTTATTAACACAGCTGCCTGCAATTTACTGCTGGTTCGAATCTCGCCAAGGCTCAAGGTTGACTCAGCCTTCCATCCTTTCTAAGGTAGGTTAAATGAGGACCCAGTTTGTGGGGGCAATAAGCTGACTTTGTATAAAATATACAAAAGGATGAAGGCTATTGCTTAACGCACTGTAAGCCGCCCTGAGTCTCCGGAGAAGGGCGGCATATAAATCAAATTAAAAAAAAAAAAAAAAAAAAAAAAGCAAGACACTGCTATCACTAGCCTTGAGAACAAAGATGAAGTGTTGGTTCCAGGTGCTTTTAGAATAAACAACTAATCTATTTTTCTGGGCTTAAATTTGAGTTTGTTTTGCTCTATCCAGATCATAAGAGAATACCGGGTCAGCTACTCTACAACATCTCCTGCTTGGCAGGGAGTACAGCAGTATGACTGGATCATCAGCATACTGGTGAAATCTCATCAAAAACTGACAGATGATCTACTCCAAAGTTTCATCTAGATGTAAAACAGGAAGAAAGAAAAAGACAAATACTTTGGGATGGCTAACAAGGATTCAACTTCTCTTCTCTACCAAATGGACTTGTTCACTCAGGAAGGAGCAGTCGTGTTGCCATTCCTCAGTTGTTGCAGGAGGTCCAGAAGGCTACCATGATTATGGTATTGACTATTATAGAGAGGTCTATCAGGAGCAGAAGGGCCATACTCCCTCAATCCCAATCCCACCTCGAGTCATCCACAACACCAATGCTCTTTCAATCCCTTTAGAACACCTTTGTGGCCTGTGTTCAAATAAGGTAGAATATGATTTGACTAGATGCAGTAATATACTGTATGTTTCTCACTTGGGTTTATAGCGTCTCATTTGAATTTAAGCATGTAGCTACTGATTAACACATCATCTTTCTGATGATGATTAACACATCATCTTTCCTTGTCCTTTTTCTGTGTTGGTACCAGGGGTGAAATCCAGCAGGTTCTGACAGGTTCTGGAGAACCGGTAGCAGAAATTTTGGGGCAGTTTGGAGAACCAGGAATGGAAATTTTGAGTAGTTTGGAGAACCGGCAAATACCACCTCTGGCTGGCCCCGGTGTGGGATGGGAATGGAGATTTTGAAATATCCTTCCCCCAGGAGTGGGGAGGAAATGGGGATTTTGCAGTATCCTTCCTCTTGAATGGGGTGGGAATGGAGATTTTGCAGTTTCCTTCCCCTGCCATGCCCACCAAGCCACGCCCATAGAACCGGTAGTAAAAAAAATTGGATTTTACCACTGGTCTGTACTTATCTCTTTACATCATACATACAGATTTTTGTCACAAATTATAACTGCTTGCACTATTTTTTAAAAAAACTTTTCCTTTTTTTACACTTGACCAGTGAATCATCATAGCTGACATCTGCTGTTTTAAGATGTCCTCTCTCTGAATATTTTTGAGATTTTGGGTGGCAGTGGGGGTGTATTCTGTTTTGTTCTGATTTCTGCTAGCACTGAAAAATATTTTTAGTTCTTACAAAGTTCTGGAATAAGGACATTATTCAAGAGAATAAAATACAGAGTCACATTTTTAGGATTATCAGATCTAGGCTGGAAGAGTCTGGATAACCAATTGATGGCAACAAAGAGTTTGCAGTCTGTTCAGTTTTTTTGCTGCACAGATCAGATAGCCAATATCATAGGTGGATTTTGTTTTCTCCTAATCTGAAAATTCTGATTAGAGTGATAGCCTGGATATCATCCCATATTTTAAAAAATGAATCAGTGTAGCCTGCCTCAAATATTGTGATTTGTACTGTTTATCTGTGTCTGTGTGCCTTATGAAATATATGATAGCTACCAAATCTATATGGTCCTCATGTTACAGTAACCCTGAAGCTGGGGTCTCTGGCCAAAGACAATAACTGATCAGTCATCAGTAGGCAAAAGTGCTTAAAATGACTTAACAGGGGACTTAACAGATCAGCAGATCTGACCTGGGGAAAGCTGAGAACAAAAGCAATATCCACAAAGTACCCTAAATGACATGTATTAGTATTACTATACATTTGAACAGTCCAAGGAAATGTTGAACTTTAATTTCTGGTGTATCTAGGCTGGATCTCAGAATCAAAGTCCGACATCCTACTTTTTTGGACAGTGGGCATCTACTCAAACCACATTTTGGATAGAGAGGATCATTGGTTTGGAAGAGGGATAAAAGAGGCCATTTAGGTTAACATTGAGTAGCCCTCTCAACAGAGGGGAAGGGATAAGACACCACTCCAGTTTACAATGCAGCCATTGCAACAGTTCCAAGAACATTCCACAACCGATTGCACTCTGATTCAGATGACCCTGAGGGCAAAGGTAAACTCCCAGGTGGCCTCAAGAGCTCTCAGGAGAGTACAAATGACCAGATGACTACAAAGAAATGCAATCTTTCTACTCACCTACCCACCATCATCTGATCAGAACCTATCCTTCCATCTCCCCATCATCCAGTCTCAACTGTCACTACCTATACTTCCATCCCCCCCCGCCCCATTAACACAACTGATGAAGTTTCTTCCATGAGAAGCAAAACATTTTGTTCTTCTTCCTCAAGGAAAAAACAGTCCAGTTGCCTTTTGAAAAAGCACCTTTGAGACTGGTAGGTAGTAATTCAAGGGAAATATTAAAGGTAGCAAAGGCTACAGATAGGGTACGTCAAATGTTCCTGCCTTTTGAAGAAGCATTCCCCATCCCAATAGCCACTTAACCTGCCTGCTTTTAAAAATCTGGGTTTTTCCCCTCCTAAAGTATGTTTTTTTTCCAAGCATGTGGGAGTGGGTGACCTGCTGAGTAAGATTCTCCAGCACTTATGTGTATCTATGCTGTTACTTTGCACTGTGGGGGGTGGGGGGTGGGGGGTGGGGGGAAGAATCTGAGCAAGCAGATAAAAGATGGCATATGTTACAATGGATGCTACATTCAAACTCTGGGTTGCTATTTAAAACCCACATTTCTATTTATCTACATAAATAGATAGAAAGGTAAAAGTTGATAGGCCAAGTCAGAGAACTATGCAAGAAGAAAGAAATTGCAAGTATGCAAAGGGGAATAGAAGGTTATAGAAAAAGCAAGTGGCAATAATGCTAAGGATATCTGCCCCCACCCCCTTTTTCCCTGGCACATCCAGCAAGATGATTAGCTCTATTGATGTAGTCAGTTATCCTGTGATGTAATTAACACCAAGTAGTCATCTATCTATCTTTGCCTCTGCTGTTGCCATAGCTACACCCTTTCAGTATGGGGTGATGGACTGTTACAGTGTAAGAAAACTCATAAATGATTAGAATCATTTCTTTTGAACTGTGCTACAGGAAACTGAAATACATGGCTACAAATAAATAAATTTAGAAACATGGCTGCCTGTGATCAATGTTCTCTCTTTAGAGAGAGTCAAAGACAGAAGAGAGAGAAGCCACAAGTGCCCCTTGTACTGTATCTTGCTCCTTCTGAAGCATCAGGAGAATGACTGCCATTGAAAATCTGGAATAAACACTTGAGGAAGATCTGTAGGTACCATCTAGTTGATTCTCTACCTTCTTCCCTTTCCAATCATATCCTGGATACTTACAAGCAAATTGAACTGGGCTACATTTATTAGAAAGGTTATTTACATCAGAGTTTCAAGGACTAATGTGACACACATCGATATGCAAATTTGGATGAATAAGTGTCTATAAAACTGGCAATTGTTTCCTTCTATTCTTCTGGGCCTGACACACCCCAATGGATTCATACAGGGGCCAGCAAGTGTTCATGGTTGAATTCTCTCCTTTCTCCCACATTTTGCAGGTAGTAGAGTTTTCCTTCCTTTTTATCAACAATTGCCAATGTCTATTTCTTGCCTACATTTCTGGCCTTGCAAGAAATTGCCTCTTCCCTTTGCCTCTTCTTTCTTTTCTTTTCTTTTCTTTTTTCTTTTCTTACTCTCCAAACTATCTGAACCCAGATTATCCAATCAGTCCTTTATTCATTTATACCAGACCTGAAGGGTCACACATGGTCATAATTTTTCTTGGTAAGGAATCCTGTAAGAGTGGAGCTGGCATGAAAAACCGCTCTCCATACCCTCGTGCAAAATATTTAATATGGGAAGTGGACACCAAGAAAAGCCTTTTGCACTAGTCTCAAAAAGTGAAGGTTACTTGCAAAATCATATTTCAGGTCTGCTCAGCCACTGAGTTGTGGACAATTTATACCTCTCTACTGACAATACTGTAGTTCTAGTTATAATGTGGATGGCATATTGCATGCATATGGCTTCTACTTCCAGTGCATTATCTTTATAGCTACAATATAAACAGTATAAATTGCATGCATATGGCTTCTCATTCAAAATTTGCCTCACTCACAACTTCATGGTTTGTGAGAGCCTGCAGTTGTTATTTTCAGGGTATATTTATTTGAATGAAGGTTTCCCAGAGGTAGTTAGTGGGAGGCAGATGGCTGGATCTTTAACAAGACAAGATCTTTGCTCTGAGCCCAGAGGGGCCATTTTTAAAATAAAGAAATGTTGCTCTTCTATATTTGCAGCCTAATATATTTATTGGAAATCTATCTGAATTTCTTGAGACAAAACCAAGTGATCCTTAAAGGCAGGCTTAAAATGGTTAATTAATCACAGGGCTTGAACATATAAACTGTTGCTATGAGACCTACTCTGAAATCTCTTATTCTACCTCCCTGCAAGAACAAAACAAAATAATAGAATAGAATAGAATAGAATAGAATAGAATAGAATAGAATAGAATAGAATAGAATAGAGTAGAGTAGAATAGAATAGAATAGCACTACCAGACTATGTGGTCTCATCCCAAAACCTCCAAAACTTTAACCTAAGGCTGTCTACTGTTGACCTCACCCCATTCCTAAGAGGTCTGTAAGGGGCGTGCATAAGAACACCAGCGTGCCTACCGTCCCTGTCCTAATGTTCCCTTTAATTGTATTCATTTTATGTATTCAATTCATGCTTATACTTATATATATTATCTAATATGTACTTGACAAAATAAATAAATAAATAATAATAAATAAATAAATAGAATAGAATAGAATAGAATTCTTTATTGGCCAAGTGTGATTGGACACACAAGGAATTTGTCTTGGTGCATACCCTCTCAGTGTACATAAAAGAAAAGATATATTCGTCAAGAATCATAAGGTACAACACTTAATGATAGTCATAGGGAACAAATAAGCATCAAATCATATTAGGAAATAGTCAATATAAATCGTAAGGATACCAGCAACAAGGTTACAGTCATACAGTCATAAGTGGGAGGAGATGGGTGATAGGAACGATGAGAAGATTAATAGTAATGCTATTAATTGACATGCAGACTACTTTACTAGTTGATTTCAGGCATGCCGTCTTTCTACTAGCCTGTAGGTTCCTATTTCACCTTAAACCTTCCCATTGACAAATGTATTTCCCAAAGCAATATGATCCAGCAAATTGCTTTCTCTATCTAAACGCTAGTTTTTTTTTAAAATGTAATGCAAGAGTTGTAAACCTGCTGACAAATAACTATTTTCTTTCTCTAATCCTTCCTCAGAGACCCAGTTTAGTATGGTGATTAAGGCATCAAGCTAGAAACCGGATGTGATGGAAAGTGCACCTGCAACAGCAGAAGGGAAGGATTTTTCTGACTGAGAACTTTCCCAAGAGACAGATCAAGAGACTGCAGAATCCCAAGCTGGAAGAGGGAAGGGGAAAGAGGTTCAGAGTAACCACACCAGTGGTGGGTTTCAAATTTTTTTACTACCGGTTCTGTGGGTGTGGCTTGGTGGGCATGGCGTGGCTTGGTGGGCATGACAGAGGAAGGATACTGTAAAATCCCCATTCCCACCCCACTCCAGGGGAAAGATCAGGGGTGGGTTCTACTTACCTTTACTACCAGTTCACAGTGGGGCCACACGTGGCGGTTGCTTTGCTTGCATGTGTGCTCTTCTGCGCATGCGCAGAAACATTTTGATGACGTCGGGGTTGGTGGGTAGAGCCTCTCACCAGTTTTACTACCGGTTCTATAGAACCAGTGTGAACCGGGGGCAACCTACCACTGGGAAAGATACTGTAAAATCTCCATTTCCTCCCCAATCCAGGGGAAGGTTACTGCAAAATCCCCATTTCCTCCCAATCAGCTGGAACTTGGGAGGCAGAGAATAGATGGGGGCGGGGCCAGTCAGAATTTTTACTACCGGTTCTCCAAACTACTCAAAATTTCCGCTACCAGTTCTCCAGAACTGGTCAGAACCTGTTGAAACCCACCTCTGATCCACACCCTAGAATCCCTCAGGGTGTATTATAGCTTAGAGAGGTATAGCTTTAGTTTGGCAAGATTCTATTTATTAGGTGTAAGTGAATAAAGGACTGGAATCAATTGGATCTCACTGTTTCATCTCTGGGCTTCTGGTGAACACCGGGAGACCATGAGTTCTAGTCCCGATTAGACATGAAGTTAAATGGGTGACCTTAAGTCATGCCCTCTGAGTCCTAGGAAGGAGATACAGCAATGGCAAACCACTTCTGAAAGTCCCTGCCAAAAAACTGCAGGGACTGGGAAACTGCAGTTGCCAAGAATCAATAACTGACTTATGAAAACCAGGAAAAAAATCCTTTCTCAATCATACATATATATCTCAGAGATGCCCTGACAGAGAGAGAGGAAGCAAATGACAAAAGCAATATTGTAACATAAGTTCTATCCCATTTGTGTGTGATCTACACAGTATAGGTACAAAAGAGCAGATCTTGTGCTGCAATAATATCACACTTTCATCATTTTGACAAAACAGTCTAGACCAGTGATGGCTAACCTTTTCCAGACCGAGTGCCCAAAAAGGGTGGCCGAACCCCCAAAATGCAATGTGTGTGCGGCCCCCTGCATGCACTGTGCCCCCACGCATGCATACGTGCCCCCCATGTGTGCATTCACCCTCGCACACACCCCGCCCCCTGCGCATACATGACAGAGACATGAAGACCAGTTGGCTGGCAGGAGGCATGTGCGTATGTGCAGCAGAGTTTATTTATTTATTTATTTATTTATTTATTTATTTGTTTAAATTTCTATACCGCCCTTCTCCAAATAGGACTCAGGGCGGTGCACAGCCTAAGTAAAAACAAAGCATACAAAATTTAAAAAACAGTATTAAAATAATTAGATATTCTGGCCGTGAATTAAAACAACCCAATTTAAAACCAATTTAAAATTTAGCTCAAGCCAGCCCAGCTAGTTGAAATAAATAAGTTTTCAGGGCCCGACGAAAAATCCGGAGGTCTGTTATTATACGTAACTCCGGGGGAAGGTTATTCCAGAGGGTGGGCGCCGTCACAGAGAAGGCTCTCCCCCTGGGGGTCGCCAGCCGACATTGTCTGGCGGACGGCACCCTGAGGAGGCCCACTCTGTGTGAGCGTACTGGCCGGTGGGAGGCTATTGGTGGCAGTAGGCGGTCTCGTAAGTACCCCGGCCCTAAGCCATGGAGCGCTTTAAAGGTGGTCACCAACACCTTGAAGCGCACCCGGAAGACCACCGGGAGCCAGTGCAGCTCGCGCAGGAGAGGTGTCACATGGGAGCGCCTCGTCGCCCCCATAATCCCCCGCGCGGCCGCATTCTGGACCAGCTGGAGCCTCCGGGTGCACCCCAGGGGGAGCCCCATGTAGAGAGCGTTACAGTAGTCCAGGCGGGAAGTGACTAGTGCCTGAGTGACTGTGCGTAGAGAGTCCCGATCTAGAAAGGGGCGCAACTGGCGTATCAGGCGAACCTGATAAAAAGCCCCCCTGGCCACGGCCGTCAAATGGTCTTCTAGAGACAGCCGTGCGTCCAGGAGGACGCCCAAGTTGCGAGCCCTCTCCGTGGGGGCGAGTAATTCGCCCCCAATAGCCAGCGATGGCGTCAGCTGGCTATATCGGGACGCTGGAAGCCACAGCCACTCGGTCTTGGAGGGGTTGAGTCGGAGCCTGTTTCTCCCCATCCAGGCCCGCACGGCCTCCAGGCACTGGGACATCACTTCAAGGGCATCGTTGGGGTGGCCTGGGGTGGAGATGTACAGCTGGGTGTCATCAGCGTACTGATGGAACTCCACCCCGAAGCCACGGATGATCTCACCCAGTGGCTTTACATAAATGTTGAACAGAAGGGGCGAGAGGACCGACCCTTGTGGCACCCCACAAGCAAGGTGCCTCGGGGTCGACCGCTGCCCCCCCGTCAACACAGATTGCGACCGGTCAGAGAGGTAGGAGGAGAACCACCGCAGAACGGTGCCCCCCACCCCCAACCCCGCCAACCGGTGCAACATGATACCATGGTCGATGGTATCAAAAGCCGCTGAGAGGTCTAACAGGACCAGGATAGAGGAGCAACCCCTATCCCGAGCCCTCCAGAGATCATCCACCAACGCGACCAATGCCGTTTCCGTGCTGTGCCCAGGTCGGAAGCCGGACTGGAGCGGGTCTAGATAGACAGTTTCATCCAGGTACCGGGGAAGCTGTTGTGCTACCACACTCTCAACAACCTTCGCAACAAAGCGAAGGTTGGAGACTGGACGATAGTTAGCCAAAACAGCCGGATCCAGAGAGGGCTTCTTGAGGAGGGGCCTCACAACCGCTTCTTTCAAAGCAGCCGGCAGGACCCCCTCACTCAAAGAAGCGTTAACAATCTTCTGGAGCCAGCCTCGTGTCACCTCCCGGGAAGCCAGTACCAACCAGGAGGGACACGGGTCCAATAAACATGTGGTCGCGTTCAGCCGTCCCAGGACCCTGTCCATGTCCTCGGGAGCTACAGGATTGAACTCCCCCCAGATAACACTCTCAAGACCTGCCTCAGTCATCCCGTCCGGACATACCCAGTCAGAGGCCAGCCCTTCCCGAATCTGAGCGATTTTGTCATACAGATACTGCACAAAGTCCTCAGCTCGGCCCTGCAAGGGGTCATCCCGCGCTTCCAGATGGAGGAGGGAGCGGGTCACCCTAAACAGGGCGGCCGGGCGATTATCTGATGACGCGATAAGAGCGGCAAAATAGCTAGATTTTGCCGCTTTTATTGCCACTAGGTAGGTCTTAATATGAGACCTCACCAGTGTTCGGTCGGATTCGGAGCGGCTGGTCCTCCAACTACTCTCCAGGCGTCTTTTCCGGCGCTTCATCTCCCTAAGCTCCTCGGAGAACCAAGGAGCCAGGTGAGTTCGGTGCCGGGTCAGAGGCCGCAAAGGCACGACACGGTCCAAGGCCCCGGCAGCCGCACTATCCCAGGCGGCCACCAGGTCCTCAGCCGAGTCGTGAGCCAGAGTCTCAGGAAATGGCCCAAGCTCCATCTGGAACCTATCAGGGTCCATCAGGCGCCTGGGGCGGAACCACCTGGTCGGTCCCGCCTCCCTGCGGTGGGGTGCAGCGGTTAGAAAGTCCAGTCGAAGGAGCGAGTGGTCAGACCATGACAAGGGTTCGATGACTATATCCCCTGTATCAAGGCCACTCGACCACTGACCAGAGACAAAAACTAAGTCCAGAGTGTGTCCACCCATGTGAGTGGGGTCATGAATTAACTGAGTAAGGTCCATGGCCGTTGAACTGGGGTGATGGCTTGTGTGCCATCAGAGAGGGCGCTGCGTGCCACCTCTGGCACACATGCCATAAATTCACCATCATGGGTCTAGACCTTTAATCCTGGCTCAACCTCTGAATCAGGAGGTCATGTGGTCCAATTTACTAATGTAAGCCTATGGAAATCAAATTATGGTTTACTGAACTATCCCAAATACTTGAATTATCCTAATAAACAACTATTGATACAGTATAGTGAAAAATATTCCTCAAAAAGATGCAATCATGTGAATTTACTAATCTGTTGCCTCATGCAAGCTATTCTATTGGGACCGTGTAAAAGAATGTCTCCCAAATGAATTGCAAACTTTTGAATCTTTCCAAATTATATTGGAAACACAGCTGGTTGCAAAATGCACACAATTCTAGCATGGGAGAAGGAAAAATCAGAAACCCTCAATTTAATGGATAAAAGGATGGGGGTAATGTACATTAAAGCTGAAAATAAGAAGTTGATTTGTATTTAACACCATATTACACATGTAAAATACTATTTGTCATTTACACATACAAAATGTGTGCATAAAATGATGAACAGGATTTTATGCATGTGTAAAATGGTATTAATTGCTCTGAGAGCAAGTGGTGACACAATGGTTAGAATCAGGGGTGAAATTCACTTACCTTTGCTACCGGTTCACAAATGGGAGCATGCGCACCTCCTCTACTCAGAGCCTTCTGCGCATGTGCAGAGGGACAAAAATGGGATGTGATGACATCCGGATAGGTGGGCGGAGCCTCCCACCACTGGCGCTACCGGTTCGCCTGAGCAGGATAGAACTGGATCAATTTCACCACTGGTTAGAATGCAGTACTCTAGGCTACTTCTGCTGACTGCCAGCTGCCTGCAATTTGGCAGTTTGAATCTCACCAGGCTCAAGGTTGACTCAGCCTTCCATCCTTCTGAGGTCGGTAAAATGAGGATCCAGATTGTTGGGAGCAATATGCTGACTCTGTAAACCGCTTAGAGAGGTCTGGAAAGCACTGTGAAGTGGTATATAAGTCTAAGTGCTATTGCTAAATGGTAAATGGACTCTATTATCTAAAGGTGATACCTGGGGTATAAATTGCTGGTGTCTGCCTAGAAAACGGAACTTGATTAAAACATCAGCTCAGCATGTAAGGAAAAACCGAAGTTCCATATAGAGGATCATCTTAAAAGGAATACATTTACAAAATGCAAATATCACCATGCTTATTTGAAAGAGATGCAGGTATGTTGTACATATTGCAATTAAAAATGTGTTGCTTCATTAAAACCACAATGGGAGAACAACACTACGAGAAGAATGGGAGCAGGATTTCAGCTTCAATTTTTTTTATTTCTAAAATGTTTCATTAATGCAATAATTGTTTTGGAAAACTGATCTCCTCACTTTCATTTTTCCTCAAATATGGAAAGAAACTATGCTCTCATTTTTTAAATAGCTTTTTGCTGAATTTTGGTGACGGAGGCTTAGAGGCCAGCACAAAGGGTCTGGAAGCAACATATGGTGTGTTGCAAAACTCTGCTATAAATAAAGGAAATGTCAAAACAACCTGGAATAGTATGGTGCAATGCTATTTACCACATATCAGAAAAGACTGTATTGCCAGGAAAGATGTGTAAGTATTAAGTATGTATTCCTGATTTTTTTTATTTAAATCTATTTCCTGGTGTTGGGTACCCTTACCTCCAGCTCATTCCTTTCAATTAAAGCGCCATGGATGAGAAATTCTCAGCTGGGAAGAAAAATATTAGGCATGCTTTCCCCATGATTGGGACATATAGAAAATTCACCATTTATCAACTGAATTCAGAAATAAAAAAAAAAAATCCTAAACTTAATTGCCATTAACTCTTCTATTCCTTTAGCTTGTGAATTCCTCTAAACATTACTCCTGGCTCAGCAATTAAATTTAGAACATGTTTTCATAGATTTTTTTCCTCCTTAATTTAAACTTCAGTGTAGGAGAGTAGACTTCAAGGGGGAAGGGATTATAGTTAGGAAAGGTGTTAGTTGGGGCTAGGATTGGGTGCAGAGGTGGGTTTCAGCAGGTTCTGACCAGTTTTGGAGAACCGATAACGGAAATTTTGAGTAGTTCAGTAGTAAAAATTCTGACTGGCTCCGCCCCCATCTATTCTCTGCCTCCCGAGTCCCAGCTGATCGGGAGAAAATGGGGATTTTGCAGTAACCTTCCCCTGAAGTGGGGTGGGAATGGAGATTTTACAGTATCCTTCCCCTGCCATGCCCACCAAGCCATGCCATGCCCACCAAGCCATGCCACGCCCACCAAGCCACACCCACAGAACTGATAGTAAAAAAATTTGAAACTCACCACTGATTGGGTGGGATTAGTTCTCATTTTATATACTACTACTGACTTGCCCTGTTGGTGGGAGTGGTCTTGGTGGTTCCTCAGAGGTGGGCAACACATGAATAAACAACCGGTTCGCCGGTTTTCAGTTCACCCAGCACCGAAAATGTGACCGTGTGCCTTTCATGCATACACTTTGCTTGCGCAACATGGCTTAAAAAATGCAGCTAAATAGAATGGCATAGCATCAGAGCAGGTGGGCCGGCCCATCCGCAGGTCTAAACTACCGGTTCGCCCGAACTAGTCCAAACCGACAGCAGCCCACCACTGTGGTTCCTCAATTGGACTGTTGTTTACTCTTAGTTTGTTTGTCTGAGTTGATAGTTCCTTGATTGGAGTATTGTTTGCTTCTTGATTTTTGGTCTAATGTTGATCTCTACATGGGGCTCCCCTTGAAGGGCACCCGGAGGCTCCAGAATGCGGCCGCGCGGGTAGTTACTGAAGCTGCTTGGCACTCCCATACAACACCTCTCCTGTATGAGCTGCACTGGCTCCCAGTGGTCTTCCGGGTGCGCTTCAAGGTGTTGGTTATCACCTTTAAAGCGCTCCATGGCATAGGACTTAGATATCTTTGAGACCGCCTGCTGCTACTGACGGCCTCCCATTGACCTGTGCACTCCCACAGAGAGGGCCTCCTTGGGGTGCCATCAGCCAAACAATGTAGGCTGGTGACCCCCAGGGGGAGGGCCTTTTCTGTGGGGGCACCTACCCTCTGGAACCAGCTGCCCCCAGAGATAAGGAGAATCCAAGACCTCGGTGCCTTCTGCCATGCCCTTAAAACTCTCTTTATTCAGCAAGCCGAGCTGGCCTAACACTTTTTAAAATGTTTTTCATTGTTTTGTCATTGTTTTTAATTATGGGGCCAAATATATATATATCTTTTTAATTGTATTTTAATGTTTGTAGTTTATGTTTTTACTTTGGCTGTACACCGCCCTGAGTCCTTAGGGAGAAGGGCGGTATATATATTTGATATAAATAAATAAATAAAATAAATAAAATCTAATCTTTTTCCTATGGTCAAAGCACTGTAGCTGTACATTCCTCCCCTGTTAAAAGTATAACAGTATAAAGTACAAAGGAAAAGTCTCACATTATTAAATGGGTGTGTGTGTGTGTATACACATATACTATTTAGAGTAGATAAAATGCACTTTAAAGAGCACTTCCGAATTTTCAACGAACAAAAAAAAAATGTATAACAAAAAAACATGACAGACCTATTATTCCAGTCCATCCCTTGTGAAGGCAGCATGCACACACTCTGCCAATCGTTGCTAAGTTGCAATTCCCAATAGCCGCAGCTGGCATGCAAGGATGAGAGATGCTAGTGTTGTAAAATTTATGGACTCCATCTCAATTTAGTAGTGTGGCACTTAGATGACAGCCTGGGAAAAGCAGCAAACAAATCATCAAAGCCATCTAAGGAATAGTAGCCTTCAATGGGAGAAGACCAGTGAGTATCCCATTTTGAAACCAGATCAAATGTGGAAGCCAGCCGATGGGTGAAAATTGCAAAACTGACTTAGACCAACGATAACAAGTGAGAGCACTGCTGAATGCTGAGATAAAATAAACTGCTACATTATTGGAATCTGTTACATTTGTATAGAAAAGGACTGCAAAAAATAGTATTTTGTTGGCGGTATAATAAGTACAATTATTCTTTAAAATATACGGTTCAAAATGTCCTATTCTTACCAAGTTTCGGGGAAAAGCAGTGGATTATATAAATACCGTATGATTTTGTCACAAAAGCTAACATTTTCAGAAGTCTTTTGAACATCTTACCTAATACATGGGATTTGACAACCAGACATTGTAAATAGATTTCCGTGCCCTTACTATTGCTAAAACACTGATATTGCAGAACCGGGAAGATAAATATATGTCGCTATTTATTCAATGGATTGAAGACCTGATTCCACTTGCCATTTATGAGACGAATGCATAGAGACGTAGACTTTGTATAGACAAGTATAATAAAACATGAGACTCATTTATACAGAATACATAGATTAAAAAAAGATAGTCATATAAATGTATTTTAAATATATACGTATTTCTATGACATTTGCATTAGATAATCTGGAACTGAACACACTCAAAACCGTAGAAATGGTGGTGGATTTTAGGAGAAACCCTCCCATACTACCACCTCTTACAATACTAGACAACACAGTATCAACAGTAGAGAGCTTCAGATTTCTAGGTTCTACCATATCTCAAGATCTAAAATGGACCCCTAACATCAAAAATGTCATCAAAAAAGCACAATAATGAATGTTTTTTCTATGCCAACTCAGAAAGCTCAAACTGCCCAAGGAGCTGCTGATACAGTTCTACAGAGGAATTATTGAGTCTGTCATCTGCACCTCTATAACTGTCTGGTTTGATTCAGCAACCCTACAAGACAGACACAGAATTCAGAGGATAATTAGAACTGCAGAAAAAACAATTACTACCAACCTGCCTTCCATTGAGGACCTGTATACTGCACAAGTTAAAGAGGGCTGTGAAAATATTTACAGACCTCTCGCATCCTGGGCATAAACTGTTTCAACTCCTACCCTCAAAATGACGCTATAGAGCACTGGACACCAGAACAACTAGACACAAGAACAGTTTTTTCTCGAACGCCATCACTCTGCTAAACAAATGATTCCCTCAACACTGTCCAACTAGTTACTAAGTCTGCATTACTATTAATCTTCTCATCATTCCTATTGCCCATCTTCTCTCACTTATGACTGTATGACTGTAACCTTGTTGCTGGTATCCTTACGATTTATATTGACTGTTTCCTAATATGATTTGATTGCTTATTTGTTCCCTATGACTATCATTAAGTGTTGTACCTTATGATTCTTGACGAATGTATCTTTTCTTTTATGTACATTGAGAGCATATGCACCAAAGACAAATTCCTTGTGTGTCCAATCACACTTGGCCAATAAAGAATTCTATTCTATTCTATAAGTATATATAGGACTGTAAATTTTTATTGACATTTTTTTCCTTGTCATATTTCTTTCACCTTTTTTTTTTTTTAGAATATAGTATGTGTTCATTTTGTCCTTCTCTTTAACTATGTAGGTAGCACACACTGATTGAAAACTTTTCTCTTCAGGCATAGGGGGAGGTTGTTCTTGAAAATTATGCTTAGCTTGTAGAAAGGCTGCCAACCACATTTAAATATATACATATATCGTATATATTTACAGAAGCACATGCAAATGTATGTCCTGTGGGTAGAAAATGATATCTTACTATGTTCCTGGCATATTGTTGTAATGCATCCTGTTCCAACAGGCAGGGCTAAACATACGAACATGTGAATGATTTTTTAAATGTTATCTAATTCTGGGTTTTATTTAATTGACCAAACTAAGTAATAATTTTAATTAGCAATTTTATGATGTTTGTGTGTCTATATTTTTCTTGACTGTACACTGCCTTGAGTCCTACAGGAGAAAGGCGGTATAGAAATATAATAAATAAATAAATAAATAAATAAATAAATAAATAAATAAATAAATAAATAAATAAATAAATAAATAAATAAATAAATAAATAAATAAATAAATAAATAAATAAATAAATAAATAAATATGCTGTTCTCAAAAACACAACCAGTATGCCTATTTTCTATCAAGACCGGTTATAGAAGGCAAGTCAAAAATGAATGAATTTGCTTGTTGACTCTTCATGGGTATCTGATTGGCTAATATGGGATCAGAACAGTGATGGGTTGCTCCCGGTTCTGTCCGGTTCTATAGAACCGGTAGTAAAACTGGCGGGAGGCTCCGCCCACCTGCCATGATGTCATCATAGGTCATCTGTGCATGTGCAGAAGCAAGCGCATGCGCTCCCGCTGTGAACCGGTAGTAAAGGTAAGTAGAACCCACCCCTGGATGAGAATATGGGATAAGATAGACTTTAGTCTGACTGAACAGAATTCTTTGAAAATAAGTAACTTTTTAATATACTGCCCAACTCCCAGCAACTCTGGGCAGTTTACAAGTGATTTAAAAAATGAAAGAAGGTAATAAAAGTAATAAGAAACAAAAAATGGATACAGATGGCAGAATAACAAACCAGGAGAACAAAAACAATCTAGCTTAAAAGGAGGCTTCAGTCACTCCACCAAAGGCCTAAGTGAAGAGCCGTGTCTTCAGGTACTCTCAACACACCAGCAGGGTGGCGGCCATTCAGATCTTGGGGACAGCCTCATTCCAAAGAGCAGTGCTGCAACAGAGAAGGTGCACTTCCAAAGTCCCACGAGATGGCATTGCTTAATTGAAGGAACTAACTGCAAAATACCAATTTTAAATTAAAAATTTGTCCTTAAATCCTCCAAGGCAAGACAAATATATGAATAAATAGCCCAATTATATCTCAAGACTATGTTAAAAACCTCAGGGCATAAAGTTCTTTCTATATATTATAGCAAAAATGGATAGTCACCTTCTAAAGTATGCTATAAGGCATACAAATATTTTAAAAGACTCGTTACGCTAATTTAATATATCAATGCATTTTGAGAAGTGTAAAGCATGCCTAACATTAACTAAAGCTACTATAACCAACACTATTATTTGTATATTAGAAATAATAACCTGAAATAACCTGAAATGATTAGGGGACTGGAGGCTAAAACATATGAAGAACGACTGCAGGAACTGGGTATGTCTAGTTTAATGAAAAGAAGGACTAGGGGTGACATGATAGCAGTGTTCTAATATCTCAGGGGCTGCCACAAAGAAGAGGGAGTCAAGCTATTCTCCAAAGCACCTGAGGATAGGACAAGAAGCAATGGGTGGAAACTAATCAAGGAGAGAAGCAACTTAGAACTAAGGAGAAATTTCCTGACAGTTAGAACAATTAATCAGTGGAACAACTTGCCTGCAGAAGTTGTGAATGCTCCAACACTGAAAGTTTTTAAGAAGATGTTGGATAACCATTTGTCTGAAGGGATATAGGGTTTCCTGCCTAAGCAGGGGGTTGAACTAGAAGACCTCCAAGTTCCCTTCCAACTCTGTTATTATATTATATTATATAAATATAGGTGGAATAGATAGGAAAGAACAAAAGATATTTATACTTTTTAAAATTGAATGGAAAAACAAAGTTATCTTTCTTCCATTTAAAATGTTTGGGGTCTTCTTTTTTCTTTCTTTTATTGCTCTCTTGCTAGATAGTCTGTGCCTTGCATTTACAAAAATTTTATCACTGCCAGCACTGTTCTATTGATTATTCTTTGTTTTATATGTGCTTCACAACTCTTGTGGCCTTCTAAGTAGACATATTTAGTGATAAGAAACCTTGAATTTCTAGGTAAGAATTACAGCCCAGGGTCTCCAAATTTTGAACCTAAACTTGTAGAACTCCATTAAAAGTTTATCGTTATTTGAAGTTGATTGTCTTAACTCTTCTCTTCTCTTGAAAATGTAGGTGGTTTCTTGGTGGCTTAGTATGTCTGATGAACCCAGTTAGAGCAGATTATAAATCACGATTTACGCTTCAGAACGTTATATGACTCCACAGTACACACTATGTTGTACCCAATATCTAGATTCAAAACAGTCACGGAACAAGTGACTGTGGATGGTGGATAACAAAGCTAAAACAATAGATATCTAAAAAAATTATCATCAGTATTATTTTTTAAAAAAATTAAAAAGTATAACAACAAAACTAAGAAAAAAATTGGTAGCAAAGGAATGTATAATGAATAATGCAGCCATTGTTGTGGCCCGCCAGCGGCCTATGCAGATTGTTGCTGATCCTGACGACGAGAAGGCTGGTGTGGTGTCGCGCCAGCAGCCTGTGCAGCCGGTGCTTGAATCAGACAGCAAGGAGGCTGAAAAAGATGTGGTGCCAAAGGCAGGGATTCAGCCAGGGCCTTCAGAACCTCCAGAGGCTCCTTTAAGTGCAGAGGATGAAGTGGAGGAGCCTCTTCTCAATGCACGAGCACGCAGAGCTGCCAAAAGGCAGGAGTGGTTCCTCAGGAGGAGGTCTCCTTGAGAGTAAGGCTTGGGGCTAATTGGCCATTCCCTTAGCCTATTTAAGAATGCACACAGCTTGTAAAAAGCTGCAGGAAACAACGTTCATTCGTTCGCTGATCATTGAGTTTGGATTTTCTTTGCAAACTTTGCTTCTGGGCTTTCTGCCAACTCTTGTAAGACTCTATCTTATCTGTGAAATTTTGGGCAGGTTGTTAAGAACGTTTTATTAACAGCCTGCATTTGCAAAAGACTATGTTTTGAAGTAAACTGAGTTTTGTTCGGAGTTTGTGTGTGCTGCGTTCTTTGGGATCCATAGCTGGGGCAGAACAGCCATCTCTGTAGTCCACCAGTCCCTTGGACACCTCCACAGGATTTATTAGGTTTAAATTCCATCTTTCCTTTGAGCTCAAAGCAGCTTACCTATAGTTCTTCCTTCATGGTATCTCCCTAACAGCAATTCTGCAAGTTATATTAGATTGAGAGAACAACTGGGTCCAAAACCACATTGTGAGTTTCAGTGGTTAGGGTTGACTATGAAATTGGATCTCTCTAGTCTAACACATTAACTGCTACCCAAACCAATTCTGTAGCAGTTCAAAATAGATTCTAGAGTATCTGATAACAACGGCACATTTTGAGAGCTATATCAACTTTTTTTCTGGCTCTGCACCCAATAATTGGAACCAAGAGCAAAAACAGGATTGGCTTTGCAATGCAGAGCTTGTAGGAAGTCAATGTTCCGCTGGCAGTAATTCATGAGTCACGCTGCCTTTTGAGCAATTCTGTTTCAAGAGAAGCTGCTTTTTAACAAACAAACAAACAACATGGTGCTTTAAAGGGAAGCTGGTACCCTGTAGAAGAGAAGAAGGAAAACAAACTCTTTTTCGGGTTCAATCCTACTTAATTCACTAAAACTACTGGATGTGCAAAAGGGTTGCAAGAATCTGCAAAGAGCAAATGAGTTCACATCAGACCTGGAATGCATTTTAAAGTTAAATTTCTGAAATTTGTTCCTTCTCTCTCACCAACATCAGTTTGTTCAGTTTCAGGAATACATAGTCATGGGCAAAAATTTCCTGGTTGCAAAATTGGCAACTTGATATTAATAAGGAATTGAATTACAGATTAATTCAAATGAATGAGAAAATTAAACAGGAGGGTGCCAGCAATATTTGACTCGAAAAACATAGGATCAGAATATATGATGAATGGAAATAACAGGTTCAGAATATTTATTTATTCTCATACAAAAGAGAAACTGGAGGATTTAAAGCAAGAGATATCTGCAAAAACTGAAGTGAAAAAAGTGCTCCTTATACTTCTAAGAGAAAAAAAAAGTAGAAGTGAATTTCAAAGCAAGCAATCCTGACAACTAGGAACAAAGGATAAAAGCCTTGAGTAACAAGAAGAATGTATGATGACAACTGAATGCAGATATTTGACATTAAGTAAGACAGGTTGATGAAAGATATTTCAATCAAGAATGTCAACAAATAACATGAAAAGAAAGTGCTTTTTATGAAGATCAAGGATATCACAGAAATACTGATGATGATAATAATAGAATTTTTAGGCAAGGGAGGTAAAAAAGAAGAAGACAATGAAACTATACTGACAGACTTCATAAATGGAATTGGGTGTCCGTCTGTCAAGTCAAGATGTTGGCCATGATAATTTGATTGAAATCCCAAAATAATCATGAACATTACCCATAAAAAACAGGCAAAGCTTCAGTCACACTTCAGTCACAGACAAAAGAGCCTTGATAGTACAGTAGTACAGTGGTTTAGTGCACCCTGTCATTAACACAGCTGCCTGCAATTTCTGCTGGTTCGAATCTCTCCAAGGCTCAAGGTTGACTCAGCCTTCCATCCTTTCTAAGGTAGGTGAAATGAGGACCCAGTTTGTGGGGGCAATAAGCTGACTTTGTATAAAATATACAAAAGAATGAAGGCTATTGCTTAACGCATTGTAAGCTGCCCTGAGTCTCCGGAGAAGGGCGGCATATAAATCAAATTAAAAAAAAAATGGCACTGAACTGTTTAAAGCTACGGAATAGCCAATTAAACTGATAAGAACTCTATATCAACAAATATAGAACCAATCCGTATGGCATAAAAGTTGGAAAAGACTGGTATATATTCCTTAATTCAAAAGAGGATGGAAGCAAATGTACACATTACTGTCTTTTATTCTAATTCCTCAAATTGATAAAATTTTGCTTAAGATTTTATAAATTAGAGCCATACTTGGAGGGACACATTAAACGGTTAAATCCTAGACTCACATCTTCTTTGGTGCCACTGTGGAATGCCATCCCTCCCATCTGGTTCCAACCTTGCAATTCTTTAGCAAAGCTCTAAAACTGATTTTCAAACAGGCAAGAGAAAGAATGATTTATGATCCTTGGGGGAATGGATCATTGGTATTTAAGTGAATTTTTCTCCTCAGTACGCTATATGTGTCTTTCTGGTTTTATACTATATTCTTTCAATGCTGCTTCAATTCTGTAGGCCACCTAGAGCCTTTGAACCTGGCTGCCTATATAGGTAGTTTTCAATTTATGATTAGTCATAAAATTAAGTCCGGTCACACAGAGCCCTGACTTAAAATTCCAATGATTTAAGACTGAAATTCTGGGTTCCATTGTGCTCGTAAGACGAGGACTATTTGTACATTTAAATAAATATATGTCAACTAGACAATTAGGTTCCAGAAAACACACAGATACATGAAATGATAAAACAGAAAGATTAAGAGAATTTAAGAATAAAGTTCACCTTGTCCTTTTTTTCTTCTCTCTTAGAGTAGGACAAGAACTAATGAGTAAAAGCTTTAAAAAGAGAGATCCACGCTTAAAATTAAGAGGAATTTCCTGTCTGTGAGCGCTATTAAGGAATGGAACAGCCCGACTCCTACAGCTGGATGGTCATTTGTCTGGGACTGTCCTGGGCAGAGGAATGGATTAGAAGACCTCAATGTCACTTCCAACCCTACAAACCTATTATTGTGACTACAGCAGGGTCTTTGATCACATAGATTATGCCAGGAAATGGAATATATTAGAATTAATAGGCCTGCCTCAAAACCTAAGTATACTTTCAAAGAAATTTTAGAATGAGTAAGAAGATACTGAAAGAACTGAGTTTGAAGAAATGGTATACAATAAGAAAGCATAAAATGTCCTAAGACTGGCAGGACTGAAAGGGATCAAAACTGGAATAAAAATGGAGATTGAAATACTTAACTGAAAGTATTATAAAGACAACAAATGTGTTATGAAGGTAAACATGGGAAGAGAAAATTTTATTTAAATAAGAATACAGAGATAATGTCAAACAGAATAATTACTGAATTTACCATTGATGATGAATAAGTAATTATAATTATGTTAATTATGTTAATTATGTTAATCATAATTATGTTAATCATTATTGCTGAGCACATTGTAAGCCGCCCTGAGTCTTCGGAGAAGGGCGGCATATAAATCAAATTAAAAAAAAAAAATTACTTCAAGGCCAGATAAAGATGGACACTGGACTAGAGAAGTAAAGAGATTAATCCTAGAAGAGAAAGTAACAATAACTTAGACACTTTATTTCCATGACAATCAAGATCATAATAGTTAAATAATGGCTTATCCCATTATAATGTATAATTGTGAAATTTAGTTGCTAAGAAAGGAATAATCATGAATTATATATTTTGAATTACAGACATGGATATAGTTATTAAGAGAAGTATGGAGTGCAAGAAATCTTGAAAGAAATAAAACTGACTTCTTCTTTGAAGAACAAATGGAAGGCTATATAAATTAATTAATTGAATAAATTAATTTATTTAAAAATAAATAAATAAATAAAGATTAGCAAGAAAAATCTCTGTTAGGGAGGTGATGGCATAGAAGAAAAAAAGATTATGCTTGGCAAGTTTGAAGGAAACTAGAAGAGATAAAGTGAATGACCAGAATTATGGAGTTGAAATATCTTTGAAAGGGCAATAAATTATCACTGGAAGCAGTTGAGATGGCATGTTTACAACTGCCATAGGTTGGATCTGATTTGAGAGCACTTAAATTCTTAATGGTATCATTTCATTTTCAATTGCAATGCAGTATTGGTGATATAATGGCTTGGATGTTTCTTTTTAACAAACCTTATGTACTTTCACATTCCAGTAATATTGTAGTAATTTATTATCTTTTGTGCTTGGAATGAGGAGAGGACATTTTAGTTTTTCCAGGACCATAATAATTCATGGGGGCCAGAGTAGTTATTAAATGAGGTTTTTGCACTCGTGTCAAGTTGGAGGGAGACCAATGGGCTCATTTGATCTCAGCATATTCCTTGTGTTGTGAACTGGTGAACTGAAAATAGTTCCACTGAGAGTGGAGCCAATGATCGCAGTGGAATGAAGAGCCAGAAAATGGACTATTTGGGATTTCTCTCCAGACAAGAATTGGGATTGCCCACAAATGCTCCAGACAATTGCTTCTCACGAGATCAGAAAATTGCACTCTCCAGAGCAGGGGTCTCCAACCTTGGCAATTTTAAGACTTGTGGACTTCAACTTCAAGCAGAGGAACTCTGGGAGTTGAAGTCCACAAATATTAAAGATGCCAAGGTTGGAGACCCCTGCTCCAGGGAGTTTAGAGCTTAATTTAGCCAAAACTTCAGTGCAATATCTGGGTTTGCATACTTCCTCTCTTAATCACTTCTGAATATTGCTTTTTAATTGTTTTTCTACTAATAAGAATTTTCTGATGATCAAGTAGTATAATATAGATTTCCTTTAATCCTTATTGAAAGAAGTTTTAAAAATAAATTTAAAGACATAAAAAACTTTCCTCAAAAAGCAAAAGGATGATTAGAACATTGATTTTGGAAAGCTATAAACAGGCTAAGGTTCCAGATGGATTTGAAATAAATTTCTGGAATTAGAGTTGGATTTGGGAAAAGGTTGTTGTTTTGAATACTTTAAAAAACTATAAGATGGGATTTTGAAGGTTGCACTAGGGGGAACTAGAAAGAATTAAAGATTTCAATGAATGGAGAAGAGCACTTAAATTTGACTTACTAATAAAGAATGGAGCAAAATACTGTAGTATTTGACATATTAAAAGATATTTATTATTAATGGACTCATATGTTAATTTTTAAAATGTCTGCCCTTGTGGACAGATTGTGTTTGGAAAATGGTAAAGAAGATGAGCAACAGTGATGGGTTGCCCCTGGTTCGCACCGGTTCTATAGAACCGACAGTAAAACTGGCAGGAGGCTCCGCCCACTGACCCCAATGTCATGAAAATGCTTCTGCGCTTGCGCAGAAGAGCACACGTGCACATGGCCCCATTGTGAACTGGTAGTAAAGGTAAGTAGAACTCACCCCTGATGAGCAACCTTTATCAGATAGGACTGAGGTTGATTTGAAACAGAAACAGATTTTAAAATGACAAACTATGATAATGATTTGGAAGGAGATGCTACACTGGATATAAAATGAAACCAATTTATGTCTCACAAGGCAAAAGAGTGATCTGGATAACCTACATGGAATTTACAAAAGAGATTTCTTAAAGTTATGAAGAATTATATGAGAAGGAACAAAAAAATAAAAAGAAATAAAGTTTTAGGACATTATTTGAGAATACTAAGCATAAGGATGGTTAAAAGGGAAGAAATATAAAAAGATCAAGATTATTATAAATAAAAGAACAGATTATAAATCTGGTTTATTTGATATATTAATTTGATATATTGTTATCTCCAGTAATCCTTAATAGACTTTTGCTGATAAGAGATGGTATTAACAAACATGGATATTTGATCCAGGACAAATTAGTGTTAACTGTTGGGTTGATTTGGGATAGATAAGAAGCCATGATAAGTTTTTTAATGAGTTTTATACAGTAATGGTTTGTTAACAGAGGGCTTTAAATTTTCACCCTTGCTTTTTTTTTTGTTGCTTTATCTGTTGACTATTTTGTTATTAATATAGTAGATGTTTACGTAATTAAAATAAAATTACATGCAAAAATAACTTTTGCTGACTAGGACTGAATGATAAGGCTTTAAAATAATTTTATAGCTAAAGAGATAAGATATGAGAAGAAGAGATTATTTATTGTATTTTAAGCCTAGGGTAATATGTTACTAAAATTGTTTAAACTTGCTGTGATGAAGTGATAAGTCATTTCTTTATATATATATATATATTTTCCTTTTCTGTTGTTGGAAGAAATGTCCATCTGGGTTCAGTTCCAAATGGGGAGAAAGACACTGGAAACATGGAGGCTGCTTGGAAGGATGGTTTAATGGTGAAGCAGAACCAGCAAGCATGTGTGATTCTGGGTAGCTGAACACATGGAGTGGAGAGAGATATACTGTATTTATAACCTCTCTTGGGCCTTGCCCTATAGCTTCCTGTTCCTGTGCAAGAAATGTATCCTATTGGTTGTCAGACTCCCAGGGGGTTATGCAGGGGTCCAGCTGAGGTTGTCTGACTTAAGGTTGGTTGAACCTTGCTGGGTGATGTAATGAAGGGCTTTTGGCAATTCCTATTGTGGCTGGGGGCTAAATCCTACCTTTGCTGGGTCTTGTGTGAAGGTATTTGCTTATGAATACACCTAGCCATCTCTTTATCTCTTAAATGCTGACATCTGCTGTGGGCTATTGAGGAGGGTGGGAGCTATTAAGAGTGAGTGTGCTTCCTGCCTCAAAAAAAAAAACAAAAAAAAAAACCCCTCATGTTTCTCCATTTCTCATCCAGAGAAATATAATATTCTGCCTTTGTAATATTTCTTAGAATATTTCATTCTTCTAGGAGAGTGGTGGGTGCTAAATTCTACACTGGCCATCCTATTTTTCTTTTTCTACTTTATTGGCTTGTATTAGTTCTTACCTTGTTGATTGTAATGTTCAATGTTCTTTTTGACTGTAATGCTCAATAACAATAACATGTATAAAAAAGAGAAATGCTATTATTCTAATTCAGATTATCAAACACATCTTGTAAAGAAAACTGGAACAGAGGGAATGGGAGATATTTTCCAATCACTATATATATATTTATATTATTTTTGGCTTCCTAATTAAAAAAAAATTCAGCTACATAACTGTTCTCTCTTCTGCTGGAAATATAATGTAAAATTTGATTAGCCTCTCCGCAAATGATTAGCTGTATGTACTGAAATCTTTATACTATATAGCAGCGGTGAAATCCACTTACCTTTACTACCGGTTTGGGTGTGCTCCTGTGCAGGAGCACCTCTTCTGCGCATGCACAGAACATTCAGCACATGTGCAGATGGTTAAAAAGGGGGACATAATGAAGTCCTGGTGTGGGGGCGGAGCCTTCTACTGCTGGCGCTACTGGTTTGGCGAGCCAGATAGATCCGGGGTCTATATAGCGTTCTATAGTTCTGTGATTGACTATCGAAATTCCTGCTCTGCACATACTGTAGATCATCTTGTTTAAGCATAATTTTTTTACAAATTCACTAGGTGGTGCTATTTTGTTGCAAAAAATCTAACTTCATAAATCAAAATTAGTTTAAATTAGGTCCAATACCTCTTGTTCTATTGCTTTGAGAAGCTGATCCTCAATATCAAGATAAAGCCACTGGACAGTCAGTTTGTCTGAAATGATATTAAGTCTCCTGCTTGAGCAGAGGGTTGGACTAGAAGACCTCTAAGATCCTTTCCAACTCTATTGTTGTATTTCTATGTATCCATGCATTTATGCACCCATCCATCCATCCATCCATCCATCGTCTATCTAATTTCCATTTCCATTTTGAGTCCATACTCCTGATGAAGAAAGGCAGGTTATGACTGAAAAACAAACAAACAAGCAAAGCCTCTTTGTACATCTGCAGTGTTCATTTCAGAGATGGTATTAAGCAAGTTCTGACCAGTTCTGGAGAACTGGTAGTGGAAATTTTGAGTAGTTTGGAGAAACGGTAAATACCATTTCTGACTGGCCCCGCCCCAGTGGTGAAATTCAAATTTTTTTACTACCGGTTCTGTGGGTGTGACTTGGTGGGTGTGGCTTGGTGGGAGTGGCAGGGGAAGGATACTGCAAAATCTCCATTCCCACCCCACTCCAGGGGAAGTATACTGCAAAATCTCCATTCCCTCCACACTCCAGGTGAAGGATAGTGCAAAATCCCCATTCCCTCCCCACTCCTGGGGGAAGGATATTGCAAAATCTCCATTCCCAACCCACTCTGGGACCAGACAGAGGTGGTATTTGCCAGTTTTATTTATTTATTTATTTATTAATTAATTTATTTATTTATTATTTATTTATTTATTTTATATCCCGCCCTTCTCCCCGAAGGGACTCAGGGCGGTGAACAGCCGAGAATTAAAATAACATACAATATAAAAGTTAAGATAATTAAAAATAAATTAAATTAAACATTCTCCTAATTTAAAACCCTAATTAAAACTATACAATTAAGAAAACTAACCCATAAAACCTCTTCAGGCCAGGCCGGCTTGCTGAAATAAAAACGTCTTCAGGGCCTTATAGAAAGTACGGTTCTCCGAACTACTCAAAATTTCCGCTACCAGTTCTCCAGAACCTGTCAGAACCTGCTGCCCCGCCTCCCGAGTCCTAATCGGAAGGAAATGGGAATTTTGCAGTACCCTTCCCCTGGAGTGGGGTGGGAATGGAGATTTTACAGTATCCTTCCCCTGCCACGCCCACCACGCCACGCCACGCCCACAGAAAAAAATTGGAATCCCACCACTGTTCTTTTCCCTCACCAGTCATTCATCAGAGCCAGCATGAGTGTTTCTGCAATAAAGCTACAAATTTCTTTTTAACAAGGCAGAATGCTGCATGGTTTCACGAAGGGTTCGGAAGGAACGTGCCAAATAGAAACACCAGAGAGGTTCAGCTTTTCCTCTCCTGCACCAGTGCCGTGTTGAAAGAAATTGCTTACACCACAGCCATATAATAAACGCAAAAACTCCCAGAGATTTTCTGCTCGTTTATTCGGGATCTGATGCGAACCAAGCTCTGTGCTTAACGTAGATCCAGCACTTTCCCGGCTTCTGCTGCCTTATAACAATAAGTAGGAGTTCAGACTTAATAAAAATGGAAAGGGATTTCCATTAATTTATTAATTAATTCCATTCATTTACAGCACAATTCTAGGCAAAATGAGATGCATATACTCGAACAGGGTATATATTCCACGTAACGACAGCACCGAACGCTGCGATTCTATAGCAGTTTATCTAGAAACAACCACTTTGAAGTCAAACTTGTCTCTGATTAAACAGAAACGCTGCAAATCCCTCTATTTTTCCGACTGGACCGCTCTGATTGGGTCTCGCGAGACTTCCTTGCTTTTGTATTGAGCGCCCGGAGGCAGTCCCTCGATAATTCTCGCGATATCGTGAAGGCTCGCGAAGCGTTTGTTGGGGCTTGACTTAGCCTTGGTGAATAATTGACTATGGAGAGGGAGATAACGGAAGTGAGGACTGGAGCCCGGGCATTGTGATGGTGATTTGCGCGAGTCTGTTCAGTTTTAGTCAGACCCCGTGAAGAAAGGGAGCTTCAGTCATCTCCTCCAGTCTTATCGGCTAAGGATGGAGACGAAACGGAAAGAAACGCGCAAGTCTTTGAGGATCAAAGTAATCTCCATGGGTAACGCCGAGGTTGGCAAGGTAAAAAGGGTAGGAATAGAAGCAGAGGCGCCTTATTGGTCCGAGGCAGGTGAACGACAAGCTGGCTGACCAATGGGGTCTCTTTGCTTTATTAGGCCGTTGTGACACTAGAGATCGTTTGTGGAATAGAATGTTGTGGTTTATTAGCCCCGGAGAGGTAGAGGAGTTGGGTTAAGGTGGAGCTTGCAAAATGTTTTGCTATGTTTTATTAATTTTTATTATATATATATATATATATATATATATATATATATATATATATATATATATATATACACACACACACATATATATACATATATATATATATATATATATACATACATACATACATACATACATACACACACACACACACACACACACACACCAAATTTATGTGGCCGCCCATATCAAAATACTCGGGAGCATCATAAAACCAACAATTAAAACATTTTTAAAAAATATATTAAAAACCATTAACATTAAATGGATACAACCTGCCAAAGGATCTTTTAAATGATATGGATTATTCCACTACATTTATCCACATGTAAAGTCTGCAAGGTATATTTGGTGAAGGCAGAGGCAACTTTCTTTGACTTGCTTTCTATCATATATCTTACCATATTTTGGCTGCAAATATCCAGTCGCCAGAAGCAGCAAAGAAATCCACAAAAAACCCACAAAATTCTTGGCTGCCATTGACTGGTCATGCAGATGGGGATTCCAGCAACCCAGATAGCTGATGGTGAATATTGAAAAAAGATTCAACATACTAGAAGTCTTGAAGCAGCAAATAGTCCTCATAAAATCACCCAGGCTTAATATAAAAATAAAAAATGGTAAACTGCTTCTCATTTAAGAGACTTGGCCAAGAAAATGGTTTTATTCATTATTTCAATGGGTTAATTATTTAGCCTGAAGGTTAATAGCATAAAAGTAAAATCTATGTGATGCAATACAACAAGTAGTTATAAATCCATCAAATCAATAAGTTCTAATAAATTATGTCAAATCTGATATAAACTTTTAAAAGCTGAAACCATATAATCTGGAACTCATAACTGGGTGATTTGGCTCAACCCTCAAGATGGAACATTGTAATTTTTAATTTTATTCTCCTCCTATTCAAGATATTAGATCTTTATTGTCACAACTTGTGGGGAGTGAGGGTAGTTAGTCTAAATTTATCTGATATAGGTGAATATTATTACTGAGTTGAGACATGTCCAGTATGCAGTCTGATGTGTGCACAATAAGGCATCCAGATTCCATTAAAATAAAATTTCCTTGATACAACACTGGATACTGTTGGAATTGAAAATGGGTCCTATTTGAAGATATGTACCTAACTTATTATCTAAAAGTATGGAGAGATGGCTCTAGATGTACTTCGTAGATTATACTGTACTGATAGAATTGTCTTCCTCAGTCCAATCCACTTCAGATGATTTCTAGCTTTCCAGAAGGCTGTGAAAACATGATCCAGGTTACTAATGGAACTCTGATGTGGATGCAGGCATATTTGTGATTTTTTTTAGGGAACTTGACTTCATAATTTTTATATAGTGGATTTTTGTTTCTGTTTTTATCTGTTTGCTGACCGGAGTGTTTAGTAGATGAACAGTCATATAAAAATGTTACATAAGTGAAATACATAAATAAAAAATTAATGATTGCACTTCCCTGTCTCAAATGTACCCTGAATACAAGCATTAGCTTGCAATGCTGCAGTCTCTATTGCATCTACTTCCTCTATTTTCTAGCAATTTAAAACTAAATTAGAAGCAGGGAGACCCAGGTTCTAGTTGTCTCAGGCAGAGAAGGCAGGTGGGTGATCGTGGGCCAGTTACTACTTCTTACTCCTAATCATTGTCAGGCTCTGGGACAAGCTGGCTGAAAAATCAACCTTCCATGTTGCATCATACACTGATAACTCCATTATATGAACTGAAGTGAATGCACAGAAATAATAAGAATTTGCAACTAAGTGGAACAAACACTAGGAACAACACACACATTTTAGATTTTTATTGTAAACGAGTAATTTGAATAGGCAGGAGATAGTATAAATAATAATAACAATGTAATTCAGCAGAAAGATGTGAGATGGCAAACTCTGCACTGCACAGTTTCTTAGCATTCATGCACATATATTTTAGTGCTTCACAAAATTTTTGTAATTGAGGTTCAATAAATGATCATTAATGAGGATCACTCTATTAAACAAATACCCAGCCTAGTCTTTAAGAGCAGGGCAGCCAGCAAATAAAATAGTTATTACAATTTCACTTGTGTGTCCTTCTAATCCCATTTATTTTAATTATGTGAGTTCATGTGGGAGTTGTTGTCTTTTATGTTAGGGCTGTGCAGAGATCTGGATTTGTAGAGGAAAGGGTGATTCAGAGCTACATGATCCTAGGAAGGCACATTTGATTTAAAGAGGTGCCAACAGATCCAGTCTACATGCATGACTTGAATCCCTTCAGATCCGGGTCACTGACCAGCTGTATTCTATTCATCTTGATCCTGTACAGGTAGTCCTTGCCTTACAACAATTCATTTAGCGACCGTTCAAAGTTACAACGGCACTGAAAAAAAATGACTTATGACTGTTTTTAATACTCACAACCATTGCAGCATCCCCATGGTCATGTGATCAAAATCCAGATGCTTGGCATATTTGGGACAGTTACAGTGTCCCAGGGTCGTGCAATCATTTTTGTGACTTTCCAAGAAGCAAAATCAATGAGGAAGCCAGATTCCCTTAATAACTGTGTTACTCACTTAGCAGCTGCAACGATTCACTTAACAACTGTGACAAGAAAGATCATAAAATGGGGCAAAACTCCTTTAGAAATGTCTTGCTTAGCAACAGAAATTTTGGACTCGATTGTGATCATAAATTGAGGACTCACTGTAGATTACAAGACCAGTAATATAACCGTTCCCTGCCGTCTGGAAGACATCATAGTGAGAAGAGCAAACGGTGCAAAAAGAAACCCATACACTCATTCATTATTTATATAGTGACAAGTTGGAAGAGAAATAGTTGCTTATCTCAGGCTTGCTGGCAGAACAGCCCTGCTTTCCTTCTCCCCCCACCCCCCATTCCTGTAGAATGATGGAATGGCTCCTGCCAGATAAGGGTGGAATGAGAGAAGATCTCTATTTTCTTTCAGTTGCTTTGCCATAGTCTTATTCTTAGATGTAAGCAGAGTAAAAATGATGAATGGCACAGGGTAGTTAATGAATCAAGCAGGTTGGCCGGATTTGGGCAACTGATTGATTGGCTGTATTTTGAACATACAAGTAGTCTTCGCCTTACAACCACAATTGAGCCCCAAATTTAGGTTGTTAAGTGAGAAAAGTGTTAAGCGAATTTTGCCCCATT
Source organism: Pituophis catenifer annectens (assembly GCF_029215685.1). NCBI lineage: Eukaryota > Metazoa > Chordata > Lepidosauria > Squamata > Colubridae > Pituophis > Pituophis catenifer. Next base: position 25,565,043 of record NW_027256881.1, on the reverse strand, counting down.
TTACGACTTTTCTTGCCACAGTTCTTAAGTGAATCACTGCAGTTGTTAAGTTATGGTTGTTAAATGAATATTTAGTCCCCATTGACTATCTTTGTAAGAAGGTCACAACAGGTGAACACATGACTCCAGGACACTGCAACTGTCATAAATATGAGTCCATTGCCAACCATCTGAATTTTGATCACATGACTATGGGGATCCTGTAAAGGTCGTAACTGTGAAAAACAATCATAAGTCACATTTTTTAGTGCTGTAACTTTGAACAGTCGCTGAGTGAACTGTTGTAAATCGAGGACTACCTGTACTATGTCTGTTGATACAACATTCCAAATTCCACATGAAAATGACAAGTCTTATCTATTCCCAAGGTCTTTTTAACTGCAATTCTAATCTCTCTTTTCTATCAGGATACATTATATCCTGTGAAAACATCTATGATGTCTCTTTGTAAAAGAAATGAAATTCCATTCTGTTCTTACTATACAGTAAGCTGATGGCACTGCCCATAATATGAATGATAAAAACTGAAATATATAATATAATATAATTAATATAATATAATATAATATAATATAATATAATATAATATAATATAATATAATATAATATAATATAATATAATATATAATATATATTAGCAATTTTATGATGTTTGTGTATCTATATTTTTCTTGACTGTACACCGCCTTGAGTCCTATAAGAGAAAGGTGGTATAGAAATATAATAAATAAATAAATAAATAAATAAATAAATAAATAAATAAATAAATAAATAAATAAATAAATAAATAAATAATGTTTTGAGCAGGAAATAAAAATTATATTTACTTAGGAGCCATTAAAATAGACATCTAGCTGCAGTTGTTTTTGTTATACTGTTTTATGCTGAACTTTATTTATTTCAGATTCAGATGGGCTCTGTTTCTTTAAATGGGGCCACATTTTGTCATGTAATGTGTATTAATTTATTTCATAGTTAATTATTAGTTTTATGTACTCTATTTTGTGTTGACTGGTAGTTGACAGTAATAAAAATTTATTAATACTCAATTACTTCAGTTCAACTTAAACTTGTTTTATCTTTTTTATTTTATGCTTATTGCTATATTTATTTGAATTGTACTACTGCTATATTTACTTAACTGCTAGATATACATAAAATCAGTTTTTAAAAATATTTTGATTAGAATTAGTTATGAAAAGCAGAGCACAGCCTGGGCTGAATAAGCAGCTCACCCCTTTGATAACAAGGTTTTTTTTTTTTTAACTTTTTAGAGCTGCGTTATCAAGCGATACTGTGAGAAGAGATTTGTGCCCAAATATCTTGCAACAATTGGCATTGATTATGGTGTCACCAAGTGAGTACCCTTCTTTTATATCCGGCAGTAGCTACAGACAATAGCTCTTGAAAATATGTGAGCCAAGCTTAAAAGGTGTACATGCGAGAGATGGAAAAATGCTCTTGATTGTTCATCCATCACAATCGTTTGTAGTTTTTCTGCTCTGCTGTTGGTAGAAATAGCAGTTTTGAAGTTGATGATGATTTAGTGCACATCCCATTGCATATAATATGAGGCCAGTGAATGTTTCCCTGCAAGTATTTTCGGGTACGGCGTGGGGAAATTATTAAAAGTCTGATCAAGTCTTTATTGTGAAGCTACTGTGTCAGAGGTGGGATTAATTTACCTTCCCTACCAGTTCGCAAATGTGAGCGCATGCACAGTGCGCAGTGCTCGCGCATTACATCCGGGTGGGTGGGCGGAGCCTCCCGCAGTTGCCGCTACCGGTTTGCCCGATCCGGAGAGAACCGGCTGAATCCCACCACTGTAACTGTGTCCTATTTTATTGTTCTTGTATCTCCTCTTGTCGATTATTTAATAATTACATCTTGTCTTAAATTAATCCTGGATCTTTTTCCTCTGTCTTTTAATGACTATACCAACGCTTAACTCTATTAGTGGCACAACTGTCATATTGTGATGCTTATTAATGCTAGCTTAGTAACAGCAAGAAGATTCTTTAGAGTGCCCATACTTGCATCTTAGGACTCTTTTCCTTTTAGAGTGCAAATTAGAGACCGAGAAATCAAAGTGAATATCTTTGACATGGCTGGACACTCCTTCTTTTACGAGGTAAGAAAGGTGGATGGCTTTTCAGCAATGAGGACGGAACAAATCATGCAAAAAGATGCTAAAAAGGCTGTGTGCCAGAGTTCAGACAGTACACTAAATTATCAGGTCTTTGGTCTTAGTCTAATGTGTGAACCTAGGCACTGTGGGATATATAAATCATGATTTATAATTTAGATTTGGTAATCATATTATGCAAACTTGGCCTGGTGATTATTTCTGATTTTACCCAGTCCATGATTTGAAGTAAAGTTTATCTATGGATCCTTTCTCTGGGTTTTTTGCCCCCTCTTAAAGTAATTGCACTGAGTCCGTCTGCTAGCAGAAAATAAGCCAAGGATGAGTAGCTTGTAGTTGCGTTGTTTGGAAGGAGAATGAATGGCTAAACTGTAGTTGGTGGTGGTCATAGCATGCAAGTACACTTTATTTGTTAAAATAATCACTGAAATAAAGCCCCATAATCTGTACATTACACTAAAATTGTATCCAAGATTTTTTACTGAACTCTTGTCACCTCGGTGTCAGTTGTAGTGATGGCTTTTGTCAACTAATGCATGCTAAATGGAAAATGTTTGTATTCCTGCACAACATTATCCAAATAGGTATATTTATATACTGCAAACTTTGATTTGTTCAGATGTAATGCACATATATTATTTCCTGCAGTTGCACATAAATGGTCAGAAATTTGCCCAATTTAAGCTGATGCACTGCTTATTTATAATTTGAGTCACTTTTCTAGAGCTGTCTATTGGTCTTTTAAATTCACCTGCATTATTTCTGCCTTAAATTAGGTTCGCAATGAATTTTACAAAGACACCCAGGGTGTAATCCTAGTGTATGATGTTGGGCAAAAGGAATCATTTGATGCCCTTGACTTATGGCTTGCTGAGATGAAACACGAACTTGGACCACATGGAAACATGGAAAACATTGTTTTTGTGGTTTGTGCCAATAAGGTAAAGACTGGTATAGAAAGTTCATGTTTGTTAAATGCTTAAAGAGTTTAGGGTAGATAAAGGAGCATGTAAATAATTAGTCAGGATTACACTCTTCTCTCATTTTTGTTTCAGATTGATTGTGGCAAGTTGCGCTGTGTGGATGAAAGTGAAGGGCGACTGTGGGCAGAAAGCAGAGGCTTCCTTTATTTTGAAACTTCTGCACAGACTGGAGAAGGAATTAATGAAATGTTCCAGGTAAAATCTACAGTGGAAAACAGTGGAAAACAAGGCAGTCCTGCTGCATCTTTTTTTCCCTTGATTTGCGCGATGATTTGTGCTTTGTAATCTAGACATCCTTGACTGAATTCTTCCTTATGAGAATTTGCTTCCTCTCTAAGATGTTTTTGTAAGCAACTGTTTTGTTTGCTTTTGTAAATCTTCGTCTTCTTACACAAAATGAAATGCTGTTGATTTTTTTCTTTAAACATGGTTACCTTGACTTGCTGCAAGTCATGTGAAACATTGTTTGGGGGCATGAATAAAACATGCCAGAAATATTTCCAATCATGAACGCAGATGCTTTTCTTTCATTTTTCATTTTTCATTCTTAAGACATTTTTGGTAAAATATTTTATATTTTCTTGTTCCTTTCTGAAACCAGCAGTACCTTTTCTTGACTTGGAGAGAAAATGTCCTAAGGTCTCTCATCTTTCACTGGCAAATTCTCATTTATTCTCTCTGCATATGCAATGTTCTCCCTAGTTTTCCAAGAAATTTTAAATTAATTACCTCCCTTTAGTCTTTGAAATGGCACAGAGCTCTTTATGTAAAAAAAAAAAAAAAGCAAGAACAAGTAGTGCAAGAGATTGTTTCAATATGCAAGAATTAATCTAATGGATGATCTGAAGGCACATGGCACGTACAATTGAAAATAAATCAAGAAATCACTTAGTGAAGTAGGCACCATGTAACTGTATGTTTCTGCACTATTTGAAGATTTTCTGGTTGTAAGATTAAAAATCTTACTGTTCCCTATAGGTCATTCCCTATAGGTCATTTCAAGATTTTTGAGTTTGGGGCAATAGAATGAGCTGTTAAAGGCAAAGAAAATGATTTGGACTTTGATCTCCTTAAATGAAATATAGATTGCTGAGCAATGGGCACATACAAGAACTTTGTAACGTTGCCTTCTCTGTGCTTGCAGACTTTCTACTCAGCTATTGTTGATTTATGTGATAATGGTGGAAAGCGCCCCATAACCAGCACAAGCAATAGTTTCACTAAGGAGCAAGTAGACACCATCCGGAGGATTCGCAGCAGCAAGGATAGCTGGGATATGTTGGGTGTCAAACCGGGAGCTACAAGGTAATGAAGGACTCAATCATTACAAAATAAATAATCTCTGCTGGTGTAGAGATGAGCAAGATAAGAGTTGGACTAGAAGGAATGGGATAGGTATGGCAAAGCTCTGAATTTAGAAAATATAAGGTAAAATATCTACTAATTTATGGCAAGTGTTTATGTATAGCATAGGAGACATTTGGCCAGAATGCATCTTCACAACAACCTGCTATTTACCCTATCCCTCATTTTTCCCCCCATCTGACTCCTAATCAATTTAACAGCTCCAGTGTCCATTGACCATGTCAGTTGGACATTGTTCATGATCCAGCCCTTTCTTGTGAACTGAGAGAATGGAGGGAGTACTGTCTATGACAAGAAATGCTTTCTGAAACTATGGTTATTCTGTGTCTGGAGTTAAAAGCCTAGTGCAATGCAGGAGATGAAGCTATAATGGACCTTCAAGTTCTGAATATAACTAAATTCAATTTTATTTTTCTGTTTGATCAGAATTCTATTTACTTGGTTAACTCGAAATGAATAATAATTGTAATTTTTTGTTGGTGTCATTCAAATAGTTTTAGTACTTAGGTAAACTTCAGTAGTTGAAAGACTTTCATTTTAAGATTTATCATTCTATAAATAGACCCCATTACATTGCACTCTTCTATTATCTCTCTCTCTCTCTTGCTCTGCAGGGATGAAGTAAACAAGGCCTATCGAAAGTTGGCAGTGCTCCTCCACCCAGATAAGTGTATGGCTCCAGGCAGTGAGGATGCCTTCAAGGCTGTGGTGAATGCACGGACTGCCTTGCTCAAAAACATCAAGTAAAACACAAGAAGATGCAGCTTTCACCATAGCAAGTGATATGCCTATTCTGAGAGAGGCATCAAGGATTGCCTCCTGCAAAAGACAAAGGAAGCAAGTCACAGAAAATCCCTAAAGGCAATTTTCCTTCACCATTTACTTTCAAAGCTGTTTTCTGTTTTACTAAGAATAGGTCAATATAGGAGACTTCTCTGAGGTGGACTTCCAAACCCATCTGAATGCCTCAGGAACAGTAACAACTGTAATATCCTGTCCTTTCTTTTCCCCTGCAGAAAAGTTGGCCATGGACTGAGATGACGCTAAAATATGTTACTTCTATTTAAATCACTTATTTCACTATTGCGCATTATTTTCCTCAAAACCGATGCTGATATTCAGCCTCTAAATAAGCACTTCGTTGTTCCTTTGACCTACACTGGAAATTACTTCATCCATTCATATTCTTTGAATCACTTTATTACTAAGTGGTTAAAGTATTCCTGTTTTTTCAAATAAAAATGGCAAAAATATAGCATAATAGCTGGGGTCAAAGCACTAGTAGCCACTGTGAGTTGTTTGATGGGACAGACAGTACTTCCTACAAAATGAGTTAGGTGGTAAATTGATTTGCTCATAATTTGAGTCATATAGTTCTAGGAGTGTTTGTCTGTACTTCGAACCTCCATGGACCTAGCAAGGAATACAACCTTCACCAGATGAGGATTCAATCACACAGAACCTTAATTTGTCTTATTTTGTTCTCCCTTCCTCCCCAGTTGTAAATTAAATGAGGGAAGAAGGGAAGGGAAAAAGGAAATGCTAACTGTATGTACTCAAGTATAATTAAAAGGGCCCCTGAATTGAAGGAGACTAGATGAAACAAGCTCTGTGGCGGCTTGTTGATTTCATGACTGGCACTAACATATTTATTTATTTATTTAATTTATATGCCACAGTTGTGATGAGCGGTGGGGGCGCAGTGGTTAGAATGAAGTACTGCAGGCTACTTCTGCTGACTGCTGGCTGCCAATAATTTGGCAGTTTAAATCTTACCAGTTCAAGGTTGACTCAGCCTTCCATCCTTCCGAGGTGGGTAAAATGAGGACCCAGATTGTTGGGGGCAATATGCTGACTCTGTAAACCGCTTAAAAGTGGCTGTAAAGCACTGTGAAGTGGTATATAAGTCTAAGTGCTATTGCTATTTTCTGAACAGCTTACATACTTGTCCTTGTCATACAAACAAAGAATTCCCTACCAAGGAATGATACAAGAACTCCATATAAATAGCACCATTACCCCAATTACAAAAATGAACAACGTTCATACCATAGTATATTCATAGGTTTTTTTTCTAAAATTAAATGGGCATTAAGTTAGGGATGGGGTGGGGTGGGGTATGATGCTATTCCAAAGAAAGAAAAGAAGAAAACTCAGCTGTATTGATAAGTGCTTCTTGGAATTTTTGTTGAAAGAATATTCAGGCAAAAGGATAATCATTAAGCAATACTTCAACTCTTTTCTGGAATTGGTGCTGGCCAGTAGGTCATAGAAAGTTTTTCAGCTACCTAGAATACAGCCTCTGTCATGGGATTTCTTCAAAACTGATCTTATTTAGGATACAACTTATTGAAATTATTTACCATTCTAAGGATCACAGCATATTATCTGGCAAAAGAGAAATAATGCCTTATGAATAAATGGGTGAGTTGCCAAAAAAAAATCCCTCTTCTTGAGTTTAGGAAGAGTATATAGTAGTCCCAAATATTGAAGATCTTAGACTTCATTAAACTAAAATTTAAGAACTTTTGGAAAACAACTCTTTTATATGTAGTGCATTGCGAAATATGAGTGCAACTATGTCTCAGTCATTTAGCTGATTTTTCCAATGGTCAAATGTAACCTAGCAGTTGTGATGTGCAGTCATATATTACCCTCCATCTAGCACCTATTGCTCTTTAGAACATCTCAAAATAGTACAAGAAGTTAAGATGACAGTGTGCCTTGATCACTCTATGATTCTGTTTATCCAGTTCCCTGTGGAGGACCATAAGGATTACATTGTATATTGGAAGGTATGGGAGGGACACTCCTTTGGGAGTGTGTTAAGAGGGCAGCAGTTGTACCTGCAAGTACATATTAATTGAGAAAATAACCATCAGGTCACCAAAGGTTCCAGTTTTGAGAAGGTTTTGAGAATTTTCCTCCGCATGCCTTCTATGAGTTCTTTGAGCCAAGGAAAGAGACTGTGTTCTCAGGATGGACATGGAGAAGTCCTGCAAGGCTGCCTTATAAGAAAAGTCTCACTTGTGTGAAAGCTATCTAGCTTTTGATCAAAATACAGAAGGAGTAAGACTTCATAGCCAAAATAAAAGCATACCTGCAGTGTATGTATATAAAATACACATTGCTCTTTGTGTGTGTGTCTATGTGCACTTTAAGGCTTAGTTGTTTGAGCTGATCGGTTTCTGTGCATTTCTTCAATAATGTTCCCTTGTTTCCTGTCTTCTAGAAGTGATATTTAGTCTTCTGGTTGCTGTGAATTCTTTGTAATGTCAAATTCTTTTAAACTACTGGATATGCTGTACATTCATAAATTGCACTTTTTTTGCAATCTGCTTTGGTCTATAATATTTTACATCATTAATGTCCAAGTTTGTCTTAAGAAGCAACTCTTGATAAGCTCTTCACTCTTGAAATTCCATGTCTAGTTCTCCACCCTACTCTACTTATAGCTTATTGGATGTAACAGTTTAGATATATAAGAAGCTGCAGGCTTTTCTGGTAACCTAGGATTCCTCCTTCTCCTGTTTGTAAATGCAGGATTATTTCAAAGAATAGGTATCCTTGGGAATGAAGTTTACAAAGCTGACCACTTCTTTTTACAAGACAATTTAATCTCCCTTCCCCACCTGCTTTTGCTCTTATTCCAAATGGAAAAGGAGTACCTCAGAAGGGTTAAAATAGTACATTATTGTACAATTGGGAATTTGTAAAATTGCTGCTAATGTAATTATATTGCATTAACTTTATTTTAAAATAGCTGCCATCCTTTACATTACTTTTCAAATTACATAATTTGGTGGATGTGTTTATGTGTGAATAGCTCAAAGCCTTTGAAGAAAACTCACTTTCAAGACATACTGTGGGAAGTTGTTTGAAACAAATAGTTCTTTGTAATCTCTATTAAGGTAGAAAAATGCCATCTTAACTGAAGCAGAGGGCAATACTTACAGATCAGAACATCAAATATTGGAAAGGTAACAGATTGGTCAGATCCTGTCCTGTCCTGAATATTTGTCTGGACAGCAGCTTGTTGTAATTTGTAGTGGTGGAGACACAATCAGCAAGGCACATGGAAGACAACATTTTGCCGTTGTTGTCCCTTGGGCATGCCTCCTTTAATTGCAGTCTTTATTTAAAACACACAAACATACACATGCACAAACAAACATTTCTGTGCAAAGCATTGCCTCCTAGTGCAGTCTTTGCTTCTGAAAAAAATGGAACTAATATAACTGAAGGTAGTTAAGCTTCAGTTGCATAATAGCAGGGATTTTTTCCCCAGTATGTTTTCTGCTGTTCAGACTCCTAGACTTTCTGCAGGAGTACATGAATTTGAATGCGTTGTATTATTTGGCAGGTTATCACTTAAATAACATGCCTATAGGCATAGATGACCTTTAACAGAAAACACTGAAATGTCCACTCCTGCGTGCTGTTATATCAAAGGCCTTATGTGTTTGAAATCTCTGTATCAAATCTACAGCGTCAGTTCATTTTTTAAAATATTTAACTGAGACTGAGACCCTTGTATACCCTTCTACCTGTTGGAATTAAGGCAAATGTGTTAGCTTGAATGAGTGCTAAGTTAAAACCATCTACCTGTTTTTACAGTTATTTTATGAACATTATTGAGCTTGGGATTTCCTTAACTGAAAACCTGATTTGCCATCTGCATTTTGTAATTAAATCTACGCTTGGCTGAAATGTCAACAGCATGGTAGCCCTGCAATTCAGTCTAGCGTGGCTATTCATTTTTCAGATCTGGATTTTTTTTGTTTTTATACCAAATGTCCCGTGTCTCTCCCCCGCCAGCCAAGAAATCTGAGAACAAGAGATAAGCACATGAAGTTCAGTAGCTGTTTCAAAGATGGCTGGGTTACAAGTCTCTGCATATAACATACATACATTTCCAACTATTCTAGAACTGTATTAAAGAAGGACATTCAGTAATCAGTTTATCCAATGAAGGGGGGGAAATTTGTCTTGGTACTGAAATGCTTTGTAGAGTGCAAGTCCTATATTACACCACTGAAGAAAGCATTTTTGAGGTGGAAAAAGGTATACCAAATATACTGCAGTGACCACTGGGTGCTGCTATAGTTGGAAGCATACAGACCTATTTCTAGAAACAGCATTCTCAGCAACGCATTACTCTTGTTGGAAAAACAGACATTTTCAAAATAGCTTTCATTTTGTGCTATATTTGCTGGCAGCTTTAAGACACATCATATTTCAACTCGTTACTCCACTTGTTTCAAGTGAAACAATTACAATACGATGTGTGCCATTTCATTTTGCCATCTGTGATAAAACGTCTAGCACACATTGTATTTTATTGTTTCACTTGAAACAAGTGGAATAATAAGGCTTAGGTTGCCATACCACAAAAAAAACTGTACAGCAATTTTATGGTTTATATTAATTTATAAAATTTATTGGCTGCCCCCTCTTACCAAGTGGTAATTCATATGCCATAAGAGTGGAAGTGGTTAATGTTATATTTGTGGTTTTGTTTCCTTAGACCTCAGTTTGACATGGCTGTAGAAAGCTTCTGCAAGCAGATACTGTATTATACAAACCACTTTCAAATCAATATAATTGCCATACACTCAGAACTATACACTCAGGTATAAATTTGGGGAGTATTCTGGCAACCTTCCTTCCTTCCTTCCTTCCTTCCTTCCTTCCTTCCTTCCTTCCTTCCTTCCTTCCTTTTGTTAATTCTGCCTTTATTATTTTTATAAATAACTCAAGGCAGAGAACATACCTAATACACCTTCCTTCTCCTGTTTTCCCCTAAAACAACAACAACCTTGTGAGGTGGATTGGGTTGAGAGTGAGGGTCTGGGTGAAAGTTGACCAGCCAGTTTTTTATGCATGTTCTAGCAATCCCCACAACTTTCCTGCTTGCCTGCCTGTCTGCCTGCCTGCTTGCCTTCCCTCCCCACTTCCTCCCAAGTGAGTTGCCCTCTGAAAAATCTATGGGACCACCTTTCCCTAGAGACATCTACCTGTCCTTAAACATTGCCATTTTACAGGAACTAGGAAACATTTCCTTTTCAGTGGCAGTCCCTACCCTGTGGAACACTCTTCCCCCTCGAATTCAGCAGGCCTCCACACTTTTAGTCTTCTGTAAAGTACTGAAGACCTGGCTTTTTGCCCAAACCCTGGGATAAGATAAGATGAGTGCATGAGTTGCCAGAGTTGCCAGAGAGCATAAGCTTGGTATAATGGACAACCAATAAATTTTATAAACTAAATTGTAACCTTGACTTGGCACCTTGACTTGTTATTAATGCATTTGTTTTTTTATAGTGTTAATAATGGTTTTTATGTTTTAATTTTTGATTGGGAGCTGCCCAGAGTTTGTTATAAGATGGGCGGCTATATAAGTGTTTAAAATAAATAAAAATAAAGACCGGATATGACAGCTGTAATTACCAAGCAACTATGTCAAAGTAGGAAATGGAGCTAGGTGTATAGCCCCACAGCACTTTGGGAAAAGGAGGTTGAAGTTAACTTTTTTAGTCTGCAAGCTCTGCCAGGTCACTAATGGGTGACATAATGATATAGACCAGCGGTCACTAACTGGTGGTCTGCAAGAAAATTTTGGTGGCCCACAGAAAAAATATTTGAATTTTTTATATTGCACTAAATCAAGGGTGCTCAACTACAGCCCCTGGGCCGGATATGTGCAATGTACGTTTTGCTGCTGCAGAGAGTCTCCCCCTTTTTGTGTGGGTCGGTGGGGGGCAGAAATTCCAACTTGGGATCTGCTTCAGCCCTGGTGCGGAGCTTTGGGTGAAGGCTGGAGGAAAGTGCCGCTGGTGGCAAAGAGCCGGAGAGCCTTGTTCCAGTGGGACTGCCTCATGGCCTGGAACTGGCTGACCATCTCAGCCCGCTGAGCTTCCAGGCGCTGGTACCTAGCCTTGCACTCCCGCAGGTCTTCCCTCTGCTTGGAAAGCCTATGCTCATAGTCCTCAGTGAAGTGCTTCTGCTGAGCCTCCTTCTCAGCCAGATCCAATTTGAACTGAGCCAGCTGTTTTGCCAACTCTTTCTCGTGGTGGCTGCTTAGTTCCAACAACTGCTTCCTGTTGGGGCCCTAAGGAGCCCGGGCAGGCAGCCAAGGAATGGTTGGGAGGGGAGGGGCGAGTAGAGGCTGGCGAGGCGCCCCTTGACGCAAGTGATATTGAGTTGACCATGCCCACCCAGTCACATGACCCTCCCCCTAGCCACGCCCACCCAGCCAGTCATTTAACAACTGTGACAAGGAAAGTCGTAAAATGGAGCAAAGCTCACTTAACAAATGTCTCACTTAACAGAAATTTCGGGTTCAATTGTGGTCGTAAATTGAGGAATATCTTTTTATTGTGCATGTTAACTGGAATAAACTATGCTATAAGGACAAAATGATATGAACTACCAGGTGAAATAGTTATAGAATACAAGATGTATGATAGTTTGGTTTTTAATCCTTTATTTGACTCCAAATTTCTACCTGCCCACTGTAGTGAAATGCAACTTTTAAAATAATTAATTTATTAAAAGTGCCAAACATTAATATCTAATATGTTCATACCAACCCTTCATTGGATGAAATTTATTATATCAGTTGTGTGGTCCTTTGCTAGAATGCTGCCCAAGAGTAATTAGCAGTAGTTATTCAAAAAGCTAACTTGATTATTCGAATTAACATGTATGATGAAAAGGCAGCATGTATCAGTGAGGCCAAAGCAAGATATTTCCTTAGGAAAGTCAGTTTGCGTTCATATTCTCAGCCAAAGCTATTTCCATAATCTCCCAATCCACTTATCTGTTGAATGACCCAAGCAGCTTTTCCAATGTGTTAGTATTTCTTATCTAGCTGCTGCCAGTATGACTTTCATTACAGAGTTGATCTCTCATCCTTAAATATAGAAAGTAGAATTAAGGTACATAGGATTAAATCTGATACCATTTTTAATATAAAGGATGATACTGATTCAAAAAAGTGAGTGAATATGCCTAGCAACATGCATATTCCAGTTACCCTAAACTCTCCAGAAAAGTGAAGATAAGAATTAATTCAACTTGTACATTGTCTATACAGGTAGTACTCGATATAACAACTGTTCATTTAATGACTGTTCAAAGTTACAACAGCACTGAAAAAGGTGATTTACAACATTTTACAATATTTGCAGTTATGTCCATGATCATGTAATCAAAATTCAGGTGCTTGACAATTGATTATTTATGACTGTTGCAGTGTCATGTGATCCCCTTTTGCGACAAGCAAAGTCAACGGAGAAGCCAGATTCACGTAACAACCGGTTTACTAACTTATCAATTGCAGTGATTCACTTAACAACTATGGCAAGAAAAGTTGTAAAATGGGGCAACACTCACTTAACAGATGCCTCACTTAACAACAGAAATTTGGGGCTCGATTGTGGTCGCAAGCTGCATTAGATACCTTGAAAAGAACTTGATGTTTGTTTCTTTAGTTCGTACAGAAGTGGGTTATAACACAGTGGATGTCCAGGGCATATCTGAAGCATCTCCTGAAATTTCTCTATTCAAGTCACCTGCCCAAGATTCCAAATATTTATTGAAAAACTAAATAGAAGAATTAATTCCAGAGGCAATTATTCAAAGAAAAACAAAAAACGAAAAAAATAGCATCAGTTATCCAAATAAATGATAGACTCATTTCAAGGATATGAAGACTATAAATCATGTACACACAATCCACCAACATATACATACACACATATACACACATACAATACTAGATTTGGTCTTTATCTGAGGGCATATTGGAAGTATAGAAGATGACCTTGACGGAGAGAGATGATCCATTGCCAAAGCAACGAACAGTTTAATGTGGCTTTAGCCTGTATGAAGAGAGAAATATATGGAAACTTTTCAGGTAGGGACTCCCCTAATGCTCAAGAAGATTAAACAGGAATGAGAGAAGTACGCTAGAATTTTAATATGGCTGTTCTAATAAAAGTAGTTTTAGGCCTATGTGTTATCTGTTCCTTGGTTTGATCTTGTAGTGCTGATAGGGTAGTACTCTAGCAATGTGATCTGGATGAGCGGAATAGTCAACTCACTCTGTGAAAACCTCCACAGCAGTTTCCCCATTGTAGAGGAGTAGGATCCATTTGTTTGGACTGCCTCTGGTATCTGATGGACCCCATTGGGTTGGTTAAAGAAATATGCAATTGTACCCAGGAGTTTGATGCACAGTTCAACTGAGGCCTTAGCTATATATATTTCACTACCCTGGGTTGACCAAATGATGCCATCAGTCTTACTTTTCAATGTCTGGAAACTGGATGGGGAGGAATGGGTTTAGCTCAACCCTAACAAGACCAAGTGACTCTGGATTTTAGGACCATTCAATTAGAGAATTTCCATCATTGGTTCTGAATGGAATAGCACTTTCCATCAGAATTGATACATCACTGCTTAGACACTTGGTTCCTACTGGAAGAGTATGGGAAAGTCAAGGCTAGGAGAACCTTTGCACAAATTCATTTTGTGCGACAAACTTATCCATTCCAGGATCAGGAGGCCCTGGTCACTCACACTTGGCCATTTCTCATTAGATTATTGCAACATACGCTATATGGAATTGCTTTGAAGATGACTTGGAATTTACAGCTGATCAGAATGTGGTAGTGTGTGTGGTAATGGACACACATCAGTGTGCCTCTATTGAACTGCAATGGCAGCCAGAGAGTTTCTGGTTCAACATATTGTCACCTACAAAGGTCTTCATACTATGAGGATGGAATATTTGTAGGACTGTCTATCTCCAATTTCTGTCAGTCCCCAAAGATTCAATAAAGGTAGCATGCTTCAGGTCCTTTCTATTAAACAATTCATCTGGAGGGATCTAGGAGGGTATGTGTTAATCCTTCCAGGTGATTCGGATAAGAAATACAATTATGAGTACTAACACTGTCTTTATTGTAAGGTTACAATAACAGAATCTTGCAATTGCTCCCCTCCTCTCCTTTTACTCTCCAGGAAACTAGGAAAGGTCCCTTCTGAAATGCTTCCCATGTCCCCCACCTCCTTCTGTAGACCGAGATATCTTTTAATGATGGTTATCAAATCAGCAGTTCTTCCTTCTGTCTCCCAAGGTCATTCCCACATACCATTTCACCATGGCTTCTCTGTCACTATGCCTGTCCCATAAACAGCAGACCCCTCAAGATTTGGATGGTTCAAACTCTGCTAGCCCTTCAAAGCCATAAGATCTGATTTTCCCAGTAGGCCTTTAGCTAGGAAGTTAGTGTCTGTGTTTTCAGGGATACATTTATTGTGGAGTTCTTATTTCTCCCTGAGTTTGGTTGTTTCCTTGCCAACTTTTCATCACCCAACCAGGTATCATCATCCTCTATTTATTGTGGATATGTGGTGGCCTCAAGTAAGATGCATTTTAATCTTTGTTTGGTTATTTTGGTGCTTTTTAAACTGGATGTTAGCTACCCCAAATCACAGGTTGAGTAAGCAGCCATGGAAATTGACTAAATAAATAGGTTTAAGTATATCTCATCAGGAGATACTTTAACATGAATTTCTGCGGGGAACAGAGTTCAGCTTAAATGGTTCCTCCTGATTCTGAAAGTACCAGGGTTAGGTTTTGGATAGATGTACTTTAATTATGGACCAGTCCTAGAGGCTTCTTGGATGCCATTCTTATGGGGGAAAGCAGTTAGCATCAGTTGAAACCCATTTAATTTAAAAATCTGTGCTTTAATAATTTCATTGATTTGTATTATTTTGATATAATACATCTAAGAAATAAATTTGAAAAAAACAGAGGAGTTGAATATTTGCAGCCCCTACATCTTAAAAACATCCAGGAAAGGGTGATTTCCTGAGACTGTTCTGCTTTTGAACATCTCTTAACACCAGGAAGGAGTTTGTTGTTCCTTTTATCCCTGATCAGGTGGTGCAGTGGTTAGAGTGCAGTACTGCAGGCTGCTTCAGCTGACTGCTAGCAGCAGTTCAAATCTCACAGGCTCAAGATTGACTCAGCCTTCCATCCTTCCAAGGTCGGTAAAATGAGGACCCAGATTGTTGGGAGCAATATGCTGACTCTGTAAACTGCTTAGAGAGGGCTGTAAAAGCACTATGAAGCGGTATATAAGTGCTATTGCTATCAACTTCCCTGTTATTTTCCTTCATTAATGGTCCTTGTGCCACCCCCCTCTTGCCCTCCAAAGCAACAAACAGCAAGTCTATTTCATTCTCTGATAGCAAACTTTCATATAGGGAAAGAAAGCAACTGTGTCTCCCCTTCATATTTATTTAACCCTTCATGTTTTCATTGCATTTTTATTTGCTTTTTCAGACAGACGATGACTCCTCAAGTGACTCACATCAATTAGAAGAGACACAGGCCTTGCCCTTAGGCTCCAGCCTAAAATAGGCAAGGTACATAAAAAGATGGGCAGGGGAAGGAAAGGCGAAGGAGACTAATTCTCAAGGCCAGAGGGGGGGTGGAAATGCAAAATTGGGGCAAGTCCTTCACCTTTATAATCATTCTCCTCTAGTTTGTGGACAGCTGCCATATGTCTTAATTTAAATCTGCCTATCATGGATCTATTGGGGGAAGGACTACAAACCTCTCATCAAGGACAGAAGTTTTATTTCCTAATTGAAAATGGATTCACATGATACTGTACAGTTTCTTTTTTCCTTGACTAATAAAAGCTTGGTTTCCTGGTATAAAGGCAGTATGACCCAAAGCACAACACTAGCAACAAATACATAAGTGCTGGCTGTTTCATCTAGGATCTTCACAATGGGTGACTTCAACCCCCAAAATTCTCAGCCTGCATGGCCATTACTGAATTGGAGGAGAGTGGCATAATAGCATTTCAAGTTCAAAAATACTTCCCATGGAGTATCTAATTTAATGGACCCAACCACCTGCTAATGTAGTTAAAACACATATTAGTTCTGGTAATTAATTTATATGAATATTTGTAAAAGGATTATTTTATTAATACAGTACTGCAGTGTAATTTCCTCACTTTAAGCCATGGTGAAGAATCTTTTATTTAAAAGGATTCAGTAAACTCATCAGACTGGATGAGATTAATATTCAAAAACATCTATCTGTGTATCTATGTATCGATATATCTATCATCTCTCTGTCTGTCTGTCTGTCTCTCCCACCTTTATTATTTTTACAAATAGCTCAAGGTGGCGAACATACCTAATACTCCTTCCTCTTCCTTCTCTTTCTCTCATAAAAACAACCCTGTGAGGTGGGTTTGGCAAAAAAAAAAAGGGACCGGTCCAAAGTCGCCTAGCCAACTTTCATGGCTAAAGTACTTTCTTTGCCTGGTGCCTTAACCACTAGACCAAAGACTCTAATGGCTCTATAAACTGTTTTTACTAGCTTTATATTGCAGGAACATAATAAAAGTTGGCTACTGAAAATACTTATTGCTCACCCGAGGGGTCATTCATGCTCCCATTTTATACGCTGAAGAAACCATAGTGAAGAAACATTGATTGAGGTCATACATGGTTTAATGGTTTCTTTGGTTTTACCTTAATATAGTGAACAAATGAAATTAATGGTGAGTAGTGTTACATATATCAACCCATGTGTTGATTGAGAGTCCATCTTTAGGGGAGACATGATAGCAGTGTTCCAATATTTGAGGGGCTCCTATAAAGGTGGAGGTGGGGTTCTAAACTATTTTCCAAAGCACCAGAAGGCAAGACAAGAAACAATGAATGGAAACTAACCAAGGAGAGAAGCAACCTAGAACCAAGGAGAAATTTCCTAAGGGTGAGAGCAATCAACCAATGGAATAGCTTGTCTTCCAAAGTTGTGGGTGCTCCATCATGGGAGGCTTTCAAAAGATTCCAGGACAACCATTTGTCTGTAGGGTCTCTCCTGTTTGAACAGGGGGTTGAACTAGGGAACCTCCAAGGTCCTTTCCAACTCCTATTGGATTCTATTTCGGCTGAATATACTGCAAGGCTCACAATATCTCACCAGGCTCAAGGTTGACTCAGCCTTCCATCCTTTCGAGTAGGTAAATTGAGGACCCGGATTGTGGGGGCAATAAGCCAACTTTGTATAGATCAACACCGCTTGGGGGGGGGAAGCCCTAATAAGCAGGTATATACAAAAAAGTATGCAGGCTATTGCTATAATGCATTGTAAGCCACCCTGAGTCTACGGAGAAGGGCGGCATATAAATTGGACCAATAAATAAATAAATAAATAAATAAATAAATAAACAAACAAACAAACAAACAAACAAACAAATAAATAAATAAATAAATAAATAAATAAATAACAGATGGTGGTGCAATGGTGCGGGACCGCCTACTACCACCAATAGCCTCCCACCGGCCAGTACGCTCCCATAGAGAGGGGCTCCTCCGGGTGCCGTCAGCCAAACAATGCCGACTGGCGGCCCCCAGGGGGAGAGCCTTCTCTGTGGGGGCACCTACTATCTGGAACAAGCTGCCCCCAGAGATACGGAGGATCCCGGATCTGCGCACCTTCCGCCGCGCTTTAAAGACCTTACTATTTCACCAGGCCGGCCTGGCCTAATTTTCCCCCTCTTTTATAAAAGATTTTTAATTTTTAAATATCTTTTAGTATTTTATACATTCAATTTTAAATTGGTTTTAAAAGTTTGGGGTTTTAAATTTGTCGGGGCCAAAATTATTTAATTTGATTTTATTCTACTTTTAAATTTTGTATGTATGTGTTTTTATTGTTTGGCTGTGCACCGCCCTGAGTCCTTCGGGAGTAGGGCGGTATAGAAATCAAATCAAATAATAAAAATAATAAATAATGGTTAGAGTGCAGTATTGCAGGCTACTTCAGCTGACTGCTAGCTGCTGTTCAGCAGTTCAAATCTCACCAGGCTCAAGGTTGACTCAGCCTTCCATCCTTTGGAGGTGGGTAAAATGAGGGCCCAGATTGTTGGGAGGCAATATGCTGACTCTGTAAACTGCTTAGAGAGGGCTGTAAAAGCACTGTGAAGCGATTTATACCTCTAAGTGCTATTGCTATCAGCTTCCCTGTTATTTTCCTTCATTAATGGTCCTTGTGCCACCCCACTCTTGCCCTCCAAAGCAATAAACAGCAAGTCTATTTCATTCTCTGATAGCAAACTTTCATATATGGAAAGAATGCCAGACAAGGGACATTATAGTTAAGCAACCTGTGAATCTATTTTTTCCTTTCTTAGAACTTTCCAGGCCTGTTTTGAACCTTCAAATCGAGAGGGCATGAAGCGATGGCAAGGCACTTTGCCGAAGGTGTCCAGGTCCAGGGTATCCTTCTAGAAAGTTTAGTGGAGACTTAGGACGGCTGAGCTTTGGGCATCTTAACCACCGCGTGGCGGGAAAAAGCATGAGCGGCCCCAGGTAAACTGCGGGTCCTTCCTGTCAGGATGTTGTCGGCCCAGAGCACACAAAGGGTTAGTTCTCCAAGGGGCTGAGAGAGAGGGAGAAAAAAAAGGGTGGGATTTGGGCAGCTGTGCCGGCTTTCCTTTCCCAGGCTCTCCAGTACCGGAGCAGAGCGTGGGAGAGGCCGAGGAAACGGGCCGGCAGGGGTGGGGTTGCCTCGGCTGTCGGCTCAGCAGCAACCTTCTCTTTGGCGCTAGGCGCTTGCGCCTGCCAGGAGAACAGCCGCCGCAGCAGGAGAAGAGAGACGGCGCGGTTCCCGAGCGATCC
Source organism: Pituophis catenifer annectens (assembly GCF_029215685.1). Classification (NCBI taxonomy): domain Eukaryota; kingdom Metazoa; phylum Chordata; class Lepidosauria; order Squamata; family Colubridae; genus Pituophis; species Pituophis catenifer. The sequence continues at coordinate 25,545,825 of NW_027256881.1, read as the reverse complement.
TTCTTCGCGGGCCGGGGAGATCCCGACGTCGAAGCCTGGCAAAGGGGCTCCCGAACCGCCCGAGGAGAGCGGCCGAGGTCTGACGGGGAGCTGGCGCCATCAGCCCCGCTTTGGCTCCCTCAGAGCGAGCCTGGAAGCCACCGCCAACTCGGGGCAGAGGCGCCGTTCCCAGAGCAGCCCCACTTCGGGCTTGTGAGCGCCGGGGAAAGCAAAAGGCGCCTTCCTCTTTCGCCGGGGTTCCTGGTTTAGGAGAGATTCCCGAGAGAGAGAGAGAGAGAGAGATGCCTCTTGGCTTGGAACCTTCTCCTCCCACTCCGGAGCTTCTTGGGGGCAGAAGTCCGGCCGTTCTCGACCATCCATCATCAGTCCTTGGAAGATTCTCCCTCTTGCCTTGTGCCGTGTGACGCTTTTCGGAAGGCGAGAGGGGAAGCCAACTCCCAGCCCTCAGCAGCTCGGCGTTTTGACACGTGTGGGTGTTTGTTTGGCACTTTTTTTGAGTTCCTCCCATCCCCAGCACCGCCGCCACCCTCGGGCTCCTTCATCGTTCGCGAAGAGGCCTTGCTTTGCTCCTCCTTTTTCTTTGGCTGCAGCTCTTTTTTTTTTCCCCCTTATTTTTTTTTTTAAAAATCTCTCCCTTTTGTGCAGGGACACACGCAAACCCTCGCAGGCGCAGCAGCAGAGAACGTGGGGTCGTCCACAGTGGCAGAAATAACCAACCGCACACCTTGCAGGGGGAGAGCAAGACAGAGAAAGCTGATCCTAGATCCCAGGTCCCAAACCTGAGATACGGATGTGAATCCAGAGGCTCTGGTGGAATAGAGAAGACTGGGGAAGGGGCATATAGCTGAGCTGGACCTTTCTGCTGAAAAGAAAACGAGGATTTTTCTTCTGAAAAGATGGTGGCTTTATTTGGGCTGGGTTGCTGCTGAAGAGGCTTCATTCCCCCCCCCCCCCTTTGTCAAGCTTTCCATCTCAAAGTGGCAGCCAGGAAGAGGCTGTAAGAAGACTCTTGGCAGAGTTGCTTCCCACCTTTGTCACTCCCTCTCTGTGTGGGAGAAAACTGAATATCACACATAAGCTTAGACGACATTTCAATGGGGCCTGATCCAAAGATTTCAACCAACCTACTTTTGCAGACACCACTGAGAAAACTGGTAAGAAGGGAGAGCAATTTTCTGTGAATATGAAACTGAGCAGGGAGATGATACTGGATCTAATGGAAGAACTGAGGAAGATTGTGGGAGGGTGCAGGCAGAGTAGCCAACTTACTTCCATTCTTTCTGCTGTATCTTTCCTTATGGATTCAGGACCCTTTTCTGATCAGATTTGGATGATTGCTGTAAATTAGCAGGAGGGAATGAATCCAACATTTATTGAGTGAATTTGCCTAGACAAGGCTTAAATCAGGTTGGGTCAACTGTAGTTCAGTATGCTGCGAAACCAGGACATGATATGAGCCATAATGTAGTTTGTTTGAGTACTGCCTGTACAATAATGTGAATATAGCCATTGAGTTTTGTTAACCCAGATGAAACACTGTGTGAATGTGACCATTGATTTAGGGGCGCAGGCATGAAACAGAAGCTAGAAAAAGTAAAAGAAAGCAAATATATAATGGTTGATTGGAGATTAACTTTGCTCTATCTTCCTACATTTTTAGAAGCCAGTTGCTTTTGATGCCTGAATTTATGAAAACCAGACTATCTAAACTTTTTAATAAAATGCTTCTGAAATTTAGTCATATAATAGTCACTTGTGTTTGCAAAATGTTAATTTTTAATGTATTCTTAGTACAAAATTCATTTGGGTGAAATGTCAAAGGGAAATAGGAATGACAGCTGATGGTGATGGTTTGTAGAGCTTGGATATTGGTAGAGATTCAACCCATGTTATAGTATGCCAGACTTGAAGGGAAGAGAGGTCTGTCTTCCCCCCCCCCCGCTAATATATTTCTTTCTCAGTCAGGGGCTGTCATGTGTTGGGAAGATGACATCTTGAAAATTGACACTGGAAGAAGCCACTGAATACCTGCTCCTAAAGCTTCCATGCCTTCCAGATTACTGGGAGCTGAACTGTTGCTGAGGTAACTTTTGTCTTCTAGGCAGATTCTCTTCACAAAGTATCTAAGGATTGGGTGGTGGAAACCAGCAGGATGCCTCGGAATAGGGCATTCTCTGAGCCTGAATACTCAGTAGAGTATTCTGCAGACTATTCCGTCAGCTTGCCTTCTGACCCTGAGCATGGGGTAGGCCGGACCCATGAAGTGACGGTGAGGAACTCAGGTTCTTGCCTCTGTCTGCCCCGTTTTATGCGACTTACGTTTGCCCCTGAGTCCCTGGAGAACCTCTACCAGACCTACTTCCGGAGGCAGCGTCATGAGACTTTGCTGGTCCTGGTGGTCTTTGCAGCCCTCTTTGATTGCTACGTTATCATCATGTGCACAGTGGTATATACTTCAGAGAAGCTGGCACCTACTGTTGCAGCATCAGTGGGCCTGGCTGCCCAGATCCTCCTCTTTATCCTATGCAAGTATCAACTCCTGCCTGATCGTGTCACCCGGAAATTCATGCCATACATCCTGTGGATACTGATAGCTGCTCAGATATTCTGCTACTTGGGCTTGAATTTTGCCTGCCACCACGAGGCCAGTGACACAGTGGGATGGCAGGCCTTTTTTGTCTTCTCCTTCTTCATCACCCTGCCCTTGCATCTCATGCCCATTGTCCTTATCTCAGCCATTTCTTGTGGCATCCACACGCTTGTGTTAGGAGTCACCATTGCACAGCAGAAGCAGCAGCAGCTGGAGTCCATCTATGGAATCGCCTTGCTATGGCAGGTAAAAACGATATGTTGGTATAAAAAAAAAAAAAAAGGAAGCCTGTGAATGAGTGCAAAGGTTCTTTTAGGCTGAAAGCTTCCCTTGGCTATTGAGCAGATTGATGGGAGCCATTCATTTAGCTTAATGCTGACATTTCATAACAAGTCAATTGGTTACTTTCCAGTTATATTATATAACTGGAAAGTTATATTATTATAACTGGAATACAATTATAATCATGCTTAAAATTACAAGATGGTAATACTTTTTGGAATTCTTTGGGGAATCACTTCCAAAACTTTTGTGACCTAATGGAAGGAAGGGGAAAAATGGGACCTTTTGATTTTGGACGAAGGATTAGTGAGTGTGGGGGCAGATTAGTGGATAAAATGACTCCATAGAACTAGTTCACGTATGTGGAATTCCAAGCCTAATATACTTTATATAATTTGAATTTCTAGAATCATTTCAGATAACAAGCAAATGGTACCATGGGTTTCAAGATCTCATGACTTTGAACACAGTTCATTGGCACTGCTGTGTAGGGTGTTGCTATGTTGCATCAGGGACCGGTTCCGTGGAGAAAGGTTTTTCCACGGACCGGAGGGGGTGTGGTTTTGCATGCTGCCTGTATCCCGCGGATGGGGCTTCGCTTGTTTGCGCGGACTGGTTGCTGGCAATGCTGTGGACTGGTGCCAATCCATGGGTTGGGGTTGGGGACCCCTGCTCTACACGACTAACTGGCCCCTTCTTGCACTGATTCCTATTCCACCAGACATAGTAATCCTTAAAGTTTCTTCTTGCCACACTGTTGCTAAAATATAGAGTTTGGGGCACAGAGAGAAAATCCAGCTATCAAGTCCAAAATAAAGCTTGTTACACAGATCTATCTTTAGTCATTTAATTTTTTTTTAAAGAGAATATGCATTTAAAATGTTTCAAACATTGAAATCCAAAAAGCATTTAGGTTTCACGGTCTGAATTTTATTTGGTGGGGCAGGGTGCCAAAACAGAATAAGCCTTTTAAACGGTATTATTTTGTAATGCTACAAATATTCCAGAGGTGCTTCAGTTGAACTGAAGAAGCTTCTTGGATGAGAAACGAAACGTTTCCTGAAAAAAAACTCAAGAAAATCCAGTTACCTTTATGGAAAAGCACCTTTGGGACAACCATGACCTGAATGATTGAGAATCTCCATAGAGAATGCTACAGCTAATTTAAAGTTGATTTCATTTGAGGAAAAGCAGAAATTTTCTCTTGTAAGAGTAACCTTCCTAAAGAGAGTGCTACCAATCCTGTTTGTTATCAGGGATTGTCATGCCTAGACAAAGGATGTGACTCTGTGGGCAGCCACAATTTTCACTGAAGCTGAACTGATTTTATTTCCGCTCCACTCCAGTTTATCAGCATCTTAACTTACTCTAAATACAATATTCAGTTTTGATATTGGGTATAATGCTGTAATCTAAGATAATGTTCAGAAGTAGTAGAGTGGAACCAAACACTGATTAGACTCTTTACTGAAAGTACCTTCCTCCTGCAGAGGTTTTTTTTTTTTTAACTGAGGTAGTGGGTGAGGAACCAATTGGTAGCTAAGATCTTAAGTAAGAGAAGCAGGTAGAGGCAGCAGCTAGGAAGAGAAAAAGAGGTGGGGGAGGGAAGAGAGAAGAGATCCAACATATACAAAGGCTTTCTGAAATACAGAGTTGGCCCTGCTTGTAATCCAGTTGAATGAGTTGTGAATCATCTTATATAAGTAAAAGCAAATGTTGGATTTAGATGTATGGTCAGCTGATTTTTCTATGACTTATCTTGGGATGGAATGAATTCTTGGTAGAGAAATTCTTCCTCCCATATCCTGTTTTCTCTGGTGTTTCTAGATTGGTCCCACACAGTGCAATTGACTTATGCCTATATGAATATATTTACTGTGGTTTCTAAAACATAGTTTATGGCATAGCATGGCATGCTACTGACTTGTTGACCAAATAAACCATGGTTTAGTATGGTACATGAGATCAATCCTTATTTGGTTTGCTTGCTTTTGTTAGGACTGGCTCAATTGCAGTTGCTCGGCATACTGATATTTTGAAAGTCCGTGAGAGCCTTGCTGTATGTGCTCCAGATCAGACCCTAGAATAGCTTTCCCTGAAATCTGAGCTTTCTGACTACAGTTCTCCTCATGCTAAGTGGCATGTCCAAATGGCTGGGTTTCTGGGACTTGCAATTTACAATTGGGAAAAGCTGATCTTTTATTTATGGATAGGTTTAATCAAAAGTACTTTTGACTGGGAATTGCCTAGTTTTGTACTGAACCTGGGTAATCACTGCTATTTTCAAAAAAGTCCTGGAAAACAGAACTGTACAAATTTCACAAAAACAAAATATGGGTTTAACCATCTGTCTCTTTCCCCTTTGCCTATGCAAGTCATTTTAAATAGCTAAACCCATTTCTAAGACTTTTCAGATTTAATTGTGTGACAAGTTTGAAAAAAGGACCAAAGACAATGCTTCCTGGCTTCGTCCTGGTTAGAACACTTGAAACTTACATGCTCATATAAAAGATTTCACATCCAGAAGTTGGAAACGGAATATGAAGACATGCAAGTGCCAATGAAAATAGAACTTGCTATAGTACTGCTATATTAAGAGTGATAATCAATTTGAAGTCCTCTGAATGCAACGAGCCACAGTTCCCAAAACCTCCGGCCAGTAGGTCCTGGTGGAAATTAAGGCATGTGATCCAACACATTTGAAATTGGGGAAGGCTGATTATGAGTGGTTAGTAAATCAGCTAGCACGTGTGAATTAGTAGATTTGTGTTAGGGTTTAGGGTCCTGTTAGATATGAGCACCTGTCTCAGGAGAGGTTGTGATGGAGCAATATTGCAAAAGAACAATATTATAAAATTGACATAATAAAAAACGGAATCTTAGAAATTAAATTAACCCTTTTGATGATACCTGTAAAAGACAAGCTTGTGCATATTCAATACCTTGAACAGTATTTTGCATTCTATGGTGCCCCAAGTGAACAAAATGTACATACCGGTACACACATATTTACCAAACACTGTCATTGGACATACTGAAAGCATCCATGTTCCAGGTTTGCTGAAATTCTGGCTCTGCTACAGGAAGCTTTATATGCTAGCCCCCAGTGACTGTAAAAGGGGATTATACTTTCTTTATATTTTGTTTGAATTTAGTAGCCAATGAACTCTAATAGACTCTGGGCAGTGTACAAAACTAGAAAAACCATTAAAAAATAGATCAAAACATTAAACCAAGTTGATAGCCCAGACTAAAATAATCTGATAGACAAAAAAAATTGGCTCTAAGATCTCTGCAAAAAATAATACATCAGCTCCAGGTTTTCAGAACTTTCCAGAATCCTAGAAGAGAGAATGCCACCCTTCTCTGGTGGGATGCTGTTGCCAAGGGGCTGCAATGGAGTGGACATGCCACTTTAATTCCACAAGATGACAAATGGAACAGGACAGAATAGAACATCATCAGAGTTGGAAGGGACCTTGGAGGTCTTCTAGTCCAACCCCCTGCTCAAGCAGGAGAGCCTATACCATTTCAGATAATTGGCTGTCCAATCTCTTCTTAAAAGCTTCCAGTGATGGAGCACCCACAATTTTTGAAGGCAGGCTGTTCCACTGGTTGATTGTTTTCACTCTCAGGAAATTTATCCTTAGCAAACCTATCTGCCAAAACATATTGGGCAGGCAGAAACGATTGGAGACAATTGGGACAAGGCCCTATGTCCATGATGGCGAACCTATGGCACACGTGCCACAGGTGGCACGCGGAGCCATATCGGTGGGCACGCGAGCATTGCCCTAGCTCAGCTCCAGCTTGCATGTGCACGCCGGCCGGCTGATTTTCAGGCTGTGAAACAGGCTGTTTCCGGCCTCCAGAGGGACTCCGGGGGTGTGTGGGGAAGGCCGTTTTTGCCCTCCCCAGGCTCCTAAAAAGTCGCTGGAGCCTGGGGAGGGCGAAAAATGGCCTACCAGGCCCAGTATGCCATCGTGTGCCAAAAGCGTGGGGAGCGTGGGGGGTGCATTGAATTATGAGTATGGGCATGCACTCGCGCAACCTCCCCACGCTCTCCATGCTTTTGGCACATGATGGCAAAAAGGTTAGCCATCACTGCCCTATGTCATAGAGGGCTTTATAGGTGTTACCAGCACTTTGACTTTTACTCAGAAGCTGCGTGGAACCAAAGCAGCTAGTTTTGTCATCCATGAAATTATGTCATGCTTTTAATTCATGGATTGGAGCAGCTGCTTTATTTCCTTTCGCTGCTTTTTACAAGGTACAATGGCCAGTTGAGGCAGGTTGGGTGAACTTAGCTCTTCATCAAGATGGAATAGTTTGCACTTGTTGGGTGTTTTTCTACATCAGTAGAGTGGGGTGTATCTCGGTGAGAGGAAATATCTCCTTGAAACAGTTTGCCCACAACCCACATTTTGTCAATAGCTACAGCTGCCCTTGTTGTTACATACATTTCAGACAAGGGCAGAAATGAAAATGCCATGCACAAGAAAAAATGCTATGAGCAATGGGAGAATTTGAAATTCTTTTTTCAATACAGAAGTCCACTTAACTATTGTTCAGGTAGCTCTGATGCTATGTGATAATCCCTGAAAAGCCTCACATTTGAATTTTGCAAGACGATATGTAGAACTTTTTGATATTGTCAAGATGAAGGCAGCTAAGGGTTCTTTGTAAGAGTCAGGTATAGCCGGAAAAATCCATCTGATATGGTTGTTTGCAGGTACCCAATATTCCTAAATCATTATTCCTTTACTAATGAAGAATTCCCTTGGAGCAAAACTACCTGGGTTTCTTTGGGCCATTCTTTAGCACAATCGTTTTAGTAGTGGTAGATGAATAATGTAAATTATCAGAGATATTTTGCAGCTTCAGTGAGCGCTATATATAGTCCTGGAGTCTCTTATGTTCAAACAGAGATAAATGTGTTATGTGTAATAAGTGGCCTTCGTTTGGCATGAATGGAATTTTGAGTCTTTCATAAAGCAAAATGGCACCAAGGTTGGGACACCTTAATCATATTGTTCAAGGGCAAATAGCTTGGCAAAATATTTTTCCACTCATGAAACGTCTTTAGAGAAAAGCAGAATCTCCTTATCTGTTGAACCAGTGATTTCCATGTTTCCATATTGTCGATGTTTATTTAAGACTGCCTCTCATGATAACTTGGTGTTAACCATGCTACAAGATAAATAAGGGTATGGATTAGATTTTCTGAAATAAGTTACCAAATTCCCTAAAACACATTGTTTCTTGGTGCCTTAAATGCACAAAAATCACAGTAAATATAATTCTGAGCTAAAATGGTATTTTTTTCTTTTTAACTAGAACTGAAGTCTATTACAGAAGAAAAAGAAACAAATGTGCTCTCAAATGGCTATGAAAATAGGTCAACTTACTAGTAGAATATGGATGAGAAGTAAAATAACATATTGAAAAGTAAGATGAGAATGGTGGTGGTGATTATGATGATAATCTTAGTACTTTTAAGAAAGCAGAATGAATTCTCTAGGGAGAAAACTGAATTGGACTTACACATTTTTTTGTAGTCCTAACTTGTTTTGTCCAGTAGTATATCCTTACTTGGGCAGCTAGCATCCTGAAAAAAACCACAGTATTGTTTATTTTAGGCCTTCCCAGAATACTAAATATCTAGAATGATCTGTTGCTTGTCATGTTCAGGATATCTTGCATTGTTACAAACAGATCATTAGACAATTTTTCCCAAACAGATTAAAAACTTACATGATCTGGGAAAGTTGCTTTGAATTGTTTTTTTTTTAATTTTTTTTATTGATTTTACAACAACACAACACAACACAACACAACACAACATACAAAACACAAACACATGATATGTGTTTCTTTTTACATATCAGTTTTGTTCCTCTTATTTTCTACTATATATATTCCCCATTTTTCCCATCCTTTATTATCATTATCTTTATGGTCCCTTTATTTTTAAACTCGGTCAACTGAACCTTTTAAAATGTATCACAAATATCATTGACTGGTGCTAATGGTTTATACGGGTTGCTGCCAGCATCCTAGGTTTTTATAATTATAATTATAATTATAATTATAATTATAATTATATTATATTATATTATATTATATTATATTATATTATATTATATTATATTATATTATATTATATTATATTATATTATATTATATTATATTAATATTACTACTATTATTATCTCTTTTATTCATTAAACATGAAACTCAGTCAACTGAACATTTAAAAATGTATCATCCACCTACTGAGTCTTTCCCAAGGACCTGAGATGCATAGATGTTGTTTGTGACAGTGTTCAAGGTATTATTGCATGATATAAGCTGCTCCAAGTAAAGCTGCCTTTTGCAGTTGACTGATGGTGCTTTTGTCAATGCCGATGGTATCCAAGCGCTGCTCCATATGTTTTGGGATTACGTCCAAGGTGTCTATTGCTATTATTATTTGTTGCATTTAACTTGGCAGAGAGACTGAATGCTTGGCTGTCTTATGTGCCTGGCAAAATTGTATTCCATTCCCTGGGAATGCTGTACTTGCATTAACTCGTCAGGTACCTTGGAGTGTATGGGACATCACTTGTCAACAAGCAGACTTTTAAAATGCTTCTGAGATAACAATAGCTCAGTCAACATGACTTTTAAAAGTTTACATTAAACATTTAAAATTTAACAGTTTATTTAGAATATGAGAAGAGAATAGTTTTTGATATAATTATCTACTTAGCAGTCAAGTAAGCAACTAGCTTCTCAGGGTGATCCATTAGTTTTGGAGGAAAAATGAGATAAGATTGCAATGGAAAACTGGAAAGTCCTTGAATATAACCTTTCTAATTGGTTGTTTTTCAGGAGAGGACACTAATTTGGAAACCACACATCACTCAAGGAGTGATCCTGGGTGGTATACAATTAAACCTAAAAACATATATGAATATTATATTAGGAGGCAATGAAACAAAAATACAATTATTATAATTGAAAGTTAAAAAGGGGGTGGGTGGGCGCTAACCAACCTTACTCCTATGTGCTCCTCTGACACCCCAAGCAATTTGGCACGGCCAGGTCTTCAGATATTTTCAGAAACCCTGGAGAGTAGGAGCCCATTTCATTTCTGGGGGGAAAATGTTTCAAAACATGGGGGGAGGGGGGAATGGCAGAAAAGCGCTCTTACTGGACCCCAACAGTTAAAATTCTTTAACTGATAGGATCTGCAAAATACCCTCTCTGCCTAGCCGGGTAAGATGGGCCAATGTAATGGGTTAAAATGGTGCCACAGATTAAAAGTGGCAAGCTTAAAAGACCTGTGATTTTGCCTAAAATTCATTCCAGGTCACAACATGTGATTCATCCTTGCTGTACATTCAAATATAATGGTAAAACTTCTAGATGTCATCATTCCAGTGGTGAAATGCACTTACCTTCTCTACCGGTTTGGGAATGTGAGCGCGCGCGCCTCTTCTGCACACATGCAGAGCCTTCTGCACATGCACAGAGGGTCAAAAACAGGATGTAATAATGTCCTGGCAGGTGGGTGGAGCCTCCCGCCGCCAGCGTTACTGGTTCGTGAGAGCCGGATAGATCCGGCCGGATTTCACCGCTCCATCATTCCTGTGTGTGGGACAATAGTTTACATTTTAAGAATCTCCCCTTCACCCCAGTTAGGTTGTTCATAACAGTTGTAGATATTAACACTAGAGATATGCATATGTCACCAGCCAAGTATAGTAAGCTTATCAATTGCTATTTCTGGACTCATAGAGCTTTGTACAGCTGGCGTACATGCCAGTTTCCCCTCTTTAGAGCTCACACCTCTATGTATTTGCACATACAGGATTTTTGTAAAGCTTGCATTTTGAAACTGTACAGCAGATGGGAAATTATGGTCTCAGATGAGAAATCATGGTCAGTTTAATTTCATTAACTTGAAGGCAAGCAGGTGGTCAGATGAAAAATGACTACTTATTGCTTGTCATGCATCTGAGTTCTACATTCTATCTTTTCTGTAATAGTTTAAAAATGACAATCTAGCATCTCAGAAATGATAATACTTCAAAATCAGTATATACATATCAGGGTGTTGTGGCCCGCTAGCGGCCTACGCGGATCGTGGCTGATCCCGACGATGAGGAGGCTGGTGTGGGGTCGCGCCAGCAGCCTGTGCAGCCGGCGCTTGCGTCGGACAGCGAGGAGGCTGAAGAGGATGTGGTGCCAGAGGCAGAGACTCAGCCAGGGCCTTCAGAACCTCCAGAGGCTCCTTCAAATGGAGAGAGCGAAGTGGAGGAGCCTCTCCTCAATCCTCGAGCACTCAGGGCTGCCAAAAGGCAGGAATGGCTACTCAGGAGGAGGAGGTCTCCTTGAGAGTAAGGCTTGAGGATAATTGGCCACTCCCTTAGCCTATTTAAGTCGCACGCCATTAGTAAGTTTCTTGCTAGAAACAACTTGTAATTATCATCAGAGCATTTTTGGAAAAGTCTTATCTCGCTTTCTGGGCTGGTTGCCAACCTTTGCTGGACTTTGGTTTATTCTTGCTACTTAATAAATTTGATAAGGACCATTGGTGTGTGTCAATATCCTCGGGAATCCGGAGCTGGGGCAGAACACAGGGGTGGGTTCTACTTACCTTTACTACCTGTTCGCAACGGGGCCGCATGCTTTTGTGCATGCGCAGAAACTTCCTGATGACATCGGGGTCGTTGGACAGGTTTTACTACCGGTTCTATAGAACTTGTCTGAATTGGGGGCAACCCACCACTGATACATATAAATTTCAACCTGCGAAATGTCCTTCTGTTTTCTTTAAAGTATTTTTTTTTACACTTGACAGATTATCTTTGGGTTTATGTATTTTTGTCTGAGACAATTCACAAAAGGTAACATAATTCACTTGTAAAAAGGCTGACATATCCTTTAGAGCAATGACTGTACACTTTGCTCTTTTTAAACAAATAAACTGAGATCCTACCCAAATTTTACATCATGAAAAAAACTAAAATCTGCAACCTACATCAAGAAGAAACTAAATCTTGCATGCTAACTCTGTTGTGTTGCAGTACAATAAATAGTTGTAGAGTTGCAGTGACAGCAGGGATTAGTTTGGCTAAGTTCCCAGAGAGCAGGGGTAGGCAGAAGCATCTTTGCCATTGACTGAACAGCTCTGCTCCAGTTACCAGAGGCAGCACATGTAGAAAGACTGGGAGAAAAAAATGGGAAATGTGTCAGAAGAAATCCATGTCAGAAGAAATGGAAACTTAAACTCGTGCCTCTAGTTAAGGGACAGACAGATTTAGGATTTTTATCAGAACCCGAAAGTTTCTGATAGGGTAGGTTGCGGGTAGGTTGCTTGGCCATAAACTAAAATGAAAATATTTGGGGTGAGAGCAAAATGGAGCATGGTGTAAAATGATTCAAGGGTGGGACTAGTCACCAATTGCATCTATGTATCGTTCATATATATGAATTGTCCATTAAATTATTTGTTACCTGAATTCTCCTGAATCGGACAAATTCTAATATAATTTGGCCAGAGGAACCAATAAGTATTTCTGTTTTTTAGACGAGAAGAGCTTAGTCTGGTAGGTGACTTAGCACAAATCCAACCAGAAAGGAGTTTTGCATTTTCTTTTTCTTTCTTTTTTCTTTCTGCTGTTGATTACTCATCAAAGGTTAATGAAGATTTACTGAAAACCATCAGAGATCTATCAATAGAGACAAATCTACCATTTCTATATTCCTGGTTAATTTTGCTGATTGTTTTGTTCCTGCCAATAAAGAGACAAGCTACTGATCTCCCCCACCCCCATCATTTGGCTTTTTAATGTATTAAATTCACTAATTTAATAATTCTGGCAACATAGTGGTTAGTGCCCATAACTTAGAGTTTCCTTTTTTGATGCTGTGTTGGCAGCCATATTCTGTAGACTTTATATTAGAAATACTAAGAAAAGGTGATTCAACTCTAACTAGTTAAATAACCAATTGTTGGAAGAAATATCCATCTGGTTCAGTGGTGGGTTTCACTTACCTTTGCTACCGGTTTGCTCGCTCACACACTTCTGCGCATGCACAGAGTGTATTTGATGATGTCCAGGTGGGTGGATGAACCAATAGCAACCCACCACTGATCTGGTTCAGTTTCAAGCTGGGAGAAAGACACTGGAAACATGGAGGCTGATTGGAAAGATGGTTTAATGATGAACAGAACCACCAAGCATGTGTGATTCTAGGTAGCTGACCACATGGAGTTGAGAGTGAGGGGTTTTTATACCTTCCCTTGGTATAAAACTTGAGCTTCCTATTCCTATGCAAGAACATGTATTCTATTGGCTGTTGTAGGGGTCATAGCTGGCTCTGTAGGTTGTTTCAGCTCCCAGGTTTGATTGAAGTTTGGCTGATGCAATGAAGGGGCTTGTTGGGCAATTCCTGTTGTGGCTGAGGGCTAATCCTACCTTGTTCAGACCTTGCTGCAGGGAATTTGCTTATGAATAGAGCTAGCTATTTCTTTATCTCCTAAGTGCTGACATCTACTGAGGGCTATTAAGAAAGTTGGGGGTTGCCTTCCAAGAGCATGTTTCTCCATTTCTCATCCAAGGAAATATAATATTCTGCCTTTTTAATATTTTTCAAAATATTTTGTTCTTTTAGGAGATGGGTGGGTGCTAACTTTCTACCCAACTTCCCTCAATAGAAGAAATGAGAGATTGTGTGTCTGTGTGTATAACTTAATTTAAAACTTGAAAATAATTTATAATTTATAAAACAACAAAAACAAGCAATGAAATAATGAATGGGAGAAAACCTTTGGGAACAGATAGCAGTGCTAAAATATTAAAAATTCAATAGCCAAATGGAACTAAAAGCATTTAAAACACAATTAAAATTAATCAAAGAAGTGGATAAAAGCAATGCTGCCATAAATAAAGCTCTCTCCCATACTTGTATCAGCATCTGTTAACAGTGAGATCACCAGATAAATCAGATCTTCAGCAGATTTATGCATGTGGAACAGCGGTGGGTTGTTCCCACTTCGGTCCGGTTCTATAGAACCGGTAGTAAAACCGGTGGGAAGCTCTGCCCACCCGCCACTACGTCATCATGGGTGATCTGCACATGTGCAGAAGCACAAGCGTGAGCGAAGTGAGCGTGCACGCGTGCTCCCACTGCAAACCGGTAGTAAAGGAAGTGGAAACCACCCCTGATGTGGAAGCAAGTCCTTTATACCAGGGGTCTCCAACCTTGGCAACTTTAAGCCTGGAGGACTTCAACTCCCAGAATTCCCCAGCCAGCAAAGTTGGCAGTTGAAGTCCTCCAAGCTTAAAGTTGCCAAGATTGGAGACCCCTGCTTTATAGGTAAGGTCTAGTATCCTGAACTGTCTCTGGAAACAAGCCAGTAGCTGCCAGTGCATTTAATAACAAGACCCGTGCAATATTGTTAGCAAAACACACAGTAGAAGAATTTTTGTGCTGTGCCGTTTCTAAGTAGTGTATGAGACCAGCTTCCTGCAATCAGAACTGGTGAAACATGCATTCTGTTGAAATTACAAGTGTTTAGGTTTAATGGCAATAAAAGTGGGGAGTTGTCTCTGTTATTAGTCAAAATGAGAACCTGCTATGACTGATTTTGGGAGTCATGAAAGAGTAGAAAATCGTTACTTCATAATATGTTATAGTTGTTATAGTGCTTCTATGTGGGGAAGGCACTTATTAAATTTTCTACAGCACAAGTTCAAATAATTTCCCCAGACTTAAGTACAATTCACTTTGTTGCTGGCTGAGGGACAATTACTCTACTGGTTGTAAGCTGATTTATGACCATAATAAAGATTTGATTTGATCTGATTTGATTTGAGCACCACTGCGTCAATAGGCAAAATGCCTTAGTCCAGTCTTGGGACTAAAGAGATTTTGTAGTGAAAGAAATAATAGAAATCAGGGTTTCATTTTATGAATGGTAGCAGGAAAAAACAATGTGTTTTAAGGAAGGAGGGTGTTGATGATTGGAAGATTAAAACTAAGATATGTACAGAGTTGCCTCAGGATATATTAATGAACTGTATGAGATGTCATGGTTTGGGCTGAAATTAAAGACAGGAATTTATGCTTATCTGGAGGTCCTTATTTTTCATCATCTTCTATAAATTTGTCACTGCCTTCTACCTTAGGATTAATCTTCTTACTTATTTCTCCAGCACACTGTCCATTCTATCTTTTGTTGAACTCATGAAAATGAAATGATATATAATCATCACTTTTTTTACCATCAGTTGTCAATTTGCTAAGCGTCTTGTTTGTTTGTCTCATTTTCCAATTTTATTTTGCAAAAAATAATTTTCATGCTTTCTTTTAAATCTTCTTTACTGTTATTAAGTCCTGTCACCTGCATATCTCAAAATGGTTGTGATTTGATTTCCAGTTTTGATTTCTGCTGTTTTCTCTTCCAATCTTGTATAACAAAAATAGAATACTAGTAAATATTTATTTACTAGAGAAGCATTGAAGTCACTTATTGGATTTATTTCTGAGTAATATGAAGAGTATACTCTGCCTTTAATCTTGGAAAATAAATATAAATCCATATTTCAAGGTAGATTACAGAGAATTGGAATAAAAAAGCTAAAAGAATACAAGAACATACATTTTAATAGCAACCAAACAAAAAGAGTCATTACCCCTGCCCCTTCTCTTTGATGTACAGTATCTCAGCTTGTGTTAGCCAAAGAATATTCTTAAAGACTAATTTGTAACCTCACATGGCAGATGTTTCTCTAATATTGGTGGATGTTATTATTGGCTATGATTTTAAGTGATATATGAATGTGTATAATATACATGTTTATACAGTGGCTAGATTTATTTAGGTTGTGTAATTAGATTACATAAAAATGAAGCTTTTATACATTTACATTAACTAACAAGTGAGAGTTTACAACCGAAGCAAAGAGGCACTCCACTCCCAATTTGAAATGCCTCTGGGTGACCCAGCTCTTACAGTGACTGTCTTGCAAGCTGCTTTTTGGTTTTCTCTGTGTTGATCATTTTGATGGTACAGGAAGTACCTAGCCAGGAAAACCTTGGCAACGCAGCATGCCCCAGATGGAAAAAGAGGAACATAATGTTCAGAAATAAACATTGTTTGCTGAACCACTTTATTATTATTATAATTGTTATACAAACCTTTGGAAAGTTCCCTCTAGGGAGGTAATATTAATAGCCTGGGTGTATAAGCAAAGATGGCAGTTGAGGAGTGAGCAAAAGAGACAACGATCGGATCTGGACAGTCTGTTTGATTCCCTTATCCCAAAGTTAATTATACTGCTTCCTCCTTCCATTCTTCTCCCCAGATTAGCTGCAAGCTACAGATGTTCTAAGGATTGGAAACCTGTAAATTCCACAATAAAGTGACTAAAGCAACCTGCTCCTCCCAAAGCTGAGGAAGTGATACTCAGTGTAGTATGATGCCTGCACACCTGGCATCCTTCATGAAACATCACAATAAAAACTCTTAACGGCTATTTGCATAATGATTTCATGAGGTCACTCATATCACCAACATTCTGGATTAATGAATTTTAGCCATTAAACACATGTCATTGATGAAGAGCACATAGTTATGTTCATCAGGAGAAAACTGTGCTGATCCCTGTTGTAAGGTATACTTAATAAGCTATGGAAAACCTCAGCCTTGTATTTATTTACTCTGTCAGCACATACTACTTTAATGTCTATAAGCTCTGTACTAAGGAAAACTAGAGCTGTAATTCTCTGAGAGGCAGAGAGGGATCTCCGTTAAAGGTCTTTCACTCTGTTCTGTAGGATAGCTGTGAGATTTAATATACCCTGCAATCACTGAACAAATAGGACAAGGGCAGGATAAGAAACAATGGGTGGAAACTAATCAAGGAGAGAAGCAACCTAGAACTAAGGAGAAATTTCCTGACAATGAGAGCAATCAACCAATGGAACAGCTTGCCTTCAGAAGCTGTTGTGGGTGCTCCATCACTGGAGGTTTTCAAAAAGGGACTGGACAACCATTTGTCTGAAATAGTATAGGTTTCCTGCCTGAGCAGGGGGTTGGACTAGAAGACCTCCAAGGTCCCTTCCAACTCTGCTATTCTATTCTATTCTATTCTATTCTATTCTATTCTATTCTATTCTATTCTATTCTATTCTATTCTATTCTATTCTATTCTATTATTATTATTATTATTATTATTATTATTATTATTATTATTATTATTATTTATTAGATTTCTATACCGCCCTACTCCCGAAGGACTCAGGGCGGTGCACAGCCAGACAATAAAAACACATACAATACAAAATTTAAAAAATAGAATAAAATCAAATTAAATAATTTTGGTCCCGACAAATTTAAAACCCCAAACTTTTAAAACCAATTTAAAATTGAATATATAAATACTAAAAGATATTTAAAATTTTAAAAATCTT
Organism: Pituophis catenifer annectens; assembly: GCF_029215685.1. Lineage (NCBI taxonomy): Eukaryota > Metazoa > Chordata > Lepidosauria > Squamata > Colubridae > Pituophis > Pituophis catenifer. The sequence continues at coordinate 25,528,484 of NW_027256881.1, read as the reverse complement.
TTATAAAAGAGGGGGAAAATTAGGCCAGGCCGGCCTGGTGAAATAGTAAGGTCTTTAAGGCGCGGCGGAAGGTGCGCAGATCCAGGATCCTCCGTATCTCTGGGGGGCAGTTCGTTCCAGATAGTAGGTGCCCCCACAGAGAAGGCTCTCCCCCTGGGGGCCGCCAGTCGGCATTGTTTGGCTGACGGCACCCGGAGGAGCCCCTCTCTATGGGAGCGTACCCGCCGGTGGGAGGCTATTGGTGGTAGTAGGCGGTCCCGCAAGTACCCGGGTCCTAAGCCATGGAGCGCTTTAAAGGTGGTAACCAAAACCTTGACTATTCTATTCTATTCTATTCTATTCCTAGTTTTAAACCACACTGAATGTCAGGTTTCCAAGTAACACCCCAAGAAAGAAAGACTCTGAGGCAGGCATTTCCTCAAAGTTCCATTTTATTAGAGATGTCTCCAAAGATCCAAAGGAAAAGATGGCCTCCAGGGCTGACACTGAAACTGTTTCAGGTAGCTCATTAATGATAAACAGTTAATTCGGGCCTAAATCACATTGTTTTCCCAGAAAAACTTTCATTGCTATGTAGCTTAACATTCTGCCACTTTTGCTTCTTAGATTTTATAACCTTTTGGATGAGGAGCTTCCTTGCCTGTTCAGTCCAACGTTATTCAGAAGAATTTATGTCTCTACAGATAGTCCTTGATTTACAACAGTTCATTTAATGGTGGTTCAAAGTTACAATGGCACTGAAAAAAGTGAGGTATGACCGTTTTTCACCCCTACGATCATTGCAGCATCCCCATGGTCACATGATCAAAATTCAGATGCTTGGCAACTGATTCATATTTATGACGGTTGCAGTGTTCTGACAGGGGTTATATGATCATCTTTGGTGACCGTCTGATGTGCATAGTTAAATGGGGAAGCCAGATTCACTTAACAACCGTGTTACTAACTTAACAACTGCAGTCATTCACTTAACAACTGTGGCAAGAAAGGTCGTAAAATGGGGCAAAACTCACTTAAAAAATGTCTCACTTAACAACAGAAATCTTAGGGCTCAATTGTGGTCATAAGTGAAAGACTACCTGTATTACTATTTATGTTACATGAATGTTATAATGTTTGGGATTATCAGCTGTGCTGGTCTTTCTTTCTCTTTGTGTTGCTTCTCTGCTGTTGAGGTTTGTTTGTTTTCAGACACTTTGTCTCCCTGACCTCTTTAAAGCTAATTGCTTGTGTTTAACACAGGCAACTGAAGCCCTGAACTGTCTCCGCAGGGAACTATATACCTCCTGAGTCAAAAGGATGCACAATAATAACATGCAAAGCCAGTGGATGATTTTAGGACTGATGTGCTTCAAATCTTCCATAGGAACAAGACCTTTTGATTTCATCACATGTCATGTGGTTCTGACAGGTATTTATTTGAGAGAAAGAGAGGAGCTGGTGTTTGGGAGCTGATGTTTTCACAGTCTTTCCAAATCACAGTGGAGTTCACTGCAGGCATCTTAATGTTGTTATTTTCATGCTATATTTGCATATATGCCTTACAGAGTGTAAACTAATTTTGCAGCTTTGGGTTGCAGCATGAAGAGTTTCTATCTGGGATTCTAGATACTTATGCCCTGCTCCCAGGATACTTCATTCCATTCAGTTTCCTTGTTCTCACATACACAGATGTTCACGATTGTTGTGCACACATATACAGATGTTCAGCATGTTGTGCAGGGGTGGGTTCTAAAATTTTTATTACCGGTTCTGTGAGCGTGGCTTATTTTGTGGGTGTGGCTTGGTGTGTGTGTGTGTGGGGTAATGTGACGGGCGTGGCCAACCTTTTTTTTTTTTACTTTTAAAAGCATTTTTTCTACAACCTTAAGAGGTTGCAGAAAAAAATGCTTTTAGAAGCCTCTGATGATCCCAGCTGAGCCACGCAATCATCAGAGGCTTTTCTTTTTTTTACTCTTAAAAGCATTTTTTCGGCCGAAGAGGTTGTAGAAAAAAATGCTTTTAAAAGTAAAAAGACAAAACAAAAACAGCCTCTGATGAGGTGGGCGGGGTAAGCGAGCGGTGACCAGGCTGGGAACCGGTTTGGAGGCGTGGCCAGCCAATGTTATTACCGGTTCTCCAAACTACTACAAATTTTTACTACAGGTTCTTGTGAACCGGTGAGAACTGGGAGCAACCCACCATTGATATTCTGTCCACTCAACGTCAATCTGTTTAGAGGTTTCCTTGTTATTGTTTTTTAATATTATTTCAGCAATCTTAGGGATATCCTCTTGTAACTGGATAGTACTATTTGGATTACATAAAGCTGGCCCTGCCAAGAATATGTTGGTTATTTTTATGTAGTACATTTACCACATTGGATTGAAAGCTCTCTAATACCGGTAGCAGAAAAAAAAGAATTGGAAATGAAGATCCCATCCTTCCCCATTCTATATCTCCCCCATATACATGGAGATATATTAGTTTGACAAGTGACAAGTCCTTGAGTAAAGATTGGGATGTCACTTTCTATGATCTTAGTCAATTCAGTGTTGGGTTGTTGAAAGTTAACGCAGCAAAGTGATTATGGTGGAATAATTAACTTTTCGAGCAGGCGGTACCATTATGTGACTTTTGCATAGATCTCCTGTAATTGTGTTGTCCCACTCAAGTACACACACACATCACGGGTGTAAGGAATCTTTATTAAGGCTTCCGAGCCTGAATTGTATTCCCCAGCAATTCCCTGTGCTCGCACCAGCTCAATCCCAATGAGTTCCACAGGCTGCTCAAATGAAGCCAACGCAAGTCCTCAAGGCAAGGCAACTTCCCAAGGCAAAGGCAAGTTTCAAGACAAAGGCAAATCGACAGGCAAATGCAAGGCAAGGCAAGGCAACAGTTGAAGAGACACAATCCAAAGTTCAAGGCAAGAACACACCGCAAGGAAATGAACACGTTCCCAGCATTGCCTCCATCTGCTGTGCTAAATAGCCAGTTTCTGGTGCAGCCCATCAAGAAAGATGAGGCTTTCTCCTTGTGAATAATCTGGCTGACCTTCTCTGCTCCTGCCTTTTCTCTGCCCTATGTGTTCTTGGATCAGGTGCAGAAGGCAGTTTCTCTTCCTCATCACTGACTGGTTGCAGCTGCATGCTTTCCTCACCTGAAGCCTCAGGGCTGTCCTGCTGCAGCTGTGCTTCATATTATTTAGCTGTGCTAAATAATAGGTCAGCCTTTCTTCTCAGAATATAATAGAACATGCCAGTTTATTCCATACTGCTTGTCCCCAGATTAATGTGCTGGACTAAGGTGGTTTGAATTCAGGTCTCACTTGACCAAAATGCTTTCTGTATGCCCAACCTGTTTTTCTGGTTATTGCAGTGAGGATGAAGGGAGACTTTAGTGGGTGCTATTTTTGTTCCTAAAAGGAAGGTAAAACGTAAATGAAAAATAAATAAAAACATACATACATACACATGTAGTACCAGGGGTGAAATGTTCGGACCGTATCACCCGATCCGGTAGCGATGGAGCCGGGAGCAAAAATCCCTGCTCAGGCCCAGCTGAGCCATGCGATCATCAGAGGTTTTTTTTTTTTTAATTTTTAAAAGCATTTTTTCTACAACCTCTTTGGCCGAAAAAATACTTTTAAAAATAAAAATAAAAATAAAAGTCTCTGATGATTGCGCGGATCAGCTGGGATCCTCAGAGGCTTTTAAAAGCATTTTTTGTACAACCACTTTGGCCGAAGAGATTGTAGAAAAAATGCTTTTAAAAGCCTCTGAGGATCCCAGTTGAGTTGCCTGATCGGCAGAGGCTTTTAAAAGCATATTTTTAGAACCTCTTTGGGCAAAGAGGTTGTAGAAAAAATGGTTTTAAAAGTTTTTTAAAAAAAAGGCCACGCCCACAGAACCGATAGTAACAAATTTTAGATTTCACCACTGTGTAGTACTCTGATTTACATTGTATAGATTTATTTTTCAAAAAATGGATGTTGTGTTCATTAAGGCAATCTCTTTTTAATTTTACTTTTTTTTTTTTTTTTTTTGAAGTTGGTAGTTAATGCCCTTGGCTCTTTCTGGTTCCCATCTCAAGGTCATTCAGAGATGTAACTGCCTTGAAAATGGCCCATATTGAACTGTACAGCACAGTCAGTCATCAGGAGTTGAGCAGAAGAAATGTTTTATGATATTTTGTATGATAATTTTTATTTTATAAAATGCTTTATAAAGTTTGCTGATTTTTAATTCCACAGGAGTTATGGATCCGGATAATGGACACATTCTGTAAGTTAGCCCATTTGAAGTACCTTGGTTCAAAAAATGTTGCCCTACGATGAACTGTTTCACCCAGTTAAAGGTTATAGACATGTGAGTTTTAGTAGTATATAGAAGACAGATTCCTGCTTGAAACCCTAAAGGGTTATCTCTGTAGTTAATACTTGACTGGATTGATAGCAGTATGGCAACTTCCTGTTTTTCTAATCTATCTCTCAGGATTGCTGGAAAATTAATACATGGGTAGGGTAAAGAACTGTGTATGCTGCATTAGTTCCATGAGGATATAAATAATAAATATAGTTGGAAGGAAACTTTGAATGTAATCTAGTTTGATTGCTTGCTTGAGTGTAAACTTCCCTGATAGAGGCCTGTCAGAGCTTTACTTGAAAGCCTTCAGTGAAGGACTACCTATCATCTGTGAAAGCAGTCCACTCCTTCAGTAACAGCAACTACAGATAGTCCTCGACTTATGACCACAATTGAGTCGAAAATTTTATGTTGCTTAAGTGAGAAATATATTAAGTGAGTTTTGCCCCATATTACAACTTTTCTTGCCACATTTGTTAAGTGAATCATTGCAGTTGTTAAATTAGTAACACGGTTGTTAAGTGCGTCTGGTTTCCCCATTGACTTTGCTTGTCAGAAGGTTGCAAAAGGTGTTCACACAACCCTGAGACACTGCAACCATCATAAATGTGAGTCAGTTGTTAAGCATCCAAATGTAAATCATGTGACCATGGGAACACTGCAATGGTTATAAGTGTGAAAAATGGTCATAGGTCATTTTTTCCCCGTGCCGTTGTAACTTCGAACAGTCACTAAATGAACTGTTGTAAGTCGAGGAGTGCCTGTATTGCTTTGCATCTGAATAGATAAAGGTTCATCGACTAATTTCTGCAGGTCAAACATTTCAAGGGATCTTTGTCAACTTTATTTTTCTTATTATCCATTTCCTGCAATGGTAGGCTAGGAAATAAGATAACAAGAAGTGATGAAATTTTCAGCTGGACTCAGTAGTGGGTTCCACTTACCTTCACTACTGGTTCGGAACCGGGAGTGCACATGTGCACGTGCTCACTTTGCTCATGCATGGTGCTTCTACACATGCACAGAAGTTTCTGCACATGCGCAGAGTGTCCATGATGACATCTGGGCAGGTGGGTGGGTGGAGCCTCCCGCCACTGCCACTACTGGTTCGCCTGAACCAGGGCGAACCGATAGAAACCCACCACTGCCTGGACCAGTGGTGGGTTGCCCCCCGGTTCGGACTGGTTCGCAAGAACCGGTAGTAAAACCAGTGGGAGGCTCTGCCCACTACCCTGGATATCATCATCGGCGATCTGCGCACGTGCAGAAGCTTCTGCACATGCACAGAAGCGTGCACATGAGCGAATTGAGTACGCTTGCACGATCCCATTGCGAACCGGTAGTAAAGGTAAGTAGAACCCACCCCTGGCCTGGACTGCATATCCATAGCAAGAAAAATCTGTATAATGCTAGGAAAAAAAGCATAATAGCTGATTTTTTTTCCTCATTTGAAACATATTCTTTCCGTTTTGGGTGTATGTATGTATATATATCACATAAATACACACACATACATATGCACAGATTTATGATAATAATTAAGAATGTCTAGAGAGAGATGAATTACAGGTTTGTTGTTTGGTCTACGTTATGATATAATGACTAGGCTTTAAAATTTATCTTGAAGCCAGCACATTTTCAGTGCTTCAGAACATAGGTGGTTGTCATGACAACTCCACAGTGTTAAAAATGGCAAGTCAATGGTGAAGATGCATGAGAATTATTGGTGTTGAAGGTGGGGGTGGGAGATGGAGTGGGTATCCCTCAGATTATTCTTAGAAATGTTTTTTTCAGAGGCACTTGAATGAGAGAGTCATCTTATTTTAAAATAAATCCCAGTCTTTTAGCCTAGGAATTCTGAAATATCGTTTGATGGATTTTATCCTTCTGTTTTCCAAAGGTGTCAGGCAGAATTTCACCACATGGATATTTTTAATGTTTTAATTTGTAGAATTTTGAGCAATTATTAACCATTGGTTCAATAATCCTCAATGCTGGGCTGAGCAATCATTTGGTGACAGAGGCCACACTTACATTTAAGGATTTATGGTCCCATCCATCTTGTGACCCTATTACATATTTGGATGAAGCTGCACTTTGGGTAGTTTTAGATTTTTTTGTTTTTTAATAGTGATATATTTATATAGGAGGTTACATTTTCATGTTTCTAACATAGAATGGTAGGAGATTCCTGTTGGTTTTCATCTGTTAAAGTCAGATTAGTTTTTGAGGTCCTAAGGTTGTAATCCCAGCATTGTAAAATGAACAGATTAAATTCATTTGAAATGGCTCTGAGTTTCGCAGTATACATATGTTGAGAGAGCTTTTTTCTTGCCAGCATCACTGAAGAATTCTGAACTGTAGTCCTCACATATTTGGATAGATATTGTGCCTGCTCTTGTTTGATCAGGAATGTTTAGTTTTGTATTCTACTCTAGGAGTCTTCTCTTGTCTGGAAAACAGGGCTATATATACCTACAAAAGGAGAACACAGATTTAGCCAATTGACACAACTTCTCCAGGAAAAATGAAGTGAACCATTGCAAATTTTATTTTTATATATAAATATATATAAATTTAAAAATTGGAGTGGTTCACTCCATTTTTCCTGGAGAAGTTGTGTCAATTGGCTAAATCTGTATTCTCCTTTTGTAGGTATATATAGCCCTATTTTACACACACACGTGTGTGTATGTATGTATGTATGTATGTATGTATGTATGTAAAAAAATAGAGCAAGTAGGGATATTTGTGTGTCTTAATAGAATGTTTGCTAACCATACAAAAATGGCTGATGTAATTTTAAGACATGCAAATATTGGTAGCTCTAGCTATCTACAGGAAAATAATCTTTGGCATTCACTAGCCAAATGGGGAGGGAAAAGTGAATTGTTTGGAACAGCAGTCCAAAATCACCATCCCTTGCAGGCCAATCTTCATCCTACATGTTACATATCACTGTATGTAACATGCGTTATGATGTAAAAACTTTAGAAAAGAAAACAAAAAAAATTTCAACTACAATGGGCAGATGAGAGGTTTACAATTAATATTGAGGAAATATTCTCATTGACCAAGCTCCTACCGGTAGGCAGATATTTCCTAAATGTTTGCACCATACTTCCAAAACTTATAATTCCAAAATTTATAATTTCTTATAAATTAAAAAAAAGAGTGAATAAACATGAGCAATTACAGGACCATTAGCCTAATAGATATTGTGGCTAAAGTACATTATCTGCCAGGTTCCATTTGAATAGAATCAAAAACTGGGTTGATGAAAAGTGTATTTTTGCAGAAGAACAAGCAGGCTTTAGACAGAATCGATCCATTATTGACAGTCACTTTGTCTTGAACCATCTAACTACAAAATATGTCAGTAAGAGGAAACAACTGTTTGCTGCCTTTATAGGTCTTGGTGCAGCATTTGACACAGTAAACAGAAAAACATAATGGAGGAAATCGATTGCACTTAAAATGGAACCCAGACTGTCTAGCAACCCAGACTATTGAACATGGTTTGCTGTCTTCTATTTGGTGAGGAAAAGAAGTGGAATGTAAATGGAGTAAATTGTAATATCTCTAGATGTGATCAGCTTCCAAAAGGTCATGAATGGGGCCAGAGGTTAACAGCTCTTATCTGATAGTTTGTACCCAACATGTTTTGTTTAGAGCTTCTTTATATGGAGGTTCTACTCAGATGATATTGCCAGCAATAAAACTTCCATTTATTCATTTGCCAATTCTCCTTTTAAAACTATCTTGACACTGTCTCATATGCAAAACCGCATCAGCTGGGATGATGTTAATGAATAGAATAGTTCTATTCTATAGCTCATTCTAGAATAGTTAAGGGGAAAATGAGCTGATTCTGGATTTGATAAATGTGTTGGCTGAGCTGCAATCCAACACACCAAAAGGGCATCAATTGTGGAAGGAGACTAGGAATAATTTCATTACCAATTGAAGCGAAACAGGATAGTTGGAACATTCGGAAGTACACTGGTCCATTTAAGACTGTATATGTAAATAAAAGGCTTAAAAACAGGCAACTTTCGGCAGCAGTCATCCAAGCCACACATGGTTTGGTTCTGGATTTAAGATAGGAATCTGTTTGCTCTGTGTGTGTAAAAAGTTGCTCTCCCCAGACATCTTCTTGCCCCTTGATATTCAAATATCTAGAGAGATGACAGTGCTTTTTTCTTTTCCAAAACACATTAATGAAGACCTAAGAGCAATGGCATCTGAAATGTTGCTGATGAGATATCTGGGTGCTAGTTTTTTTCTTGTCTTACTGTTTTCTGTTTTACCCAATTTACCCAACTACAGAGTGTCATTTATACCAATAATTTTTATTGAAGGTTTAACTTTAAACCAGAGATATACTGTACTACCAAAATCCCAGGGATTTTTTTAGCTCTTAGCTGTAATCCTTAGTCGTTTATGCCTTAGCTATATAGTCTACAAACAACTCCAGATATTGTTACCAAATTATAACTTTGGGACAGAAGAAGAAATGTATTCATTACATGACTGGATAATAAGCATTTTAATTGTATTTAATTTTAATTATATGCAAAATACATTAAATCAGAGTTTGTGTTGAGGTAACTTTAACCTTGACTTTTTGAACTGTGACTTTCAGTATTTTAAGGGCAGAAAATTTGCCAAAAAAAAAAAAAAAGTTAGAGATCCAGAATTCCATGTATTCATTGCCATTTTCTGATTTCTCTGTTCACTTTTATTCAATGAAAGGATTATTGCTGGTAGAGGAACTGTTGCTAATGGAACATAGAATTATAAAGTTGGAAGGTGTCAGTAAGGCCATTGAATTTTATCTCTTGTGTGCAGGAATCTAAATTATTTGTTGGTTTTGCTGCATCTTGGATAGAAGGCTTTCTTAGCCTCTGCTTGTACAGGACCAATGAAAAAGAACCTGCCACCTGTTTTTAGTTCAACTGCTCTTACTACTAGGACTTTGTTTCTAACATTCAGTCTAACAATGCCTTCCTGTAACTGAGATCTATTATTTGATATTCTGCACTCTGGAACAGTAGAAAACAATTCCTAATGTAGGATTCTGTAGGACAATTATTTTCAATTATTTGTAGAATGCTGTGAAGAGTCTTTCTTTCATTTTTCTTTAAAACTAAACATACCTATTACCTCTAACCTCTCTTCTCAGGGCGTAGTTTCTAGTTCCCCAATCATCTTTGTTGTCTTTCTGTGAATTTGTTCCAGTTTCTCTTTAAGTGCGATGCCCAGAACTGAACACGATACTTGAACTGAGATCTTACTAAAGCAGAATAAAAATGATTTATGACATTAGCTGATTAGTAATGTGTGTTGGAATTGTCCCTAGTAAGTAACAAGTGTAAATGTTGTCCTAAAAGTTTGGCAACTGCTCTGCCCTCTTCAGAAACTGTTTTTTTAAAAAAAGCATACAATCATAGAGTTGGAAGGGGCCATTTAGAGCATTAGCTCAAATATGTTGCAGATTCAGGAATTCAAATTAAAGCATCCCTGATAGATGACTGTCCATATATTTACATATGTGGGAAAAATATTCATTTAGTTCACATGAAATGCAGACCTAATTTTAGAATGTAGCATTTTGACATTCTGGGATTCAATTGATAATATATAATACTTCACACACATCTTTCACATAAAATCTATAATAATTTAGATAACTGAGAAAACATAGGGGCTGCTGCTATTGATTTCTCTCCAAATAAAGGAACCAAATATCATTTTATATTTTCCTATCTGGGGAATTGTGCATTTTTTATTTCTTCTTTTTTATTGTTTGTTCCATTGCTTTAACTCCTTAATTGTTGATTTTAAGAAAACTGTCGTAATGGTGAGCAGCTGACCCTTTAAATCAAAGCCAATCTGATGTGCCCAGAAGGAGCCACCTCACCCTTTTGGTCCAATAAAGGAAAATAAGAGGGTTCTGTCAGATTTCGAACGGGAAGGGTTTTGGGAGTTTTTGGAGAAAGTTGGTGGGAATCCTGGATGAGGGCTTACATTCAGGCAAGGTGGGAGATTGAGGTGTTTTGGCTGTAGTTAAAATTGTATTAAGATGTTTTGCATTTAATTTTAAACACTGGTTTTATGTATTTAGAAGATCTTTTTTGGCATATTCACTAAAGTTGACTTTTTGTTTCAGCCCTGACCAGTGGTGGGATTCAAATAATTTAACAACCGATTCTCTGCCCTAATGACCGGCTGGATGGGCCTGGCCAGGGGTATGACAGGTAGCACTTGGCCTCCCTGGGAGCAAAAATGGGCTGCAGGGGGGACGCGCCATCCCCACGTCCCATTTTGAGCCTAGGAGGCCTCCCTGAAGCCTCCTTGGAACGAAAACGGGCTGCGGGGGGGGCCCACCACACTCCCCAAGCCCCATTTTGGGCCTAGTAGGCCTCCCTGCACTTACCTGGGAACAACAATGGGGTGCGTGGGGACTCCTGGAAGGGGCGGGGAGGGGAGGGGTGGAGCCAGCCGGTTTGCCTGAACCTGCCCAAACTGGTTGAATCCCACCACTGGCCCTAACTGGTTGCTTTCTATGACCTGCCTCAGCTTGGCTAAGCTACTAATTCCGAAATTTACATTTGGTTTCCCCTTCTGTATTTATCTAGACCAAAATTGGGTGAGGATTTCCCTTTCAAACATCTCCTGGTTCTCCCGAGGGCAGGTGTGGAAGGGAGAAATTGGTTTATAACAAAGGGTTGGTGGCAGTAGAGACCTAATTTTCTCTTTAGCTGTAGGTGCAGGTTACCTCAGAATCTAAACACCTTCAGAAAGAACAGCTGGTTTGACCCCGAAAGGGTCTTTCTTATTATAACTCTAGATTTAGAATAATCCAAAACATATTTCAATATTGATATTAATTTGGCAATGTTAGATGTTGTTAATCCATCTACACTAAATTGTAAAATGAAGAGAAAATTTAACATATGCTGTGCAAAATGTACTGCCATTTTGCAATTTTAGACAATCCAAATTGCTCTTGCAATATTTCAGTTTGTTTAAAAAATGATTAGCAATAAACTGATTAAAGTATTATTTAGATCTATGTGATTTATCCATTAGTTTCAAATAAGGATTATCCCTAGAGTGTATGCCTGTCGAGGGGATAGAGATGAAACTCGTATTTCCATGTACTCAGGAGAAACATTGATGTCAAAATATGACAAACCCAATAAACTGAAAAATTATATTCCCCCCATTTCTGTATGATAGAAATGTTTAAATAAAAGAAATTTAGGTGTTTGTCCTTCCCATGAAAAAAAATGTAATACCTTATCAATATGCTTAAAATAACTTTAAAATGTTGGCTTAGGAAAGCTTTAAAAATATTACCAATCTTGAACTGATTACTTATTTTTACGACATTTAGACTCAGTGGCATATTTAGCTTTCTGTTTATATGAATTTTAAGATGAAGTAAGATTCTCAGATTCACAATGCCTTTTTAAATAAATAGATTATTCCCATCAAGAAGAAAGATAGGGAAGAAGGCTTAATGGCTAAAGATTACAAACTTGACGGGATGCTCCATGAAATTACTATGTATAATGTACGTTGAAAGATGTATCTGGAAGCAGCTTAGCATACTGTGTGACGCTATATATTGAAAAACAGTTGAGCTCTCCCCAGGGAGGGACATTTTCCCCAAACCATATTCCTGTGCCTTTAGTAATAGATAGACTTGTAATATAAGTATGTGCTAAAGCTTATTTTCATGCCGTGATTAGTATATTAAATTGCAAAGTTTAGACAGATTTTACAGTCATGATAGTAATTCAAGTTCTTGTTGTTATGGGTAGTCATGGTGGTACAGTGGTTAGAATGCAGTATTGCAGGCTAATCCTGCTGACTGCCGACTGCCAGCAGTTCAGCAGTTCGAGTCTCACCAACTCAAGGTTGACTCAGTTCTTCCATCCTTCTGAGGTCGGTAAAATGAAATCATATTGTTCTAGGAGTGTTTGTGTATACTTTGAACCTCCCTTGACCTAGCAAGGAATATAACTTTCACCAGATGAGGGATTCAATCACACAGAAGCTTAATTTGTCTTAATTTGTTCTCGCTTCCTCCCCAATTGTAAAGTACCATAAATGAGAAAAGAAAGGAAGGAGAAAAGGAAAAGCTAACTGTATATACTCAAGTATAATTAAAAGGGCTCCTGAATTGAAAAAGATGGTGAAACAAACTCAGTGGCAGCTTGTTGATTTCATGACTGGCACTAACACACACACACACACACACACACACATATTTGAAAGGGCTGTAAAGCACTGTGAAGCGATATATAAGTCTAAGTGCTATTGCTATTGTTATGAGAGGGATCTAGGTGCCCTGGTGGACCACATTTAAATATGATTTAATAGTGTACGGCAGCTGCCAAAAAAGCCAACACAATCCTAGACTGCATCAACAGATGGGTAGTATCAAGACCATAGGAAGTGGTAAAATAGTGGTATTCACTTACCTTCGCTACCGGTTTGCAAATGTGAGCATGCACACATCACCTCTGCACATGCACAGAGCCTTCTGTGTATGCACAGAGTGTCCATGATGACATCCGGGCGGGTGGGCGGAGCCTCCCGCTGCCGCCCCTACCGGTTCACCCGAACTGGGTAGAACTGGTAGAATCCCACCACTGAAGTGGTAGTATTGTTTATACCACACTGGTAAGGCCATATTTAGAATACTTAATCCACTTTACTGGATGGAAGGTCTGGACATTAATTGGTGGTAGAGATTGTATTTTGTAGGGAAAATATCCTAAGTCTAGTATGATATAGAGAAGTTAGATGGGGAGATATTTTAGTGAAAAGAACCTTTTTCAGAGGTGAGAAAGAGATGAGCATTCTGTTTGCTCTTGTGAAAAGAACTGAATCTGATTTATTCAGGCTAAAACAATTTTATAAACTAATGCCATGCTTTTTTAAAATTCAGTTTAATTATTTCCAATCCTGAATGTGAGTTGAAATCCTTCTGTTCATAATGATGTTTGTGTTTTCGGTCTATGTAGTCCACAACCTGAAGCCCTTCAGGCTTTTTGAACAATAAGGGCCAGACTTATTGAAGTTGTGACACTTACACTGGTTGAATATTATGGGAGTTGTAGTCTAAAGCATGCTAAGATTGCTTTCACTGCAATATGGTAATAAGAGATGCTACAATCAATAGCAGTCTCTCATATGGATAAGAAAGGGGGCTCAATTGCCTCATCTTCCATACCTCAATATTTTGGAGAAGGAATGGGCAATATATAAAACTCCAGTGTATTTCAGAATGGCTAACTTTTTTTTTTTTTTAATTTGATTTATATGCCGCCCTTCTCCAGAGACTCAGGGTGGCTTACAATGCGTTAAGCAATAGCCTTCATACTTTTGTATATTTATACAAAGTCAGCTTATTGCCCCCACAAACTGGGTCCTCACTTAGAGGATTAGTGGGAGTTGCCATTCATTAGAGTTTGGAAAGCCATCTATAACCTACTCCACTTCTAGAAAAAAAACACAATACTTCTCTTGTGATGACTGATAACTGTAATTTATCTCTTTTTCATTCAAGATCTTATCCAATGTTGCCATCTATCTGTGCACCATCTGTGTGGGTGTCATGTCTTACTACATGGCAGACCGCAAGCACCGCAAAGCCTTCCTAGAAGCTCGGCAATCCCTGGAGGTCAAGCTCAACCTTGAGGAACAAAGTCTGCAGCAGGTAAGAATCAAAGAGTTCCATCTGCAGCTTCTATTTTGTTTCTGGTTCATATCCACATGGGCAATTCAAAACTTGAATTTAATATCTAAGAAAATCCATTTTGTTAGTTTTTTATTTCTAGATTTGTATGTAGGTACATATGAATGTGCACGGCAGAACTATTTTTGCGTCAAATTTACTGGGCCCATCTCTGAGAAAGTTACTGGCCCAATTCTAGCTTACTTGTGAGAGCCCTGTTAGTTTCTATTGCCTCTTTCCTGGAGTTTAGAACTTCTCATTTAAGCTTGCATCTCATTGGGAGGATTCTTCCTTGTTTATACTATTATAGATTAGCTGTTTTCAGTGAAATCAAGAAAGAGGCTATGGTGACAGTGCTGTTCCCATAGCAACCCATTTCTCTGTATCTGCTACCAAAGAATAACCCTCTCCAGGCCCTCAGTAAAAATGCACTTAATAATCAAGTTATTTTCATTCGGAGTAATTCCCAAAACAAAATTAGAATATGCTTTTGAAACAGAAACTTCATGAAGATGACTAACTGGATAAAATAAATCCTCAGTTTGACAAAATATTCCTTCTCCATAAAGCTCGTCTTCTCTTGTGAGCCTGTGCTAAGCTAGACTCCAGTTGTGGGCTCACCATTGAATTATGTAGAATAGATAGGATGAGCTGAACCCAACAACCCCTCTCAGAGGAAGGTCAGATTTAGGTTGAAGGTTTCTAATGTAGCTGGAAGACAAGCCATGTAGAGCTATAAAAATTAAAACTTATATTTTGAATTGTGTTGAAAAAATCTATTGATAACCAGTGCAGTACTCATAATATGGATGGAATCCTGTTAAAGAAGCCCTTACCAATCAGTAAGTGAACTGATATATTTTGGGCCAACAATAGTTTCCAAATAATTATTCAAAAGGCAGCTCCAAGTTATATAAAAAACTGAGTTATATCTTGGCTGTTCTCAGCATTTTCAACTCATCAGTAATCTGGCTAGTTAAGAAATACAGGAGATGTAATTACAGGTCTGATAGGCTTCATCTTTCAACTCAATAAATTGGTACCTAGAGAGCTAAAATAAAGACATACCAAGATCTTTCTTTCTGATATAGTCTGAATAATTCATGTTTGAATTTTCTGCAGTTTAAAACTAGAGAAATAATTCATTCATAGCTCAAAAAGTGGGTTTTGAACCTCTGATTATAATTAAAAGTATTTTTTTGACATGAATATATTTGATTTTCAGAAAAACAAATGTGTGTAGAGTTAAATTTTTGTATATCAGCCATTTCCCTGTACATGCATACACATAAACTGTTTCAACTCCTACCCTCAACCTGATGCTATAGAGCACTGCACACCAGAACAACTAGACATAAGAACAGTTTTTCCCCAAATGCCATCACTCTGCTAAACAAATAATTCCCTCAACACTGTCAAACTAGTTACTAAGTCTACATTACTATTAATCTTCTCATCGTTCCTATCACCCATCTCCTCCCACTTATGACTGTATGACTAACCTTGTTGCTGGTATCCTTAAGATTTATATTGACTGTTTCCCTATGATTATCATTAAGTGTTGTACCTTATGATTCTTAATGAATGTATCTTTTCTTTTATGTACACCGAGAGCGTATGCACTAAGACAAATTCCTTGTGTGTCCAATCACACTTGGCCAATAAAGAATTCTATCTATCTATCTATCTATCTATCTATCTATCTATCTATCTATCTGCACACATACACAGGGAGAGAGAAGGGGTGGGAGGGAGGGAGAGAAAGTTAATCTCACACAGAATATTGGAGACAGGAGAGAAAAATTATTTAAAATTGTACATGTGATGCATATAAAATTCCTTGTCCTGCATTAATGTTGGCAACAACATTTTTCCTGTGATTATGAGAAATAATGGTAAAATTTAGGGTGGGTGAGATCTGAAAGCGGAAAGCTCTTTTGCAAAAGAGATCAGTAAGTCTTTTGTTGGTCTGGTGTAAACACACAACAGAATTATGTCCTAAAACCTAATGCAATATATTGAACCACATTAAAAAATATTGCAAAGTGATACCAGTTTGAAATGTTACTTCCCAACATACAGCACAATAGTTTTTTATAGACATGACAGATGATAGGCTTGTGTTGCCTCCAATGCAACAAAACAAAACCCTACAAGATACCTTTATCAATTTGTGTTAGGTCTACAGTACAGGGACAAAATTAGTCTTCCACTTCTGTTTTTCTACTAAAGCCTTCTATCCTTTTTCTTCTCCCCCCTCCCTTTTATTGTAAAATTATAAATCTGGATATATTATTTATTATTTCAATGCAGATTATAATGCAGCAATGTTTATATAATATGATTAAAAAATTAATATTCTATTATTTAAATAGCGCAAAGTATTAAACTAAAAAAAAGATATAAGTAAAAGTTCTGTCAGTATTAATTGCCAGGATGTCAATGTTATATATTGAATATAAAATAAAAAAACCACTGCATTTCATATTAAAGTATTAATTTTATGATAATAGTTTCAATGTTGAACTTAATATTTAAATAATTGTATTGTTACTTATATGTGTAGGCGTGTATGTATGTTGATAAAAAGAAATAAAAGCTAGATGAAACAAATTTAATAAAAGTTAAAATACTAAAAAATAGGGTAAAACAGAAAAAGAGAATTTTAAAAAATTATTGATTTCTGGCTTTCCTTGTTCTTTATACATTTGTTAATTTGCAATATTTGTAAGCATTCAGGCTCTCTTAAAAGCCAAACTATAAGTTGTTATTATATTTATCATATTTCTTGACATATTGTATGCAAGGGAAGCAATACAATAATTAAGCAATAAATGCTTAAATTTATTTAAACTTCCATTGTGTAGATATACTGTTAGTTTTCCCATTGCGCACATTCTTCAGGTTTAAGTTAACAAACTGGATAATTTTCAGGACTGTATTTTTCTGTTGGAATGGATTTCCAGGAGGGAGGACCAAGAGATAGTGAAATTTAGATAGTTTGTTTGGGAAAAAGAGGGTCAAGATAGCTCATTCATAGAAATTCTTGGAGTATATTTTTAACAATGAAAGCTTAGTTTTCAAAGAGTTCTCTCTATAGGTGAGAAACAATAAAGGAAACTGCTTAAAAATATCTCTGCAAGTCTTCCATGGTTTTTGGAGCCTGACAGTTTTTCTTCCAGTGTTGAGCAAAATTTATCCTTGGTATGTTAAACACAGATCTCGTTAAATTATGGTATTTCTTGTTATTTTTTCTGAGACTATACCTAATAGGATACAGTTGTGGTTTCATTTCAAATTTACATTCCAAAATTTTCTATGTTATACTATGCAGATATTTTCAGTACTTTTGAGGTCTTTTATAAGTCTTTTATATGTTCTCTTCTGATTTTGCCTAAGTGTTTTGGGGATAAAGAGCAGTTCAATGAGTATGAGTATGATTTTTCAGCAAGACAGCAGTAATGGGGGAAATGTTTAAACTTCTGTCTCCTGTGTTGAAATCCTGATCAGTATTGGGGAATGGGGACTATAATTGTGTTTTGTGTTTCGTATTCAAGGATGCTGTTAACTAAGATCTAGTTTCACTTCAGAGGTAAAATAGGACTTACTCCAAACGCCTAAAGATCAAGACACATTCTAGTCCACCCTTAGCAGATGGAGAAGGGATTATATAAAATAAGTAGATATGTCTCAGTTTGGTTTCAAAATGCAACATTTTTAGTGCATAATATTTTGGCTGGAGGCTTGTAAACAGCTATATGCCAAGCACGTTGCTGGATGAGGAGAATACATACTGAAAGATTCAACACAACATTTTCATTTCAAACTGCAAGCAGTTTAACATATATGCTTTACTTGATAGAGCTGATAGAGATTACGAGAAAAGAAGACTATTAGAAGAGCTTTCTTCCATCTTCTTTTAATAAAATAAAATATCTCTGTTTTCCTTCCATCCCACAGTTTCAATCAGATCTGTCCACTTCTTGTAATTGAACCTTGATGTAAGATGGAGTCACTATGGCAACCCATTTCCAAGACAGCAAAAGGCAAATATTTCAGACTAGTCAAACTGTTGGTATCAGAAAAAATACAGAGAGCAACAAGGAAAGGTTTCTTTATTGCCCAGGCATAAAGATGAGTTTTTTGTATACAATAAACTGATCCTATCTCTCCTAGGTTTTCACTGAAGATTATAAAAGCTTATTCTAAGATAGAATGGGTCTTATTCTAAGATAGGCAAGCAAAGAGAATAAAGGCAAGAATAGTTTGATTAGACTAGTTGATTTGGTTGTTTAGACTATATAATGTATAGCAGGGACTTTTCTGAGATTCAGTTTGCCAATCTTGACTTCTGTCAGATTGCTGCATTCTGGCTTCCCTTCCTCTCTCTGTTTTCATGGCGACATAAGAGTTGCAATAGTCATTTAGGCCACTGAATCCAATCTATTTTTCCAGCTGGTGTTCAGCTAAAAGTATCCTCAATAGAGGAATTCTAGCCTTTGCTGAACTCCTCCAATGAAAGGAAGCCCATCACTCCTGATAATTCAAAATACTTTTTTAAAGGAAATGTTTCGTTTTGTTCAGTAATCAGGTTGTATGTACAATAGTTTTGCTGACACGGTGTCCACAAATTTGCTTTATTCTTTCTTTGTCATTCTGCTTCTCTATATACTTCCTATATGTATTCTTTTAATTTTTTTTTTCATTTTTCTTCCCTGGAGAACCTCCCCCTGACATTTTACTCCCTCCCTTCAACACTAATAAAGTAGTCCTTGATTTACAAACACAATTGAGATGGGAATCTTGGTTGTTGAGCGAAATGGTCATTAAGCAATATGCAACATGATTGTTTGCTCAGTACTGCAATACCTGCACTCTTTGTGGCAGTCATTAAGCAATTTCCCAAATTGTTAAGCAGACCGTGGAGCTGAAATCCTTCCAGCAGCCATCCCTTTTGGTTTTAAATGTTTCTGCAGCCCACCAAAGATTGTCAGATTCCCTCATGCATTGAGGGAAATCTTTGTGAAGCTATCACAATCACAATATTCAGGATTTTAACTCCATTTCTGCATCCTACTAAAGGATTTCCCCTTCCCTCCAAGCACATGAAGATTTCAGCTCTGTTCCTGCAGACCAAAGGATTTCAGTTCTTCTGTCTTTCCTCTGCTTGCAACATTTCCTTGTCAGCTTCCCAGCTGACTTTCTGGGGAAGCTGGCAGAGAAGATGGCAAATGATGATCACATGATTGCAGGTCACTTGGTAATTGGTCATAAATGCAAGCTGGTTGCCAAGCCCCCTAAATGCGGTCACACGACTTCAGGGGAGGGACGGTGTGTTATTTTATGACAGAGTCAGCAATGCTTTGTGGGCCATAAAACACCCTTTCCAAGGCTGTCATAACTTTGAATGGTCATTAAATGAGGGGTAGTCAGTTGAGGACTATTTGTACATGTTTGTACTGGGTTGGATTGGTTTGTTTTTCCTAGTTATCAGGGTGGGGTTTTTTGGTACTGCAGAAAATGAATTCTCAGTTCTAAAATAAAGTTTCTGAGCATTGTGAAGCTTTTCTTTTCTCCATCATTGGTACTGCTTTTTCTCTATAACTCTCAGCAACTCTCATATTTCATTATCTCTTAGAAAAATGTATACAACCCAGTGGATCCAAAATAATTTCTGTCCACATTGTTGTGGCTGATACTGACTTAAGAGCACCCTTACTTTATGTCATTTATTATCCTTAGCTATAGAAGAAGTCTTTTGCTAGAGTTTAGTGCCAAGAGCTGGCTACAGTTCAAAACAAACATCCATACTTGATCATCATTGACCGGTCACTTTTTAAATTAGGTAGCATTAATTACATTTTCGGCTGCACTAAAAGTCCTTTAGAAGTGCATGTTTGTTCCTGGAACTGCAGATTTAGTGTCTGAGTGCACATTTAATTTTAAGCAGTTGATGGTAGCATCAGAGAACAGATCTATTTTTTGTAGCTTCACTAATCTGAATAAAAAGACAGAATAGACAGAAATCCAGAAAGAAGGCTTATAAAAAGTCAACAGGATAAAAGCTGTTATGTCAGTTTAAGCTGTTTTACTTTGGGTAGAAGACATAAGAAATAAAGTTATAGTAGTGCCAAAAGTTTAATTGATATCATTTGGTCACTGATTGCATTGTAGCCAAGTTGTGTTCTTGCTAACTATAAAAACAGTGCTGTTTCTTCTTTGTTTTTCATTTCCTGAGTAATAAACAGTGTGATCTTCTGATTGAAAGTGTCTGATCCCATCACAATTTGTTGATGCCTAAGATGCCACTTTGTAGTTGTCTCATTTCATCTTTCATTGTATTGATCTTTCTTATGTTTTCATGGTTTCTACATTTCATGTTCCAAGTCTATCTTTGCAGTTTCAGATTTTCTTTTCCTGTATGACAACATCAGATTAAATTCAATTTGAAATCAACAGAATGTGCAAGCAGGATTTGTGGCTTGTGATTGGAGACTGGAATGTCAAAGGTGGAAACAATACAGAGGAAAATATAGTTGGATTGTACGGCTTAGGAAATTGAAGCAGGTGACCAATTTAACAATTTCTGCTATTCCAATAAACCCTTCATAGCTAAATGTGTCTTCAAATAACTAAACCAACACCACTATATAAATCAAATTGACTACATTATTGCTAAAAAGAGGCGGAGGAGCTCAATTATAGCATCAAAAACATGGTTAGGTAACTGACTATGGAACATGTGCAAGTTCCAAGCTAAATTAAAGAAGAAGACAATTAATCAATTTCAGTAATATGATCTTGACCATATATACACATCATTTTCACGGAAAATTGCTTTGAAGTCCTGAACCTCATTGATAGACAAACAGAGCAATTATAGAATTAACTTAAATAATCTGTTAAGGAGGAATGTGAAAAAAGATTGCCAAAAATGAAGAAAGAGTAGAAGGCAAATTATATGTCAGAGCAGACCATAGAAATTGCCAAGAAGAGAAGACAATCCAAAACCAAGAAAGACAAAAATTTCAAAAAGGAACTTAACCCAGAGGTTTAGAAAGCTGTTAGAAGAGACAAGTATCACAGCAATATCTGTAAAGTCACTGAAGATGGAAACATAAAAAACAAGTCTTTCAAAAGATTTCTGAACTCCTCAATTTGGTATGCTCAAAGATGCCAATGGACATCTTTGAGTAATTGATTCAAAAGAGAGCAAACTAAGATGAAAGAAGTATACTGAAACATTACACAGTAGAGATATGAGCATCCAAGATACTTAGATAGATATTCCCTTACTTAAAAGAGCCCCTAGTCTTAGAAGATAAATTTTGATCAGCACTCTGGTCATCACTAAGTTGGAAGGCTACAGGAACTGAAGGAATGCCTTCTGGAATATGGCAATCAACAGAAGAACAATCAGTAAAGGTTCTTACCAATTTATATTAGCAAATATGAGAATGACATAGTAGCCAATAGGTTTGAAAAGGCCAATCTGCATTCTAGTACTAAAAACAAAAGGACACTTAACAGGGTGGGTAAACTACGTTTTTAATTTCATCTCCAACACAGAATGCAACTTTACATGGAAGAAGAGAAGCAAGACGTTGAAGCTGGTTTTAGAAAAATGAGACTGACATACACGGATAATTGAAAAAGCAAAAGAATAGCAAAAAGAAGTCAATATGTGCTTCACTGATTATAGAAAGGCTTTCAATTGTGTCATGTCAAGCTGTGGAATGTGCTCAGAAAAATGGAAATTCAGAATATCTCATTGTCCTCATGGAAAACTCATATGCACGTCATGAAGCCACAGTACAGTGAAACAGATTGGCTCCAGGTTGGCAAAGGACTACGACAAGGTTGTATACTGTCCCCTTACTTATTAAACTATACGCTGAATATATATTAAAGGAAGCTGGATTGAAAGACGATGAGTATGATTTTGATATTGGAGGAAGAAACATCAATAAAATGCATTATGCTAATGATGCTGCCCTGAGAATCAAAAATTTAAAGGATCTGCTAGCTCTAGTAATCAAAGTTAAGGAGCAAACTGAAGAAACAGGATTAAAATTAAATATAAAGATATAAATATAAATTATCAACAACAGGTCAAACTGGCTTTAGAAATGGCAATGAAGATACTGAAGTGGTGGGTAACATCTGCCTTTTAAGAACAATCATCAACAATAAGAACAAGCAGTCAAGATATAAACCACAGACTCTACACTCAGTAGAGCAGCCATAAAGGCATTGGAAAATATATTCAGATGCCATAATGTGTTTATAACTACAGAGATCAGAATTGTGTAAGTCATGGTATTCCCTATGACACTCTATGGAAATGAAAGTTGACTGAAGAAACAGGAAAGAAGAGTATTGATGCCTTTGAATGTTGCTATTGGAGAAAATGCCTTTGAATACCATGGACAGCCAAAAAACCTAACCAATGGACCATTGAACAAATCAACCCAGAGTTTTTACTTGAGACACAAATTAACCAGGGACAAATTATACTATTTTGGACATATCATATGAAGATCCTGCTCTTTGGGAAAAGCTCTAAGTGCTGGGAAAGGCAGAAGGAAAGAGAAGAAGAGGATGAAAAGTGGCAGGATGGATGGACCCAGTTAGAGTGGTGATGTGTACAATGTTTTGGAAAACTTGAAAGACCAGATTAAGGCAGATCATCATGGAGTAAATCTTATCTATGTGGTTGCTAGGAGTTGGATTCAATGACAGTGACAATGAGTGCAAGAGGGAAAGTAAACTGAACCTTCATCCAGATAAAGTGAAGGTGTTTCAGGAATAAACATCCACCCAACTATTCCTTATTTATTATATCATATTTATTTGTTTGTTTAGTTAGTGCATTCTATGGAATTTTATTTATTCTTAGCCATATAGAATCAAAGACATGGTTCCAAAGCTGCTCAGTCACTTCTAAATCTTTGTAACCCTAAAGTCTTTTCCCATCACTGTTCCATTATGCTTGGCTATATTCCATCTAGAGTGGAAGGAGGCAGGGTTAGGCAATATTATCAAGTTTGTCAACATTTTAAACTTAGTAGTTCTGCAACATTTAGGAATCCACCTTACATTACTTTATGTAGCTTAATACGGCAGTTATGTTTTGTACCAATTATATGTTGGAAGTATTTTAGGGATAGTCCCATGTAGAATACATTGCAGTAAACCAGCAAATGTCTATGGAGATTCTTAGTCATCCAGATCATGGTTGTCCCAAAAGTGCTTTTTTCAAGAGGCAACTGGACTTTCTAGTTTTTCTTTGAAGATGTTTAGCTTCTCATCCAAGAAGCTTCTTCAGCTCTGACTCATCCAAGAAAACCATCCAAGTAAACCAGCAGCATTGTCATCTGTTCATTTAAAGCATGCATTATTGGTGACGCTGGCCATTCAATCAAAATATATATTTAACGGTTAGGCCCCAGGGTAATAATACTGGAAGAATTGAGAAAATATAATACGGTACTACATTCCCTAAATACATTTGTATAGAAATCTTCTGCTCTCAAATAATATATTTTGCGATTTAAACAAACACACAAAAAACAACCCAGTTATGATAAGCATGGATGGTGCCTTTCATATTATGTTGATTTATATTGATTTTATTTTTTTTCTATGTTGTAAATTGTATTTGTGTTGTTTTTTTTAAAGGAGAAGCTATGCATGTATTTATTTTTTTCTTTTACAATATTAGGTAGCTGCATTAACATAATTCCTAGGTATATACATGTAAAACAGAAGAGAGAACATACAGAATAAAATCTATCATGTAAATAAAGTCGGACACTATACATGTGAAAATTTATCATATATAAGGAATACGCCATTCATTGCTGTTAATGTAAATCATAAAATACAACCAAACTTTTGGTTGTGGTTCCAGCTTTTGAAATCTCATTACTTTTAACTTTATGTATGATTTTATTTCCCTAATGTGGCAATTGAAGAGGTTTTACTAATGCACCATATTTTTGTTATTAGAAGTAGGGAGGTATAAATTTATTTAACATCATTGTAATGCAAACTGTATTTAATTCATATGTCAACTGTGGGCTGTATTTTCTCATTTAGAAACTGGAACACACCTTGATAAAATTGTCCCTTAAACTCTAAAACAGATGTTATTGTTTTAACTGTACTGTGTATGTTGTATAAACTGTATACCATGTATGCAACTACAGGTAGTCCTCAATTTACAACCACTTTTTAGTGACCATTCACAGTTAAAACAGCACTGAACAAATGTCCGTTTTTCACATGGCCATTGCAGCATTCCCAGCCAGTTACCAACATGCAAAGTCAATGTTGGAAGCTAGATTCGCTAAACGACCACACGATTCCCTTAACAACTGCAATGATTTGTTTAACAACTGTGGCAAAAGCTTTGTAAAATGAGACACAATTTTTCTTAACAACAACCTTGCTTAGCAACAACAGAAATTTTGGCCTGAAGGCGAGAACTACCTGCATTTACTCTTATCAGTGGAGACGTGCTTTCGCTCCTCACACTATCGTGTCTGTAGCTTCTCTTTCACTGGTTGCAGATAGCAGATTGTCAGTGATTGAGAAAAAAAAAACTTTGCAGTGGTCGGCATGGTAACTTTAAGTATCAGTTTCCTCTTACCATAAAATAAAGGAAGAGTCAATATGTGCTCATGAGCCCCAGCAGCTTTGCTCTTGAGCGGAGCCTTGATGTTTGCCTGCTAAATATTCTTATGTGACCGTGTTTTAGGACTACAATGAAGTGCAAGTGATTAAAATGTTAGGAGTATATTTAGAGTTAGGTGACTGGCAACATCTAACCCAGTGGAATTTCAAAAGTGGAAATCCCAGGCAGGCTAATAGCATAGGGTATTATTTAAATGAAAATATTTTTTGCATGGTAAAATTATTCTGATGTATTCATCATAGAAAATAATTTACTTTGTATAATGTTGCCCTTCATACTTTGTTGTCTCGGCTTATTTTGTAAAGCCGCTTCTGCAGGAGTGGCCCAGAGATATTGCTGGTCTCGATGGTGATTCCTATCAGATAGAGTTTCCAAGCATTTGCATGCAATTCCAGCCATTCAAATGTGTAGAACTATTTCTTAGCTTGTAATCCTTCACTGAAAATATGAATATTTCATGAACAAATTGCTTTTCAGTACTGAACTGACTGAGAGCCAGTTTGGTATAGTGGGAGACCATGAGTTCTAATCCTCTCTTAGGCACAAAGCCAGCTGTGTGACTTTGGGCCAGTCTCAGCCACTGCAGGGATTTCTCTAGGCAGTATCTGAAAACTGTTCCAAGGTGCTTTTTTAAGAGGCAGCTGGACTTTCTTGTTTTTCTTTGAAGACATTTGGCTTCTCATCCAAGAAGCTTCTTCAGCTCTGACTGGATGGTAGGGAATATACTCCATGCAGACAGATGGTTATTTCCATTCTTTTAGCCAGTCATTAAGGCCACCTGGAGATTTATCTGGGTCCTCAGGGTCACCTGAGTAGTGCAAATGGGTGTGGAGCCTTCTTGGAACTGCTGAATGGACTGTGTTGCAGACTGGAGATAGATGATGTCGTATCCCTCCCCCTTGTTGAAAGAAGGCTGTTCAGTTTTGACAGAGATGGTCTTTTTGACCCCTCTTTCAAACCAGTGGTCCAAAATGTGGACTTTGCTGTCTTTGAATGAGTGGCATTTATCTTTTAAGTGCAGGTGGACTGCTGAATCTTTTCCTGATGGGTTTGTTCTATGTTGTGTCATAAATGCATGAGAACTAAAAACAATGAATGGAAGAAAAACAACAACCCTGAACTAAATGACACAAAGAAGATCCTAGAGCACAGGTGTCAAACTCACCGCGTCATGTTGCCATCACGTGACATATCGCAATGTTTTTTCCCTTCACAGAGCTGGGATGGGCATGGCCTGTGCATGACACATCCGTCCCGTGGGCTGCCAGTTTGACACCCCTGTCCTAGAGCATCACAGCAGAAAGATACTGATCTTGCACTCCCTTTCAGTTCCTTTAGAGATACTCTTCCCCCTTTGGCTTCCTTTTGGAAGAAACCAATTTAGTTAACTATGTTTTACACTCTACAGAATCCAGTAACCTAATTGAATTAGTTTTCTTGCTTGCTTCCTTTATTTTCTACAAGCTTCATAAAATTACCTGTGTACAACAGAATATAAAACAAAAGGAAAATACAATACTTTTATCCAGTGCAGCATAAAAAGCTATTAAACACATGCTAAACCACTACAACAAAATGAATACAACATCTAATACAATCACAAAAGTAAATTTTTTTTGAGGTTGTGGCTTAGCATGTTCAAGATAGTGGAACTGGCAACAAGAGCCATAGAAAGATACATGTTCAGCATTACAAGACAAAATAGAAAGACCTGCACAAACGAAAGTATATGATATCATCAAGAGTGTCAAAGAATTGAAATGGAAACTGGCTGGAAACATAGCAAGAAGAACTGATGGCAGGTGGACCAAGGCAGCCATAGAATGGATCCTGCTTGATAAAGCGTCCATGAAAGGGACCTAAAGCAAGACAGATCGATGACATCAGCAAGTATTGCGGCCCAATTGGCAAAAGAAAGCTCAGGACTGTATTGGTTGGAAACATGTGGAAGAGGCCTTTATCCTTCAGTGGATAGACAATGGCTAAAATGATGATGATGATATATAGTACTGTATATAACACTGTATACTATTTGTTTTCTCAGGTTTTCGCGGGTGTTTGTATGTAGGTCTTTGGTTATTCGGGTCTTCTCCCACGTAAAATTGGAAGTGTCTTGGCGACGTTTCAACGAAGTCTCATTTGTCATCTTCAGGCTGGTGTTCTCGGCTTCGTGCTTCCAGGAGCAATGTGAGATCTCAGCTGTCTCTTCCTTTTAACTGCTAGTGGGGGTGTGAGCTGATTGGGTGGGGACTTGGCTGTATTCTGATTGGGTGGAGGTGTGTTCTGATTGGTTAGGGGCTTGGCTGTGCTCTGATTGGATGGGGGGTTGGTTGTGCTCTGATTGGCTGGGGGTGTGTTCTGGGGGGTTTTGTTCATTTCCAGAACAAAACGCTTAGCTGACGAACAACACCTAAAAACCGAACTACACACTCTTACTAACGTACTAACATCCAATGGATTCCAAAGAAATAAGATCACCAACCTAATCCAAAAAGAAACCCCCACTAAAATCCAAGACAGAGAACAAGAAAACGGCAAAGCCCTCCTCCCATACATAAAAGGCACCACAGACAGAATAAGCAAAATCCTCCACAAACAAAACATCAAGACAGCATTCTGCACAAACCGAAAAATATCCACCATCCTAAGGAACCCCAAAGACAAAATCGAGTTAGAAAATCAAGGAGTATATGAAATCCCATGCACCGCCTGCCCCACTACATACATCGGACAAACCAACAGACGAATAAGTGCACGCATAGAAGAACACAAGAACTCAGTCAGAAAAGAGGAACCAACTTCTTCCCTGGTCCAACACCTTAAAGCCACAGGACATGATATTGACTTTAAAAAGACCAGAACTATCGCCAAAACTGAACACTTTAACAACAGAATAATCAGAGAAGCCATCGAGATAGAAAAACGCCCACACAGCATGAACAAACGAGACGATACCTCCCGCCTACCAGCCATTTGGAAACCCGCCCTTATTGACAAAGTCCCTAACACGACGAATGACACCAGACCCACACTCACAAGAGCCACACAGGATGTCACCACCACACATCCATGCAGAAAGCAGACTCAAACCCACACTGATAATGAGCCACGACCAAGGACCAGAAGCCAGACCGCAGCTGCATCATTAGCCACTTTAAACCCTTCCAATCCATACATGAAGCAGACTGACACCCACCATGAAGAGCTCGCACGGCCACAAACACGAAGCCAAACAACAACAACGCAGCTCACCAGCTCAAATCCCCCTGCAACTCAGACTAAGCTGAGCACAACCAAGCCCCCACCCAAACAGAACACACCCCCAGCCAATCAGAGCACAACCAACCCCCCATCCAATCAGAGCACAGCCAAGCCCCTAACCAATCAGAACACACCTCCACCCAATCAGAACACAGCCAAGTCCCCACCCAATCAGCTCACACCCCCACTAGCAGTTAAAAGGAAGAGACAGCTGAGATCTCACATTGCTCCTGGAAGCACGAAGCCGAGAACACCAGCCTGAAGTTGACGAATGAGACTTCGTCGAAACGTCGCCAAGACACTTCCAATTTTACGTGGGAGAAGACCCGAATAACCAAAGGCCTACACTGTATATATATATGCGCAGCAGAAGTGGTATTCAGCAGGTTCTGACCAGTTCTGGAGAACCGGTAGCGGAAATTTTGAGTAGTTTGGAGAACCGGTAAATACCACCTCTGACTGGTCTCACCCCCATCTATTCTCTGTCTCCCAAGTCCCAGCTGATCGGGAGGAAATGGGGATTTTGCAGTAACCTTCCCCTGGAGTGGGGAGGGAATGAAGATTTTACAGTATCCTTCCCCTGCCACACCCACCAAGCCATGCCACGCCCACTAAGCCACGCCCACATAACCAGTAGTAAAAAAATTTGAATCTGACCACTGATATGCAGTGTGTACACACACACACACACACAAACCATAATTCTGAAGATTGTTTTCTTTGTCTTCTCTGGAAGAGAATTACCTCTGAGGTTTTTGGTTGTGTAGTTCAACAGCCAGAAGTGAAATGTGCAACTTTTTTTAAAAAAAAAACAAGTAACAAAATATTTGTTTTGTATCATGTAAACATCCATGATGTTCTATGGTAGATGTTAAGTTCTACATTGTCCAGTATATTGTCCATGCAGTAGAGTCAGGTTCAACTAAGTTGCCTCCCCCTTTTTTTTTGTTTGACTTTGGAATGTGTGCCTGGTGAAACCTCAGAAGATATTGTGTCATGTAGCCATTTAATGGTTGAGGAGCTTGTAAGGCAAATGCTAATTTGCCTTACAAGTTCCACCCTGAACCACCCCAATGATGCCCTTGACGTGATGTCCCGGTGCCTGGAGGCCATGTGGATCCGGATGGGGAGAAACAGGCTCAAACTCAACCCCTCCAAGGCTGAGTGGTTGTGGCTCCCGGTGGCCCAGTATAGTCAGCTGGCACCATCACTGAGTATTGGGGGTGAAACCTTGGCCCCCACAGAGAGGGCTTGCAACTTGGGTGTTCTCCTGGATGCACGGCTGTCTTTGGAAGATCATATGACGGTCGTGGCCAGGGGAGCTTTTTATCGGGTTTTCCTGGTACACCAGTTGCGTCCCTTTTTGGACCAGGATGCCCTGTGCACAGTCACTCATGCCCTAGTCACGTCCCATCTGGACTACTGCAATGCTCTCTACATGGGGCTGCCCTTGAAGAGCACTCGGAGGCTCCAGCTGGTCCAGAATGTGGCCATGCGGGTGGTTATGGGTGCGACTCGGCGTACCCATGTAACACCCCTCCTGCGCAAGCTGCACTGGCTCCCGCTGATCTTCCGAGTGCGATTCAAGGTGTTGGTCACCACCTTTAAAGTGCTCCATGGCTTAGGACCGGGGTATATACGAGACCGCCTTCTGCCAGCAACAACCTCCCACATGCCAATACGCTCCCACAGAGATGGGCTCCTCAGGGTGCCGTCGGCCAAACAATGCCGACTGGCGACACCCAGGGGGAGAGCCTTCTCTGTGGGGGCACCAGCCCTTTGGACTGAGCTGCCCCTAGAGCTTCGTCTTAGCCCCGACCTGCACACTTTTCACTGCGCCCTTAAGACCCTTCTGTTTCAGCAAGCCAGACTGGCCTAATATGAATTTTAAATGGGTGTATGTGTGTTTTAAATTGAGGGCCAAATTTTATATATCTGATTTTAATTGTTTTTAAATTTTATAAATTCATTTCATAAATTCATTCAACCTAAAACCTAATACTGTTGGCAATTTATGGGATGGGTCTGAAAGAGTGCCAAGAGAGTTTGAATGGGTGATGTTTTCTGTTGCTACCTGCTGTTGCCATTCAAAAGCTCTTGGGGGATTCTCAGAAGGGATACAGTGGGGATAATTTGATGCTTCAGTTTTAATGAGCAATTGAAATATATGAAGGAAATTGAAGATGAAGATGAGTTCTTTGCTTTGATGGCCAATCTTGTTAGCCTGGTTGAGATTTTCCTCGCCCACCTTTTACTGTATACCCCACTAAGTTAGAGTGGGTCAACTTGAGTTTTTCTTAATACTAACTCAGTTCTCAAGATTTAAGGAAAACATTTGTCCTTTTTGCTTGTGTAACAGTTTCAAAATATTTGCTTCTTTATTACCTTCTTGGCTCTCTTCAGTTCTGCTGGTCCTTCAGTTTAATTTGCATGTTGGATCCTGGATGTAGTTCTGGCAGATTGTGAATTCCACATTGGTAATCAAGTTGAATATACAGGGTGTTTTTGTTTTACATCCAGTGCATAGGATACAAATTTGGAATCTTTGGAATCAAGCCGGAAATAGCATAAATTCATTTCCAAGATGAGCTATGTTTAAATGTGCTGGATTGAAGGAAATGACATTGATGGGAAATTAGGAATGGGTCTTCTTTTCATAGAATTTGCTTTGCAACATGAACCACTGTTTCTCTCTCCCACTGGTTTTTGGATAATAGGAGTTGGTTTTAATAAGCTTCTCTGCAAAGAGTGAAAATTTTAAATCTCTGAGTTCTGAAGAAGCAACTGAGGATAATAGATCTTAAAAGATTTACCATAATTGCTATCTCACAGTTTCAGTAAAGATTGATGACAGTTACATTTTTATGACCTAAGTTCTTAGCTGAAAATACTAGTTTCACTTCTTTTCCAATATCTCTCTGCAGTGATATAACTACAGTATTGGGTGCTCTTTTTTACAGTTTTTCTGGCAAAGTTCGCAACCTGCTACACATTTTTTAAACTGAACTGTATCTGCAAAACAAATAGTCTAGTGCATTCCCTGCCTAAATAGTCCTGATGAAGTTTTTCTGTTATAGTAGCAGCTCTATTATCATACAGATTTTATATAATGCAAAGAAGAGATTTCATGTGGTAGGCATGTTGTGTGTATAAGATGGTCAACCATTTTTTATGCAGTTCAGTTCTATCTGTAGCAGTGGTGGGTTGCTCCCGGTTCACACCGGTTCGCAAGAACCAGTAATAAAAATTTGTAGTAGTTCGGAGAACCGGTAATAATATTGGCTGGCCACATCCCCAAACTGGTCCCCAGCCCGGTCGCCGCTCGCTTACCCCGTCCATCTCATCAGAAGCTTTTTTTTTACTTTTAAAAGCATTTTTTCTACAACCTCTTTGGCCGAAAAAATGCTTTTAAAAGTTTAAAAAAAGAGCCTCTGATGATCGTGCGGTTCAGCTGGGATCATCAGAGGCTTTTAAAAGCATTTTTTCTTCAGCCGAAGAGGTTGTAGGAAAAAAATGCCTTTAAAAACCTCTGGCGATTCCAGCTGAGTTGCCTGATTGTCAGAGGCTTCTAAAAAAATGTCTTTAAAAGCCTCTGGCGATCCCAGCTGAGTTGCCTGATCGTCAGAGGCTTTTAAAAGCATTTTTTTCTGCAATGTCTTAAGATTGTAGAAAAAATGCTTTTAAAAGTAAAAAAAAAAAAAGTTGGCCATGCCCACCCAGTCACCCCCTCTTCTAAGCCACACCCACAAAATAAGCCACGCCCACAGAACCGGTAGCAAAAATTTTTAGAACCCACCCCTGATCTTTAGGACTGGGTCAGAAGCCATAATGCAGAACACGTGGCACTCCTTTAATTGCCTTTTGCGATACGTCAATTTGAGTGCTGCTTTTCCTTCATGATTCCTAACTATCAGCTGCCAGAAGCCACTCTCATGATTTCAGTGTGTGTGTGTGTGTGTGCAATTTATTGATTAGCCTATATAGTATAGGCCATATCAACATACAGGTTCAAACACATATTACCAATAAAATTCTAAACAAACAATTTAAAATGAGAGTGGGGTAAAATACAATAGTTATAGGATAAAATCTAATAATTTAATACATAAAGAGGTAAAATAGAATGACATAAAATTATATTTCTTTATCACCGCTACAATCTACCCCAATCAGGCCCACATATGCCGATCTCAGTCGGACCACTTTAGTCAGAAATTGTGCTGTATTAATGTCGTTTTCAGATACTGGCCAAACATGCGGTATGTTGTTTTAATATAGGCCTCCCACTGGGCCATATGTTTAATATGTGAATCTAGGTATTTATCTCTCGCTCCTTTATATAAAAGCAATTGAATAATATATGAGTCAGATCTCCTACCTCTTCTGCTCCACAGATACATATACGTTCATTGTATGGGAGAGGATTTCAGGATGTGATAATCCATGCCAGATCAGTTGGTGATAAAACAAGAATTACTACAAAAGTTCTTTATCGTGACAATTGGCCCAGAAGGCTATTGTGATAGATGCTGCTGACAGGTTCTTCCTGGCAGTACATAAGTCATCAGAGTCTGGAGCAGGCACTACCAAATCGTTCATATCTGGAGGAACATTTCTGCACGAAAGACATGATTTTGAGCTTTTTTTCTTTCTCACTTTGAGATAAGGAAAAATCCCCACAGTAGCTGAAATCTCTTCTACATGCTTCTGGTGTAATCTGCTACAGTTTTAATCTCTCTTTTAATAATTCTTCCATCTTTTCAATACGTCTATTTATTTTTCCGTTTTAGGAAAGTTTGATGCTTTCAATTTTGCCCAGACATGTAGCAGATGAAATGCTGAAGGATATGAAGAAAGATGCAAGCCAAAAAGAATTGCAACAGTTCAACACCATGTATATGTACCGTCATGAAAATGTCAGGTAACGAATGTGGCTCTTTTAAGGAAGATATTCTGTAGATCAGACTTCCCCAATCTTTCTGGGTTGGTGACACGGAGGGGGGGAGGGGCAGGCATCTTTACCCATACACTTACATTGCACATGCATGAATGCCCCCCTGTGCAAACAGGGCTGCAAGTGCGCACGATGCTTGCAGCGACACTAGTGCTCATGTGACACTTGCGGCAATGCTAGCATCCACATGACACTTGTGGCAACGCTTATATGATGCTTATGTGATGCTTAAGGCAACACTAGTGCGACTGGGGGGATGGCCGCGAGCACATATGCACGCACTGGCCAGCCACTCACATGGCCCACAGGTTGGGACCCCCTGCTATAGATGATTTGCTGGTACTGACAAGGCCATTTCCTGGATCAGTACACAATAAGAGAAAATAAAATTCAATGCTAAGCCATTATTTGAAGTAAATCTTTATGAGCACAATGAGTGTCTCCACAGGAAAAGGTAATTGCGTAATTCAACTATGACACAAAGCACAATTCAAACAAAATAACTTTCCAAATTCATCACAACATAACATGCAGCTCAGAAGCAGAAGGAATAATATAATTATTGTGCTTAGTGTTGGAATAAAACAACAGAGCAAAAATAGGCAATTGTTTTCTTCATGACACTCTATGCAAACTGGTTTGCATTTCTCCAGCAAGCACCTTGAACCTGTACCAGTGAAATCCTAACAGCCAAATATTGGACTTAGCGGTGGTGATAGTTTTAAGAATGGGAATGGAATAATGTGACACTGGGAGGCCTCCTGTTCCCAACACACTTCATAAAAACTGAACAAAAATAGGTAATCATTTCACTGTGTTATTTAAGTAGCAGATCTTGTGACCTTTCACACAATTGGGAGTTAGTTGCAACCCCTGATGTCTTAAACACTTCTGAAATAGAAGAAGCTAGTAAACATCAATGTGGAGTTAAAGCAGAAATATCAAGGAACTGATGACACCGAGACTAAATTTCAGATGAGAGATTAATAAATCAAATGGTACAACATCATAAATTGTTTTTGCTGCAGCTAAGTTAAATGACATCTCACCTGTTTTGGCTCTCATGTCTTTCATTCTACAGCATCCTTTTTGCTGACATCGTAGGCTTTACGCAGCTGTCATCCTCATGCAGTGCCCAGGAATTGGTGAAACTTTTGAACGAACTCTTTGCTCGATTTGATAAACTAGCAGCTGTGAGTTTCTGGATCAATCTTGATTATTTACTTACATATAATTCTGGAAATCCTTTAGATCTTCAGAGCAAATTGTGTGTAATTCAACCCAAACTACCCTTCTTATTTTTAATTATGGCTTTATGCAGTTTGAGCAAATTAAAATGGAGAAGAAGCAGACAAACACAATTCTGATATACAAGCATCAATATAACGGGAGAAGATTTACCTGAGATGAGGTTAAGCTTTCCTGTTCTTCTGCTTTTTTTCTCTATTTTTAAAGTGTTCTTGCCAAAGAGCTATTTTATATATATATATATATATATATATATATATATATATATATATATATATATATATATATATATATATATATATATATATTTATTATATATATAAAATCTGGCTGAAATTACATATTTAGAAATACTGAGAGTTCTGGTAAATAAATATATCTTACTGCCATATATATATATATATATAAAATCTGGCTGAAATTACATATTTAGAAATACTGAGAGTTCTGGTAAATAAATATATCTTACTGCCATATATTCAACTTCCAAACAAGATTCTGTGCCCAGCTGATGTCATTGTTAAATGTATTCAAATATCAGAACAGGATAGATTTAGTACTTTTTAATTATAAGGTTTCTATAGCATTGCTTGAGAGATTTGATTTGACTATCCATTTGTTTTCTCAGCCATCTGGCTAGGACTATGGAAGCTGTAGTGAAATGCATCTGGAGGGCAATGTTTGCACAAGGATTAAATCTCATAAATAGGACTAAAGACAATATAGGAGAATGAAGCTGCTACAGTATATGATTATGCCAGCTATTTAAAGTACAAGCAGTCCTTGACTTAGGACCACAATTGAGCCCAGAATTTATGTTGTGAACTGAGAAATTTGTTAAGTGAGTTTTGCCCTGTTTTACAACTTTTCTTGCCAGGTTTGTTAAGTGAATCACTGCAGTTATTAAGTTAGCAACATGGTTGTTAAGTGAATCTGACTTCCCCATTGACTTTGCTTATCAGAAGGTCACAAAGGATGATCACATGACCCCGGGACATTGCAACCGTCATAAGTATGAACCAGTTGTCAAGCATCCAAATGTAAATCACGTGACCATGGGGATGCTGCAACGGTCATAAGTGTGAAAAATAATCATAAGTTACGTTTTTCAGTGCCGTTGTAACTTCAAACGGTCACTAAATGAACTGTTGTGAGTCGAGGACTACCCTGTACATGTGTTTATGGATGTTACTATAATGAGCATTGGAATAAGAATTATTTCACAAATTAGTTTAGATTTACTGCACACTAATTTTTTCTTCAATTCATGATAATTATTTTGTATTAGCAGCCATATCTCTTTTGGAGTTGTTTGCTTGTCAAATTAATTAATTAATTTTGCAGGATATTATTGCTATCACCTATAATTAATTATTTCATTATCTTGAGAAATTACTTAGATTAACTATGCTAAAGAGTAAACAAACTGAAAACTCTACTTTAGCATTTATTACAATGTTATTTAATTATATAGTGACAATTAATTAATTATGAGATTTCATTTCAGAAAATATAAGAAATAAAGCCTCCAAATTCTTTTACCCCAAATGTGGAGCTATCTTATCCAATTTGGATTTTGCCAAAATTATTCTCCTATTTACTAGAAATGAATATTTCAGTAATCTGTAAATTATTGTAGATTGTATTGTATTGTATCGATCTATCTTCTACATGAAAGGTTATAGAGATTTCAGATGTCAGCATGTTATACATGTAATTCCCCCTGTATTTTCCCACTGTTGCTTTTTGTACAATATTAAAAAAAATTGTACAATGTTAGGAAATGAATATAGTATATGAAGGTTTGGGGACTGTTTCGTGAACTATGAAGGTAGAAGCACATTCCAGTAGATGTTTGATTATTTACTTTTGCCAGAAGGTAAAAGCTGCTTTGGAATACACAGTGGTGTTCATGTAACTTCTCTTGACAACTTCTTAAACCAGATGTTTTCTTCCGATCATGCTGCTACAAGAGGGAACAATTATGTGACCCCAGAAAAACACACAAATGCTACAAGGAATTGTCAGAAAGGATTATCTGAGCAACTCCTGTGTTCTGAAATAGTTTTCCTGCTTTAAATCCAACTGGGATTCATTGTTAAGTGGGATGGTCATTAAATGACACATCACTTTACCCAATTTTATTACCTTTTCTGCCACAGTCATTAAACAAGACATCACGTGACCAGGCTTGCAATCTCCTGCCAGTTTCCTCATTGACTTTGCTTGTTGGTATACACTGTATACAAACAATAAGTAAATAAACGAATGCCCAATTATGATAGTTGACTGATTTTCAATATTTCAGGGTTTTGAGTAACTTGTGACACACTATCAGCAATACTTAATATAGAAATCTTTTTGCGGTTTAATGTTGACCATTTCTAAATTTCTGTCTTTAGTATTGAAGTTGCATATAAGTTTAAATTTGTGAGTTGAAGAATCAATATATAAAATGATGTTTGTCTTAATTAATCAAGGTAGAAAATTAAAAAAAAACTAATTTGAGTTGATTACTGATTATAACTTTGAATAAATATTAGGGTTGTGCATGCTTTAAAAGTGGTTTAGAAGGGCTTCAAACTTTGCTTGAAGACTTTAATGAACTCTGCTATTCATTAAGGCAGTTTCAGACTACCACATGTTCCTAAAAATTGTAGCTGCTTTAAGAGTTTCATGATCTGAATCCCAACTGGAGAACCATTGGAAAATTGTAGCAATTTAGAAAAACCATATGGTTTGATCTAATTTTATGTGACATCCATTCATGTATTAGAAACATATGATTACATCTATTTCCCTTCCCCCATCTTCTCAAGCTAAACATATGCAGTTCCCTCAGTTTTTCAATCTTGCCATATGGTTTAGTTTGCAATTCCCTGATCATTCATGTTATATTCTTCTCTGAACATTCTCTCATTTATCTGAATATTTCTTGTGCTATCATACTCAGAACATGAGATAGTGCTTGAGCCATGAAGAATAAAATGAATTATTATTTGTGATAACTTCAAAAGTACAGCGTACCTCTTGAGGCAGCCTAAAATATTGCTTGCCTTTCCCCCCCCTTTTGTATTATGGTTCCATAACGGAATCATAAAGGAGCCTGAGTGGTGTAGGAGGCTAATGCCTCCTACTAAGGCAGCATTTAACATCCAGCTGCCTGCAATTACTGCGAGTTCAATTCTCACCAGGCTCAAGATCGACTCAGCCTTCCATCCTTTCTAAGGTGGGTAAAATGAGGACCCGGTTTGTGGGGGCAATAAGCTGACTTTGTATAAAATATACAAAAGTATGAAGGCTATTGCTTAACGCATTGTAAGCTGCCCTGAGTCTCCGGAGAAGGGCGGCATATAAAAATAAATAAAAATTTTAAAAAAATAAAAAAATAATTGGAGTCATATATTATCAACTAGGGATCTGTAGTGATACAGATACGTAATCGGAAGAGCCGTGGTGGCGCAGTGGTTAGAGTGCAGTACTGCAGGCTACTTCTGCCGGCTGCCTGCAATTTGGCAGTTCGAATCTCATCAGGCTCAAGGTTGACTCAGCCTTCCATCCTTCCGAGGTGGGTAGAATGAGGACCCAGATTGTTGGGGGCAATAGACTGACTCTGTAAACCGCTTAGAGAGGGCTGTAAAGCACTGTGATGTGGTATATACATATATACATACACACATATATAAGTCTAAGTGCTATTGCTAGTGCTATTTTGGGTCAGAGGATGAATGAGGCAAGGAACCCATGGCAACTTTTTCAACAATAGGTTTAAAAGTAAATTGCAGATTTCTGAGACCTGAAAATCCTAAACCTTTACTTTTTATTAAAACATGGCATTCTTACAGAAATACCATCAACTGCGTATCAAGATTCTGGGTGACTGCTACTACTGTATCTGTGGATTGCCAGACTACCGTGAAGACCATGCTGTTTGCTCAATCATGATGGGTCTTGCTATGGTGGAAGCTATTTCGTAAGCAAACTTCACAATTTGCAAATTTGCATGCTGTTTTTGATTTTTGCAGCCTGGGATGTTGTCTTTGTTTTTTTCATTCATGGTTTTTTCTTTTTCCCACATGAAAAACTCTTGTTTTATGAAGTTGCCAAGGAATATTTTTTATGTGAAATATATTGTTTTATAAGAACTTTATTGAATTACAGATGTGAGAGCCATATTTGTTTAGTTCATTTTCTTTATGTAATTTATTAAAATCATAGAGCTGCAGGAGTGAGATCGGTGGCAAATAAATTTAATAAATGCATAAATAAGCCTCACTGCAAGATTCTCTATTTGATTACAGAACTCTTTTTTCCTTCTCTGTTGTCTTACCGTATTTAAAGACAGTAATATTTATTATATCATTATTTCCTGATGTATCCTTGCATATTTTTCACCTAAAGGTTAATTGTGTAGAAATCTTCCTCTAAGTGTGGTTGCTTCTGAACTGTAAATTTTCATCTTAGTTTATCTTTTCCAGCTGGAGATTCAGAAAAAAATGTTTCCTGGTCTTTTTTCCACTCACCATGATAACTAAACAATATCTTTCCAGCTAATTTTGCCTCTCTGTAAAACAAAATTCCATGCTTAGAAAAGTCTTAGGAATGGAAAATTTTGGTCTTGAAAATAAGTATTTATGGGAAATTACAGGAATAGCAACATTGAAATTAGTTTTACAACCCAATTATAGAAACAAGCTAGAGAAATACAAGAGAGGAGAAAAGGAGAACTTGGTTATTAGGCAATCTTTGGAATCTGGCAGAAGTTCAGATTTCATAAGAATAAACAAAACTATATTTCCTTAGTGCTCTAAACTAGGATTGTTGACAGTAATAGAGCTCATCACGCTTTTTCGACACAGTTTTTCCAGCCCTATCTAAATGGTCAAGGTTTCACAGGGGATCCTTGAACTGTAAAGAAATAGCTGTTACCAAGTTATTGCTTTCCCCCCATGCTATATAAAAAGCCATATCTTGCATTTAGAAATAATTTTTACTAGTGTGCCTATTCCTGTATTCAAATCCTCTTCAAAACCTGAGTTTGTCCATGATGGCTGAGTTTTAGGGCCCTTGTAGTCTACCCACATCTGGAGACTACTATATTGGGGAGCTTTGTGTTCCCTTAATGAAACCTTAGACTTAGACTTAGAATAACTTTATTGTCACTTTGAATGTACACTAATTGGCATACATTAAAATGAAATTACATTGCATAAAGCTCTCAAAGGGACCTCTAATATAAGCATAAAAATGACAAGATAAATAAATAAATACAAAATTATGCATGTACCCACATATATTATATGACAAGGAGAAACAACACAGTCTAGTTCAGATGTATACATGGACATGGCAAGAGAAACAAATCTTGCAAGTTTACCAGACGGATGGCATAGGGAACAAAGCTGATACAGACTCTGGAAGTCCTGCTAGAAATACTTCGAAACCTCCTCCCAGAGGGGAGCAACAGAAACAGACCGTAAACTGAGTGTGTGGGGTCTCTAACAATGCTTTGAGCTCTAAGCACATAGTGCTTATAAGCAGTATCCTGAATAACAGGAAGCGAGCTTCCTATAATCTTCTCGGCTATCCTTACCACTCTCTGAATGGACTTTCTATCTGAGGCACTGCTGCCACCAAACTAAACAGTGATGCAGTTTGTTAACACGCTCTCAGTTGTCTCTCTTTAAAAAGTAGCCAGGATAGAAGGAGAAAAAACCTAAACAATTATAGCAACCTCACATTGCTTGTTAATTTTCTTTTCCTTCCTACTGCCCTTAGCAGCAATGAAGCCCCACGCACAATAAAAGCAGCCATAGCAAAGCCTTCTGAAGTACAGAAACAGGAAATAACCATTCTTTTGAGATAAATATTGCTTATTATTAATTTATTCCTCTATAGCTACGTACGAGAGAAGACAAAAACAGACGTGGACATGCGTGTGGGGGTGCACAGCGGCACTGTCCTTGGTGGAGTCCTAGGGCAGAAACGTTGGCAGTATGATGTATGGTCTACAGATGTAACTGTAGCTAACAAGATGGAAGCAGGTGGCATCCCCGGGTAAGTGCCTCCTAAGGACTGGTTTTTTTCAGGACTGTTGTTATAAACATGTTACAAAGAATCATACAGTTCTAACTTGTGTTT
Organism: Pituophis catenifer annectens; assembly: GCF_029215685.1. Taxonomy (NCBI): domain Eukaryota; kingdom Metazoa; phylum Chordata; class Lepidosauria; order Squamata; family Colubridae; genus Pituophis; species Pituophis catenifer. Next base: position 25,488,081 of record NW_027256881.1, on the reverse strand, counting down.
AGAAGGCAAGTTAATACTGCAAACTTAAAAAATCCAAAACCAGATCTTCTGTTGAAAACACCATCCAGGTGTAGGGCAGTATTTATTTTAAATTAGCAGCTAGACTCACTGTTTTGCAGTAAAAACAAGGTACCTGTTCTTAGGATATGCTTCAGGATCACTTAGAAATGTATAAACACATATTATGCATTGCATTGCATTACATTGCATTTGTATGCTACCATTCTTGGATAGGTTCTGGGTGGCAAACAACCTGGTAAAAACAACCCTCTGAAAAATAGTAAATATAAAGCCCTTACAAAAGCAAAATTGACAAAATCAGTAAAAATAAACAGAAAATGTAGAAGGTCATGTTCCCATCAGATTCTAGCCTTCACTCACATGTCTTATCCTAGGTAGGAGGAACTCCCTTCTGAAAACTAGGAGGGAAAGAGGAGATGGGATCTCTGTGGGGAGAGACTTCCAAAGTGTGGAGGCAATGATTGAAAAAACCTGCTTCCAGAGACCTTTCTGATCACAATCTTGCACATATAGCACTTAGACTTATATACTGCTTCACAGTGCTTTACAGCCCTCTCTAATACCTGGAAGGAGCTGACCCTGTTCAGTCTGATTGGATTTAGATTGCCTATATCCTTTCAGCAAAGGTCCTTTTTTGTTTTTTGCATTAATATTGCAGGGATTAAAATCCATACGTGCATTCTTTTATGCTTTTCAAAATGGAGAGAAAGTGAGTTATAAACTAACCTGAATTATATTTATATCCAGTGGTGAAATGTAAAAGTAGTTACTACCGGTTTTGTGGGCGTGGCTTGGTGTGGGGGGGTAATGTGACTGGGTGGGTGTGGCCAACTTTTATTTTTTTTAACTTTTAAAACCATTTTTTCTACAACCTCTTCGGCCGAAGAGGTTGTAAAAAAATGCTTTTAAAAGCCTCTGACAATCGGGCAACTCAGCTGGGATCGTCAGAGGCTTTTAAAAGCATTTTTTCTACAACCTCTTTGGCCGAAGAGGTGGTAAAAAAAATGGTTTTAAAAGCTTCTGATGATTCCAGCTGAGCCGCGTGATCATCAGAGCCTTTTTTTTTTTACTTTTAAAAGCATTTTTTTGGCCAAAGAGGTTGTAAAAAAAATGCTTTTAAAAATAAAAAAAAGTCTCTGATGATTGCGTGGCTCAGCTGGGCTTGGGGGGAGGGGGGGCAGGGATTTTTGCTACTGGTTCTCCAAACCACCGGCCGCCATCGCTACTGGATTGGGTGACCTGGTCCGAACCGGAAGCATTTCACTCCTGTTCATATCCATGCACATTCCCTACTAACAATAAATATTCTACCGTTCAGTATAGTATATGTGCCAATAAGCCACAGGCACAACCAAACCCCAGCTCTAAAATAACAACACAAACGAATTGTAAAACAAATATAAAAATCAAAACCAGATAAAACTACAAAAATAAAATTAAGAAAGAAGTTAGTGGAGTTCATGAACTTAACTAGAGTATTTCCTGAAGCAACTCACTTTTTAACATCTTCCTGAATGCCATTAAGGAAGTGGTTGGTCTGTCCTTGGTTAGGAAATTATTCTGAAGCACCGGTACAACAAATAAAAAAGCAACGCCTCCTAGCTCTGATTTGAGGAGTTTGTAGTTTGTGAAGCTGTGATAGTTGTGTGTGCTGAGGCAGTATCCAGTTGTCGCTTATTTTGAAAATGGTGTCATAAAACATGGGAAAGATATGCGTGATAATATACTATTGTGGGGTTCAGGGGAAGGAATGATGGACTGAAGATGTCTCTGCGAAAGCAGAACTGATGACTGTAGCAAAGACCAAGGAGCTGGTGAGTAGACAGGTTCCTTGGAACTTCTCCAGATAAGGAGAGGATGGAAGATTGCCCATATTTGCTCTGGATGGCTGCTCTGTGCCAGGAGACCACAGGACAGCAGTCTCCCACCAGTGTGAGTGTCGGGAGATGATGGGAATAGCCATCTTGCTTGCAACCATGATCAGCACCTTTTAAAGAATACTAAGTTTGCTAATTTTACTTTCTAATCACTTTCAGAAATTGCTTATTTACTTATTAACTTCTTTTAAGCTTAGAGACCTTCAGAATGCCAAGTTTGAAAGTACTAGGTGATTTCTTTTTCAACCCTGAATGAAAAAGTAATCAATCATAAGCTTAAGAATGTAAAGAATTTAAATAAACAACAAGTAAAATTTTGATCTTAGAAAGTTATAAGTGGATTAACGGTCCAGATAAATTTGGAACTTAGAAAGTTTTACTCTATGATTTTTGGAATGAATTATAAAAAACAAACGGCTTCTTGTGGGAAATAGATCTGATTTGGTTATTGCAAGATGTAACAAAGATAAGTAATTTTATTTTTTAAATTGGACACTAGAAAGGACAAGAGGGAAAAAAAAATAAAGCTCACATATTGTGTTAGTTAACTGGACCTACAAAATAATGCAAAATGTTGTAACATTGAAAATATTAAAGGAGAATTTTGAAGAATGGAGCCAGAAATTAGTGGCTATAATATCAACAGTGTCAGCCATGATGTTTGACTCTATGAACAGACTACATCAAAAAGATATTACTGAAGAAATGATAGAAATGGAACAAATTTATCTGACAAAATAGAGATGGTACTGAAAGTGGATTTACAAATGGCAGGCTAAAAAAATGATGGAAAATGATGTCTCACTGAATATACAAAAAACAAAAAACCCTGCTAATGTTTTAAAAATCAAAATGGAAATATAAATGGAAAACCAAGAAAGTCACCTGGATAATTTTTTTCTTATGGGATTTATAAAAGAGGTTTATTAAAGACCTGAAAAACTCTTTGTGATAGGAAAATGTAATGGGATATGTGGATGACATTTACACATTCCACTACATGAGTGGAAGAGATACTGCCTAGGAAACAATCAGACAAGAGAGGCAGGAACTTCATAGTCAGAAGGAGACCTAGGAAGACCCACCTTAATGGATGAAGCAGTTAAAAGTGACAATGGAAAGTTTGTACTTTCAGACTTGGAGGATTCTGTTAATGTAGCCTTACAGCAAAGTAGAATTAGTTCATCTTGTCACGTTTTCCTATCTGGTTTAAAGATAAAGAAGAAATGAACAGAAATTAAATCCTATGAAAATATCTGAATGAACTGTTGAGACTGTTAGAAGTAAAAGGAAGAAATATAAAGTTGTTTATTTGATCAAGGTTAAAATAGAATAGAAAAGAATAGAAACTTTATTGTCACTTTAAATGTACACTAATTGGCATATGTTAAAATGAAATTTCTTTGCATTCAGCTCTCAAAAGATAACCATTATACATATACCCACATACACACACATATATGAGACAAAAAAATCACAGTCTAAAAAGGTTAAAAGATGATATGTTGTTACATACTACTGGCAGCCTTTTAGGGACTTCCTGCTAACACCAGGATTGAAAACACTGTGTTTTATGGACTTCTCTATAGATATGGATTGGATGATAGATGAAGAAATAATTGTAACTCTGGAAGTGATGAAAAGCCTCTAAATGTGTTACTTGTGATGAAATTTGGAAGCAATTTCTTTACATATTTCTTTTCTCTTTATTAGATTCTTACTTTTCTCCTTTTTCTTTTTCCTTTTCCTTTTTCCTTTTTTCTTTCTTTAAGTTTGGCTGGTATAGTTTTTACTATTAGAATCAAAATTCTTAATAAAAATTTATCAGGGACGTTATACTGAAAAATACTTTCTAATTATTTCAGGACAGTGGTATAGTCTATTTGTATAAATTCTGAAAGTCCTTGAAGTTCTGGACTTTTCTCTGATCTTGTTCTTCAACAGCACTCACATTTTCTCCTTTATTAAGGCTGACTGCATTTTCTGTGGTCCTTTTAGGCGTGTACACATTTCTCAGAGCACCATGAACTGCTTAAAAGGAGAATTTGAGGTGGAACCCGGAGATGGTGGGTCACGATGTGAATACCTAAAGGAAAAGGGGATTACCACCTATCTCATAATAGTCCCGAAGCAGGCACTCAAGAATGGGATCAATGGGGTGGTGAGTATTGCTTTCACTAGATCCTTTGAAAAGAATGGAATTATATATCAGCTTTGTTAGGATCAGAGGAAAGAGAAGAACATGTTCTCATCTATCTTTTTCCTTTTAGCTTCATCATGATACTAGGTAAGATTGATGCTTGATTTTAATTTAGATTGATTACCTTGATGCTGCTGCTGCTATTAGCTATTCTAAGCACTTGAATGTTTTTCTTTCTAACACAAAAGTTATTTTGACGGGACTTCTCTGCATTTAGAGAAGAAAATTCTGACAAGAGGTCTAATACCTTTTGGACACTTAATTTAGATAACCTAGTGGCCCTATACACATTGTTCTGTTTCTTTTTCTGTTTCATGTTACAGAAGTTATCTGTCTCATCCTCCCATGGGAACTCACCTCAATTGATCAACACCAAAGAATGCAATGGGAGCATTAATACAACCTGCACAACCCCAGATGAGGCAGAAGAATCGGATACTAGGGTAAAGCGGCAGAATGGATAGAGAAGGATAAACGCTTCGTTGACATGTGTTCCAAGAAAAGCTGCTTATATGTAAAACGTAAAAAATATGTCCCAAAGGTACTTTTTCAAGAGGCAACTAGTTTTTCTGGGTTTTATTTTTGAAGACGTTTCACTTTTCATCGAAGAAACTTCTTCAGTTCTGAGCTGAAGAAGAGCTGCAGAAGCTTCTTGGATGAGAAACAAAACATCTTCAAAGAAAAACCAGAAAGTCCAGTTGCCTCTTGAAAAAGCATCTTTGGGACAACCGTGACCTGGATGACTGAGAATCTCCATAGACATTAAAATTATGTATATTTGCACGTGCATAGATTGGGAATGTTTTGTGGATAGAAAAGTGATCATTACTAAAAATCCTTCTAGGGTAATGTACATTTTAAAATGCTTTTGAAAAATAAAATCTTTAAAAATGAAAATGGAATCAATAACCAGTTGACCTTAACCAGGTAATAAAAACTAACAGGAAGCTTAAGAACAGTAAATCCAGAATTTAAAAAAACCCTTTACATGGGTGCAGCTTGTGAGGGAGGGAGGATAAACAAAAGACATTGAATATCAGGTTAATTTTGTAGAAAAGTTCCAAACATGAATTCTGTGTCAAGAAGCCCACTAATAAGTACTTGCCTGTCTTTAGGCCTCTGATGAGGATCGGTATAAAGTTCAGTCAAGCTTGTTGACTTGTGCCATCTGTTACACTTCTCCTAGACCTAGGCCTAGGGAATAGTAAGAAACTATTTGCATGCAGAGAGTGTGCTTTACAGCTGAGTTATATCCATGGCGGTTTCCTTAAGCACCATGGAATTAGTTTCGAGTTTTTTAAAATAAGTGTAATCCAGTATAAAATTGTTAAGCACTCCAGTGTATACTTGCTAAGTGATCAAGCAAGTGTACACTAAGCACTAAGTTCACTTAATGTATACTTGAAGCCTTAATATAGGTTGCATACTATACTATACTAATATAGGTTGCATACCTTGCTATTTCAGATATTACACACTTGATCCTTTAACCTACTTGGTTTGAACTTGTCCTAGTTTTGTTGCATTTTGGATAATATTAACAGGATGTTAAGATGACTCTAGGTCAACTGCTGTATGTTAAGGGTGAAGATGATTTTCTTCAGTATATTCCCAGGATTGGAATCTTATCAAGCAATAGAATTGTAGGTTTGAGGGCAAAGATTAGCTAAAGGGGTTATTATATATAACTGAAAGTAGAAATCTATGCTTGATTTGCTGCAATATTGCTGATATGCATTGTTTGCTAACATTTTAATTAGTCTTTGAGACAAAGAAGATGACTCTGACATTATATGGTAACAGTTTTAAAAATATTTTGCTTATGATGTGATTTCTAGTCCCTTTCCCTTTTTTTTATTGCTGCATGTTTTGATTTTGTAGTGGAGTTGATATCTATGGAGATTCTCAGTCATCCCGCTCATGATTGCCCCAAAAATGCTGTTGAAAAAGCCTCTTGAACAGCATCTTTGAACGGAGTTGATATTTAATGTTTTCCATATTTTCTATTTATTTGTTTGTATAATACATTTTTTTTAAAAAAAACTTGAGTGGCCCCTCTTCCAAAATCAGAAAATATTGCAAATATGTTTTCTTTGCACATAGCACAGAAAAAAAGTGTGTGTGTGGTGTGTATGTTTAAAATTGCAAGGTGGTTTCATGACAAAAGTGACACACAAGGGGGAATATGTCAAATTAAGCATTCAGAAGTATATGCTCCTGTTACAACTGCAATAAAAATAGTAGTAAGACAGGTAAAAATAGCAATGAGGGTAAGTGAGTGGCATCCAGGTGTTCTGTCCTAAGCAGAAAGTTGAGAAATGTAAACAATATTTCCAACAATATTTCTGACTACTTCAACGGAACACGTTATACAATTCTTTTTTGTAGATCTTTTGCCTATGTCCTTGGTGTGTCATTAGTGGTGAAATCCGAACCGGTTTGCTACTGGTTCGCTGGCCGTACATGCATACTGCACGCCAAATGCGCGCTCTGCATGTGCACTCGGATGCACACTATGCACCAAAAGGAGGCTTGGGAAGGTAAGTAGAAGTGAGGGGGGGGGATCAGCTGTGGTGTGCGATTTAGCTTCGCTAGAAAGCAGGATTTCCTGCTTTCTAGCAAAACTAAACTGTGCTGCACAACTGATTCCCCCCGCTGTTCTACTTACCTTCCCAAGCCTCCTTTTGGTGCATGCTGTGTGCGTGCGCATGTGCAGTACAGGCCAAAAGGAGGCTTGGGAAAGTAAGTAGAACAGCGGGGAGGATCAGCTGTGCAGCGCAGTTTAGCTTTGCTAGAAAGCAGATTTCCTGCTTTCTAGCAAAGCTAAACCCTGCTGTACACTGATCATTGGAAATACCGGTTTGGAGGAACCAGTAGCTTTTTTTTACTACCGGTTCATCCAAACCGGTAGTTTTTATAACGACTGGGTCACCCGAACTGGAGTGAACTGGTAGCATTTCACCCCTGTGTGTCATCCGTGTGTGGAAACATGACTACCATTCCCTTTCTTGTTCCTTGTTTTTAAAGAGTTACTTTAATTTAAAAATTAAATGGAAAATTGTATGTTTAAATTGTATGGTAAATAACTGGGGATTTTTTGTAAAACTGCTCATGTGGTCAAAAACAGAGAAGAAGTTAGGCCGGGCAGGAAGAGAACCTCTTTGAGGGATGGGTGGGGTGGGAGTGGGGAAATAGACGAGGTAGCAGAGAACAAACACATCAGTCTACATGGTGTAAAGAAGCACTCGGAGTCACCTTGAACTGCAAGATGGGCAACAAATAAATAAAATTTTGCTTTTTTAAAACAAAATCTTGTTTAATTAAATTTCAGCAGAAAGTAAAATGCAACTTTTGATTTGTCTTCTTTTCTATCCAGGTAGTGAATCCTTCCTTTCCCAACCCTCGAAGGCGTCTTCGCTTACGCGACTTAGCAGAGAGAGTGGTGGATGCTTCAGAAAATGAGCAGGAACTCAATATATTGCTTAATGAGGCCTTGCTGGAGAGGGAAACTGTCCAGGCGTATGTCTCCTCTTTTCCTTCCATCTTAGAGCTAATTGTGTGCTTTTTGCTCCATTCCAGTGTTTTTTTCTTCTTCTACCAGTTTGAATATCACACTTACTCTCAATCATGTCCACCACTGCTGTGGTTTCAGACTTTCACCATGATTCAGGTCCTTGTACTGCTTTGGTTGCTATTTTGTATTGTTGGAAACAGTATTCTGGAGACTTAATTTTAGTTGTTTTTATTATTGTATTTACTTTCTACTTTTCCTCTATTTTACAATTGCAAGCTGCAAATTCTCTTTGTTATGTTTGTGTATTTATTCCCTGTTGGACCCCTATTCAGAAAATCACTGGGCTGATTCACTTCAGAAAATATTTCCATCATCTGGTCTCTGTCTCTGCAGTATAAACTTTTATTTTATTTTATTTAAAAAAGCTTCACACAGCATTTAAAGAATATGTCATCCTTTTAGTCCTCATACGCTTGTATAAAACTGAAGAACAAACCATCCTCAGCATAGCGAGCTGACTTTTCAATCATGATTTAAGCTGATAAGGGTTTTTTTTTTCAAAATAGAATGAGGACTTAACTAGCATTAGAGGGATTTAAAAGAATTTCTTAGGGACATACCAAATGCAGCCTCATATGTAACAGTGATCAGAACAGCTGCTTTGTTCCTGAGGCCTCAAAGAGATAATGCCAGAATTGAGATAGATGGGCCATTCTCATCTGGAATGAGGCAGCTTTCTATTTGCTGAGATAGGAGTTAAAAAAGATCCATGCAGGATCAGAACAAAAGTCCTTCTAGTTCAGCATTCTCCTAAGGCTAAATAAGATGCCTTGGAAGTTCACAAGCAGAATATTTCCCTCAAATGGCAGGCAGTTAAAGACATGATTTTTCTTGAAGTCTCAGTGAAACTGAACTGAGAGCTTATCATTTTACTACTGTTCTAAAAATCCGATACATCCTAGATGAGGATCCTAAATATCTGACATGTTCTAAATATCTGACAGGCTAAAAGGCAGGTCTACCTATCGCCTATCCATGCGTTTCATTGATCCTGAGATGGAGACACGTTACTCTGTGGAAAAGGAGAAGCAGAGTGGAGCTGCCTTCAGCTGTTCATGTGTGGTCCTGTTCTTTACTGCTGTGGTGGAGATCTTCATTGATCCACGGTTAGTACAGCTAGATCTGTGATCCTGTGCCCTTTTCAAATGGGGTTGTTAGAAAATAGGTAGTCCTTGACTTACAACCACAATTGGGACTGGAAAATTCATTATTAAGTGAGGCATCATGTGACTACACCCAATTTTACAATCCTTTTTGTTGTGAATACAAAAAACCATCTTCCCCCATTGAATTTGACTCATCAGAAACCGGTTGCGAAGGTTTCAGATGGTGATCACGTCATCCAAGGATGCTGCAACCATTGTAAATGTGAGCCGGTTGCTAAGTGCACAGTCATAATGGTATGACTGTGAGGAACATTTTTTTTAGCACTGTTGTGATTTCAAACAGTTGCTAAATGAATGATTGTAAGTCAAGGACTACCTGTAGTGCCAAGGATGAAATTAAACATTTCATTACCAGACTGGAAAGGTAATGTGGTTAATGTGCTGATACAGTGCCTGGAGGCTGATAAGGTCTAAACGGGGAGAAATAGGTTCTGAATGAAAACCCCCAAGTCAGAGTCGATTTGGGTTTATAACTGATTTATTCCAGGAATATTCAATCCCTGACTCTGAATGGACTTGTACTTCCCAGCTCAGAGGTCTGAAATTTAGGAAATTCTGAGACTGACAGCTTCTGTTTGAACAGCAGGTAGTAACTGGGACTAGGAGAATTTTTGTTCATTTTATATACTTATTACAAGCAATGTTGGCTCAAAAAGTCCTGGTCAGTCACCTCCCACTGAGATTACTATAAAATTCTCTACATGGAAGCTATAGCTAATATAGAATGCACCTGTCACCCCTCTAGGGTAAACCAGATGAAGAAACCAACATCATACAGGCATAAAACTACTTTTATTAGAACAGTTAATAGAATTTTGCAAGTCTAAATATGCTTCCCTTCTCCATCCTTTCATGTGAATTATGGGACATTTTAAGCTTGTTCCTTGAAATGGGCTTAAACCACATTTGTCTGGTCATTGGCTTGTGAATGGATATTCCCACTGTTCTTCAAGGCCACTCCCTAATTCCTCTACAGTACCAGCAAAAGCAATGATCTCTGCTTTGAGAGCTGTGTGAGTTGCTAAATAGCTTCCAGGTGCAAATAGCAATAGCAGTAGCACTTAGACTTATATACTGCTTTACAGTGCTTTAGTGCCCTTTCTAAGGGGTTTACAGTCAGCATATTGCCCCCAACAATCTGGGTCCTTATTTTACCAACCTCAGAAGGATGGAAGGTTGAGTCAACCTTGAGCCTGGTGAGATACAATTTGCCAAACTGCTGGCAGCCGGTGATCAGGAAGTAGCCTGCAGTACTGCACTCTAACCACTGCACCACCCCAGCTCATCAAGATATTTGTAGTTACCTTTAAGGTTATAGTTCCAGACCTGGTTAACTGAAGAACCGCCTTTTCTTGTATCTGCCCATTAAACTAGATCAAATAGGATCAACTTCCTCCAGATCCTATGGGATTGTTACTTGGAAATTGGCATTGTTAGTACCTGTCCCTTCTCTTTTGAAACCCTCCTGACAAAAATTTGGTCAGCTTCATGCCTCTTGGGTTTTAGGACAATTGTGAAGACTTACTTGTTTAGTCCTGCCCAGAAAGAGGGTGTGTGGGCACATGAATGTGGTGATTGCAGACATATGCATTTTTGCATATGCATTTCACATGCATTTTTTTCATTTTTACATTGTTGATGTCAGTATTTTTTATGTCAATCTTATCTGCCCAGAACCTTCAGGAATAGGTGGCAAGCAAGAAGAATGAAACAATTATATAAAATAATGCCAAAAATTATGTGCCAAAATATTCTTTTATAATAGGGAATTTGACTGCTTCTGCAATCAGAATAAAATACTGATATTTGATCTTCTTTGTATTTGATGTTTTTTTAAATTTCCTATTCTCCTGCAGGCTGCTAGCAAATTATGTGACATTTGTTGTTGGTGAAATCCTTCTCCTCATCTTGACTCTTTGTTCACTTGCTGCCATCTTTCCCAGGGTAAGATCTCCTTCAAAACACACAACTGTTAACTATTGTAGAAATCTCATCCTTTGCCATTCTTCAATGCCAGATCAAGGTTTTTTTCACTATACTACCAAAAATATTTGTGTTTCTATGAAAATATTTCTTATTTCAAGTTCCACCTGAGCTATAATAGTAGGACTCCTATATTTGTTTATATGCATATGTACAGTCAGGTCCAGAAATATGGGGACATCGACACAATTCTAACATCTTTGGCTCTATACACCACCACAATGGAGTTGGAATGAAACAAACACAATGTGCTTTAACTGCAGACTGTCAGCTTCAATTTAAGGGTATGTACATCCAACTCAGGTGAACGGTGTAGGACTTACAGCAGTTTGCATATGTGCCTCCCATTTGTTAAGGGACCAAAAGTAATGGGACAGAATAATAATCATAAATCAAACTTTCCCTTCTTAATACTTGGTTGCAAATCCTTTGCAGTCAATCACAGCCTGAAGTCTGGAACGCATAGACATCATCAGACGCTGGGTTTCATCCCTGGTGATGCTCTGCCAGGCCTCTACTGCAACTGTCTTCAGTTCCTGCTTGTTCTTGGGGCATTTTCCCTTCAGTTTTGTCTTCAGCAAGTGAAATGCATGCTCAATGGGATTCAGGTCAGGTGATTGACTTGGCTATTGCATAACATTCCACTTCTGTCCGTTTAAAAACTCTTTGATTGCTTTTGCAGTATGCTTTGGGTCATTGTCCATCTGCACTGTGAAGCGCTGTCCAATGAGTTCTGCAATATTTGGCTGAATGTGAGCAGATAATATTGCCTGAAACACTTCAGAATTCATCCTGCTGCTTTTGTCAGCAGTCACATCATCAATAAATACAAGAGAACCAGTTCCATTGGCAGCCATACATGCCCACGCCATGACACTACCACCACCATGCTTCACTGATGAGGTGGTATGCTTAGGATCATGAGCAGTTCCTTTCCTTCTCCATATTCTTCTCTTCCCATCACTCTGGTACAAGTTGATCTTGGCCTCATCTGTCCATAGGATCTTGTTCCAGAACTGTGAAGGCTTTGTAAGATGTTGTTTGGCAAACTCTAATCTGGCCTTCCTGTTTTTGAGGCTCACCAATGGTTTACATCTTGTGGTGAACACTCTGTATTCACTCTGGTGAAGTCTTCTCTTGATTGTTGACTTTGACACACATACACCTACCTCCTGGAGAGTGTTCTTGATCTGACCAACTGTTGTGAAGGGTGTTTTCTTCACCAGGGAAAGAATTCTTCGGTCATCCACACTTGTTTTCCGTGGTCTCTTGGGTCTTTTGGTGTTGCTGAGCTCACCGGTGCATTCCTTCTTTTTGAGAATGTTTCAAACAGTTGTTTTGGCCACGCCTAATGTTCTTGCTATCTCTCTGATGGGTTTGTTTCTTCAGCCTAATGATGGCTTGCTTCACTGATAGTGACAGCTCTTTGGATCTCATCTTGAGAGTTGACAGCAACAGATTCCAAATGCAAATAGCACACTTGAAATGAACTCTGGGCCTTTTATCTGCACATTGTAATTGGGGTAATGAGGGAATATCACACACCTGGCCATGGAACAGCTGAGAAGCCAATTGTCCCATTACTTTTGGTCCCTTAACAAGTGGGAGGCACATATACAAACTGCTGTAAGTCCTACACTGTTCACCTGAGTTGGATGTACATACCCTCAAATTAAAGCTGACAGTCTGCAGTTAACGCACATTGTGTTTGTTTCATTCCAACTCCATTGTGGTGGTGTATAGAGCCAAAGATGTTAGAATTGTGTCAATGTCCCCATATTTCTGGACCTAACTGTATCTGCGTATGTATTTTCAACTCGATGATTTTCCATCTTGAGTATGGATGGTGCCATTGTGAAGTCAGTTTGAGTGGGCACAGCCATATTTGCCGGGCAGATTTTGTGCTTGTTTTAATTGAGGGGACTTAAGAGATTGAGGGCAAAAGAAGAAGGGGATGACAGAGAACGAGGTGGCTGGATGGAGTCACTGAAGTAGTCGGTGTGAGCTTAAATGGACTCCAGAGGATGGAAGAGGACAGGAAAGCTTGGAGGAACGTTGTCCATGAGGTTGCGATGGGTCGGACACAACTTTGCAACTAACAACAACAATAACAAAGAGACAGAAATGAAAATGTATTTTGCAGCAGTTTAAGGCATCCATTTTGCCCTTTAAGCCGCCCTCCCATAGAAAAAATAGCCCACTTCTTAAGTTTTTTAAGTTGCAATGGTTCATGCGGATAGGATCAGTGTGTTTGATAGTCTTAATTTGGGAGGATTGCAGTTTTCCTTTTTTCATGTTTCTCTTCTCAAAATCTGGAAAACAGTATCATCAATTGTTATAATTGGCAGGAGCTCTGGAGTGGTAAAAAGCCACTGAGGCAATTTTTCTGCTAATAATCTATAGTGTCATCATAGCACCATCCAGCCATCACTGAAGTGCTATGAAGTCTTTCCTTGCGACTGTTATTTTGGGCAGCATTTGGGACAACAATGAATGAAAATGCAATTAATTGTTAATAGGGAGATGGCTAAAGATGCTATGGACTGAAGCATACAAAAAATGGCACTATTACATAACTACTGTCTCATTTCCATTCCTGCTCCCCATAGGAAATTAACATGTTCCTTCATAGTCTATCAGTGCTGGGTGCTACATCAGTGCTAGAATAAATTTAAATAACGAAATAATGTGTTTTTATTAATCCAGGTTTTCCCTAAAAAGCTCGTGTCTTTTTCCACATGGATTGACAGAACGCGTTGGGCCAGGAACACCTGGGCCATGTCTGCCATTTTCATCCTAACCATGGCTGACATTGTAGATATGGTAAGCAAAGATTGTAAAAAAAAGGCAATTTTTCTTTCTTGATGTCATTGCACCCTGCTAGCTTTCTAGCTAGAGGTGAGAAAAAATTGAAAGTGTTAAAATAGATTTTAATGAACAGATAATAGAAAGGATTAATCTTTATATTTTGCTTCCTCCTCATCCATTCTCCAAGACTCCAAGCAAATTAAAAAAAAAAAAAACTTGACACATCAAAACCATGGTCTTTTCTCCAGTCCTCCTTTCCAGTGGTAGGAGGGACCAGTGAAGCTACCCCACACTTTCCTAAACCATTTAGCATGACATGTGATTGACACCTGCCGTGAACTTCTTTTCTGGCTGAGTTGATAAGTGTATGAAGAGTTGTACAGTGGAAATCATTAAGGGAAATTAGTAAAAAGCCAGCTGCAGTTGATTATTTTTAGTACCTGTTAATAATTGGCCAGACCTTGAGCAATTCTGTGCTAAAACTGATATGGAAATACTGCTATTTTCAGGCTGGCAAACTTGGATGAGGTTTCCAAAAGGGGTGGAGGAAGAGAATGAAGGCTGTGGTTTTTTTCTTTCTGTCTCTCTGAAAAAAATGGCACAAGGATTATATATTGCAGTGCCTTCTCCTTCTCCTGTCCATTGCTGGCCATGTTTTAAATGGTGCGTTGATAATGGAGTCTTGCTAAGGAGCATCAGTTCACGTTTTGTTAATCCATCAGAAAACATCCAAGGTTTAAAAATCAATTAGATCAATCTTCAGATTGCCCTGTGGTGGGTCTTTTTTTTTTTTTTAATCCTTTGATGGTTTAAAAGGCCCTTTTGGGTGATATGGGGTGTTTTCATGTAACACATATTGAGCTTGAACAAACTGTTTTGATAGACCAAAAGAAAAGAGTTGGATGCATAGAAAAAAGAGAGAAAACTGACAGCAGAAGACCATTGAATCTGCATTTGAGGATTTTTTTTTGTTTTTTGCTTTTTTTAAAATTTATTTTTTAAAATTCTTTATTTTTTTTAATTTTTTAATTCCTGTTGAATGGTGGACATGTGATTATCAAATGCTTTGTTCCTCAAACCTTGCCCCATTTTTGTTGCCCATCTCTGAATTCACTCAATCTTATCAATATCTTTTTAAAGTGAGGTCTTTAGAACTGGACATAGTGTTCCAAATGGGGTCTGACTAAAGCCCCAAGAAGGACATTCTTTTTCCTGCTGGTGATCCTCTAGTGATGCACCCCAGAATTTTGTTTGCCTTCATAGGTGCCTGGCTACAGTGTTTACTCATTTTGCAGTCGCCTGCTCTGGGCACACCTAAATCCTTTTTTTCTGTTGTTCTGTCTACCACTGTACCGCTCAATACTGTATTGCATATGATGCATTAGTTATTTATTGTTACTGATCGTTTTACAGTGGGTATTATGAATCACAGTTCAACTTGTTAGGGTATAAAGTTACATGATTTCAGGAAAAAAACCAGGAATAAATGTAGTCTAAAAATAAAGATAAAGGGTTGAAGAGGAAAGAGTGGCTGTAACTTAAAATATTAAACATATGTGTTCTACACCAGATTTACTTGTCCGAGTACAGGGACACACACGGAAAGAAATTAGAGCAAACACAGAGTTTTGCTGAGTTTAGAGCAAACACAGCAAATTAGAGCAAACACAAGTGAATAAACCAGAGTAGAGTTCATTAGCCAAGCTGTGGGCTACACATGTAGAATGTTCAGTGATATATATTACAAACAAAAATGGGGATAATTATCCCTACAACAGGAAGTGACAGTTAGTGAAACTAATTGACATGATTAGTGCTTATGTGCATTATGTTTAGCACCTAAGGAAAGGAGTGACCAAAGATTTTCCATGGGGTGGGGTAAGTAGGCATAGCATATGTTGGTTGGAAAAATCTAGGTGATCACAAGAGATTTAATGTTTTCTGTAAACATGTGCTAGTATCTAATAGTTCTCCAGATATTACACTTTTAGCTAGGATTTTTTTTCTTCACTGTGGAAAATAAGGATATTGAAAACAGGGAAGGACAGCCTAACCCCTTTTCTTTTGTTTCAACAGCTCAGCTGCCAGCAGTATTACACCATTGTCAATGATACAGTTCCAGCAGTGCTTTCGGATGGTTGTGTGGAAAATCCCAAATACTACAGCTACATAGCAGTGTTGGCACTGATTGCAACTATAATGCTGGTGCAAGTCAGCCACATGGTCAAGCTCACTCTGATGGTGACAATCACAGGGGCAGTGGGAGTGGTCAACATTCTGGCCTGGCAACAGATCTTTGACAAATATGATCAGGAGCGATTCCAGGAAAACATGTAAGATGCTTTGAGGTCAAAAATGTCATGGGAGTGTGTTTATATTGGGTTTAGGCCACATCTGAAATGAAGAGGTTAATAATAATTTGTCACTTTTTTATTACTTTTGGTATGCATTGCTCTCTTAAATTATTTAACTAATTTTAATGTCTGTTACATCACCAATAAACATTGAATTTACAGAGTAATATGAAGAGATTCTATAGATTAAGTGATGTACATCATAAATTTCATTGAAGAAGGTTATAAGAAATGAAGATGCTAATCTGTTGGTTGAGGTGGTTAAGGTTACTAACCAGGAATCATGGAAGCTCGCAGAGTCACTTTGGGTCAGTTGCTCACTCTAAGCCCAAACTTCTTTACAGGATTGTTGTCGTAGAGGAAGTTGTATATGTTCCACCTTGAGTTCCCAAAAGAGAGAATAAAGATATAACAAGTAGATAGTACAAAAAAGTGCATTCCATTCAATTACATATATTTAAAGGTGGGTTCCAAAATGAAGAATCTGTGGTACCAAAGCCTGGAATTTTAAAATAAAGAGTATGGAAGTCAGAGGGAGAGTAAGCTAGCAAGGTTTTGTTCGTTGAATTCAGGAAGAGTAGCTTTGGATGCAGAGAATCCTAAAAACTTGTTTTGTCTTCTGCACCCTCTAATGCATTTTTTCCTTTGGACAGCACCTGCAATGAAACTATATGTAAAATACTCCTAAATTTCCATGACCTTTCTTTGCTTGTTGAATGAAGTTAGAACTGAGATGCATACTACATTCAGCTGTATTAACATGTCAGATATTCTTTCTAGGACTACAGTTAGTTCTTGACTTATATCCGGTTGCTAAGTGACCATTCAAAATTAAGAAGGACCCCCCCTCCCCCCAAAAGGTAGTTGTCAAGGTTCCGACCAATGCTCTAATGCAATTAAGAGTCTCAAGCCATCTGGCAATAAAAATCCAGTCTTTTATTAGCAGCACCATGTCAGCATTACCTAGGTGAAGCCAACTCTTGGTTTCACGCCTTGCCTCTGACCCTGTTTCCCCCTTCCCCCCAAAGTGTGTCACCCAGTCATTCCCCAACAAGGTAATTTCAAAGGTTGTAGAAGTCATTCCCTCCAGGCATTGCTGGTATCCACGGAGATGGCCTTGACTTGCTCAGCCAGAATGCATCTTGTTATGACTGAGGAGTAAATTCCTTGGTGCAGCTGCAAGGTGCAATTTCCCATCTCCCTGCCTATGGCAACTCGGGAACAAGTCAGGGAAGCTTCATAAATTGACAGTAGTTATGACCCAGATTTGAAGTTCCAACACTTTCCCACTCTGTATGATCACAATTTGGGCTCTTGGCAATTGGTCCATATTTATGGCCTTTTGCAGTGTCCTGCAGTCACGTGACTATGATTTTTTTTTTGCAGAAAACTGGTATTTACCTCCGGTTCCAGAAAAAAACGCCCATTGTGGACAATGGATTCACTTAATAAATGTGGCATTTGCTTTACAATCACTGCAAAAAAGTTGTAAAATTAAATCAGTCACATAAGTGCTTTGATTTATGACTGTCATGACATATGTCAGAAATTCCAGGCTCCATTACAATTGTAAATCGAAGATTACCTGTACTCCCATTATAAATGTGGCAGTCCAATTCTGAATGCATGTTCTTTCAAATATTTCTGTGTGTAGAGAGCAAGTTGACAGACTTGCTTTTCCTCACATGCTTGTTTTCTATGTAGATCTTTCCACTGCAGACTGAAGTGAAGGTTTCAGGAAGATCTTGATCTCATGACTTGACTGAATATATGTTCACCCTTTCAAATTTTCTAACCATGAATCTTGTTCATTTGCTTTCAGGATCTCACTAGTTCCATCAAAATATTCCATGACAGCGATGATCTTGGTGATGATGCTCAGTTTCTACTATTTTTCACGCCATGTGAGTAGTTTGCTAAATTACTTATTTTAGGCAGTTGGTACCTTGCAAGCTCAGTTTGTCATCAAATTCTCTTAGGGTAACTGTATTTTTCAGCATTTTAGTATTTCAGGATGCCTTATCTATGACAGCTTGCCTTTACGTTCATAAATCTGCAATATTTCCAGTCAAACTGGAAGACAGCTCAAATGGCAAAGATGTGTCTATTCCTGTAAACTGAGGAGTCAACTGTTTTTTGAAACCTATCAGTTCTGGATTCCATTGCTTCAGGGCAAAAAAAACAAAAAAACAAAACAAAAAAAAAACCCACCCCACATAAAAAGTGGTCCTGTTCTTGGTTAGAACATATATTTCCATACATACATACTTTTTTGCCATCAGATTCATTCAGAATATAAATGATTCAACTTGGTAATGGCATAGCTTTTTAGTATCATCAAGGAATAAAAGACAATATCAAATTTTAATGTGGGATTTTGGACTACATTATCAGGGTGACATTTCTCCCCTCTTCCTCCCCCGCTGCAGGTAGAAAAATTGGCTAGGACTTTATTCTTATGGAAGATAGATGTTCATAGCCAGAAGGAGCGGGTATATGAGATGCGGCGCTGGAATGAGGCTCTTGTCACCAACATGCTGCCAGAGCATGTAGCACGCCATTTTCTTGGCTCCAAGAAACGAGATGAGGTACATATTGGTAAACAAGAAGTTCATGGGCAAAACAATATGCAAGTAGGATTTTTTTTGGTTAAGGGGATGATAGTCAGAAATGAGAATTAAATCAAGCCTGTGTTGGCAACTCCGTATATTCCAGTGTATAGATCATATAGTTACCGTACCAAGACGGGGGTTAACCAGTTTGTTAATCACACCATTAAAATAATTTTCTTCCAGGAAGGCATACAATTGATGTATTAACCAAAGGTGGTAAAGGCACTGCTAGCTGTTGCAACCTTCAGGGGAATGCAGTACTATAAACAAGAAGACAATGTAGAAATTATGAGATGAGATTGGGTATAATATTGCATTGCACAATTGAGTACATGAAGGCAGTTATGCCTGAATTCAGAAGCACCGTTTATCTATTTATTGTAATTTCCTCTCCTTTCTTGCCTTTTGTGTAGGAGCTGTATAGTCAGTCTTATGATGAAATTGGTGTTATGTTTGCCTCTATCCCCAACTTCGCCGACTTCTATACAGAGGAAAGTATAAATAATGGTGGGATTGAGTGCCTTCGCTTCCTCAATGAAATAATCTCAGATTTTGATGCGGTGAGCCATCTTTAATCAATAGCTAAAGTAACCTCTTGATCAGTTGGCCCAAAGAAAATCAATTACTTATTCTAAGAGTTGTCCTTGAAGAGATATGCTTCCTGTGTTAGGAACTATGAGTTTTGTTACATAGCAGTATTGTAATCTGTTATTTTATCTAAACTACCTAATGAATTGATTGTCATGAATTGGTAAAACTTGAGATTTTCGTTATACAACTCTGTTTATCAATATATATCTTGCTTTTGGTGGTAGTGCTGAAGAAAAAAAAAGTTCTGCGCCAAACACTCTCTTAAAACCAATTTACAGGTGATCCACAAAAGTAAAACCATGTTGAAGAACAACTTTGTAATTTAACTATCATCTTGTTTTAGCACCAGTACCATTTTCAGGAATTCCTCATGTCCTCAATCCTCATGACAATTCCATTATCCAAAGCAAGAGGCACAGGTTCAAAACACTGATAGTGTCTGTGTTTTGCAATACAGATAATTGCAGTTCCTAAACCAAACACTTGTCATATTTAATAGTCTTCTGCCAAGTCAAGGTATCTACATGGATTTTTTGCTGAAGAAAATCCTGCTTTAGTGGTGGCCAGTGGTCAACAAAGATAGCCAAAGTCAGCTCCCTCCTTTGAAAGGTTCAGTGGTGCCTATATTAATTGCATACTAGAATTGCAAGAAACCAGAATTGATCTGTCTTAATCCTGCCACCGATCACTTTATATCATAAATGTTCACCCCTCAATTCCCTCCCCCTTCTAAAAGGAAGATAAGATCATGTGAATTCAGAATCAGTGCTTCTGAGCCTTGGGAGAAATATCAATGCCACATATCTTTACTGCATTGATAAATTTTTGTCAGCTTGCTCTAGGCATCTTAATTTAAAATATTTAAGCATGCAAATCTAGCATATGCACAGACAGCATACTTCTTTCAAGTTATTGTTTATATTATGTGTTTCGTGAGGTGGGAAACATCTCTGCAATTTTTTTACATGAGGCACACATGGTAGGGAAAACTGCTGTCCTGTATAAATGTGTCTGGGTATACATTACATTAATAGGGTTTACATGTATAAGATTGCCTTGTAAAATCAAGGATTGGCCCTTAGTGTTTCTGATCAGCTCCATAGCATCCCAAATCTACCTTCCTGACTGATTTATTGATCCTTGCAATAATTATTGGTATCTCTGACTCTCACAGCTCCTGGATGATCCCCAGTTCCGATGCATCACTAAAATCAAAACCATTGGCAGTACATACATGGCAGCTTCTGGTGTGACACCTGATGTCAACAGCAATGGTTACAACACTGTTAAGGTAAGCAGTGAAAGGAAGACAGAAGAATTACAACTGTGGAAGTACCCATCTACACCCCATGGTCACATGATCACATTTTAGGCTCTTGACAACTGGTTCATATTTATGATTGATTAGTGTCCCCCAATTTGTAACTTCCCCCAAGTTTCCACTTTTTTTTTCTGCTTTCCAGCCAAACTGGACATTTGAGAGAATGATTTTGCTTAATGACCACAGTGACTCACCTTATGACCAGTGGTGAAATATAAAATTTGTTACTACCGGTTCTGTAGGCGTGGCTTGGTGGGGGGGGGTTTAATGTGACTGGGTGGGCGTAGCCAACTTTTTTTTTTAACTTTTAAAAGCATTTTTTCTGTAACCTTAAGAGGTTGCAGAAAAAAAATGCTTTTAGAAGCCTCTGAAGATCAGGCAACTCAGCTGGGATCGCCAGCGGCTTTTAAAGGCATTTTTTTTTCCTACAACCTCTTCGGCCGAAGAGGTTGGAGAAAAAAATGCTTTTAGAAGCCTCTGACGATCCCAGCTGAGCCACACGATCATCAGAGGCTCTTTTTTTTACTTTTAAAAGCATTTTTTCGGCCGAAGAGGTTGTAGAAAAAATGCTTTTAAAAGTAAAAAAAAAAAAAAAAAAAAAAAGCCTCTGATGATCACGCGGCTCAGCTGGGCATGGGGGGGTGGGGTGCAGGGATTTTTGCTACCGGTTCTCCGAACCACCCGCTGCCATCGCTACCGGATTGGACGATCCGGTCCGAACCGGGAGCATTTCACCCGTTTATGATTATCATAAAAATGGTCATAAAATTGAGACATCATTGTGCAATCAGGGACTGAACTGTATAGATGAATATCAGTGTTTTAATGATTCCTAATTCTTTATTAATGGATGACTCCCTTCAGGCTTTATGTAGATGATAAACAGAGAATATGTTGAACTTTTTGTGACACCTCCTAACGTAAGGGCCTAATGTTAAAAAAAAAAGTATTTCCCTCTGCTCCAACACTGACTAGAACAGGTCATGAAGGAAGAAAACTCATACAAAATATACCTTGCACTCTATCCCCATACGTTGCTCTTGCCAAATACCATGATTAATTAATAAAGTATTGAAAGCTGTTAAGAAGTCAAGAATGGCCAGGATGGATGCATTTTCCCTATCATGGTCCCTATCTCAGTCACTAATTAACTGCAATCAATGCTACCTCAGTACTACT
This sequence comes from Pituophis catenifer annectens, assembly GCF_029215685.1. NCBI lineage: Eukaryota > Metazoa > Chordata > Lepidosauria > Squamata > Colubridae > Pituophis > Pituophis catenifer. The sequence goes on along the minus strand of NW_027256881.1, from coordinate 25,466,395 downwards.
CACAGGAAAGGGTTGCTGCTTCAAAGGCCACCTGAAGCTACAGTCCAACCACCTTCTCTCCAAAATTGAATGGACGACAGGATCAAAGTTATACGGAACTATTGAATTCAGCAGTGATTTCTTGAGAAGGAGCAGACTATCACATCCTCCAATACAGATAGAACTACCCCGTCACTCAAGGATGAATTCACTACCTGTATACAATTTTTCTGTAGTACCTTGATTAATATGGAATTAATTGCCTCTCTAGTTTAAAAGTAGAGAACCTGTGACCCTCCAGATTTATTTACTTAGCGTATGGCACGTGTTAGCCAGGGATCACTGAGGCGGCTGGCTGCCTCTGTGAAAGGAATTTTTTCAGGCGGTGTTATCTTTACCTGTGGGACACCTTAATGCCGGTAGGCAATCTGGGGAGGCTCCTTTCTTGTCCCTATGCAGTTTGTTCACTCATGGGAATCGAGCCGCCAACCTAGGTGGTGGGCAGGCCCAGCGTTTTACCAGGTGAGCCACCGTGGCCCCTTCCAGATTCTTCTGAATAACAACTCACTGCAGACCTAACCAAACTCATCGAAAAATGGAAGTGATGTTGAGAACTAACTAAAGGGCTATAGACTCCATAGCCTAATAACCAGGTATAACTTGTTTGAATTTGTTATGACTGCCCATTCCAACAAACTCTGGGCAGCCTACAAAAAATCTAATACAAAATTAAAACAATTTAAAATATGGACAAAATAAGACAGCCCAGACTCAAAAACCTTGCAAGTCATTAGGAAATGAGTTTTAATATATGTGTATACATTTAACAAAGTCTAACAGATATAAGAGACTTGGGATCTAGACTTACTCAGAGTAGCTGGTAGTAGAATTTAAAGCTGGAGAAGTGTTCCTCTTCTGTTTTTTTTTTATTTATTTATTTTTACTTTTGGTGTTTTGCCTTCCCTAGAAGGAAGATCTTTCAGAAAAGGAGCGCTGGCAACATTTGGCAGATCTTGCAGACTTTGCCTTAGCCATGAAAGAGACCTTGATGAACATTAACTATCAATCCTTCAATAACTTCATGCTGCGAATAGGCAAGTGGGGTATCCTACGTGATAAATATGGACTAGATGGGACTAATCACATTACACTGGAACATTGTAATTGATTAATATCAGACCCAGGGGAAAGGGAATGCTTACACAAGGCACATTACCAGATAATAGCTGTTGGTTTAGATGGCTTTAATGGACTCTCTAAAAGAAAAAGAGGAGGAAAAGTCTATCAGCCAAATGTTTCAAGATGTTCTCTTTCTAAATACTAATATTTAGTATTAGTACTCAGTACTAAGGACCACTCAGGAGCCTAAGTGGCGTAGGAGGCTAATGCCTCCTAAGGCAGCATTTAACATCCAGATGCCTGCAATTACTGTGAGTTCAGTCCTCCCCAGGCTCAAGGTTGACTCAGCCTTCCATCCTTTCTAAGATAGGTAAATTGAGGACCCAGTTTGTGGAGGCAATAAGCTGACTTTGTATAAATATACAAAAGTATGAAGGCTATTGCTTAACGCATTGTAAGCCGCCCTGAGTCTCCGGAGAAGGGCGGCATATAAATCAAATTAAAAACAAAACAAAACCTGATGAACAACAGTGAAGTGGGGAGATTGCTACTGCACTCATATGTTTGGGCTCCCGAATCTAGATATTTGACTGGGTATTGTGAAAAATAGCGTCCTGATTTCATTGTTCAAATCCATCAGGGATTTGTTTTCCCTACTTGTGGTCGTGTTCTGGCTCTGAGACAGATCGAAAAGTATTGTTGAATACTTGATGCTTTTGTTTCTCACTTTCTCTTTTTGTTACAATGTACTGACAGGCATGAATAAAGGAGCAGTGCTAGCAGGGGTGATTGGTGCCCGTAAACCTCACTATGATATTTGGGGGAACACTGTGAATGTGGCAAGCCGGATGGAGTCTACAGGTGTCATGGGAAATATACAGGTGGGGATACTCTTCTGCTCTGATGGGAACAACAGGAAGGTTTTTGAAAATGGTGGCAGTTAACTGTATAGACATTTCTGACTCTAACTGCATTAAAGCCAGCTTTAATGACTACTGTGTAGTAAGGTCAGAAAAGGTTAGAAACTGTGACTACAGATGGAGACAGTAGGGCTCAATATGATAGCAGTATTGTATGAACTCATTATTTCTTATCTATTAGGATGCTCTCAAAAGATACAAGAAACTTACCTAAAGTGATTTCTCAGTTCACCTCAGTGAAAATTAAAACGGGAGGTCTGTGTTAATCAGATAATGAACTTGGGGGCATTTTAAAGGAATTATATTCCAGTCACACACAATGCCAGCAGACTTGGTGGCTTAATTACAATTTGCTCTTAAGACACAGCAACAATCAATTGGGTTCACCCAGATATAATGGACCATTGTAATTCACAGTCAAAGCACTGGTCATTCTGATTGAAGGTGATCAGAATATATTGGCAAAGTTACTTAATTGGCGAACCCAGAGATAAGGAAGAGCTGTGGTGGCACAGTGGTTAGAGTGCAGTACTGCAGGCTACTTCTGCTGACTGCAATTTGCCAGTTCGAATCTCACCAGGCTCAAGGTTGAGTCAGCCTTCCATCCTTCCAGGTGGGTAAAATGAAGACCCAGATTGTTGGGGGCAATATGCTGACATTGTAAACCGCTTAGAGAGGGCTGCAAAAGCACTGTGAAGCAGTATAGAAGTCTAAGTGCTATTGCTAATTATTATAATGGTGAGGGAACTGACTTCCCACAGACCCTTGCCTGCCATTATCGACCATCAGAAACGGCTGTTAAACAGATAAGGAACTCCAAGGTTCTCCAAAAGATAGGTTGAAGACTATTAAAAAAAAAAAGGGAGGCTCCTCTTTAAAATGGCAGTGTTAGTCAGTTGTGCAGCATTATAACAAAGTCCCAAGTAAAAGAAAAGGTATTTAATAATTTAATGATTGCTCTTTGCTTATATACTCTTGCCTCCTGAAAATCAGGAAGTGATTTCAGGTAAGTAGCGAGTTTCCAAAGTGATGAAACGTAATTTAATAGAACCATATATTCTTAGAGTACATTTTCCTGGATTTATGCTGCAATAAATAAAAGATCTCTGTAGAATTCTACATCTGCATTTATTTTCATTTTGATGAGGCTTGACACATCCTCCTTCCACAAAATAGCACAGCCTTTTAGCTCACTTCTTTTGGGTCAGTTAAAAAGGTTAAAAAGAAACATTTGGTTGATAAGCTTTAGCTGCAACCAGTTTGACTATATCTGTCTATTCTCTCACCCTTTTTAGGTGGTGGAAGAAACTCACTTTATCTTGAAAGAGTATGGCTTCCGCTTTGTGCGTCGAGGGCACATTTATGTCAAAGGCAAAGGTGACTTGCTGACCTATTTTATGAAAGGACGTGAGAAGCAAGATTCCTTTATCAATGGTTCATGTGTGACTTTGCCTCATCAGGTGGTTGACAGTTCTTGAAGTTCTCACACTCTACATGCAGATAGCAGAAAAAAAGCAGGTACCTCTGTAATGCCCAAAGACAAACTGCTTTCAGCACTTGCTGCTCTGGATGGGAGATTGATATATACACCACTGATAGATTTACAGGAAATCACCCCTTTGCTTGTTCCTTTCTTCTTGAACATCAGTTTGCATTTGTCTCTTGATATAGAAAGGGCAGTAGAAAGGAGGTTTCGATAGGAAGAACCCTGCCTTTTGCACAAATATGTGGCTTCTTGCACATTCAGGCCTGGAAGTAATAGAATTCTCACCGCAGCCTTGCTTGGCTAGATCACTTTGATTGCATTATCTTTTTAGTTCAAATGTGCAGTGGTTTTGATTTTCCATTGATCCAAGCTCTGCATAGACTTCTTTGTAAAAACAAATGCAAGTTCAGAATGGGTACTACAAATGGGCAGATGAACTGGGAACACTGCATAAAGTTCACACCTGACCCACTTGGTTCAAATGGAGTTAATAATTGCCTCAAAACAGGCATATAGCAGAAAGGAAAAAAAACACGTGGGATCTGTCTTTTCACTGTGACAAGATGCTCTATTTTGGAGAGGGAAAGGGAAAGAGATAATTCAAGTATATGAATGTGTGTGTGTGTATATATAAAACAGATATCTTTATATTTTTAATGCATCTTAATTGTGAAAGTAAGGTGCCTCTTTCAGGTTGTGCCTTGCTTCCTTTTCTGCCCTCATCTTTGCTGATGCTTTAAAAGGAAGAGATTTATACAGCCTGAACCGAGGCTGTTTTATTAAAAGCCTTCATCTGATTGTTATGTTGAAATAAAAATTATGTAATTTGTTTAGTTTCTGAAATAGATTCAGTTTGATTTTAAAATCACTGTCTCTTGTTTTCTTTTGGGGAGAAAAAGGAGTTGTGTCATTTACAACTAAAGGGAATTGTGCATGTTTGGGCTGAATGCTAAATTACCTTATTAGAAGAAATGATTTCTGATTTTCAGAGTGATGTCTAAGAGTGCCATTGTGCTATTGGAATATTTAACTATAATAAGTCAAGAGAGGATAACTAGTCTGTTGATGCACCATTTTTGTCTGATTTAAACATAAACCAAAGAGCAAATTTTGTATTGCTAAACACTGAGGACTTGTGTCTTAACGATGAATCCCAAATCAGCAAAGGCTATGCTGGGAGGCTTATTTGGAAGGGGCTGCATGGTAAGGAGGGCTGCTCTGTTAAGAACCACAAACCCTGATTATTAGTTAGCTTTTTACATTTACTACCGTACAGATTAGTACTTTTTTAAAAATCATATTGCACAATAAATAAAACATGTCCAAATATAGAATATATAAAGGAAATGTTATATCATTTCCCCATTTAATCTACGAAAATGTGATATCACAGCCAAAACTGAGAACAGCTTTCCTCACTTCTGTAATGTGTAATCTGTTTTGGGAGCTTTGAGTGAAAGACTGATACAAATGTGCCAGAGGACCAACTTCATCTTCTTGCAGCGTTTTCATATATACAAAATCTTAATCCATACAGATAATCCTACTAAATCAGATACGTGTATAATTCCACATATAATTTCTCCTTTCACACAGGTAAGGTAGACATACTGTCCTATGCCCCTTTGCAGAGCTTGGCCAGAATCAAGTAAGGAGAGTTGTGATGGAAGCAGGACAAGCCTAAAAAATGAGGGTCTTTGAATACTATTATATCTACAGTTTTAAAAAAATGTAAGATTATGTTTTTAAAATAGATGGTGTTCATGCTGGAGAACAAAAGTCATCATAAGGTGAGATGAGGTGGGCAGAATTAAATAATGTATTCATACTACTAAGGGCCTTGGGTGGGACAGGATGCAAAGCAGACTGGCTATTTTGCAGTCCTTGGTCTTATTTCAAAGTCTCTGGTCCGTCTATTTCCCTATGATCATTTTAACTTTGCTTTCGTAATACTTGCTGTACATGTATAGGTAGTCCTGGAATACAACCACAACTGAGCCTAAAATTTCCATTGCTAACCATTGCAGTTGTTAAGTGAGTTTTGCCTCATTTTACGATCTTTTGGCCACAATTGTTAAGCCAATCACTACAGTTAAGTGAATCTGGCTCCCTCCCTTGACTTTGCTTGTCAGAAACTGGCCAGGAAGGTTACAAATGGTGATCAAATGATTGTGGAATAATGCAAATGTCATACATGGCAGTTGCTACGTGCTTGAATTTTGATCATGTGATTATGGGGATGCTGCAGTGGTGGTTAGGCGTGAAATCACTTTTTCCACTGCCATTGTAACTTCAAATGGTCACTGAATGGTTGTAAGTTGAGACTACCTATATGTAATTTGTCTTTGAATACACACATAGTGTATATTCTAATAAACTCATTTAATAAACACAAAGCCTACACAGGTAGTCCTCGGTTTACTACAGTTGAGCTCAAAATTTTGGTTGCTAAGGGAAACAATTGTAAGTGAATTTTGCCCCATTTAAAGACCTTTCTTGCCACAGTTGTTAATTAGTTAGTTAGTTAGTTTATTATATTTATATACCGCCCTTCTCCCGAGGGACTCAGGGCGGTGAACAGCCATGGTAAAAACAATATACAACAAAAATTAAAAGCTTATTAAAATAATTCAATCATTCGGCCAAATTTAAAATATCCAACTAAAATCATTTTAAAACCCCTATCAAAACCCAATTTAAAAAACCTTTATCCTGTCAGACCAGCTTGCTGGAATAATAGGGTCTTCAGAGCGCGACGGAAGGCACGGAGGTCGGGGATCCTTCGTACGTCTGGGGGCAGTTCATTCCATAGGGCCGGGGCCCCCACAGAGAAGGCTCTCCCCCTGGGGATCGCCAGCCTACACTGTTTGACTGACGGCACCCTGAGGAGGCCCTCTCTGTGGGAGCGTATTGGTCGGTGGGAGGCAATCGGTGGCAAAATGCGGTCCTGTAGGTAACCAGGTCCTAAGACATGGAGCGCTTTAAAGGTGGTAACCAACACCTTGAAGCGCACCCGGAAGACCACCGGGAGCCAGTGCAGCTCGCGCAAGATAGGTGTTACATGGGAGCGACGAGTTGCCCCCATTATTACTTGTGCGGCTGCCTTCTGGACCAGCTGGAGCCTCCAGGTGCTCCTCAAGGGGAGCCTCATGAAGAGAGCATTACAATAGTCCAGCCGGAAAGTGACGAGGGCATGAGTGACTGTGCGCAGGGCGTCCTGGTCCAGAAAGGGACGCAGCTGGGAAGTCAGGCGAACCTGATAAAAAGCCCCCCTGGCCACGGCCGTCATATATATATATATATTTTAATTTGATTTATATGCCGCCCTTCTCCGAAGACTCAGGGCGGCTTACAATGTGCTCAGCAATAACCTTCATCCTTTTGTATATTTTATACAAAGTCAGCTTATTGCCCCCACAGTCTGGGTCCTCAATTTACCTACCTTAGAAAGGATGGAAGGCTGAGTCAACCTTGAGCCTTGGCGAGATTCGAACCCTGCAGTAATTGCAGGCAGCTGGTCTTAATAACCAGCTTAATAACAGGGTGCCTTAAACCCCTGTACTACCAAGACTCTTATGATATGATCCTCCAAGGACAGCCGTGAATCCAGGAGGATGCCCAAGTTGCAAGCCCTCTCTGAGGGGGGCAAGATCTCATCCCCAATAGCCAGCGATGGTGTCAGCTGGCTATATCGGGCCGAGGGAATCGGTTAAGGGAATCATTGCAGCGGTTAAGTTAGTAATATGGTTTTTATGTGAATCTGGCTTTCCCCATGGACTTTACTTGTCGGAAGGCCCCAAAAGGTAATCACATGATCCAGGGACACTCCAACCGTCATAAATATGAACCAGTTGCCAAGTATCCAAATTTTGATCACATGGCCCTGGGGATGCTGTAATGGTTCTAAGTATGAAAAACAGTCATAAGCCACTCTTTTCAGTGACATAGTAACTTCAAACAGTTACTAAATGAACTGTTGTATGTCGAGGACTACCTGTATTAAATATTCCCTATGAAGGCCTAATTGCTTTTGCATCAGACAGCTATTCCAGAGGTGACATTCAATCATTCTAGGCAAATTAGAGCCGTGATGGTGCAGTGATCAGAGTGCAGTATTGCAGGCTAATTCTTCTGACTGACAGCAGTCAGCAGTCAGTCAGCAACTCAGGTTGACTCAGCCTTCCATCCTTCCAAGGTCGGTAAAATGAGGACCCAGATTGTTGGGGGCAATATGCTGACTCTATAAACCGCTTAGAGAGGGCTGCAAAAAACTGAACTGGTATATAAGTCTAAGTGCTATTGCTATTATCTAATAAAACATACAAGAAACTGCTTTTTTACCATTGAAATTTGCAGAATCAGAATTTCAACATCAAAACTAAGCAAAGCAGATAATTATAACGTAAATATTGCCACAAGGACAAGTTTCTGGTCCCTTTCATGGGAAAAGGAAATGAGCTACATTTCCATAGGAAAGTAGTAAATACTTCAGAGACTACAGCATGTAAATTAAAAATGAAAATGTGACCAATCTATCTTGTATTTACTTGAAAAAAGACTAAGCTAAAGGATATTATCTGCCAAGTTTTTATTGGAACATGCTCTATCATCCTTCAGGTTGCTAATAGTATTTCAGCATTCTGAAGTAGTTTTATTTTTAAACTAAAATAAACTAAACAACTCTCCATCAAAAGTATATATTTTCTGGGTAAGAACCATATCTGTTACTGTGAGATCCTTCTTCATCTTCCTACCTTAGTGGAATTTACAATGCAGCAACCTCAGAGGGCACACTAGAATAGGAAGATGAGGCGGCTGCAATAGGTTGATTCAGATTTTCAACTGAGGCTGTGATAGAAATAAAGACATCTTGAAGAGGCTTCTCATAGAACAAAGCCAAATGAGCTGCTGCCATCTCGTCCACAGAAATTGGTGCATCTTTTGCTGAAGGAAAAAAGAAGACAAGCAGTTGCAGTATGAAAAATTTGCATTTATTTCACTCCAGTTCTAATCTTTCTGGGTGGTGGATGATTTTTTTTTCAGTTGAAGTCTTTGAACCCCCACAGTAGAGGAGAAGTTATATACTGAAACAAAATATGTACCTCTAATTGGGTACCCCCATAAATAGGTACCGCTAATACATCTGAATTATTTTGAATTAAATACATGTCCACTGTAAAGAATATTGCAAAATTAGAAGGAATTCTGTTTGATATCAAGAATAAAACTGAGGGATGAAATTTATTGAAAACAAACAAGCTGATTTTTAAGAATTTGGGACAAGAATTTATCTTGGCAGTTTTGAACTGATAGATGTATAGAGACATCTATTTATAAGTGGGAACTCTACAATATACTTAGAAACCATTTGATAACCTGAACCAAATATTTCTGTTCAAAATTCTAGAAGATACGTATATTGGGGAAAATTTCATTACACAAATGAAATCAATATATGCTTCACAAAGGGTACAACAATTATCGTTAATGGGGTATTGACTAAACCAGAGGCCAGCAACCCATGGCTCTGGAGACGCATGTGGCTCTTTCATCCCTCTGCTGTGGCTCCTTCTTGCCACAATTGATAGGGCTTTCGGTTAGGACAGGTAGAGGAAAAAGGACCCCGTGCTAGGAGGAAACTCTATGGTGGGGGAACCGGACTTCTGGTTGGCAGAGGAAAAAGGACGCTGCGCTAAGAGACTCTATGGTGGGGGAACCGGACTTCCGGTTGACTCCAGAATTGAACAGGGTGCTTCTGGTTAGGACCTTTGTGGCTCTTTGAGTGTTTAAGGTTGCTGACCCCCGGACTAAACTCTGTGAAATACAGAAAGGAATAAGACAAGGATATCAGCTTTTGCTGATTGGCTCGACCTCTTCCCAAGTAATTGGGCTAAGATGTGCCTCAAGCACTTCTATAAGACCTCCCAAGCCAGAATCCAATTGAGAGTGAAACCCAGCAACTTTATCCAACCGATACCTAGAATAATTATCACAGCAGACCCGGTCACCCGAAATGGGGGCATTGGCTGGCTATCTGTGGATATAATATTCTTTGCTGCTTTTACTGCCACAAGTCCAAGAGCTGCTCTGTAAGCTCCATAGAACCCATAGAGTCCACACATGTGTGATCTGGTCTGATCCAAGTCATCACTTATTCTAAGCCACGACCAAGATCTCAGCAGTTAGAACATCAGGAATAATCTCCAACCTCCCCTGAAACCCTAGTGGCTCCATCAATTGCCTGGTGTGGGCTGATTGAATAGGCCCCACCTCCTTGCAATGGGGGATAGTTACAGACCTCTCCTGGGTTGAGGAGGATCTGTCCATGACAAAGGAGTGATGTTAACATCCTCCAGCCATATGAATGTTTATAGGTTTAAAAAATATAGCACTTTAAACTACACTCCCACTGCTGGCGGTATCGAGTGTAGGGCTCATGGCTTGCAGCAGCTCTTATCAACCAATAAACAGGCTACTGCATTTTCCATTAACTACTGCTTCCGACCTGCTTGTAACTATAAGTCTCATATTAGATACTTTTATTGTCATTCTTTTTTTACTTTGAGCACACTGGCACACTTAAAAATGAAATCCTGTTGCTTGCTCTCAAGAGAGTGTATATCTATCCAAACACATACCTAACACACATATACACATGCTATATATATACATACATATATATATATATCTGCCCATATACATACACACACACACACACACACACACATATATCACTGTCCATTTTGAATACATAGCGGAAAGAGGTAACTTGAGAGATCACAATGCTGATATTTAAGTCACCAAGAACTGAGTTGAACTCAAAGGATTCTTCACTTTAATAATCTCTTCCTTTTGTCAAATACAACCCATTACTTCTCACCTTTACATACAACAGTGACCTTGGTTGGGAGGGCATTCATGGGATTTCCATATATGATCTTTGCTGTAAACGGAAAACTTCCATCTTCTGTGACACGGTAGTTAAATTCCAACTGATTGTATAAGGAATTTCCTTTCATGCATCCTTCAAGAAAAACGGCAAAATGTTCCTGCAAGGAAGAGGATAATGCATATCATAGCTAAGATCATTTTTGGAGGTTGTTTTCCAGGTGCTCTCCCAGATATAGAGATAAGTATAGAGATAAAGTATAGTTACCAGCAAGGGGGGAAGGGGGGCTTATGTGTGAAGGCCTTCTGAAATGGAGATTTTTCTGAAACTCTGTATTATTTTAAATCCAAACTGACTACAGATTTTTTTTTTTTTTTTTTTTTTTTTACTATTCCAGGCTTCCAGAAAGGTTTTAAAGGTTTGAAGTTTTTAAAGACATTGACTACAATTTTAGATACTGGTTATTTTTAAGATTTGTGCTCCTTTAGCCCTTTATTATTTGACTTTAATTTGTTCTTTTTGCTATTAGTTAGGAAGCTCTCACATAGTTTGTTAAAATTAGGATTAAAAGGAGAGCCTCTATTCCAACTTGACAAAGGCAGAGAAGCCTCTTCATTATTGAAACCTAGCCAAGGAGTTTTTGAAACTAAAGGAGGGATGTAAACTTCTGCAACCACTTTCAGTTGGTTCTACTGTATATCTCTATCTAAACACTACTCTTTGGAAGACGAGACATTGGGCATTGGCACAAGCTATAGTGATTACCAACGTGGGTAGGTGTGGAATGGGGGGAAATGATTTTGTCTGCATCAAATATCATTGTGGAAATGATGTAAGGTATGTATGGGAAGTTGGGAAGGCAGCAAGGAATTAATGGAAAGGGACCCAGAAGGTGGGGTGGGCAGAGGGAAAAGAAAAAGTTTCCATATGCAGCTAACGCTTATGTTGCTTTTCCCCCTTCATTACTAAGGTTCAGTGAAAAGGGTGGGGCTTGCAGCCCCTCATTCAGAAGCCCCACCTTTTTTAGTGAATGGATTTTTTTCTTTAAAAGACAAGTTTTGCAGTGAAAAAATATGAAAACCTTTGGGGTGAGTTATACATTTACTGTACCTATATAATTACATAGGCGTAACTTCTGTACATGTATTTTTAATTTTTTTCTGATGTTGAACTTGAAAGAAAGAATAAATTTTGTGTGTTTTATAACCCTGTAATTCCAAGATTAAAATCTATCACATTCTGATGTTGCCAAGTCAAAACTTTTTATTTAGCTTTTTGTTTAGGATAATCACTTGGACAACCTGTTTCTGCTGATCACAAAATTCAACTTTATTTTACTCATCTTCTCAGGCTTTGAAGAAGAAAAAGCATTAAGTCACACTAAAAATGATTTATTTTTTTAATGCAGTGAGTTTTCTAGAAAAAAAATTAAAATCTCTTGAGATTTGGCATAATTAGAACAAGTTCTGTGGGGTCCTTGGTGCTCTCTTGAGCTTGGTGTTGATTGATGTTAGCTAGGTTGGTAATGAAACATCTGCAAAAAACCCACCAAGCTTAGAGAGACTCTAAGGACTTCGCAGTTTAACCCTGAGGTACAAATGTTCTCTTTTATCGGTAGAAGAAGTTCTCCCATTGCTGGTCACTTGAACAAAAATCTCTCTTCCTCTTTCTCTCTCTATCATCCTTTCTCAAAATACAAGCATTATTTTCACTGCATCTTGCTACATGACTGCATTTTTATGTTTATTGTATTTCATGTAAGATTTGCTTTCCCTTGACTATCACATGCAATTTGAAATACAAATAGAAACACCTCAAGTGTCAGAAGAATAATGTTCTCCTCTCATCTTTTGGCCTAATTGTGGCAGAAGACACATTTTTTAAAAAAGAAAGAAACACACATACTAAAAATAATGTGAATCTAATCTAGTATACTATTCATCCTTTTTCTTGTTGTTGTTGCAAGGATTGAATTATAACTACTATTTTAGTGTCTAGACAAAGATACTGCTATGCTGAAGTCCACCCAGTGGCCAGTTTACATAACTGCAGTTCAAAAATTTACAAACTGCATACATAGATTCATAGGGCTGGAAAGAACCATTTCCCCCCTTACCTGTAATTGGTCTACCTGGAATTTCCTCCTAGCATAAGCATTCAGATGATCTGAGAGTACAGACAGGAAGCACTTGATATCTTTCTGCAAATGCTCATGAGCTATTTGCTCCAGTGGTATGAAAACTGGGATTGAATGGTGTTGAATCCGGAGAGGCTGCTGTATAAGGATGTCTACATAATAGGAATCTAGGTAAGTTCCTTCAAAGGCAGTGCTAATGCAAAAGGAGACTCCTTGCTCTGTCAATTTTCCACTTAGGCCTAGAAAAAATGCATTTAAGATCAGAATTTCAAAGCTGGGTTGATAAAGTAATATATCTGTCTGCTGCTAAATAAAATGTAAATCCTCACTCAAGTTCAGCATAACAATATTGTATAAGTGATTTGCCACTGTGTTCTTCAGAATGATTTTCAACTTCCCAATCTAGTCTACAATCCTAAAATTCCTTGGGAGTTTCCCCTTCAAGTTCTAACCAAGTTCTAATCCGATCTCAATGTAAAATCAATTAGATATTGCCATCTGCTCCTATACATTTGTTCCTTAACAAATTATTATTTATAAAATTCTCAGAATGCTTGCTTATTATCTATGTATGCACCTTCAAGTCAGTCTTAGAGACTACATGGACAGGTCCAAGCAGTTTTCTTGGCAGTAGCTTTGGTAGTGATTTACAATTGTATACAGTTAAATCCTAGAACTGAAATAAAATAGCTGCCCTAAGTCACCCAACTGGCTTTGTGCCTACGCCAGGTGTCAAACTCACAACCTCCTGGTTTCTAGCCTGGTGCCTTGAACCAGTACACTGAACTGGCTCTCTTATTACTTCATGCCTACCTCAAAATTCCAAGCCTTACCCATCTTTTTGTTGTCCCAGTCTAAAATATTTGATAAACAGCTCTATTTATTGAAGAGTATTGCATAAAATTAGTCAGATATATTATGGGAAGAGATAGGGAGAGTAACCTAGGACCTTAGCCTGATAAGTTCTAAGCTAAAGTAAAGAGGAGGAATGCCTATGATAAACCATATTGCCAGGCCACTGGCTAGCCTAAGAACAAAATCTGATCAATATGTGACAAAGGTACCTGTCAGATGAAAAAGTTCTAGCAGACCCTTGGCATTCTCTATCTTCCACCCTAAGATGTCCTGTTGGCTTGTCGTTGTAGCCTTAGAAACTTGCAAACTGTTTTTCATAGCATCTTTGTGTGGAGTGGACTACAAAAGAACAGGAGAGTTACAGCTCAATGATTATAACTTGTTAAGTCTATATTGCCCAGAAACATCCATTACTTCTACTAAAAGGAGCTTGTTAAGGAACATGTGTTCAGAACCATGTTCCTTCCAATATTTGACAGGCTGTGTGCAAGTAAAAAATGTTTTGTACAGCTTTTCCCAAGCCAAGTACAAATTCATATACCCACAAGATAAGTAAATTAATTGTAATTCAATGCTCAATAGGATAACATGTTTTCCTGGTCTAAAAAAGGAGAGCTGCAGTGTAATTTCCATTTTATCTGGTTAATATAACCATTGGATAACTTAAAACTAGAAGCTGTTTGTATTATCTGATTTCCCAGGATTTATCACAAGGGTACATTTTTAATTATAACTAGAAGGAGATATCCAGCAATGGTAATAAAATTTAGTAGCAACAAATGTATTATGCATTAAAGGGCAATGAATTTAGAGAATGTAGCACAAAGACTACACATGATACACAGATTCATTTACTAGCTACCCCAATTTTCCCCTAGTGTGCTGCACAACCGAGACCACATGGTTTATTTATGGTTCAATGTACTATGAAAAATGAGATGTTGCTCTAATATCTGTAGTTATGAAGACCTTTGAAAGGCTAGTGCTGGCCCATCTGAAAACCATCACGGATCCGTTGTTAGACCCCTTACAAATTGCCTACCGAGCAAATAGATTAGCAGATGATGCTGTTAATATGACTCTGCACTACATCTTACAACATCTTGAATCTCCAAAGACCTATGCAAGGGTCCTCTTTGTAGACTTCAGCTCAGCATTCAATACTATCATTCCACATATTCTTCTGACTAAACTAAATCAGCTAGCTGTACCTGATCACACTTGTAAATGGATCACAAGCTTCCTTACAGACAGGAAGCAGCAGGTGAAGCTAGGCAAAATCACATCAGATACCTGTACAATTAGCACAGGGCCCCGCAGGGCTCTGTGCTCTCTCCACTTCTCTTCTTTTTATATACCAATGACTGCATCTCAAAAGATCCCTCTGTTAAAGTACTGAAGTACAAACAGTGACTGGTCTCATTCGAGACAACAACAAATCTGCATACAGATGGGAGATTGAACAACTAGCCTTGTGGTGCAACCGGAACAATCTTGTAGTAAACATATTCAAAACGGTAGAAATGGTGGTATATTTTAGGAGAAACCCTCCTATACCACCACCTCTTACAATACTAGACAACACAGTATCAACAGTAGAGACCTTCAAGTTTCTAGGTTCTATCATATCTCAAGACTTAAAATGGACACCTAACATCAAAAACGTCATCAAAAAAGCACAACAAAGAATGTTCTTTCTGTGCCAATTCAGAAAGCTCAAACTGCCCAAGGAGCTGCTGATTCATTATTGAGTTATTTAATAATTATTGAATTATTTAGTCTGTCATCTGCACCTCTATAATTGTCTGGTTTGGCTCTGCAACCAAACAAAACAAACACAGACTTCAATGGATAATTAGAACTGCAGAAAAAACAATTGCTACCAACCTTCCTTCCATTGAGGACCTGTATACTGCACAAGTTAAAGAGGGCTGTGAAAATAAGAGCCCTGGTGGCTCAGCAGACTAAAGCACTGTTATTAACATCAGCTGCCTGCAATTACTGCAAGTTCAAATCTCACCAGGCTCAAGGTTGACTCAGCCTTCCATCTTTTCTAAGGTAGGTAAAATGAGGACCCGGATTGTGGGGGCAATAAACTGACTTTGTATAAATATACAAAAGTATGAAGGCTATTGCTTAACGCATTGTAAGCCACCCTGAGTCTC